>NC_090274.1:84769793-85393062 GCF_040414725.1 Anabrus simplex | reverse complement strand
CAACAAATTCCTGCGATTTAAAATCTTAGTCAGGAAGGGCATCCGGCTGTAGTGATACAGCGATTTAAAATCTAAGAAGAGCATCTAGCTGTAAAACCCCGATTCTCGACAGATTCTTAATCCGAGTTCTTTGACGTCAGGAAGGGCAACCGGTTGAAAACAATAGTGTATGATGTAAGAGGTTAGATACTACCAGTTTTGTGTCAGGAAGGACAACTAGTCTTAAAACAAAACAGATTCTTAATCCGAGTTCTTTGACGTCAGGAAGGGCAACCGGTCGAAAACTATAGTGTATGATGTAAGAGGCTAGATACTGCCAGTTTTGCGTCAGGAAGGGCAACTCAACAAATTCTTGCGATTTAAAATCTTAGTCAGGAAGGGCATCCGGCTGTAAAACAATAGTTCACGATACAGCGATTTCAAATCTAAGAAGAGCATCTAGCTGTAAAACCCCGATTCTCGTGTCAGATTCTTAATCCGAGTTCTTTGACGTCAGGAAGGGCAACCGGTTGAAAACAATAGTGTATGATGTAAGAGGCTAGATACTGCCAGTTTTGCGTCAGGAAGGGCAACTCAACAAATTCTTGCGATTTAAAATCTTAGTCAGGAAGGGCATCCGGCTGTAGTGATACAGCGATTTACAATCTAAGAAGAGCATCTAGCTGTAAAACCCCCGATTCTCGAGTTGTAAAACAGATTCTTAATCCGAGTTCTTTGACGTCAGGAAGGGCAACCAGTCGAAAACAATAGTGTATGATGTAAGAGGCTAGATACTACCAGTTTTGCGTCAGGAAGGGCAACTCAACAAATTCTTGTGATTTAAAATCTTAGTCAGGAAGGGCATCCGGCTGTAAAACAATAGTTCACGATACAGCGATTTAAAATCTAAGAAGAGCATCTAGCTGTAAAACCCCCGATTCTCGACAGATTCTTAATCCGAGTTCTTTGACGTCAGGAAGGGCACCGGTCGAAAATAATAGTGTATGATGTAAGAGGCTAGATACTGCCAGTTTTGCGTCAGGAAGGGCAACTCAACAAATCCTTGCGATTTAAAATCTAAGTCAGGAAGGGCATCCGGCAGTAAAACAATAGTTCGTGATACAGCGATTTAAAATCTAGCTGTAAAACTCCCGATTCTCGACAGATTCTTAATCCGAGTTCTTTGACGTCAGGAAGGGCAACCGGTCGAAAACAATAGTGTATGATGTAAGAGGCTAGATACTGCCAGTTTTGCGTCAGGAAGGGCAACTCAACAAATTCTTGCGATTTATAATCTTAGTCAGGAAGGGCATCCGGCAGTAAAACAATAGTTCGTGATACAGCGATTTAAAATCTAGCTATAAAACCCCCGATTCTCGACAGATTCTTAATCCGAGTTCTTTGACGTCAGGAAGGGCAACCGGTTGAAAACAATTATCGAACACGCATCGCGAAGGCGAGAGTGTGCAGCGATATGCATGTTTAGACTTGCAGATTAAGAAAGAAACATAACAAGACTTGTGTCTTAAAACAAATTCTTGCGATTTAAAATCTTAGTCAGGAAGGGCATCCGGCAGTAGTGATACAGCGATTTAAAATCTAAGAAGAGCATCGAGCTGTAAAACCCCCGATTCTCGACAGATTCTTAATCCGAGTTCTTTGACATCAGGAAGGGCAACCGGTTGAAAACAATAGCGTATGATGTAAGAGGCTAGATACTGCTAGTTTTGCGTCAGGAAGGACAACTAGTCTTAAAACAAAACAGATTCTTAATCCGAGTTCTTTGACGTCAGGAAGGGCAACCGGTTGAAAACTATAGTGTATGATGTAAGAGGTTAGATACTGCTAGTTTTGCGTCAGGAAGGACAACTCAACAAATTCTTGCGATTTAAACACATTTTTATTCCCAAGAGAATCGAACCCGAGACTACCGGGTGAGAGGCATGCATACTGTAGGCTATAGGTTTGTTCCACAGTCTTTGAAGTTGTATCAGCGCAGAGCGAGCAGCGGAATGCATGTGTTAGCTGAAATTGTACACGTATCTTCCGGCTGTAGTAGTAACCTTGAACGAAGACACGGTGTGCTGATAAGCGACTTGTAACTCACGAACGTCTTCTTAGCTGAGTAGCATTCAGCCCATGTAAGCTCTGTACGGAGAGGTTAAAACACAGTACTGCACCCATCGGATGAGTCTGATTGGCAACATTTTAATAATTGTATTTGTTAATAAATAGTAATAGCCAGCGTTCTTAAACAAAGGGACAGCATTGGAAATTTCTGGTAGCTAGCTCGTGAGAATGAAGCCTTGATAGGAACCCACGCTTCTCTCTCTGCTAAAAATAAATTATTGGGACACCTGTTATTACATCATCTTTTGGAACTGCGTAGTTAGAGTGGAAAAGTACTGGCAGAAGTGACTGAGATGGAGAATCATGGTTCTAAATACCCGAAACCCCTTATTTTGGAATGAACTCGTCCATATAGATGAACAGCGGAGTATGTGCTCCAATCAGATTGCTGCATTTAAATAATTTCAAAATTAGCGCGACTAAATGACATGTGGTTTGTAATTAATCCCTGTCAGTATTTAAGGAAGATTATATTAAGAGGAGATGTCAGTAATTATTATAGTAACTCTGAACTAACTTATTGGTTTGTGGCAAATGGATTGGAATATTGTGTATCCAGATGTTTGTTATCACCGGCAGTGGGAATCCCTTGCCAGCGTGGAGAGTGGTTTATCAGCGCGGCAGAAGATATAGTCCAACTAACACCTACTGTATTGTAAAAGAAATTACGAACAATTTTAGAGTCACGATGCATCATGGTAGTAACAAGAATTGATGCAATTTGTGTGTACAAAGCATTTCATGTTTTTGGTAACTTGGTTTTGGAGCTACCCAGCATTCCTTTGGTTGGGATTTTTAGTGGCAAGAATTAGTGTTCCTACGCCGATTAGTGCGCCAACATCCCCGAGTAGTGGCTGCTCACGGGTCAGTCATCATCAAGAGTCTTGTGGGGGTCAGACGTGTCTTAACTTTGCTCCGTGTTCAAGCACAAAGGTACAGAATTGTGTGTATTTATTACTACAGGGGAGGTGGATATACGCCTTATAAACAGTAGTTGAGTTGTAAAGGTACTTAAAACCACCCAAGTGAGTGGAGTATTAAATTGATAGATTTTACGAGTGTTCAGTCTATGCAGGGCGAAGACGTAACTTTGAATTGTGCAGTAATTGCATCCTGGGTGACGCAGTTGGAGTATGTAGCCTGCAGAGCAACGCAGACAGTTTAAAATATATGTGTAAGCCGTAAATAGTGGAGAACAATTAGCCTGCTACCGCGGAGCTGTTAGTATGTTTGAAACATTTGAGCGGAGGAAATACTCTCCCTCTCTATAAGTATTTAGGTCGAGTGGGGGTGGACACTTTCTCCCCCAGCTGGGGCTTTACAAAGGAAACCGTTGAGCCCATGCAAGACTTCGCTTCGTGAGAAGCAGCAGTGTGTTAAAGCAGAGTACGTAGAATCCGGCCTAAGTTCCAGAATATCTGAGTACTGCGTATGTGTGTATATATGTATTACAGTGTAATGTCTAGTTTTAAAACAAGTTGTCGTGTTTAATATTATGGGTAGGAAATAAACGTGTGCAAAGTGTCAAGTGAGAGTGGAAAGTAGTAATATAAGCCAATGCCGGATACAGCAAGAATGGTCAATGATATTAACATGTTGGTCATGAATCTGTAAGACAACATGGCTGCCTTTAGTCCTGGCGATCCCGAAATGCTGTCAATGTGAGTACACAATCTCATGTTTGATTTAAAATCTAAAGCTTTCCTTTAATAATGATATCTTTATTTAAATAGGTATGCGAGTGACGATGATGTAACTATAAACCCGAGTACACGGCCAGAAAATTAGGATAATTCTGTTTATGAGTAGTGTAAATATTTATTATTATTATTATCGTTATTAATCGTGTGTGTACTAAATTTGATCTGTTAGTATCGAACAAGTTATATTTTTGAGGCAATTATTATTATTATTATTATCAGTAGTATTGTCAGTATTGCATTTAGGCGGAATTGTTGTTTGTTTCACGCAAGCACAGTTACCGTGGTGGAGGATTGATGAAGTCAGTTAATGATAATAAAACACACATAGAGATATATATATGTTCAATAGTTACTGTCGAGAATTCTGTTGGGACGACAGTAACACTGATACATCCACATATTGGTTGCTATGGCAAGTAACGCGGTTAGACAGTTGAGTGAACAATGTTAAATAAAATGATTTATTTTGGCTCAGGTAAATCAAAGTGTTGTCGAATAATATGAACGATATTGAGCAACGGTAATTTATTTGAGATGTTTGAAGGTCCGTAGTTGAGAGTATATGGTAACACATGGGGTTATTTACCTGAAGATAATTATGGAGAACAAAGAGTATGGTGAACATATTCTCAATAAAACTGGAAATATAAGTATCAGCGTGATAGCTGAGAGGTAATAGAATTCGTGCACAATAAGAAATGATGATGACGTCGTAAATGAATAAATGTGAGGAAACAAATAAGCCAGTTAAAGAAGGTATACGAGTTAGAAGGACCAGATGATACATATAAATGGTTTAGCCGTGACACAATATCGTTCTATTCAGAGAAAGTTATAGTACGCATTTAAATGATATTTCAAAGTTAGGTTGGTAACATGGATCACATAACTGGGCTGGTGTGGATGCTTGCCAATAGGAACTATTTTATTGGTTTTAACAGATGATTATTATTATTATTAATATTAAATATATTTATTACTTTATTTGCCTCATATTAGCCATCATTTAGGTACATTCTTTTATTGTCGGTGCATTGTCTATGCATTTTATTCTGAAGAAACCACAGTAACATTTGCAATGGGTCATGGCTATATTTCAGCGAATTATAATATGTTGAGACGCTGAAATAGGCCAAAAGTGTGGTATGTGCTGATGACAAGGTTCATATATGTATATATTAGTGGAAATGTGGTATTAGGTTAGGATTTCTGGCTGCGTTACCTCGCTTGGTGTACGTATTAGCATAAGTTAGTGTATGTTTTATTTAAAGTAGGAGAGTTTGTCTTTTCCAGATTAATTTTACGATATCTAAGTAAGGGTCACTCGCATATATCGAAAGTAAAGCTTTAGATTTGTGTGCAACAACAACCAAGGTCCATTATGTGAGTTAAAGTTACTGAATTCTCAGGTTAAAGCAGTTATTGTTTATTGCACCTGGAAGGAAGATATTGTAATTATGGGAACTCAGTAACAGTTTTGGTTAGAGAAATATTATTATTATTATTAATATTGGTGAACTCCATTATGAGAATTTCATGGTTACGTCTTTACACAGTGGATTAGGTATTTCATTAAATTATGGCAAATATGGTTTTATAGATAAAGAAAACCCAATAAGCACTGTTAAGAAAGATTCTATTCAAATGGTGTTACTCATGGCAAATGAATGTTCTAAGATAACTGACATAAACATATTATAATTTATCAGGATGGTGGATCAAGAGTACCGTAATTACAGGTCATGTTAAGATATTATTATTATTATTATTATTATTATTATTAATATTGAATATTATTATTTAACATTTTACCAATGCAATTCACAAGCAATTAGGGAGTCTTGATGAATACCATATTAATCACTTGTGTCAATCAATTGTGGATTTATTAATTAATTAAATAATTTACATTTTATATTTTTTTCAATTTATCTACGATTTGGTTAACAATAATATTGGATTTTGGTAGGTGATTATAATTCTTTAGGACTTTTTTTATGATATCCAACATAGGAATAACATTCATTAAATGATATTATTATTATCGTTTCAATTATTATTATTATTATTATTATTATTATTATTGTTATTACAATATTATTATTATTATCATTTCGATGCATTGTAAATTCATTAATATCACTATATTGGAGGATTTGAGTCACAAGACAATGATTTCAAGTGATCAGTTAGGCAATTAATTAGGTAATTAATAAAATTTGAGTACAATCAAATTAGTAAAATTAATTAATTATTATATTATGGTAACTTTTGGTGTGTTTGTTTGCAAACTTATTTCACATATCTGAGAGATTAGTAATGACATTCCTAGGTTTGATCTGCGCAAAATCGTCGTATTACTTCAATTATTATTATTATTATTATTATTATTATTATTATTATTATTATTATTATTATTATTATTATTATTATTATTATTATTATTATTATTATTGTTATTATTATTACTATTGTATTACATTTTAGGTTGGTTTTCCAAACTACAGATATGCATTTGGGATACACTGTGGAGACTTTCCTGTATTCTTTTAACTGGTTTACAATGTAATTCAGTGATATCAAAACAATTTTATTAATTAGTTAATCGATACTTTATTTTTTTATATTTATATAAAACAATTTTATCTATTATAATTATTTTGACTGATGACAAGTAGTTTTTTTGATGAATAACTTGAATTGGCTATACAAAAATTTATTCACATCAATATTATTATTATTATTATTATTATTATTATTATTATTATTATTATTATTATTATCATCACTTAGAGTTCTCATGATTATATTGTTATTCAATTGATCCACCTGGTTTATAAACAACATTATCCTAGTATATATGTACAGTTACACAGACATTATATAATTGGATGAATTAATATGGGAAAC
This sequence comes from Anabrus simplex, assembly GCF_040414725.1. NCBI lineage: Eukaryota > Metazoa > Arthropoda > Insecta > Orthoptera > Tettigoniidae > Anabrus > Anabrus simplex. Next base: position 85,386,340 of record NC_090274.1, on the reverse strand, counting down.
ATCATTTAAACAAAATTTTATGGAAAATTATAAATATTATTCTTTAGGGATTAACGAGGTGGTCATGTGTGTCATTAATGAGAGTTCTAGCTGTACAATCTCATATGGAAATAATGTAACATTAACAAGTCTATTTTACATTTTATAAAAATTTATTTACTTTTCTCTTTTGATTTATCAATAAAATTTTATATACATATTTAAACTCAAGTCAGTCTGAGTCATAAGTCATTGTAGTCAATAGTTTTACCGAATGCACTATCCCTATGCATCCTGATTCGACAACAGGGACTGATCGCGCCTGAGAAGAGGACCTCACCACCTTCGGTAAGTATATTTTTTAGGGCAGCCGAGGCAACGTTGACATCTAATCTACACCGAAGGAGCTCTGCAAGGGTGCAGTACCAATTAAGGTTGTAAAATATTCTGAAATAGTCCTCCTCTGTGGTGTAGTAGTTAGTGTGATTAGCTGCTACCCCCGGAGGTCCGAGTTCGATTCTAGCCTACTCCTACCGAAGAAGCCTGCACAAGGCTTATTACCTCCATCCGACAGATGAATCACCATCAACACTCTTGTACTCAAAAATCATTTTCGAAGGAGCCTGCACAAAGTTTAACGCCCCCATCAACAACCCTTACTTAATGCTGGCTTTTTTTTGCACACCCCGCCTCTTAGATCATACACCATAGTTTTACGACCGGTTGACCTTCCTGACTAGGATTTTAAATCGATAACTAGATATCCCGACATAGCCTACTCCTACTGAAGAAGCCTGCACAAGGCTTATTGTCTCCATCCGACTGATGAATCACCATCAACACTCATGTACTCAAAAATCATTTTCGAAGGAGTCTGCACAAGGTTTAACGTCCCCATCAACAGCCCTTACTTAATGCTGGCTTTTTTGCACACCCCGCCTCTTAGATCATACACCATAGTTTTATACGACCGGTTACCCTTCCTGACTAGGATTTTAAATCGATAACTAGATGTCCCGACATAGCCTACTCCTACCGAAGAAGCCTGCACACAGCTTAACACCTCCATCCAACAAATGAATCACACTCAAACACTCTTCAATCATTCTCACTACTTCGGAAGATAGCGGGTTCGAACTGGAAGCTGTAAAAAATAGCAAATGCTAGGTGAGGGGCCTGCGCGATCGTCATTACATGATCTAGCCGGATACCCTTCCCGACGGCATAAGTTGCCAGGATTTGAATCGCGGTATCCATCATTGTGTCTGACTTGCAAGCTCACGCGTATTTTTTTTTTTTTTGGCTGAGATATCATGCTACTTCCGTTCGCCAGCTAGAGCGGAAACTCGCAGTACTGCGTCTATTTCATCTTACAACTTGGAGGAGACAACATGTGTACATATAATTTATGATCTTTCACCCCCTTAACAAAACATGTAAGTATCTCGGAATATTCCTATCCGTGTGTGTATCAGTGTTGCAATTACTAAGCGAGTGAGCCGAGCGAGTTGGCTACGCAGTGTGCTTTCTTGATTTTCATATGAGTGTATTCACAATTACTAAGCGTCTTAGCAATGTGATGAACGAGTTAGCTACGCGGTATAGATTTTTTATTTTCGTACTAAGCAAATCATTTGAAGTGTTAGGTATGCGATATGTGCACAGTGTGTTTTTTGATTTGAGATATGTGCACAGTGTGTGTTAATCATTGAAGTTGTACTGAACACATCAAACAATGTTCGATTCTAGGCTTGCTATGTTTCAATCTAAACAAAGGTATCCCCTAACATGCTGTATCGGATCACATGTAACGACATCGAGTGCAGTGTTTGATTCTAGTCTTGTTAGTTTCAATCTAAACAAAGGTATCCCCTAACATGTTGTACAGTGTTCGGTTCTTAGAACAAAGGTATCCCCTAACATGTTGTATCGGATCACATGTAACGACATCGAGTGCAGTGTTCGATTCTAGTCTTGTTAGTTTCAATCTAAACAAAGGTATCCCCTAACATGTTGTACAGTGTTTGGTTCTTAGGATAAAGGTATCCCCTAACATGTTGTATCGGATCACATGTAACGACATCGAGTGCAGTGTTCGATTCTAGTCTTGTTAGTTTCAATCTAAACAAAGGTATCCCCTAACATGTTGTACAGTGTTCGGTTCTTAGGATAAAGGTATCCCCTAACATGTTGTATCGGATCACATGTAACGACATCGAGTGCAGTGTTCGATTCTAGTCTTGTTAGTTTCAATCTAAACAAAGGTATCCCCTAACATGTTGTACAGTGTTCGGTTCTACTTGTTTCGTGATCTCAACACATCAATCATTGTTCTGATCACATGTAACGACGTCGAGTGCAGTGTTCAATTCTAGTCTTGTTATGTTTCAATCTAAACAAAGGTATCCCCTAACATGTTGTACAGTGTTCGGTTCTTAGGACAAAGGTATCTCCTAACATGTTGTATCGGATCACATGTTAAGGTTAACGACATCGAGTGCAGTGTTCGATTCTAGTCTTGTTAGTTTCAATCTAAACAAAGGTATCCCCTAACATGTTGTACAGTGTTCGGTTCTACTTGTTTCGTGATCTGAACACATCAATCATTGTTCTGATTACATGTTGTATCGAGTGCAGTGTTCAATTCTAGTCTTGTTATGTTTCAATCTGATCTTCTTAGAACAAAGGTATCCCCTAACATGTTGTACAGTGTTCGGTTCTACTTGTTTAGTGATCTGAACACATCAGTCAATGTTCTGATTACATGTTGTATCGAGTGCTGTGTTCAATTCTAGTCTTGTTATGCTTCAATCTAAACAAAGGTATCCCCTAACATGTTGTACAGTGTTCGGTTCTACTTGTTTCGTGATCTGAACACATCAATCATTGTTCTGATCACATGTAACGACATCGAGTGCAGTGTTCAATTCTAGTCTTGTTATGTTTCAATCTAAACAAAGGTATCCCCTAACATGTTGTACAGCGTTCGATTCTACTTATGTAGTGTTCTGAACACACCAGACAATGTTTTAATCACATGTTGTTTCGAGTACAGTGTTCGATTCTACTTATTTTGTGTTCTGAACACATCAATCAATGTTCTGATCACATGTTGTATCGAGTACTGGCTGTCTCATAAGGAGCTATGTATAGCCGCCATTTGCATCCACCATCTTGCGCAAGCATCCTTAGGGCGTCTCCAGCCAAGGATCCTTAAGCCGCCTCATAAGAGCAACCACCATCTCGCGCAAGCATCCCTCATAAGGAGCCTTGTATAACCGCCATCTTGCGCAAGCATCCCAAGGGCGTCTATGTATAGCGATCATATTGCATAAGCACCTTTAAGGAGTCATGTATAGCCACCATCTTGTGCAATTAGCGTCGAGAGATGGCTGCTGTAGAATTTTTTTAATTATCCGCCACCACATAGAGTGTAGCACTGAGGTTTGCGATGTAAGATGGCGGATGACAGCTGCGCGTGAGTTTGTAAAGCACATAGAATTTGCCGCCACCAGGCAGCACGGTGCTCAAAGATGGCGGATGACAGCTAACAGAACTTTTCCAATTACCCGCTACTACAGAGAGCAGGGCGGATGGTAGCTATCAAAAAAGCACGTGAGTTTGTTTCCAAACAAGAGCGCGTGGAATTTGCCGCCACCGGGCAGCACGGTGCTCAAAGATGGCGGATGATAGCTAACAGAACTTTTCAAATTGCCTGCTACTACGTGCTTAAGGTAGTAGCCATAAAGAGGGCAGCACGGTGTTTAAAGATGGCGGATGACAGCTGACGAAATTGCCCGCAGCACGGTGCTCTAAGATGGCGGATGACAGAAAAGCACATGGCTTTGTTTCCAAACAAGAGCACGTGGAATTTGCCGCCACCACATGTATCTAGCTAAAGAGGGCAGCACAGTGCTCTGTGGTTTAAAGATGGCGGATGACAGCTGCACGTGCCTGTCAAAAAACACGTGGCTTTGTTTACCTCACGCTAGTTAGGTTAAGTTGGTACCACTAAGGTTTAGGCCCGTCAAGATGGCAGTACTGAGGTTAGAGATGGGTTGTTGTCTGTCAAAAAGCACGTGGCTTTGTTTATCTCGCGCTAGTTAGGTTAAGTTGGCACTACTGAGGTTTAGGCCCGTCAAGATGGCAGTACTGAGGTTAGCGATGCGTTGTTGTCTGTCAAAAAGCACGTGGCTGTCAAAAAACACGTGGCTTTGTTTACCTCACGCTACTTAGGTTAAGTTGGCACTAGTGAGGTTTAGGCCCGTCAAGATGGCGGCAGTGAGGTTAGCGATGCGTTGTTGTCGATGACAGCTATCAAAAAGCACGTGGCTTTGTTTACAAATTCAAATCTCCCGCCAAAATTCAAATTCCCCTCCAAAATTCAAATTTCCCGCCAAAATTCAAATTTCCCGCGCCGCGGGCGGAGGAGGAGGCCGCCGAACAGTCCAATTATACTACTGTACTGCCTAATACTTTTCGACCTTCCTTTCCATAATTTATTTTTAACTACGTCAATAACAGCTTCATGATCACCAATACCGGTACCATCTATTACTTCGGTTTCTCTATAGAGCTCATCTGGTATTATCAGCACCACGTCCAGGATATTTTTGCCTCTAGTTAGTTTCATCACTTTCTGAATCAGCTGTCCGTCCCATATTAGCTTGCTTGTCATTTGTTGGTCATCCTTCCTGCCGTTCGCATTACATTCCCAATTGACATTTGGTAAATACAGATCTCCCGCTACAATCACATTCCTTTCCATGTCGTTTCCCACATTTCTGATTAGCTTATCAAATAATTCTGATTCAGCGTCAGTGCTACCCTTTCCCAATATGTACACTCCAAAGACATAAAGTTGCCATATTATCTTTAGAAATGAACTGTGCACCTAGAATTTCACATTTGTCATCTTTAACTTCTTCGTAGCGTACTAATAATTTGTACTCTTAAACTAATAGGCCTAACTAATAATATTACCCAATACCTCTATGAAACGTCATTTGACCGGTTCAGGAATAGAATGAATGAAGTCCCCATCTAGCCTGTCGCACTCCTCTGGGGCAAAGATTAATGAATGACAGATGAAATGAAATATTACTGGAGAGTCTGGCTGGAAAGAAATGTGAAGGGAAAGCGTGAGTTAACTGAGAAAAACCTGTCCCGCCTCCGCTTTGTCCAGCACAAACCTCACATGGAGCGACCGGGATTTGAACCTCTGAACCCAGTGGTGAGAGACCGGTGCGCTGCCGCATGAGCCACGGAGCCACTGTACTACTCGTAATATTAATAAATATTATGAGTGAAAAATGTCTTATAAAACAAGGCCCTGCTCTCGGTGGGATCGGTCAAGCAACACCCTGTTCCGAAAAAAACAGTGTTCCGTATCGCCTGCACTCGGCGAGACTGGTATAGCAACACCCTGTTCCGAATGAACAGTGTTCCGTATCGCCTGCACTCGGCGGGATTGGTCCAAGATCGAATCCAACTCTCCTTATTGGTCTAGGTGTGTGAGAACCGCGCATGTTCCGCTCCGCTGGCTGTCTGATTGTTCAGACTCCGGGCGAATGTGAGTGCTATTTCTCTGCACTGGTTTTGAAGTTCTTTGAAAATTGACTGCACTGAACCATCCAGGGAAGGGGAAGGGAACCCTCGAAATATGAAACTGTAAGACGTAGGGGCGCGCATCTTAGTCAGCATTTTGACAGACAGCGAAGGTATGCATGACACTGATTTTTAATCTTTATTCGTATGAATTCTTGCTGCTTGAAACCACGTGCATCGTCAAAGTATTCTGTTACCGCGATTTACGGCTATTTGTTCTGTGCTACCACTGCAATTTGTTCATAACAATTGTTAGAAATAGACTATTATGCATACAGCTATATAAAACACAGCAATATCCATAAACCAAATGTTATTGAACAAGGCCTACATGTTTCATATTTTACTAGCATCTGTGTTCATTTGTCATATAAACATCTTAGCTAATATATGACTGTTTCACTGTCTGTAGAAACTAATTTTTATTATGAAATACCTGAAAACTGAACATATAACAACAGATCAAACCTAAAAATTAATTTAATTTAATTACTTGTTCCTTTCTCATGTTTTATTAATACACATTTTCTGTGATAAAAGCCATGTTTCAGCGTCTTCTACAGACATTAAAAGTCAAGCATAAAACTAACATTGAGAGACGGAACTGTTATTGGAACAGTTATTCGGAACAAAGTATTTTTTCGTAACCGGAACAAACAGAACTCTTCCAGAAAAAGAAAAACTTCGCCCATCCCTACAGGTTTGGTTCTTCTGATCCCCAGAGAGCAGGTAGGTTGCCCTGCCATTCCGTACGGTACCAGTGCGCATTATTTCAGATTTTCTCCTACAGATCGTTACTCGCACCACATATCTGACAACTCTGTTTTACATTATCCCTACAATGCCCGAAATCAACAGAGGGTTTTATTGGACTCTTTGTTGGCGGCGACAACTGCTTGCAATTTGAGATCTATCGAGAGGAATAAAGATGAGTGCCCGTCTAAGGTAAGTTGCGTTATATTGTTTATAAATGCTGACAATACAATTATGTATCCCGGGGTTTACTGACTTGAAATAGCAAGCAATTAGTCAGAATTTCTGTATTCGCTGTTATGACACTAAATATTTCGTTGGTACAGTATGGTACGGCACGCCGCTTACCATAACTTCTTGTTTCTTTCCTCCTCCTTACTTCTAGAAAACAATTCATACTGTAGTCACAAATAATGGGCCATTGAATTATATAATTGTGGATTTTACTCAAATGTCCACGTCGTAATGCACGTGGAGAGCGTGATGTATCGCGCCTAATAACGTGTAAAATTATTTTCAGTGGCTTTACGCTTGATGAAGTTCTGTGCATTCTTGAAGAGGAGGATACTGAAGTTGAAGCGATATACATTGAACCACTGGAATTCAATGTATTATCCGATGAAGTTTCGGCTGGGGAAGGTGAAGGCGGTCTCGCAGATAACCTAACGGGACGCCAAAACCGAGCACAAGCTGAAGTACGGTAGTGCTGAAGCGGCAAATTCCGCACAGCAGTAGAGAATCCATGTCTGATTATGATCCACGGCCCGCGAAGAGAGCGAAATCAGCACCTCGTCCGCCAGCTATGGATAGCGGATGACCTAGTTCCCACAACAGTCACTTCCCCAGTGAGAATTTTTCCACTTTCCTAATATGACACTGACCGACATATTTGAGTTGTTTCTTGACGATGAAATCGTGAATTTCTTGTGCTCTGAAGCTAGGAATTATGCCCTTTTTAAAAATGAAGAAGATCCCAAAGTAACCCCTGAAGAAATGGAGTATTCGTAACCATTCTACTTCTAAGTGGATGTGTGCGAGTGCCTGGGAAAAGACGAGGCCGACGTTCACCATGAGTTGGTCAGCAGTGGCATGCACCGAGATCGCTTTCTTCAAATAATGAGATTCATTCATTGTGCCTGGTTACAGATGACAAAGTGTGGAAATTAAGACCTTTCATAAATATCGTAGAGTAAAAAATGCCGTCAGTATTTTACAGCGGAGCAGGACTTTGATTACCACGAGTGCATGATACCATTCTACGGAAAACACGGGTGTTAGCCGTTCATAATTGGGAAGCCGATCAGGTTTGGCTTCAAAGTGTGGTGTTTGAACACAGTTTCTAGATATTTAATGCCTTTTCAAGTTTATCAAGGGAAAATCCCTTTGCCAATACACAGTACCGTATGAAACTGAATTCGGTAAAGCTGCAGCTCCCTTAGTATCTATGATGGACCAGCTACTTGATGCCGTTCAACATTTCCCTATACAATTTATTGTGATAATTTGTTCACCGGCTTCAAATTAGTGAATCACCTTAGCTCTCGAGAAAATCGAGTCCCAGAAGACTGTCCACTGACTTCTTCTACTGAAATGAAGAAAAAGAAACGAGGCATCTTCGAATACGGTACAAGGAGAGAAGAAGGGATATTGTCGTGCGCTGGATTGACAACGCAGTAGCTACTGTGGTATCATCCTGCCATGGAGTGCAACCTATGTCAAAAGTTAGTCGGTACAGTCGAGCTGAAAAGTAAAAATTGTCAGTTCCATGTCCAAAACTATTCGGAAAGTACAAGAACTGTATGGGTGGCACCGATCGTATGGGCGAAAATGTAGCCCTCTATGGGACTGGTATCCGTGCGAAAAAGTGGTGGTGACCAATATTTGCATGGCTTTTATACAACATGGTGAACAATTCGTGGATGCTGTTGAGGAAATCGGGTAATAAAATTAATCAGTTGGAATTTAGGAGAGATATTGTAATGACATACCTGAGGCGTTATTTGCAACTTCTTAAGGCCGGTGGATGTCCGTCGACGTCACGTGGAAGCACCATCGGAATAAGCTACATGGAAAATATTGATTGCGATGTATATAATTGGGCGGTATTCTGAATAGAAATAAGTACATTTGTTGTCACTTCTTTTAATTTTAGAGTATCTGTCACCTTGAGGTTCAATTGGTCCAACAAATCAACGACGGCGATGTGCAGCCGCCGAATGCCAATCCCGCGTCCGCACATAATGTGTCAATTGTAGTGTGGGCGTATGTGTAAACTGCTTTTTGTCACTTCACAACAGTGAAAAGTGGAAATAGGTGACTATGTATCATGTCTGGGCTAATGTTATTCTTCAGAAGTCCTAAAGATGTGGCAAATGGACCCATAAACACCATTTGTTCCTTTATTGCAAAGATATTTGTATTAGTAAGTGATATTCCGTAACAATATTAAGCATCAAATTACACGGTATTCTAAAGAGGAAACAACTTTAAAGTTTTACCCAAAAGCTATGTCAAGCGCCTGAGGGTACCGTACGGTACCAGGCCGTCATTTAGAAACCAAGGATCCAATTTTTAGAAAAATTACTTTGAAATGTTTTGTAGTATGAAAATGCAGGGAATATTAATTAAAAATAACAACATTGAAAATTCAAAACTCCGGCAATGAGGGCTTAGGGTTATCCTAAAGGGGTTGACCCAGGTGAGGTTCGTTTGAGTCACTGCAGGAAGATTAGCAGAGGGAAGTGTTACAGAGGAGCGGTGGGGCAAGAGTAAAGGGGAAGTAGAGTGGTGGATAGGAGGAAGGAGAGAGAGGAGGAAGTGACCGGGGGAGGAGGGGATCTAAAGAGGGTGGGTTTGAGGCTCGGGTCAGGCACGTTGAGGAAAGGAAACCAGAGTAGAGTATTAAAAGAAATGTAGAAGAAAATAGAAATGATGAAGGGGGATAAGGAGACGGTGGTAATTTTCAATGTAAGGCAGCCAGCAGATTTGTGGGGTCTGGTTACTGCAGAATGGAAGAAGTTTAAGGAGGCAGGGATAGTTATAAGTGGGATACCGTGTAGGAGGGGTAATGAATGGAGAATGATTGGGGATATAAATGAGACTATGGAATGGGTACGCGGAGAATTGGAAGTGAGATCCTAATGGGTGGGCAGGAGATAGGGATTTGCGCTTAGGTGACCTTCACTTGAACCTCAACGGTAGACCTACTTAGTGACGGGACTATCGAATGAAAACATCCAAATTATTCGATCGTCAATTACCGTTACAATCGGCTGTTTCCGTTTGCATTCGGTTTTTCATTCGCATCGCAAATTCCAATCTTTTCCTCGTGTCGGCGGTGAAATCGGTCTCCTCTTTCGCCATGGTGTAAGGTCAGATTTGATAGTATTCTCTATGCTCTTTGGTATGAACCACTAGACTGGCGCTAATTATGATGTAAACATAAGCGAATAAAGCTAATAATACCTTCGGGTTTTTCCCCACCCCCACCCCTCGCAGAAGCGAACAAACTTGCAAGCTCCACAAATTTTGCGAAATGAAGTGAATAAAAGTATGTGTAAGAAGTGATTTTAACGTTTGGCAATTATTATTAACTAGACGGCGTGCAGTAAATATTGTCTTAATTTCAAAATATTGTCAACCATGTTAAATAAATATTTAGTCTGGCGGTTTTTTTTTCTCTCGCTGTCACCATCTGGACTTGTGTGTTGAGTATTGCTTGCGTCATAGACGTTCTATTGTGCGTGCATTTTTTAATTCCAAAATGAGCAGAAGGAATAGATTTCAGTTTGGGAGCACTTGGAAAATCTTCCGAATTTTCAACTAAATAGTTAATGTGTTTTTCATTCGCAAGTGCAAAATCAACACCTCCAATTTAAGAGATCATTTGAAACGGAAGCATTTTACAGTGTTTCCAGGAGGAGCCAATACTAGAGTGACGCAAGATAATGATGTTCCTTCTGACAATCAACAGATATCGACATCTGAAACCATTCTTCCAGCTGCATTCAGTTACGGCTATCTCAAGAAAAAGGAAGGAATCTTGATACTCTGGTAGCTGAAATGGTGGCAGAAGACCTGCGGCCTCTGTCGCTCGTCGAGAATAGAGGATTTGCAAACCCCATAAAGGAGCTAGAACCACGGTATAGAATGCCTGGCCGTCGCCTACTCACCGACACTATTTACCAGGACTTTACCAGGCAACGAAAGCAGCACTACAAAGGAACCTACATCCGACACCTCATGTAGGTATTACAACAGATATTTGGTCTCATTCTAGCACAATCTCATTTATCACGGTAACTGCACACTTTTTCAACAGTGAATTTGCCCTAAAATCTAATGTCTTTAATACCCTTAAGTTGCATTCAAACCACACAGCAGCTTACCCTTCCGATGTCCTAAGAAGAACCCTAGAATAATGGCACATCAATGTTGTAGCAGTTATAACTGATGGTGGATCCAACATAAGAGCGGGCCCTTTCTATCAGCCAGCTACCTTGTCTGGCCCACACGCTGAACTTAGTTGTGCAGAGTGGGTTAAGTAATACCAAGAATATTGATGAAATCCTCCTTATCTGCAGAACTCAGTTAACATACTTCAAGTCCTGCGTTGTTTCAGCTGACAAGTTGCGCAGTATCCAGGCACAGCTAAATACCGTTCAATATAAATGGAAGAAGGATGTGGTGACGCGGTGGAATTGGAGAGGTTACTACAGCAACATCACTACCGAACAGTCCGTCACCACTCATTGCCGATTAGTGGACAGTGCGGCAGTGTTGAAACCACTAAGCTTCTGCCGAGTTGTTTCCAACAATCTTCTCTAATTAGGGGAGTTAAGATCACAGTCCGGAACAAGGTTCCAAAGACTGTGCTGTCTAAGATATAACCTTATCCAAGAAATAGACAAAATATTTGGACAGGTGGAGAAAATAGTCTTTCCTGTATCAGCCAAAATTCTGAACCCACGATTCAAAAAAGCAGGGTTTGAGAGAACTGAAAATGCAGATAATGCTCAGAAACTCGTTACTCTTAATCTTCCAGAACTGTACCAAAACAGATCGCTGAACAGGACGTTCCTCTCCCTTCTACCAGTATCAGATCACCTACATCCAATATTTGGGTTTTTAGAGGAGAAGGTGGCTTATTACAAGCGCGCAAATATTGTTTTAAGGTAATAACTTGACTAGCCCTTCCTAAAATTGAAAGAGGACCCAGCCGACATTTCGAGGAAGCACAAATCAAGTATGGAGCTGTTGTAAAGTCTTTCTGAAAAATATCTTTGTGTTCCTGCAACGCCAGTTCCTGCGGAGAGAATATTTTCTAAAGCGCGACTCATTATGAGTGAAAGTAGGAACCGACGCAAACCAGAAAATGTTAATTTTCTTGAATACAAATATTATCGGAGTGTAAAATTGCTCTTAATTGGGCCTATGTACCACAATACCATTTATCAAAATTGTTTAATGTACAGTAAGAAAAATGTGCTAATATAATTTTCCTACTGTTTGTGACAAGGTATTGAGTGCGTGTATATATGTCTAAGTTTTAATATAGGCCTACACACTTCTTGTACGTTTTTGTTTATGGTATGGCGATTCACTTATGCTGATATTAACAAGATGTTAAATACCTCACCGGGCCTATGTGGCACCACAATGTCATTTGCAGAAATTGTTTAAGGTATGAAACCTGTGCTGGTATAGTTTTGCAATTGTTTGTATATTTCTGATGTAAACATCTTGTAATAAGGAATGATTTCAGCTTGATACATCCTGTATTGGATAGGTTCACATTGCTATACTTTTGAAATATTAGGCCATTTTATTTTTATGCGTATGTAACACGTTACTGGAACACTTATGTTGTGGAACATAAAATAGGCCATAGTATGGTAAACAGGGATAGAAGTCAGGTTGTGGGTTTCACTAATTTGTGACATCTGAAGCTATCTCGACTCAGATAATTTATAACTGTTAGGCTCTTTTGCTGGTGTAATACTGTTACCATATGTTTCAGGTAATTTAAAAATTATTTTCAGCAAAATGAAGAGTCTTAGCAGTTACAAAATTTCACTAGTACTAAAATTTCTTTCAGGATTAATTACTGTGGTGATGGGGTAAAAGCTCCTTATGGAAATCACTGTGAGTACCTAGTGTTAATATAAGTAAAGATCTTCGTGGGAGTATTCACATGAACAGGATTGTAAATAAAAGGTACATATCTCTGCACATGGTTATGAGGGTATTTAGGGGTTATAGTAACCATGAAAATGAGAGGGCATATAAGCCTCCGGTATGACGCCAAATAGAGTGCGATTCCACTGTATGGAACGAACACCAGGAATACTTGATTCGGGGACTGAAAAACATCCAAAGAAAAGCAGCTCAGCTCGTTCAGTGTGACTCCCGACAAAAGAGTAGTGTTACAAAAATGTTGCAACGTTTGCGCTTGGAAGACTTAGGAGAAAGCAGACGAGCTGTTCGACTAAGCGGTATGTTCCGAGCTATCAGAGGAAAGATGGCGTAGTCTAATAAAATTAAGTGGTGTTTTTAAAAGTAGGAAAGTTCACAAAGTTAGAATTCGAAAAATTGGAGAAATCCTGAGCTTATAGAAGGGGAGTTAGGGATTAGGATAATTTACCACGGGATGTATTCAATAAATGATCATTCCTTTCTATTTTCTTTACGTCACACCGACACAGATAGGTCTTATGGCCACGATGGGATAGGAAAGGCCTAGAATGGGAAGGAAGTTGCCTTGGCCTTAATTAAGCTACTGCCCCAGCATTCGCCTGGTGTGAAAATGGGAAATCACGGAAAACTATCTTCAGGGCTGCCGGCAGTGGGGTTCGAATCCACTATCTCCCGGATTCAAGCCCACAGCTGCGCGCTCCTTACTGCACAGCCAACTTGACCGGTCGAATAAATTACCAAATCCTTTGGAATGATTTATAAAAAAAGGTAAATTGCAGATAGGGAATCTTCCACCTTGGTGTCTCTCCTAAATGGATATTGATTGATTGATTGATTGATTGATTGATTGATTGATTGATTGATTGATTGATTGATTGATTGATTGATTGATTGATTGATTGATTGATTGATTGATTGATTGATTGATTGATTGATTGATTGATTGATTGATTGATTGATTGATTGTGCCGAGTGGGTGTACACATGTCTGTTTTAATATAGTCCTACATATTTCTTGCCTTTTTCTGTTTATGGGATGATATTTATTCACTTATGCTAACAAAATAACTTAGCCCAGCTTAGGGCCGTTTTCCCCAAATGAGTTTAAACTAGGTTTATTTTAATCTGGTTTAAGTCTGAGTTTAAACTAACATTCATTTTCCCCATATTGGTTTAAACTTTGTATCAAGTTTAAACCTGGCTCAGAGTTAAACCTTCTATATTGTTGGTTTAAACTGCTGTTTATATTCAACCTTCTTGACATTTTATTAACGTATCTGTGATTTTCCTAATAGAAGGGTTAGTTTTGACTACCAGTACTGCAGCACTTTAATGAAAAACGTACTAAAATTATAACCTAGTATTAGCATTAGAAAAATGTGAGAATTTATTGAAGTCTTTGGTTAAATAGGAAATAATTTTGATGTGCAAGAGAGGTTAAGAAGCCGCGTTCCAACAAAAGTTTACAATCTTGGAAAATCGGATGTAACGGAGTTCTTTGATGGATTTATAATTCATAAGCGAACAGCAAGGATTGTCTAGTATCGAAGAAGGATTCATTTAAAACGTCAACTGCACGAAATAATGCTATTTCGCTAGAAGCAATGATTCTGGTTGCTTTAAGATATGATGCGCAGGCATTTTTTTCATTGACCACAGACCTTAAATTGCAGCCTCCTTATAATATTATATACTGTAAAATACTGTTCGTGGTATGAATACTATAATGTGAAGCATAAAAATATTCCTACATAAGTCGTGTAATACGTCCGCTCTTCATGCGGTACCTGGTGGCTGTGGTCGCTAAAGCGTGAAGTCAGCATCGTCCGAATCCGTGACAAGACGGTTCGAATCTAATTTGTCGAAAATATTTTTACCATCAGAATGTTGACCAGCACGGTAGGAGAGGCGGTGGTATACAATTTCTAATCGCTAGATTATATATTTATAGGATCAGAAAAGCAATAAAGTATTTCATGCTTGCTAGTAAACTTGTAATAGAATAGATTGTAGTTAAGAATGTTTCATCGTATCTATTGCCAGCATACCAGCAATAGAAATATTAATGCTATAGGGAGAACTTGGTTATGTTATAAACGAATATGGAATCAAGTAATACATCTCCAAATAATACATCCTCAGTGGTCTGTCTGCTGGATCCAAGGTTTGTGAGATTGATCCCGGCCGAGGGCGATGGATTTTGATAGGAGATGGATCCCAAGCATGCTTGGAATTTGTTTACTTGAAATTCACATAAATGTTTATTTTCTGAGGAAAGGAATACCGTAGGCCTATTGCTGAAAGACCAGGATTTTAATATTTCAACGTTCCCGTGTGTTCCGTAAGACATTAGACATCAAAAGACACGTATTAGGCCCTCGGTACTTGTTTATGGTAAAGCATGACAGAGAAAAATAAGAAATAAAAGTGCGCTCCAATAAATTGTAGACAGCACTAGGTAGAATTATATGACACAACACTTCGCACAAATGTAAACAATTGATTTATCAGTAAAGCTAATATCCTGCCGAATTTGTTGTTTATTCACTACGTACGATAGCATTAATTCGCCACAAACAGCTGATATTATTACAAAAATGTCGGTCATTGAATTACTTGGCTCTGATTGGCCAATTCCAATCGACCATGCCTTCGACTATTCCTTCAGTGCAGCCAACGTTAGCGCCAACGACAGCTCGCCCGTTTAAACTAAACGAGTGTCAGAAATTGGTGGAGAAAATGGACGCAACTTTAAACTAGGTACTAAAGTTAAACGGGTTTAATTTATACCAGGTTTAACTCGATTTGGAGAAAATGGCCCTTAATCTGATAACTGTACTTCATTACTTCAAGTTGTGAGTTAATTTGGCTCACTTCTGCTAGCAGACTGAGAGAAGCACGATGCCCAATGAATATACAATACAGTAGATTGTTTTGGGTGCTGATTTCATAGTCAAAGATTACTAGTGTTCATTTGTTTAGGAGGTATTGTTATTTATTATCTATATATCTATTTTTTCATTACTTTACTTGTTTCTTTCTAATGTGAATGTCTTGTAATGAGGAGTGATTTCGGCTAGTTATATCCTGTGTAGAAGAGGTTTAAATTGCTGTAATTTTGAAATATTATTCCGTTTTGGTATTGTGCATCATTAACATTTAACTGGAACACTTCGGTCTTCAGGACCACTGATCAATTTATTTGGTATTTACTCTACAGCAGTTGACCACTCTATTATGTACTTCCTACTATTCTCTTAACGAACCACGACTTGTGGTGGGTCGGATGCAACCACTGATGGCTCGCTATAATTCTTTGTTTAGCTGCAATTGTGTAATTAAACACCGGTATATGAATTCTCGACTGCATGAACTCTTGCAGAAATTAATGTCTAACTATGAAATCATAACTGTTATAAGGAAAGGTTAAATCATGTCTCGGTAATTGGGAGATACTTGCTTAATGAACACGGTAGAAATATACGGACATTTATTTTTAAATTATTATTTAAATAGGATTTCCGCATTTTCTTTCTTTCACAGTGCAAACAGTTAACCTCTTATGACTGAAATTCATCACAAGGTAAGATAAGGCTGTACAATGTTCTGTATAGAACGGTATGGGTTACATGTTAAATTATCAATACAGAAGATTAGAAGTTTTATGTGTGTGACAAAGAATGTGTGTTCCAGTTATGGATTAAAATAAATGTATCAGATAAAATTAACTTGCTTGAAAGTAAAACCTGCTATTAGTAGGCACCTTATTCCCATCGATACATTGTTGTTTTGTTGGCTCATTTATTATAAATGAATATATATCTGGCTCAAATTTGTATAACGATCAATGAAATGTTATTACTGTGCACTTTATGAATATATATTCATGTTATAGTTTGTATAAACACCTTCTGTGTACCTGTAATGATTGAAAATTAACCTCAGCTAAATGGAATAATTTTTAAAATAATATGTGCTGTATTATTTGGTCCTTGGAAATATGTTGTCTTTTCATTTATTTAATTTCTTGTATTCACATTACTTTAATAAGGGATGTCATTAAAATAGGGTGTAATCCTAACCTTTGTCTGAAATTACGTAACATTTGTTAGTTGGTTAGGGACAAAAAATGATTTTATGTAGAATGAAACATAATCACCACAACAATGACATTAATCGGGACTTTTTATATGATTGTGTAGACCAACGTATTACGAACACTGAAATTTGTGTCTCGAGGTTTCTTGCCAATCAACTTCTTCTCTGTTTATTATTTAATGCGGTCTACTTTTCCACATTCATGTTCTCTACGTGTGTATATGGGTACCGTGTCTTGTCCGTGCTGCGCTCTACGACCTAGCACTGTAATTGCTGGTGGCTCTCCCTCTACTGTCTCAACCAATCAGCGCTCGGCCAGTTAGAGGCCCGGCGAACGCACTCTGGTAAGCGTGGGAAAGCGACTGACTTCGAGTTGAGCAGCCATGGAGTCCGGATGTACCGGGATATGAAGCCAGGCTAGATTTACTATTCTCTACGGGCATTTCGTGACGACGTCCTCGTTCCTATTTTGTTACTATTGGTGAATATTTGGAGTCTCGACTCTTTCCTGCTAGTGGAAGTGTAGCGTGCCTTCTGAACATGTGCTTCGCTGGTAAACCTACAAAACTGTAATTCTATTAACTCCTTTATTTTTACTGAAAATTAGCCTATTCCAACCTATGGAATCACCTCCGAGAAACGTGTCTTAGAAAGAAAAAAAGGATCATTTGTTTCGCAAGGGCCAGACGTGAACTTTCAAATGACGCCAAGACCTAAAATTGTACTTTACGTTGCCCCGTTTTGGTATAAGTAACTGGTCTCCTACGCAGTGGCGAAGCGTGAGCTATATAAGGGGGTAGACAGATATTTTTAAAGCTATTTAATCATATTATCAATATTATATTAATGACTCTGAAAATAAGATAAGTCCTATAACAACCTACTGTATAACCCTAGTGCATTCCTTTTATTTCTGTGTCAGTTATTCATAGCGTTCTACGGAGCAAAATACCGGTTTACTTGAGAGATGACCTTCAGCACCTATATTTCAGAAATAATCTCCAAACAAGGTCATTAACTAACTCCTTCATAAGTTTCCCTACCCAAAACACTACGGCACTAGTTACAGTGATTCATTCATCCCCGTTACAATCAGCTTGTGGAATTCCCTGCCGGCTGAAGTTAGAAACATTCCTAGTACTCAGCTGTTCAAAATGTGTTGCAAAAGTTACTTATATATCGGAATATAATCTATAGAACATATCTAAGGTAATGTACTTTCTTTATGTAAATATTAACCGTAGGATCTATGCCATGCGCTTTACCAGTTAGTATATAAGTTGCACAGTTGTAGTATGTTGTATAATTGAACATAAATTAAATCGTGTATTATGGTTGGGCACAATAGCAGGCTCTATAGCTTGAGCCACGCCATAGAAAACAAGACGATAATAAATAAATAAATAAATAAATAAATAAATAAATAAATAAATAAATAAATAAATAAAATAAATAAATAAATAAATAAATAGGCAGCGGGGAGCTGTCAAATAACAACGTACTTTTAGAATAGCAATATATAGCAATATAATTCATTCTTATGTAAATTTAATGGGAGGTTAATCATACATTTTCGTACAACTCACAGTAAATAATATTCTTGTAAATGAGTTCAATCCGCCTGTCCTTCATTTCAGCAAATATGCCTATTACTCTCGTCTTGAAGTCAGGCATCTTGCTAAGATGCCACAACAGTTCTTTCTCTATAAGCTAGAGTTCCCAATTTGGACAGTCTCTGGTTGGTCATCGAATTCCTTAAATAGGTTTTAATTCGTTTCAAGGCACTCATAGCGCGTTCGCTAGAAACTGACGTTAACGGAATAGATAGCATCAAGTTAAGGAATTTTGTTTTTTCCGTATACACACTCTGGTGTTCATTATTACGAATGTACGCCAATAGTTGCTGGGGTCGAGTATATTTATCGGGATCAGAGTAAATGTTGATAAGTTCGTTCTTAAGTTGATCTACAAGGAAAACCTTAGGGTACATGGCCATGAGTTCGTGTAAATGCTGTTGGGGAAATTGTGAATGATAAATATAAATTTAGTTTCATCAAGTAGTTCTATGAAACGCAGGCTTTCGTAATTACCGAAACGTGTTTCTAACTGAAGCAACACTGAATCAAGAACGTCGTAGGCAACTCTTCTTTGACCCTGGCTAGTATGCACGACATTTGAACACAAAGCAGAACATTCTTCTTCAATTTCTTTAATTACTTTATCACTTTTGAGAGATCTGATGTTAGTAGTAGCAACCTTCACCTCTTTAATACACAAATTTATATCAGAAGATATTTTCGACTGCAGAATGCTAAACAAGAAAAGAGAACAAAAGTTTGTCATTGTTCAATATATTGTCTATTCCTAATGCTGTCTGGATTGATTCTGGATCCCAGTTGTCAGATTTATGATATGATCCACTGCTGTTTTCAACTCGGAATAATATTTTGTCACGGTCATAACAGCCCGAGAATGATAATTCTATCGGGTAAGAGAAGGATGAGGAAGCTGAAAACCTTGCTCTCTCAGCAATTCTGCACGACTTGAAGAACGAGAGAAGAATGTGTGGAAGACAGATGATTTGCATATGAACAATTTCACCTCTTTTATAGTTTTCGCAGCACGAAGAAGAACCAAATTGAATTGATGGGCGTAACAATGTACGAAGATGGCATGAGTCAATCAATCAATACTGATCTGCACATAGGGCAGTCGCCCAGGGGGCAGATTCCCTATCTGTTGCTTTCCTAGCCTTTTCCGAAATGATTTCAAAGAAATTGGAAATTTATTGAACATCTCCCTTGGTAAGTTATTCCAATCCCTAACTCCCCTTCCTATAAATGAATATTTGCCCCAGTTTGTCCTCTTGAATTCCAGCTTTATCTTCATATTGTGATCTTTCCTACTTTTATAGACGCCATTCAAACCTATTCGTCTACTAATGTCATTCCACGCCATCTCTCCGCTGACAGCTCGGAACATACCACTTAGTCGAGCAGCTCTTCTTCTTTCTTTCAATTCTTCCCAACCCAAACATTGCAACATTTTTGTAATGCTACTCTTTTGTCGGAAATCACCCAGAACAAATCGAGCTGCTTTTCTTTGGATTTTTTCCAGTTCTTGAATTAGGTAATCCTGGTGAGGGTCCCATACACTGGAACCATACTCTAGTTGGGGTCCTACCAGAAACTTATATGCACTCTCCTTTACATCCTTACTACAACCCCTAAACACCCTCATAACCATGTGCAGAGATCGGTACCCTTTATTTACAATCCCATTTATGTCATTACCCCAGTGAAGATCTTTCCTTATATCAACACCTAGATACTTACAATGATCCCCAAAAGGAACTTTCACCCCATCAACGCAGTAATTAAAACTGAGAGGACTTTTCCCATTTGTGAAACTCACAACCTGACTTTCAGCCCCGTTTATCAACATACCATTGCCTGCTGTCCATCTCACAATATTTTCGAGGTCACGTTGCAGTTGCTCACAATCTTGTAACTTATTTATCACTCTATACAGAATAGCATCATCCGCAAAAAGCCTTACCTCCGATTCCACTCCTTTACTCATATTTATATATATAAGAAAACATAAAGGTCCGATAACACTGCCCTGAGGAACTCCCCTCTCAACTACTACAGGGTCAGACAAAGCTTCACCTACTCTAACTCTCTGAGATCTATTTTCTAGAAATATAGCAACCAATTCAGTCACTCTTTTGTCTAGTCCAATTGCACTCATTTTTGCCAGTAGTCCCCCATGATCCACCCTATCAAATGCTTTAGACATGTCAATCGCGATACAGTCCAGGATAAGACTGTCTGAGAATTGCCTGTACACCTCCTTTATGACCAGACATTACTGTAGCTCAGTCATACGTCTGACATACGAGTCTGATATAATCTATGTTCTATTCTTTCAGAACTGAAATTATGACATCAGCTGAACCCCTAGCAGTCTTATCAGCAGACACGTCATAAAAGCCTAGAAACCAATCTTCGACTTTACCATTAATATAATACCTCACAATAATACTTAATTGTGATTTAACGGAAACATATGTAGTTTCGTCGGCTTGGACAGAAACGAATTCAGCTAATTTTAGGTCCCGTCTCTTTTCGAATACAGTACGTTCCTGAACGGCAACAGTGACAGCTTTAATCAAATCATTTTGTATGTCACTAGAAGTACCACTGAAGATATTTTCTGATACTAAATGGTCTTTCATGAAAGATTCCTCCGAAGCCAGTAAGTCAAGAGTAGCCAAGTAATTCCCTTTATTAAATGGACACAAAGAAGAACATTGATTTTCTCGATGACCCCTGAACGGCAATTCCTGAATACCTAAGTGGCAAACAACGTCTACTAATCTGCTGATAATTTTCCTATTTCTTGAAACAATTCCATTGTCTTTAACGGCCTGTAGTCTTTGCCCCTATGAAACGGCATAATCGATACGGCACCGCCCCAACATATGAAATTTCTCGGCGCACTTTATATGATTCTCAGATGCCAGTAGTATAATACAGGGATTCGGCGGCCACCACCACCACCGGCTCCCAGAGGCCTCCCCCACCACCACCACAACCAGAGGCCTCCCAGAGGTCTCCTCCACCACCCGCGGGATATTTGAATTTGTAAACAAAGCCACGTGCTTTTTGACAGACAACAACGCATCGCTAACCTCAGTACTGCCATCTTGACGGGCCTAAACCTCAGTAGTACCAACTTAACCTAACTAGCGCGAGATTTGAATTGGTAAACAAATCCACGTGTTTTTTGACAGCCACGTGCTTTTTGACAGACAACAACGCATCGCTAACCTCAGTACTGCCATCTTGACAGGCCTAAACCTCAGTAGTACCAACTTAACCTAACTAGCGCGATTTTTGAATTTGTAAACAAATCCACGTGTTTTTTGACAGCCACGTGCTTTTTGACACCTGTCATTCGCCATCTTTAAACTACAGAGCACCGTGCTGCTCTCTTTATCGCAGTAGCTGCAAATTCGTCACCTGTCATCGGCAGTGCTGCCATCTTGGCGGGCCTAAAACTTAGTGCTACCAACTTAACCTCACTAGCGCGAGATAAACAAATCCACGTGCTTTTCTGACAGCTGCCATCCGCCATCTTTAATCCATAGAGCACAGTGCTGCCCTCTTTAGCTACTTACCTTTGAAATGTGGTGGCGGGTAATTTTTACATCACAGCTGTCATCCGCCATCTTGCATCGCAAACCTCAGTGCTGCGCTCTTTAGCTAGATACCTTTGAAATGTAGTGGCGGCAATTTGAAAAATTCTTTATGCTATTGTTTGGAAACAAAGCCACGTGCTTTTTTGACAGCTGTCATTCGCCATCTTTAATAAACAGAGCACCGTGCTGCTATCATACGGGCAATTTCGTCAGCTGTCATCCGCCATCTTTAAACCACAGAACACCGTGCTGCCCTCTTGCGTCAGCTGACATCCGCCATCTTTAAACTACAGAGCACCGTGCCGCACTCTTGCGAGCCATTTCGTCAGCTGTCATCCGCCATCATTAAACTACAGAGCACCGTACCGCACTCTTGCGGGCAATTCCGTCAGCTGTCATCCGCCATCTTTAATCAAGAGAGCGCAGTGTCGCACTCTATGTGGTGGTGACAAATTCCACATTCGCCATATTTAATCTACAGAGCGCCGCGCTGCACTCTGTGGTGGCAGACAATTTGAAAAGCTGCCAAGAGAGCATCGTGTTGGCATCATTATTCTTTGACATGTGGTGGCGGCAAATTCCACATCCGCCATCTGAGAGCACCGTGCTGCGCTCTTGATCGTAGTAGTGGACAATTTAAAAAGAACATGTCAAGGAATACCTTTGTTCTAAAAGAAAACAAGACTACAGTTCTGAACGGCTTGCGTAAGATAGCGATTGTTATAACCTCCTTTTCCCTGCTCTGTTAAGGTATAGCTTTATCGAATACTTGAAGATTCTATTACAAAATAAGTGATTAAGAATATAATCGATACAACATATGATCTGGACATTGAATGATGTGTTTGGGGTGCACCTTCGTTCTAAGAGAATCGAACCCGAGACTGCCGGGTGAGAGGCAAGCACACTAAACCAAACCGTAGGAGCCGGCAATTCTCTTTCTATATAATAATTTCGTGTGGCTATTTCTAGCCAAGTGCAGTCTAAAAATAAATCCTAGTCTTGTTGCATCAGGAAGGGTAACTCGCTAAATCCTCGTCTTTCAGCGTCAGGAAGGGCAATCGGCTGTAAAACAGATTCTTGCAATTTAAACTCTTGCGTCAGGAGGGGGCACTCGGCTGTAAAACATACTTTTAATCCCAAGAGAATCGAACCCGAGACTGCCGGGTGAGAGGCAATCACACTAAACCAAACCGTAGGAGCCGGCAATTCTCTTTCTATATAATAATTTCGTGTAGCTATTTCTAGCCAAGTGCAGTCTAAAAATAAATCCTAGTCTTGTTACATCAGGAAGGGTAACTGGCTAAATCCTGGTCTTTCATCGTCAGGAAGGGCAACCGGCCGTAAAACAGATGCTTGCGATTTAAAATCTCATGTTAGGAAGGGGCACTCGGCTGTAAGACATATTTTTAATCCCGGTCCTGTTACGTTAGGAACCACATCTAGCTGTAATAAAGGAGCTCCAAACATTTACAGTGTTAAGCTTTAGTAGCGGGCTAAGTGCTCACACCGGGTTACATTTTTTGTTCCACCGCATAGAACACTGTCTTTGAAGTTGTATCGGCGCAGTCAGTCAGAGCGAGGTAAGGAATGCATGCGTTGACTGAAATTGTACACTCGTCTTCCGGTTGTACTAACCTTGAACGAGGACACTGCGTGCTGATAAGCTACTTGTAACTCACGGAACATTTTCTTAATCGTGTAGATAATTCCTTCTAGTGTAAGTTCCTAAAATAAAATATTATGAATGTACGGAGAGGTTAAAACACAGTGCCAGCACATAGCCTACTCCTATCGAAAGAGCTTACACGGCGCCGGCACATAGGCTACTCCTGTTGAAGGAGTCTGTACAAGGTTTAACACCCCCATCAACAGCCTTTACTTAATGCTGGCTTTTTACACACCCTCTGGTTATTCGAAACTGCCTAAGAATTTAATATACTACAGTAGGGAGAGGCTAAAACCCGGTGCCGGCACATAGCCTACTCCTGCTGAAAGAGCATGCACAAGGCTTAACGCCTCTATCCGACAGATGAATCAGCATCAACATCTTGTACCCGCAATCAGTTTCGGAGAAGCCTGCACAAGGTTTAACGTCCCAATCAACAGCCCTTACTTAATGCTGGCTTTTTGCACACCCTCTGGTTATTCGAAACTGCCTAAGAATGTAATATACAACAGTAGGGAGAGGGTAAAACCGGTGCCGGTACATAGCCTACTCCTTCCGATGAAGCCTGCACAAGGTTTATCGCCTCCATCCGACAGATGAATCACCATCAACATCTTGTACCCGCAATCAGTTTCGGGAAAGCCTGCACAAGGTTTAATGTCTCCATCAACAGCCCTTATTTAATGCTGGTTTTTGCACACCCTCTGGTTATTCGAAACTACCTGAGAATGTAATATGTAACAGTAGGATCGCCCCCATCCGACAGATGAATCACCATCAACATCTTGTAGCCGCAATCATTCTCGCTACTTCGGGAGATAGCGGGTTCGAACTCCTACTGTCGGAAGCCGTAAAAATAGCAAATGCTAGGCGAGGGACCTGCGCGATCGTCGTAACGTGTAATTACATGATCTAGCTAGATGCGGTTTTAGCTCAATACCTTTAAGTGCCTACAGGTAAGGAATACCGCGGATGTCGGCTTCTTGCTTAGCTTAGTACCCTCCCGTTTAAGTCCAGAGGTAGAGGATCGCGCGCTAACTTTCCAAGGCTCGATCCGCTGCAGAACTCTTAAATTCTGACACCTCGGCATCAACAGCAGGTTCGATCCCGGCTTAAATACGTCAGTCTGCAGAACTCAGCGTAAGACCCTCAGGAGAGCTCTTGTTGCATAAACATATCGTTCTAACTGTACTGCAAACGTCTGCAATTCTTGATATCCGCTTGGTAACAAGGAGCATATTTACTCGCTGCAGTCTGCGTGAAGCGCTCACAGTTCTTTGTGTGTGTTTATTACGTGCACATCTCCCGTCTATGTACTGTCTGCTGTGAATGTTATTCTTCAGCCTTCAACTTAAGATAAGCCTGAACTGTTAGTTACTGTTTGCAAAGCAACTTCTACGCTAGGTAATAAACACCTACATTCATTTATTTTATTTTATTTTTTAGGTACAACTAGAATATTATCATTCGAGTTACAGGCTTGAAAGTACGCATTTTATACATCCGAGTAACAGTCTGCAGCACGTGCATTTTTAAGGTATGTTTCGAACTTTGAGTTGTGAAGATAGCTAGGCTAGCTGACGTACCCTACATTACATTCATATATATTTCTTCTTTTTTTAGGTACGACCAGAATATTATCATTCGAGTTTCAGGCTTGAACGCACGCATTTTATTCATCCGAGTAGCAGTTTGCAGCGCGAAGATTTTAAAGTTTGTCTGACCTCTATAGGTTGAAACTTGGTTTCTACCGAACATTGTAACTTTAAGCTAAGCTGTATTGATAAATAGTTGTTCTCTTCAATCCTCATGCTATAGAAGAGGTTAATCTTATAATTTCAAACTCACAGCCATGTCCGACCTCTATAGGTAGAAACTTGGTTTCTTCCGAACATCGTAACTTTAGTCTATTGGTAAATAGTTGTTCTCTTCAATCTGCACGCTATAGAAGAGGTTTATCTTATAATTTCAAACTCACAGCAATGTCCGACCTCAATAGGTTGAAACTTGGTTTCCTCCGAACATCGTAACCTTAGGCTAATCTCCATTCATAAATAGTTATTCTCTTCAATCTTTCGTGCTGTAGAAGAGGTTAATCTTATAATTTCAAAATTTCAGCAATGTCCGACCTCAATAGGTTGAAACTTGGTTTCTTCCGAACATCGTAACTTTAGGCTATTAGTAAATAGTTGTTCTCTTCAATCTTTCATGCTGTAGAAGAGGTTAATCTTATAATTTCAAACTTTCAGCCATGTCCGATCTCAATAGGTTGAAACTTGGTTTCTTCCGAACATCGTAACTTTAGTCTATTGATAAATAGTTATTTTCTTTAATCTGCATGTCATAGAAGATGTTAATCTTATAATTTCAAACTCACAGCAATGTCTGACCTGTACAGGTTCAAACTTGGTTTCTTCCGAACATAGCAACTGTAGTCTATTGATAAATAGTTGTTCTCTTCAATCCTCATGCTATAGACGAGGTTATCTTATAATTTCAAACTTACAGCAATGTCTAACCTCTATACGTTGAAACTTGGTTTCTTCCGAACATCGTAACTTTAGTCTATTGATAAATAGTTATTCTCTTCAATCCACATGCTGTAGAAGAGGTTAATCTTATAATTTCAAACTTACTGCCATGTCTGACCTCTATAGGTTGAAACTTGATTTGTTCCGAACATCGTAACTTTAGTCCAATGATAAATATTTATTCTCTTCAATCCTCATGCTATAGACGAGGTTAATCTTATAACTTCAAACTCACAGCTATGTCCGACCTCTATACGTTGAAACATGGTTTCTTCCGAACATTGTAACTTTATTCTAATGATAAATAGTTATTCTCTTCAATCAGCATGCTGTAGAAGAGGTTAATCTTATAATTTCAAACTTTCAGCAATGTCCGACCTCAATAGGTTGAAACTTGGTTTCTTCCGAACATCGTAACTTTAGTCTAATGATAAATGGTTATTCTCTTCAATCATCATGCTGTAGAAGACGTTAATCTTATAATTTCACACTTTCAGCAATGTCCGACCTCAATAGGTTGAAACTTGGTTTCTTCCGAGCATCGCAAATTTAGTCTAACCTCTATTGATGAATAGTTGTTCTCTTTAATCCTATATGCTGGTTAATCGTTAGTAATGAAATTTTCGTTTTTCCTTTGCGACTCGAGGAAAGGATATTGAGTTACTATATTTTTAACAACAAGACTGCTTCCACTTTGTTAGATATAGAACATTTATCTCTTTCTGTTTGCTTTTAAAAACTTACAACAATGTCTGACCTCTATAGGTTGAAATTTGGTTTTCTTCCGCACGTTGCAACTTTAGGCTAATCTCCATTCATAAATAGTTGTTCTCTTCAATCTTTCATGCTGGTTGATCGTTATTAATTAAATTTTTGTTTTTTTCATTGCGACTCGAGGAAAGGACAATAAGTTACTATAGTTTTAAGAACAAAAGTGCTTCTGCTTTGTTAGGTATAAAACATTTATGTCTCTCTGCCTGCTTTTAAAATTTACGACAATGTCTGACTTCTATAAGTTAAAACTTGGTTTTCTTCCGCACGTTGCAACTTTAGGCTAATCTCCATTCATAAATGGTTGTTCTCTTTTCAGGACTTGAAGTCAACATATTTCCCTGCTCGCAGTGCGATGTAACATTTACAAGACGAGATGCCTTTACACGTCATTTAAAAATAAAACATAGTAAGGCATCTACTACGTTCTCCTGCGAGCAGTGTGAGGCAACGTTTACGAGGGTAGATGCCCTTACGCGTCATGTTAATTCAAAACACCCTAGCATAACATCCGCTTTATGTGATGTTTGCGGGCTGTACTTCGCTAATGTAGAGCAATACCAGGCTCACTTAGCAGAGGTACATCAAATATTTACTTGCCCTCAGGTAGTAGGGAAAAAGCGTGCAGCTAATGATGTAGCTGTAGAAAGTACTAGTAGCAAAAAACCTAGGAAAAATGAACTTCAAACTATTTACTGCGAACACTGTAACACTGATGTACCATCTTCGCATTTTCAAGGGCACTTACGCAGTAATGAGCATAAAAATAATGCTAGTAGAAGTGGCTGTAATGCAAATATCGTGGAAATTAATACTGCATTTAAAAGCAGGATTTTTAGTTGAAGAATTCGCGCCAGTCAAAAGTTTCAGAGCACTTCAAACTTTTAAAATTGTGTTCAAGCGGATGTACAACAGCTTCTCGCTAAAACTTTGTCCAATCAAAATTTATTTAAAGTTAATTTTGAACTTTTCGCCTTGTACATTAAAAGCACGGATGAATCCGAAATAACGGACATTAAATCATTTAATACGAAAAATTTCGTCATAAGTCAGTCAACTAATTTTGGTGAAATACATAGGGATGTCTCGAACATTATTTCAACTAAGAGCGAGGAATTTCAGGAAAAGGAATCAGGGTGGGCTTTAGTTGAAATAATGTATCTAGAAGTTAACATCAATAAGTACAATCCCATGCGAGGTTCATCGTACATCGAGCTGCCGACATGGATTCAGCGAAAAGAAGCTTTTGTAAAATCCAAAACAATGACGAGGCATGTTTTGCGTGGGCGGTGATGTCGGCTTTAAATCCTGCGAAATCGGACGTAGCTAAGAGAATATCATCATATCCACACTATTCAACGTAGCTAAATTTCGATAGTATAGAATTTCCTGTGCAGTTAAAAGATATTAAGCGCTTTGAAGAACTAAATAACATTAGCATTAATGTGTATGGCGTAGAAAAAGTCTGTAGTAGGTCCTCTGTATTATACATGTCATAAGAAGAGTACTCATGTTAATTCTATATCGAAAACAGTGAGAATAGCCACTTTTGCTGGATTAAAAATCTGAGTAGACTTGTTGGTAGTCAGTTGTCCAAAGAAAAGTGTAAAAAGTGGCTATGTGATGGATGTTTGCAGTATTTTAGAACTGAAGATCAGTTAACGAAGCATTCCAAGAATGACTGCAATCATGTACGTACAGAGATACCTACTACAGGCAATGATGTTTTAAAATGTACAAATTTTCACAAGCAGATGTGGGTACCTTTCGTGATTTATGCAGACTTTGAAGCCATCCTCACGCCATGCAATACATGCTTACCTAATCCTGACAACTCTTTCACTAATACTACGCACATGCATGTCCCGTATAGCTTCGGGTATTACATCAAGTGTAGTTATGATAGTACGCTTAACAAGTTAGAGCTGTATCGAGGACCTGATGCTGCTAAAGTATTTTTAGAAAGACTTGAAAGTGATGCAGTTCGTCTTGGTCTATTCTAAATAGTAATATTCCTATGAAGCCACTCACAGAAATTCAGTTAAATGATCATGAACGTGCTACAAATTGTAGCATTTGTGATGGGGAATTTTCCGAAAATTACCCTAAAGTTTTTGATCATGATCATTTAACTGGTTTCTACAGATGTGCCGCTCATTATAGCTGTAATCTTACGTACAGAGTTCCTAAATTTATCCCTGTAATTTTTCATAACTTATCTGGTTACGACTCACATTTCATCATTTCACAATTTGGAGCTTCAGATGAAAAGGTAGATATAATCCCTCAGAATAAAGAGCGGTACATTGCGTTTGCAAAGTCTGTAAAAGTAGATGCGGAGCATTCTATAAAACTGAGATTCCTTGACTCGTTTCGCTTTATAGCGAGTAGCCTCGATAAACTTTCTAGCCATTTACAGCCAGAACAATTTACGGAAATTTGACGCGTTTTTCCTGAAGAAGCGCAGTTTAATTTACTTCGGCGTAAGGGTGTTTTTTGTTATGAATATCTTGACTGCTTAGAACGCCTCGAAGAAAGTGCTTCACCATCGAAACAATCCTTTTACAGCTCGCTGAATTCAGCGGATATTAGTGATGATGACTATTTACATGCACAACATATCTGGGAGCAGTTCCACATTCAAACGCTGGGTGAATACTCCGACTTATATTTAAAGACGGATGTACTTTAGTTAGCTGATGTTTTTGAAAATTTTCGCTGTGTTTGCAAGAAAACCTACAGCCTTGATCCATGTCAGTATTTTACAGCGCCAGGGTTAAGTTGTGATGCGATGTAAAAATACACGCAGGTGAATTTGGAACTGCTAACTGATATTGATATGGTGCACTTTATAAAATCGTCTATTCAAGTCGGTCTAAGTCAGTGAAGTGGGCGGTATTCTAAGGCAAATAATAAGTACATGCCGAGTTTCGATTCTAGTCAGGAATCTCTGTATATTGTTTATCTCGATGCTAACAATCAGTATGGGTGGGCAATGAGTCAGCATCTACCGGTGAGTGGTTTTCCGCTGGCCAACGCCGTGCGAAATTGATGCTTTACAGCTGCACGCCCTAGGCGATGAAGTTGATAAAGGCTATTTCCTCGAAGTTGACTTACAGTATCCTAAAGAGTTACACACTTCTCATAATGACTTACCGTTCTGCCCTGAAAATATGAAGTCCCCGTACATCGCATCAACGACAAAAATGCTAATTGCTCATTTGTGTGATAAATCTAAGTATATCATTCATTACCGAAATTTAAAACAGTGTTTGCAGCATGGTTTGAAGTTATCCAAAATTCATCGCGTACTAGAATTTAATCAGTCACCGAGGCTAAAGCCATATATCGATCTGAACAATAATTTAAGAACGAATGCGGTTTACGAGTTTGAAAAAGATTTCTACAAGCTCATGAATAACAGTGTGTTTGGTAAGACTATGGAAAATGTTGACAAACGCGTTGATGTAAAATTGATTACAAACTGGGAAAATATTAAGAAAATGTATGGTACTAACTATTTAATAAGTAAACCAAATTTCCACAGCTGCACTATCATACATGAGAATTTAGTTATTATACAGATGAATCGTGTTAAGGTTAAGTATGACAAACCTACCTACGTCGGCTTTGCAGTACTTGAATTGGCTAAAACACTCATGTATGAATTCCATTACGATTATATGATGAAGAAGTACGCGCGTAATGCGCATTTGCTCTACACAGATACCGATTCGTTTATTTATCAAATCAAAACTGATGACTATTACAATGATATAAAGCCAGACTTGGGTAGGTTTGATACAAGTAACTATCCTGCAAATAATCAATATCATCTACCGCTAGTGAACAAAAAGGTTCTAGGTAAAATGAAAGATGAATGTGCTGGGAATATTATCGATTCATTTGTAGGTACTAAATCCAAGTCATATTGCATAAAACTCTTAAATGAACTACAAATAAAGAGATTGAAGGGGGTTAAAAAGAATGTCGTTCAGAATCAGCTAAGTTTTGAAAACTATAACAATTGCGTTAAAAGTAATCCACCTGTTTTGCATAAGCAAATGTCTGTCATTAGAAGCAAGAAGCACCAGTTGTACACTCATTTAATTAGTAAGGTAGTCCTTAATAATGATGATTGCAAACGGTTTGTCATTCCAAATTCTACCAACACTCTAGCCTGGGGGCATAGTAGTATTGATAGGTACTACTTGACATAAAGCAGATGTGTGTAAACATTATGCTAGAGGTGTGTACATTGTAATATATACGTTAAGCTGCCTTACATCACAATTCACTGTACATATTGTATAAAGATAGGGAGAGGTACGCTGAGAGCGTAGTACGGCAAGTTTAAACTTGTACATACAAGAATTGTGTCGAGAATGGGAGAAGTACGCAAACATCACTAGGGTAAAATAATTCGAGATAAAACTTGTACAAACAAGATGTAAATAAATAATGTAGAATTGGCATATTCTTTTATTTTAGGTTAGGTATTACCGTCCTCCCGCTCCTTATTTGCAAGATAGAGTTTCGTTTATTACTCAAAGAAGAAAAGCAAGAAAGAAGGTGATGAGCAGATTCGTAAGTATGTTATTGTCTAGCTCATGTTGAGCAGAGAATTTTTTGTTTTTCTAAACAGTGTTTGATTCTAGTCTTGCAATGCAGTGTTCAACAACATCGAACTATAAACGGTAGTATGTGTTCAAGTCTAAACTTGCAATACTCTTGCTTTTGCAATGCATGTTCGATAGAGATGTACCTTGACAGAGGAAGAAGAGCAGCTTAGTAAGTATGTTGAGAGATCGTCGCCGTAAGACCTATCTGTGTCGGTGCGACGTAAAGCCCCTAGCAAAAAAAAACAACAGTATGTTGAGAAGATAATTTTTCTTTCTAAACAGTGTTTGATTCTAGTCTTGCAATGCAGTGTTCAACAACATCGAACTATAAACAGTATTATGTGTTCAAGTCTAAACTTGCAGGTACGCGATATGCATGCTGTCTTCTGTGTAAGATCGCGTTGTACTTTAGATAAAGCTATACCTTAACAGAGCAGGGAAAAGGAGGTTATAACAATCGCTATCTTACGCAAGCCGTTCAGAACTGTAGTCTTGTTTTCTTTTAGAACAAAGGTACTCCTCGACATGTTCCTTTTAAATTGTCCGCTACTACGATCAAGAGCGCAGCACGGTGCTCTCAGATGGCGGATGTGGAATTTGCGCCACCACATGTCAAAGAATAATGATGCCAACACGATGCTCTCTTGGCAGCTTTTCAAATTGTCCGCCACCACAGAGTGCAGCGCGGCGCTCTGTAGATTAAATATGGCGAATGTGGAATTTGTCACCACCACATAGAGTGCGGCACTGCGCTCTCTTGATTAAAGATGGCGGATGACAGCTGACGGAATTGCCCGCAAGAGTGCGGTACGGTGCTCTGTAGTTTAATGATGGCGGATGACAGCTGACGAAATGGCTCGCAAGAGTGCGGCACGGTGCTCTGTAGTTTAAAGATGGTGGATGTCAGCTGACGCAAGAGGGCAGCACGGTGTTCTGTGGTTTAAAGATGGCGGATGACAGCTGACGAAATTGCCCGCATGATAGCAGCACGGTGCTCTGTTGATTAAAGATGGCGAATGACAGCTGTCAAAAAAGCACGTGGCTTTGTTTCCAAACAATAGCATAAAGAATTTTTCAAATTGCCGCCACTACATTTCAAAGGTATCTAGCTAAAGAGCGCAGCACTGAGGTTTGCGATGCAAGATGGCGGATGACAGCTGTGACGTAAAAATTACCCGCCACCACATTTCAAAGGTAAGTAGCTAAAGAGGGCAGCACTGTGCTCTATGGATTAAAGATGGCGGATGGCAGCTGTCAGAAAAGCACGTGGATTTGTTTATCTCGCGCTAGTGAGGTTAAGTTGGTAGCACTAAGTTTTAGGCCCGCCAAGATGGCAGCACTGCCGATGACAGGTGACGAATTTGCAGCTACTGCGATAAAGAGGGCAGCACGGTGTTCTGTAGTTTAAAGATGGCGGATGACAGCTGTCAAAACGCACGTGGCTGTCGAAAAACACGTGGATTTGTTTACAAATTCAAATCTCGCGCTAGTTAGGTTAAGTTGGTACAACTGAGGTTTAGGCCTGTCAAGATGGCAGTACTGAGGTTAGCGATGCGTTGTTGACTGTCAAAAAGCACGTGGCTGTCAAAAAACACGTGGATTTGTTTACCAATTCAAATCTCGCGCTAGTTAGGTTAAGTTGGTACTACTGAGGTTTAGGCCCGTCAAGATGGCAGTACTGAGGTTAGCGATGCGTTGTTGTCTGTCAAAAAGCATGTGGCTTTGTTAAAAAATTCAAATTTCCCGCGGGTGGTGGAGGAGACCTCTGGGAGGCCTCTGGCTGTGATGGTGGTCGAGGAGGCCTCTGGGAGCCGGTGGTGGTGGTGGCCGCCGAATCCCTGTATTATACTACTGATGCCGCGTGCTTTTTAGTTTTTCTCGAAAACGCCAAACATCAAGCAATAAAAACACAATACATTTTGTTCGCGACCTTTACCAGTCCACACAAACATTGATATTTATCATACCAGCTTTTCTGGAATTCTCGAACAAATTTTCCGTCCTGTTGTGATAATGTTAGGTCAGGCCGTTTCTTAAAGTTGTATCGTAATATTTTGTTCTAACGACAAGGAGGAAATACCATTGTTAAGTAAGTACACAACTGAATCGAAGTCAGGTCTGTTAAATTCAGAAGCCACGATAGGGCTATCATCAAAACACACAAACTGCCACACGAGAAAACAAGAATTGCACTTTATATTTTATCACCTGTAACTATTCACCATTCCTTGGTAATGAAAAATTAACACTTAGGCCTATCACTGTATTATAACACACCCGCACACGCATACCATATTAGCCACTTGCTCTCACGTCTCACACCACATTCGTAACTTTGAAACTGTAACTGTTCGTTTCCGTTATATTGCTGTACCGTAACTAATATTGGCGGGCAAGAAAATGTATGCACTTGAAGGGCTTTGGTGCTATCATTTATTTATTAGGTGCATGTTTGCTATATTTCGTATTTGAACATTATATTAGTTTATTTTTAAACGTGTCTTATAATAAAGTAAATTCAAATTAATTACATTTAAAGCATGCCTGAGATGGTAGCCAATAGGAG
The DNA here is from genome assembly GCF_040414725.1 of Anabrus simplex. NCBI lineage: Eukaryota > Metazoa > Arthropoda > Insecta > Orthoptera > Tettigoniidae > Anabrus > Anabrus simplex. The sequence continues at coordinate 85,352,343 of NC_090274.1, read as the reverse complement.
CATCTTTATAACTGAGGTCCAAATACTAGCCAATGATAGCAAGAAGAGACGCTGGTAAGTCTGTCTACTGGGCGGAGCAATCTCGCTATAGGAAAGTAATAGTTCCACAGTCAGCATCTAGAGATAGCGTTAGTATTGCTCCATCTGTAAGCTTTGAAAATCAAAGGGAAAATACACAGAATGGGCAGCGTCTACGTGCTTCGTGTAACTGACGCGAGCCCGAGCATTGCCGCAGTGAGTCGAAAACAAGTAAAACGGGGAATACAATAATGGTCTTGTATTTGGAAAAAATTAATGTTCTACAAAAATAATTGAATTTACTAGACAATTTCTCGTTCACAAAGTTTTCAGGGTACACGCTGTCTACCCTGTCTCCCCTGACGCTTCGTCCCTGCCCATACGTTGTTTCCAATGTAAAGTGTGGGTTGCAGAGTTGTGATGATAATGGCAAGCTCACTTGCCTACTGCCATTCACAATCGAGATGGCAAGTTTACATTATAATTGCAGGTCAAATTGGCTACGGCGCGGTCACAATCGATTTGGGGAGTTTAAGTTACAATGGCAGGCCCTTTTCCTACTTTCAGACATATTACAGTTGAGGAAATTTTATTATAATAGCAAGCAACTTCCTTACTACCAGTCAAAATTGAGTTGCGCAGTTATCATTATAATGACAGGCCATTTTTCCTGCTGCCATCCAGCTTACTGCCAGTCACACAGAATTAGTGAGTTTCCATGAAAATAGCAGGCTACTATGCCTAATGCTAGTCACACTTTAGATTGGAGCATTTGTTTATAATGGCGGGTACTCCGGCCTAGAGCCAAACACAATAGGGTAGGGGAATTTTTAACAAAACTGCATGCTCCCTTGTCTTCTGCAAGACAAATGGAGAAGTGAATTATTCATTACAATGGTAGGCCCCCTTACTAATGCTAGTTACACAGGAGTTGGGGAAGAACCCCATTCCTACTGCCAGTCACAGTCGGTGTAGGGAGTACTGATTACAATAGCAGACACACCCTTTCTCGATCGCTAAAAATCGACATCAATGAATATATATACATGGACGTACGAAAGTATATGCATGTTTATAATATTGCAGACCTTCATTTACAGATTAACTGCTGCTAAACGGTACGTCATATCGACAAAGAATTGTACCGTAAGGCGCAGTATTTAGCGATCTAAATGGCTGGTCTTATGATAATTTCTCGCATCTCATCTATTCATGGGTCAGATTGAGTAAGAACCGTTGAATAGGTTGAAATTTGTGTAAGATTATCGTACATTGCATTACTTTTCCGATAATCATGTGACAGCATTTGGCTCACGTATGGGTATTTGGTGGGCCAATGTTCGTGTACAGTTTGATGATACTACCTTTCCTATAAGTGACTGAAAGTATGAATTATGCAGGTAAAAAAGTCCAAATTTACTTAAAATCGAGAAATAGAGACGAATCTAACTTATAAGCGATACAGATACGACAAAAAGTCATAACATCAAGGTTGAAGATCACTCTTAATTCAATGAAGATTGTGCCATCCGTTATGTGATAGGACTTCCCGTTTATCCCACGAAATACCTCGAAACGAAGGTCTGCACCATCATTAAAATTTTCTCCATATTTCGATATTCTTCGGGGATAAAAATGAATAATCTAAAGATCTTGGAAGTTTTTCGTCCGTTACAGGCCGAAACGTATAATTTTGCCAAATTTAAATTTTCTTGCTCGTCTGGCAGATTATGATGCAATCTGGATTTTGGGTGAGGGGGTAAAAATTAGGTCTTTTAGGAAATTAAATAAAAAATATGCAGATGATCATTATTACCCCTCAAAACGGGTAGCTGTACGAAAATTTCACCAAAATAGTCAATGTACAGGCACACACAGTCGTTACGATTTTATTTATATAGATAGATAAGGAATCTGCTGCACATACAACACCTTTTGGCTGCGTCCGCTGGACTTAACCTGCAAAACCAACCGTTCATGACATGTCACTTATTAATCTTCCGGTCGAAAAATTCACATGAGAAAAACGTTTTAGAAATGGATTTCCATTAAGGATTGTACATTTCGATTAATTTCGGATGTGCATATTTTGAGGAAGTGCAAAATCATGGTTCCGGTTTCGGATCAACCCCCTGTAAATTGAGGTGTTCTGAAATAATATTGGCCCTTAAACCTACACAAGGACAGGTGGATTCTTAATATCAAGTGTGGTAGAAATATATTCAGTAGTTTTCAAGTTAAAAAAAACTCATACAATCAAACCGACAAACAGACACCAAAGCTAAGAAATATAAAGATGGTCATTATTACAACTGAAACGGATAACTGTACGGAAATTCCGCCAAAATATTCAATGTAGAGGCAGACGGTCGTTACAATTATATTTATATAGATGGCAGATAAGCATGGGCACGTTTGTAAGTGCAAACCTTCATTTCTAGATTTACTGCTCCCAAACGGTACTTCATACCAACAAACGGTTTGCACCTTCAGACGTCCTTTTAATCACTCTACATGTTTGGTGTTAAAACATTTTCTCGTATCTCACATATTTATGGGTTCAATTGAGTTACGTTATTTGAATGGGGTGAAATTTGGGTACATTTTTATAATTTTACATTATTTTTTACATACTTATGTGGAAGCTAGAATCATGAAATTTTGTTCGCACATAGCCATTGGCCGTGTCAATGTGCGTGCCAAATTCGATTACTCTATCATTCTTATATGTGTGTCAATCTAAGTAACAAAAGTGTCAAAAGCACAAAATTTACGAACAATCGAAATAAGCAGCCAAATCTACGCTATAAGGTGGGGGGGAAGAGAGAGAGAGAGAGGACAAAATATCACAGGACCAAAGTTGTAGATCACTCGAAACTGAACGGAGATTGTGCCATCCATTTTGTGATAGGACTTACCGTTTAGCCGCGAAATACCTCGAAAAGAGGGTTTGCACCGTCATTAAATTGCCTATATTTCGATATTCTTCGACATAAAAAGTGAAATATTTAAAGATCTTGGAAGTTTTCCGTAGGTTACCGGCTAAAACGTGTAATTTTGCTTAATTTCAATTTTTCAGCCCGTGTGGCAGGTTGTGAGGCAATCTTGATTTTGGGCGAGGGGGTCAAATTTAGGATTTCCAGGAAACTACAGCTAAAATATGTAGATGATCATCATTACCCCTATAACGGAAAGCTGTAAAAAAATTCACCAAAATAGTTAATGCACAGACTCACGGTCGTTATGATATGACTTATGTAGATAGATAAGGAATCTGCTCCACGTATGACACCTTTTGGGCTATGTCTGCTAGACTTAGCCTGAGATACCGACCTTTCATGTTATCTTCCTTAGTAATCCTCCTGTTGAAAAATGCACATGAGAAAGAGAAATTAGAATTGGATTCCCAAAATGTTTGATCGATTTCCATTCAGGTTGGTCTTGTACTTTACATATTGTGGGAGAGTAAATTCACCATTCCGGTCCCCTATAAAACCCCAGTCCATTCCGGGAATTTGAAATGATATTGACCTTAAACACTACCCTTGGACAGGTGGATGCTAAATATAAAGTTTGGTTCAAATATCTTCAGTGGTTTTCAAGTTGTAAGAAACACACTTTACGCGCACCCGCTCTTGCGTTAAGTCCGGTGGGACTTGTACCGAAAACGGTCCATTAATGATAACTCCGTTATTAATCCTGGTACCGATATGATCCACATGAGAAAAAAAGGTTTAGGAATTAATTTCTATTAAGGCAGGTAGATTTCCATTAAGTTGGGTTGTGCTTATTTTGAGGGAGTGCAAAATCATGGTTTCGGTTTCGTATAAACCCCCAAATAGTTCAGGGATTTAGAAACATTATTTGCCCGAAGACCTACCCAAAGAAAGTATATTCTAAATATGAAGTTTGGTGGAAATATATCCAGTAGTTTTCAAGTTATAGAAAGAGAGATTAACAGACAAACAGAAAAACAGACAAACAAACAAAGAAATAAGCGAACAAAAACTAACAGACACCAATGAAACCTGTCCTTGGACAGATGGATGCTATATATATAAAGTTCGGTTCAAATATCTTGAGTAGTTTTCAAGTTGTAAGAAATACGCTTTACACGCACCAGCTCTTGCGTTAAGTCCGCTGGGACATGTACCGAAAAACGGTCCGTTAATGATATCTCCGTAATTAATCCTGTTATCGAAATGACACACATGAGAAAAAAAGGTTTATAAATTAATTTTCGTCAGGGCAGGTAGATTTCCATTAAGTTCGGTTGTGTGTAATTTCAGGGAGTGCAAAATCACGGTTTCGGTTTCATAAAACTCCCCACTCAGTTCAGGGATTTAGAAACAATATTTGTACTAAAACCTACCCAAGGACAGGTGGATTCTAAATACGACGTTTGGTGGAAATATATCCAGTAGTTTTCAATTTATAGAAGGACAGACAGACAGACAGACAAACAGACACCAGGGCAAAAAATTACGCAGATGGTCATTATTACACCTGAAACTGATAACTGTACGGAAATTTCGCCAAAATAGTCAATATTGCCAAGCTAAGCCCAGCCAGTGAGCAAGAGATTCCATGGCTTCGTTCATGGCTTTCTGTTTTCTAGAGGCATTTAAGGAAATAATGGTAACGACCTAGCAAAAAAAAATTGAAAACAACATTCTGACATTTATTGACACAAGCATCATTGATCAACAAAATATGCTTGCTGAGATTATGTCTGATCTTCCAGTATCAATTTACAATGGATCAAAGTTAATCTTCATCCTCCATCTCTATTGTTAAATTCTGGAACGAAATTTTTAAAAATTAGGTCTTTACTGCCTATTAAAAGGGAAATATTTTAAATGAAAATATATCCTGAGCCCCCTAATTATTCACAAAAGAAGTTAGCAGGCAGCTATCTCGCTTATTATTTCCATAACAAAGCTAAACTGAATTTTCCATTAATTTATTACAATTTCAACATGTAGTCACTGTTAGATACTGATAAATTTCGTTAACTGAGGTATGTAACGTCCGTTAATGACAATAGTAGAAATTCTGATGGAAATCTGAGTTGACTCTAAGATCATAATTAATTAATTATTATTATTAATTTCCGGTATTATCTGTGTAACATTTACTTTGATCATCACACGATCTTGTTTACAAATTGGTGTATTTCACTAAATAATTCTCACTGTAATTATGACACATTTTGCGAATGAATTAATTAATCAATTAATTATTATCATTATTACTCGTTATCTCCTAAGTTCAAATTAATTATGCCGTTTGTGCACATTTATATTTTACTTGCACAGTATTTAATGTTTCGAATCAGTTTGAAAATATTTGGAAATTTTAATATAAATGCACTGAAAAAATTCACATAACCATGTGCGAATTAGTTAAGGATTAATTTATAAATCACTTGCCTTTGCTGAAAATGAACTAGACGATCTTTCGTCTAAATCTGTGATAACTGAAAATTAAATCCTAGCCTAGTCTTACTTCACGTTATTCTCGGCAAATTGTTCCTTAAAGTACACTAAACAAATAAGCATGGTGGCAAATCAACGTTGAAAATAATCCGTGCCGTCGCGATGTACGCACGACCAGGTTAAAATACACTGAATAATCGAAAACGTGAAAATATTCCTAGTTACATCACACACTCAAGGTGACAAGTATTTTATATACACAATATTTACAACGAATCCTGCCATTCTGAATTATTTAATTATTTTTAACATGGTCGCGTCAATAAGATCCGGAAGATGAACTCATGTCTGGTAACGTTCTCAATTCAATTAGTGGCCAGTGATCGAAATAGTGTTATCACTTGAAATGAAATACTCTGTAAATAACAACGGATATCCATCTAAATTTCAGAGATTAACCTGAAGATCCTAACAGAGTTCAATAATAATCACCATCACACCATCACATGGGTTTCAAGCAGCAAGTGTAGCGTTTGTGGGCCTTAATCACATTATTATTACTCCCTATTCATGAAATGTAATCAACACGTGCTTCATTTTATTATAATTCACACTGTGCTCCCAAGGACCCAAGCAACAGATTATTCAATAATAAATTATTCAATTAATATCCCTCAGGATTGCCAATATTCCAGGTGCAATCATGAACTGAGCACATCGAATATCATATATGAGGAATTCTAAGACAACTTATAGCCCACGACCGTTTATTACATTCTTAACCCGGTCATCTACTTAAATTTATTATTATTTTTAGTGATTATTACGTCTATCAGTCCTCCTGAAATGTCGTGAAATTAAATGACACGATCCTAAAGAATTGCAAGTGAACTTAGATGACACTCAATTCGACACTATTTCACAAAAATTACGTACAACTCCATATCACGATATTTTCAACATCACACGTAAGCAAATTAAGTTTATCGCGTGGTCAGTGATTTTTAACATATCTAAATCCTACACACGAGAATTCATTCAAGGACAGACTACAACAGCTAGACTAATAGATTTCAAATTTCAGTCACACATATGTAACTCAACTACCTTGAGAAATATAAATGAAAGTAACTCAATCTACTGCAAAAACTAATAGAACTACGATCTGGGGAAGAACGATCATCTAGTTTTACATAGATGAGAAAGATATCAGGCAGTTAAAATGGTAATCAAGTTTAGCTGAAGTTCGATTCCAGGTTGGTGTCCGTCATTCCGGCATTTTCCCGTCATTCACCTCCTCCAGCCAGAAATGCCTTACATGCTTAGCAGGTCATGGAGAGACAGAAGTAGATGTTCCACGATGAAATTACGCTGAACTTTGTAGAGGAAGAATCCATCTTGAAGTTCACGTCGATTCGTTGGGATGAGTTTCGCCGCGTGCCAGTAATGTAAGCTTATCTAATGCAACAGATATTAGAATTTGCACACACACGTCGGAATATTTAGTGTTCTCGTGGAGAAATGGACTTAACTTGGATCGCTAATTTCGAAGTACATTCCATAAGACGTTATTGTAAATAACTGCACTAAATTAGCAGAGTAGATGTCCACCTGCACGGCTGAATTTATTTTCCACGTGGTCCCGATGAATATCGTCAGCAGCAGAGTCGCAGAGTAGAGTTCAGCTGAGTAGAGTAGAGTAGAAATTGATTTAATGTGAACATGATTTTTATAGTTTTCGCCAAGGGGGGGGGGGTACCTTCTTAGAGACGATCATTGGTTCACGGGGTCTCTTGTAATTCGTCGTGACTGTTTCTGGAAGCTTGTCGTCTGCTCGCAACGCTGTCGGCATGCGCGTGCCTCGCTTGGGGACACTAGTCTGTCACGTGATTAAACCTGCACTCAATCGAAGACGGATCAATACTTTGTCCCTCTGAAATGACAGAAAAAACTAGTTTGGTGCGCTCACACAGCTTTCCTAATGATAAATCCGACTCTTGGCGAACAATAAATCTTTCAATGTCGACCTGTCGTAAATAATCCAATGATGATCAAATTTGACGGGGACAATACAGACACACGGTCATTACGATTTTATTTATATAGAAGATTATTATTATCAAAAAGATAATTACGTCATTAAAGAACAAAAAAAGCACCTGGAGAAGATGCGATAATTGCTGAACTCTGGAAGTCTGCAGGTGAAAAGGCGATCGATAAACTAACTGAGATCATTCGCGAGATCTGGAAAACAGAGAGAATCCCAAATGATTGGACAGCAGCCCTGATTCATCCCCTACATAAGAAAGGTGACAAAACAGATGTAAACAACTATCGCGGCATCTCCCTTCTCTCAGTAACATACAAAATTCTCTCCAAAGCCCTTCAAACTCGGGCAGAAGAGCAACTTGATTCACAGTTGGGTGAATACCAAGGAGGCTTTAGAAAAGGACGATCTTTTGCAGAGCAGGTCATGAACCTTAAGTCTGTCCTGTCGTACCTAAAATCCAGGAATAAAAATTTTGTAGTTACTATTGTTGACTTCCAGAAAGCCTACGACTCCATAGATAGACACACACTCCTCCGCATTCTGAAGGAAATGGCCTTAGACAACAAAACGAGAGCTATCATTCAACAGAACTTAACTAGCACTACGTCCAGGGTGAAATTCAGGGGAGAAATTTCGAACGTCTTCGAAATCAAGACTGGTGTTAGGCAAGGCGATGGACTATCACCGTTTCTCTTCAACTGCGTTCTGGAGAAAATCATTCGTGAATGGCGCAAGGAGATGTGCAAGGAAGAGGTTGAGAATGCCCTTAGATTAGGATATAAGAAAGGTGATTTTATCATAGATTGCCTAGATTTTGCAGATGACCTAGCGATCTTTCCTGATTCCTTAGATACTGCTGAAAAACAAATTAACCAACTGAGAATCCAAGCAGCAAAAGCTGGCCTCCAAATATCTTTCCAACAAACAGAGTTTATAACCAAGAGAGCTCATTGTGGAACAGGGAAAAATCAAGCAGGTGGAAAAGTTTGAGTAATTATGCGAGTGGGTAGTACCTAACAACTCTGAGAAAGAAGCAATCACGTGTAGAATCAACAAGATGGAGGTGGCATATCAGCTGACTAGGAATGTTTACAACAAAAGATCAGTGTCCATCAACGCCAAGCTTAGGCATTATTGTTCGGTTGTACGCCCGGAAGCACTGTACGCAGCAGAATGCCTTGAAATGAACAGAAAAGGTCTGATGGAGAAGCTAGAATCTAAAGAAAGAAAAATCCTGAGAAATATTCTTGGACCAATCAAAGAAAATGGTGAGTACAGGAGACGACACAACAGCGATCTGTACCAGCATATGGAGAGGATAACGGACACGATTCAGAAAAGGAGGATTAATTTTTATGGCCATATAGCACGCATGAGCACACAGAAACAGACAAATAGGATATTTTCCTACTTTCTTAACAAGAAAACCAAGGGACCCTGGTTTATCGAAGTTGAAAAAGACCTTCAAGAAATAGGAATCACACTCGAAGACATCCAGAAGCGTGCTCCTCTCCAGAAAATGCTCCAGGGACACAAAAGTTTCCAAGAAAGGCCAAAGTTGAAAACAGGCAAGAAGTGGGCTGATGAAAGAAAGGAGGCTCACAGAACGAGAATTCGTGAGTACTGGGGAAGAATTAAAGCTCAAGGATGCAAACGGTTGAAATAACGTAGTCCACAGCAGGCCGAAACGAAGAAAGAATTATTATTATTATTATTATTATTATTATTATTATTATTATTATTATTATTATTATTATTTCATCATCATCATTATCTAAAGGCTTCACCTTGTCGCTGCAACCATTGATCTCTTCTCTCTGTGATCATTTTCATCTCTCCATAACCTTGGCATCCCATCATCTCAACTACCTCTTTAATGATTTTCTTCCTTGGTTTCCCTCTGTCTTTCTTTCCCATCACCTTGCCTTCGAACAAGTTCTTTATGAAGTTATTATGCCGGAGAATGTGACTGAAAACTGACGCTTTTCTCCTTTTTATTGTTGTTATTAAATGTTTCTGGGTGTTTATTTCTCTAAGCACTGCTTCATTAGTTTTCTTCTCAATCCAGCTAGTTCTTGTCATCTTCCTCCATAGCCACATTTCCACTGCCTCTAGTCGTTTCACGTCCTCCTTCAAGAGAGTCCATCCTTCACAGCCGTATAGCAGCACACTCCAAATGAACGTTTTGATAAATAATTTCTTTTGTTCAGTATTTAAGGATTTATTAGTTAAAAGCTGCTTCTTCTCCTCAAAGGCTTTCTTACACAGGAAATCCTTCTTTTCATTTCCACAGTGCATCTGTTGTCATCGGTAATAACTGATCCTAAGTAGCAGAACTTGTGCACCTGTTTTATTAAAATATTTCCAATTCTGAGCTGTGCCTGTGGCTTCATTTTAGATTTGCTTACAACCATAACATTAGTTTTATTTACATTAATGTTAAGTTGGAAATCTTTTAAGATGGATGTTAATTTGTTGAGCATGATCTGCATGTTCTTCTCATTGTCAGCCAGAAGTGCAATATCGCAGGCAAATCTAATACAGTGTACAGTAGTTCCATTTATTTTAATGCCAGGTGTTTTGGATTTAAAAATATTCATGGCCTCTTCCATGTACAGATTAAATAGAAATGGTGATAAGGAACACCCCTGTCTTATTCCTTTCCTAATTCTCACCTTGCATACTTTATCATTACTTTCGATGTTTATTCTTTGATTGATGTAGAGGTTAAGTATTGCTTTTCTGTCTTTCCAGTCCAAATGAATGTCCTTCATAATTTTGAACAGTCTTTTCCACTGAACATTGTCAAAAGCTTTTTCCAGGTCTACAAAAGCTGTATATGTATTTCAGTGGCGGTTCGCGCATGAAGGGCTTTTGGGCGCCGCCCCATCGCCTTTACTAAAACACGCAATATAATTTCACTCCGTAGCTGATTATATAACGAGATGGACAATGTAGCAAAGTCTAACTTATGGTAGTGTGTTATGTTATCTTTATTGTTTTGGCTATAAACGTTTCGCTTTTTTATTTTCAAAGACATGGCATCCGTTCAGCAAGCACGATGTTTTCTCTTTAGTCCAGCACAATGTTTTCTCTTTAGACATTAGGCGGTCGGGTGCTGGCAGGAGAGCCCTCAGTAAGCTCCTAGAGTTTGACAAGTGTGAGGGGTGCGGGAGGAGCCTTGGAACATGATATTGGCTTGTCAGGGGAAGGAAGAGTGCAGGCGGGGTGTATGCTTAGAGCATTTAATACTTGGTCTGTCCGGCAGAGCCCGTAGCAACGTCGCCAACCACTTTACAATGTACCTAGGCCTTTTCTCACACGTCTTACGTTAACTGTTGTTAGAGGTTAATTCTAAAACTGTTTACAAAACAATGGATTCCATTAGACTGGCTATTTAAACAATTCAGTTCTAAAAATAAGCTAAAATAAAGATTTAAAATCTAATCATAAGGTGACGGCACTATTTGTACGTTGGTCACATTGCTTTGAGATTTGAGGAAGCCGAAAGGAATTCTGGCGTGCATTGTTTATTTGTTCTCGTGAATGTCATTGTCGTTTGTGATCAGTGAAACAGGAGTAGCCGTGATTGCAGTAGCTGTTAGCCGGCTAATGTGTGTGTGTTTAAATGCCATTGTAGTGTAGTGTTGCTGTGCAAGTGTTCAGTAGATAAAACTACGGTACCATAATAGTTTAAATAACATTGTAAATTCTAACTTAAGTTTTAAGTGTCATTTTAGTATCTTCATTCGTGTGTTTAGTACTTACCTGCCCATTTGAAAACTAAATGTTTAGGAAGACAAGGAAGATGAATTCTGTAAATAGTATTTTAAGTAGTGACCGAAATTTAAGTTTTGAACATAGGATAGAATTAAAGAAATTAGGGCCTCCTCGACCGAATTTAAATATTGCACAAGAAGAGAAGGGTTACAAGAACAAAAATGCATATACTCGGAAATTCAGTCCGTCACTTTATAAGCAGGCTGATTGGCTGTGCGGATGTGAGATAAGGAATGCGTTCTTCTGTTACTCTTGTTTAGCAATGAATGTCGTTGACGCTCCATGGACATCAGACATAAAACACCTAGGTGAAAAAGTGAAAAAGCATAAAATGAGCGAGAAACATATAAACGCTGGTATTGAATTTGCTATGCTTGGTAGAGTAGATATTCGATGCCAATTAGACAGTGCATACAGACTTAAAATTAAACAATCAAATGAACAGGTTTCAAAGAATCGATACATTCTTAGTAAATTAATTGATGCTATTAAGTTCTGTGGGAAGTTTGAACTAGCGCTCAGGGGCCACGATGAGACATACACGTCTGATAACCCAGGCATTTTTCGAGGTTTAGTCAATTTAATGTCAGAGCTAGACAGCACACTGAAAGAACATATCGAAAGAGCAAATAACAGAGTATTTGTTGGGTTATCTAATACCATACAGAACGAGCTTCTGAATTCAATCTATGCCGTGTGTCATCAAATGATTTCGGAAGAAATCTCTCAAACAAATTTTGTGGCAATTCAAGTTGATGAAACCACCGATTGTTCCACCTTATCTCAACTCGTTTTTGTTGTACGGCACGAGCTGGGTAGCAATATAAATGAAAGATTCATTAGTTTTGTGTCGCCTGATAATCACTCAGCAGAAGGCATTACCTCTGCAGTATTCCAGGAGTTGGAAAAACTTAAGCTGGACCAAACTCCGGACAAAGTCATTGCGCAGACGTACGACGGCCATTCAGTAATGAGTGGAAGGCAGACTGGCGTTCAACCAAGGGTCAAGGTCGTTTACAGAAACGCTCATTTTGTGCACTGCTACGCGCATCAATTAAATTTAATTGTTCAGCGATGTGCTACTCAGAATAAGCAGGTCAGTATCTTTTTTAGTAATTTAGAAGGGTTTTCATCATTTTTTTCAAAATCTGCGAAACGAACTGCTGTTTTGAACGAAGTGGTAAAAAGGCGCATCCCAAAAAATGCCGCCACAAGGTGGAGCTTCAAGGCACGATGTGTAAGTACGGTTTTTATGTACAGAAATGAAATATCGGAGTGTCTCGAGAAGATCGCAGATGACAATAATGACTATTCGACAGTGAGAAAAGCTGTAGGCCTAAGGAATCTACTGAAGGATCCCGATTTTATATTCTGGCTAGAGCTATTCTCTAAAGTTATGCCTCACTGTGACTTTCTATTCAACGAGCTTCAGCACCGCAAAATTGAAAGTAGAAAACCTCAAAAAAGTATATCTGATTTCAAGTTATCGGTGCAACGAGTCAGAAACTCTCTCGATTACGACCATCACTGGCTTAATGGCACAGACACCACCGATGGAAATCCAGCAGGCTCAAGTCAGAAACGCGCACGGTTTGAAGATAATAGAAAGATTGTAGCGAGAGAGGTATGCGATGTTATTTTATCCGGGATAGAGGACCGGTTTTTTTTCAGTGACCATCTGTCTGTTGCCAAACTTTTCCAGCCTAGTTTATTTCCGAGGTATAGGATACTGTTCCCGCAAACTGAATTTGAAATTGCTGCTAGATTATTTCCTATTAACCAAATTGAACTAAGGCATGAACTCTCAGTTTTATACGGCAGAAGTGATTTTGTTAACGCTTCAGGTGCCCTAACTCTTCTGACATGCATTTGTGATAACAACCTGGAAGTACTTCTTCCCAAGTCAATTAAGTTATTACGAATTATTTGTACAATTCCCATGACAACGTCAGAAAATGAAAGGTGCTTCTCTACGCTGAAAAGGATTAAGTCGTTCACTAGGAATACCATGGAGGAAGACCGACTTAACGCGCTTGCTATGTGCTCCATCGAGAAACAGCTGTTGGCAGTTCCTAACTTCAACGAACGTGTCATCAACCACTTCGCAGAGCAGAAGGAGAGGAGAATGGATTTTGTATACAAGCAAGTCAGCTAAGGTATCGTTACCTACTTTCTTGTATTATATTCATGTGTATCTTCATCCCGTCATTATCATCATCATCAAAGTACGAACTGTATACTTATAATAACAATTGACTGACATTTCGTAATCTACTAGAATTGTTTTTCGGATACAGTTGTTGAGTTTTCTTGTTAGTGGTGTTCGCTTAGATGTCTTCACACTTCACTTCACTTCACTTCACTTCACTTCACTTCACTTCACTTCACTTCACTTCACTTCACTTCACGTCACTTCACTTCACTTCCCTACATGTGTTGTAATATATTTGCCTATGTTTTTTTTAACCTCAACCTGAAAAGTATATCGATTCATGAATTTAGTGGTATTGTGAACATAAGTATATGTTTATTGTCGATGTTTTAAGGATATGTAGATTGTAATGCTTCTGGATTTGCGATGCTTTATGTTTCTACTTTTTTCCGCTTCGCGATATTATCTGATTTTCGATACGTGATCGTTCTGCCTCGGAAGAAGATACATACAGTATTTAGCCAGTGTCATCGGATTATTATTATTATTATTATTATTATTATTATTATTATTATTATTATTATTATTATTATTATTATTATTATTATTATTATATTTCATCTACAATTATCGTGGTGCTGGACAGTGAAAACTGGGCCGTTGGATGGGGTGGGGGGGGGAGGAGATGACGGCACAGCCCTGCCAGAGTAAAATGTTACGAACCGCCACTGATGTATTTCTGTTAAGCTCCAGTCTTCTCTCCAAGATGGTTTTAAGTGCTATAATAGCTTCTCTCGTTCCTATTCCTTTTCTGAACCCAATCTGATCATCATCTAGATTCTGCTCAATTTTCATTTTGATTCTGTTTTTTAAAATGCATGTGAATATTTTTGCTGCATGTGAAACAAGACTTAGTATTCTGTAATTGGAGCATTCTGTTGAATCTCCTTTTTTGTGCAGAAGTACTGCTTTGTTTTGAATTGTTTAGTACTTTTATTCCTTTCTTTTCTGGTTGTGTATCATGGCTATTATTGGATCAGTAATTTAATTGTTGTTGAACAAGTCTGTATTCTATCACGATTATGTGTTGTTATTGAGTTTAAACAGTAAGTATATTGAATGTATGGAGTTACATCGAGAGTATTACTATATTTTGGTGACCACCAACGTGATAGATTCTGTGAGTTTATTCCTTTCCTAGAAGAAAAGGAATCTGAAGTACGGTACAATAGCGCGTAGTTCCGAGTCACTACTTTTTCCAAGTCGAGAAGGAATAAAATTAGAGAAACTGAAGAAAGGTAGGATACCTCTTAGAAAATGCTTCACAAAGAAGATAAATGTCATAAAGGGAATTCTCGCAACAGGTATGTCCCCTCATTTTAATGATGAACCTACTTCAAATTTCAGTCGTTTAGAGGCATTAATGTCGGACCTTTGTGAATTAGACAGCACTTTTAGACAGTAGTAATGATATGTCTGTAATTTTATCAGAAGAAGAAACTTCCGAGAAGTATAACGACGAATTTGAGGTTATACGGGTACAGGCGAATTATGTTTTGACGTCCCGTAGATCAGGCTGTTCCTTAAGTGACGCACATGAAGAGGCATTATGCCATAATCAGGGTAGGAGGAGAACTTAAAAACTTCCCAAGATTGAAATTAATTACGTGATTGGTTAACTTTTTGGTTTAATTCTCGGAAGATTCACGAAGATGTTAGTTTGCAATGGTAGTGACAAATTTCAGTATTTATTGCAAGTTATGGAAATAGGAACTGAACCTCATGAAACTGTGCTTAGTTATACACAGACGTCAGAAAATTACCTGAAGGTAATTCAAACTCTACAAGAACGATTTCGAAGAGCGAATCTTCTATTACAAGTGTATGTAAGGGAATTACTAACGTTAGTGATTTCAAATACGACACAGGAGGACAAGCTTCCAATACCCACCATTTTAATCAAGCTAGAATCTCACTTTCGATCCCTCAGTAGTTTGAATCTAGCATCTGCAGACCCAAGTACATGGCTCTTTCCATCAGTCGAATCTAGCCTCCCAGAAGAGACATTACGAGCCTGGCAAAGAAGTCGGTTCTCGAAACAAGAAGGAAGTACAAATGGAGAAATTGGGTCTCGACTTCAGTGCCTCATGGAATTTCTACGTACTGAAGTCCAAAACAAGCAACAGATTATATTAGCTCAAGCAGGATTTAGTAATTTGGCTGTGAAAAGTAAGAATGAGGAAAGGTTAGGTTCTACCAGGACAGAGACGAAAAATAATAAAGATCTTGTAGATAAACCCGTTCCTACTGTTGCTGCACTTTTCAACAACAGTCCTTCAGTGTCACGGATTTTCTGTAATACATCTCATGAAAGTGATAAGTGTTATTTTACTAGGAAAATGAGTATAGAAGACCGGAGACCAGAAATGAAAGTAAAAGGTCATTGCTATTTGTGTACAAAAGCTAACCACTTAGCTAAGAACTGCTTACTTTGTGTTACTGTTAGGTGTCCTGATTTATCACAAGCTGAGAAGAGTGAATCTAAGATTGAGAAGGAAACGCAGCAATCTCAAGTTACATCCGACCTAGCTAACCATACTTGTATCAATCAAGTTGTTCTACAAACACTGATTGTCAAATTACAAGGGAATGGTAAACAGAAAACGGTACTAGCATTCATAGACTGTGGTTCACAACGAAATTACCTACATCATAGTACAGTTAAAGAGTTGAGGCTAGAACCTTGTGAAGAAGAAATAGTAACCCTTGTTTTGCTTGGCGGATATCAAACTTCCAGCATTAAACACAAATGATATAAAATCAACATAGGATGAAATGATGGACAAATAATGGTTTTACCGAGATTGAGCTCCTCATAGTAATGGATATATACGCCAAGATTCTCATAGGAATGGCAGTTCAGTTGAAGAACTCCTAGCCGTGAAAAGGAAACTCGGGTGCACTTTGGCTGGTGAGAGGCAAGACCAATCTGTTGAAGTTAGTATGAGTAGCCTCGCCATCTCTGAGCTTTGGAACCTTGAGACTATAGGTATCTCTGATCAGGTAGAAGACAAAACGACTGAAGAGGTCAAACAGAATCTCCTTTTGAAAAGATATGGCAATGGTCCCTATATAATAAACCTTCCGTGGAGAAAAGGTCAATGCGAGATCGGTTGCAAAAACGATATTGCAGAGAAGAGACTTGAATCTACGACTGACATGCTGATGAAGCCAAACCTATTCACCGGTTACGTTCAGATTTTCACCGATTGGAAGAAAGAAGGATTCATAGAAGAGGTACCGAAGGAAGAATTAAAAGAATTAAAAAGATGCTGCCATTATCTTCCTCATCGGCCAATAATTAATTTAACGAGCTTGACAACTCCTGTTCGTCCAGTCTTCGACGCATCTTGCAGAAGAAAGTGTTTCACTGAATGACTGTCTAGATAAAGCCTATTCTACACCAGGGCGACTAAATGATAAACATTAAATACGAAAAGAGTGTTAATAATATTAGAGGATAATAAACTGTAGTCACCCCATACCTAGTTGAATGTGAGTCAACAAAGGTTAATCACCCTTGTCCTCTTATCGTCGTGGATTATCGTCGTGATCTAGAATTAGACAAACGTTCAGCTTTAAGTACGGGGCACGCTGGAAGCACATGATACTACGTCACCTTAAGGTTGTGAACAATATGTTGCTTGCGACTCTTTCATTTAAATTCTTTTCCCCTTCCTATGGTATGGCACACATATTTTTCACATCAAAATTCAGTTTCATATGTGTTTTATGCATAGTCTTACACTTTTCTATTTCTTATTTTACAGTCGATCCAAAGAGGGCTCTATTTTAACTGCTTTGAAACTATAAGTGACACACATTCATCTAAAATCAAATGCTTTAAAATATTTCAACACTGATGATGGACCTTAGAGTCCGAAAACCGTTTCCGAAATAAAATTTAGTGTGCTGATACGACTGTATATGATTAATTATAATAATAAGGAGTACCTAGTACTCATTCTACCGGGCCTTTGAGAGAAGAAAGGAAAAACACGGGTTAAGGTTACTGGCCCAAGATCACTTGCACTCCTTGAATCTTATAAATAAAGTTGTTCGTGTTTGTTTGTCTGTTTGTTTGTTCCACCATCACGTCCAAACGGCTGGATAGATCTCAACCAAACTTCATATTTAGAGTATACTCACCCCGGGGAAGGTTTCGATATGCATATCATTTTAAAATCTTTGAAAAGACGGGGGTTTTATAGGAAAACCACAACGGTTTTATTTTCTCTTATACTATTATAGGCAAAATATCGAATTTGTCGTATAAGGACGAGACAAAACTCAACTTAATCCTCTTGATGCAAAGAACAAAACTCGGTAAGCCTTACGGGCCCGAAAACCATGTTTAAGGCCCTAAAACCAAGCGTTACGGAGATATTGGCATCACACTACCCCTGCTCTAGGAATCGGATAAAGAAATGAACTGCCGTAACCATGGCGACGTCAGCTCCAGGATTCTAGAGCAGTGAGATTATATATGTACGTTTGGGCATAGCTGCCAACCAAAATTGGTACAAATAATACTTAATATGTGGAAAAAATATACTGTTGTGGAAGGCACTCATAAGACTCCTTTGGGCGGGGATGGAAAGGAGATGAAGTACGGGTATAAAAATCTTACTATATATAGAAATGGAAGTGTGTGTGTAAATGACACATCTCCTCCTAAACCACTGGAGCAATTTCAACCAAACTAGGCACACGTATTACTTACTATCGGAAGACGAGCACTGTGGGGGGTAAGCCATCCCTAGCGCCCTTAAGGGGGGTGGTTACAATAATAATCGAGAATAGTGTCGAATTCATAGTTTTCGGGGTCGCTGTGTTGAAAAGTTATACTCTAGAATTTTTTAAAGTCCAGCCCCCTTTTAGGTGGGGAGCAAGGGGGGGTGAGATATAGAAACAATTAAAAACAGTTTCGAATCCATAGATTTCAGGGTCTCTGAGATGAGTAGTATTACCCCGGATTTTTTGCAAGTCCAAGTGGGGAGCGGATGGGGTGAGATATAAAATTAATCGAAAAACTACATATAAAAATATTATCTTCTTCTTACTATATATAAAAATTGATGTATGTGTGTGCGTGGGTGTGTGGGTGTGCGGGTGTGGGTGTGTAAATGACACATCTCCTCCTAAACCACTGGAGCAATTTCACCAAACTTGGTACACTTATCAATTAGTATCAGGAGACAAACCGCGTGAGGGTAAGACACCCCTAGCACCCTTATGGGCAGGGGGCGAGGGGCGTGGTATAAAAATAATCTAGAATATTATCGAATCCATAGTGTTCGTGGTAGCTGAAATAATTAGTGACACTCCGATTTTTTAAAAATTCATGTTCAGCCCCCTTTGGGGTGTGGGTGAGGGGGAATGAGATATAAAAATAATCGAAAACAGTGTCGAATGTACATTTTCCTGGGTCACTGAGATGAATGGTGACAATCCAGATTTTATATCTCTTAGTGGTGGAGGGCGGGAGGGGGACAGTCTCATTGACAGTTGAAATCCTGTACATCGTATCTATAGTACGACGGCTAAATACATATAGTTATCACTTATTAATTTTTGACAGGATCAAATACTTCCCAGTTTATTCGAGCTTCCATAAGGACGAAGTTTTACTCGAAAACTAAATAATCTAAAACTTGAAATCAAACACATCTAAATAATTTTAAAACTACATAATAGATCATAACATATCAATCTGCAAGTCAAAAAGGAATTCTATAAAAATTCACTACACACGTAACTAACTGGTAATGCAAATCTTAGAGGTAAATATTCAGAAACTATCCGGGCAACGCCGGGTACTACAACTAGTTTGCAATAAAATCATTAAGACCCTATTTGGGGTACTTGCCCTAAGTTACAGAGGCTGATTAGATGGAGAAAATTTACGTTACAAGTTACAAAGAACGGTTACGAAATCATAGTCACCTCCACAACAAGTTGAAAGGGAATTCGAGAGTGTAGCTCACTCTCTATCCCCAGATAAAGTTTAAGTTCTTTACAGCTGTTAGAAGTTTACATTTTAAGTCACATGTTTAGGTCCGGAAATATTCCCCTCGAGGTAGCTGAGAGAGACTATCACAAGATCATTACCTTAATATGCTGGAAAGCTCGATGAACCTCCAAACACCTTAGACCAGAGCGATGATCAACACAAAGTGACTCGAGAGAGGCCCGGCACGCCCCGCAAATTTACACAGGTACAAGAAAGCGCCTATTGGTTGACAATTAAATATATAATTTTGCTATTGGTTAATATTTAAAGTTTGCGGCAGGGACGGAAGTGTTGAAAACCTTTGAACATACCAAAACAAAGAATAATCAACACAGTGTAGTAAACCTAGAAATAATAAATTTCCTGAGAATTTTACTGTTTCCTCTTCACACCAGAGGGCATGGACATAGTATTTAAGTAAAGACATCTGTTGACTAAGTTCACATTTCTTGCAATAGTTGTACCTCCTGGTACAGACCTCCCCCCCCTCCCAAAGTCTCTCCTCACAGTGACAGATAGAGGAATTTCATGTTAGAAAAAATTAAGTTTGATTCAACAGACAAAATATTTCTTGATGACAGTTCATTTTTGAATAAATTATGTTGGAAACCAATCTTGATGTCTTCCTGCAGCCGCCCAAGTACAGGATGTATAGTTCAGTTTTGACAGCGAGTGCGGCCGCCGCAGCCGATAACCGGATGGGTCCCCCGGACCTCCCAAGTACCCTAAGATACGCCTCTCCCGCTACTATGAAAGGGGTTTCCATGGTGATGGTCGCCGCAGACCAGATGTAGAGATAAAGCCGCAAGATGGGTAGGCGGTTGAATTGCCGCACCTCATTCCTTGCCGGGAAGGATGGTGCTCCAGCACGCCGTTATGAAAGAGACTGGGCCAGAGCAGAGTGGGCCCATACCCACGCCAGCATCGCTCGCAAGATATTGTGACACGGCCGCAGGAGAGAGAGGGGGTACAGGAACAGTCAATTCTTTGGCGACAGAGATTGTTTTTTTTTGGAGAGCGAGAGTTGTTTATTGGGATGATGCGGGCGGCATTGAGGAGGCGAGGCGAGGGTGCAAGCGGGGAATGTTGTACATGTTTGCTTAGATGGATATGGGCGGGGCAGAAAGCCTCCAAATATGCCTTCAAGTAAAAATGTTTAATTACTGAGCAACAGAGGAAGGAAATGTAGCCGATTTTTTACTGCCATAACTTAATGGCCTATCTTGCAAAATAAGAAATTTATACAGGCTTAATTTGTGAGATTTGTACCCTAAAGATTATCTCAGTAGCGGGGTTGCTCACCAAAAGTGTGACTGGCGTTAAGAAATCCAAAATGATGCACGGTCCATGAAATCTGGGGGTAAGCTTCCCTGCAGGAACAAAATTCTTAACCATAACTTGTTCTCCAAACTTTAAATTGGATGGCTTCCGTCCACAATCATATCTCAAATGTAATGTTACTAAGTAAAGAAAGAGAACCAAGGCTGAGATGAGATGGACACATCGAAACAGAAAATCGAAAAGGTACAACACTTCCGGAACACGCTATGAGGGAAGGCTGTCACGTTTAACTCATGACAGAATAAAAAGGATAATAGCATATACTTCCGAGGAGGAATTCTTGAGAGATAGAAAAAATCGAGAACCTCATACAGATAAACCTCATATCAACAACGAAGGTGGTTTACTACCGCATAAATACTTCCCAGAATTAAAGCAGGATAACTCCCATGAAGTGAATAATTCACACTGAGGACTTCATGGGTAAATCCAAAGGCCAAAACACGCCTGATACCGATATAAATGTACTACCAGGGATAATCACTCCGATATGACCTCAATACACCCATGTCAAAAGGACAAAGCACCAAACACTAATTATACAAGAAAATAGGTTGCACTACAACTTCACAATATACACCAAAAAATCTCGAGAAGATGTATCAATACCCTAAAAGGAGCAACATACTCCAGAAACATCCTCTCATCCTCTCACTTCATAAATACCCTTATTCGGAAAAGAGAAAATGCGTATCGAAAAGTAGCCTAGAACTCCATACAAAATCTCATATTATACAAAATATAATCCTATAACTAATCAAGATACAAGGACATCATGGGTGAACCGGTCAAGAAGACCAAATAGCGGGTCGAAAATTAGGGTAGAAAAACATCTGGAATGAAAAAAAAGAATTCCGGTGTTATGCTGGTCCTATCAAAAGGAGGGGACAGAAAGGAAGACAGAGAAATGTAGTAAGCATAACTAAGAACAGTTTAAGTATGCTAGAGGAACTACCCCATATGAGCAATCTCCAACTGCAGTGGGTTCAGCAGGAGGACGAGTAGCAGAACTTAACCACAAGAAGCACATACTTCATTCTGTGCACCTTGAAATCATTACCAGACCTACAATGCGCCATGTGACGCGAAATTCGAGAAAACTGCGATACAGCACAGAGAATAGAATCGGAACATGGCCTGCATAGGACAGGGTACGGGACAAGGGATAATCAATATCCATTCAAAAGAGAAAGCAATTACGGATTGCATATATATATATGGCATCAAAGGCAAGAAATGAGAAGAGAAAACGCCCGATTCTAAAAGCAAATCGTACAAGGAAATCACCACCCCCATACCCTGCTACCATTACACATCAACACAGTACACGACATATACGCGCAGATACTTACCTCGCTTACCTCTCTTCGTAAATTGCCGTGGATGGACTGGAACGAGCTAAAACAGCTCGGAGCTGGATCCGTGCATAGACAAAGGGAAGCGAAAGGACAGAAAGGCATGAACCCGTAACCCCCATGAATAAAAGAATGGATCAAAGAAACTGGGGTTTATTATAAACACACATAATATTAGAATGAGAACAGAAATGTGAGGCTGCATTAAAAGTTACTTACATAACTGTAGAAAATTGAAACATCAAGTAGTATCCCGTTCAGTGACATAGTAAGTTTCGTGTAACAGTACACACGATCGCACTACACACCTACGTATGACTGCATATAATTTACAAATTGGTTTCAGAAAAATAATGTGACGTGAAACACATCATCGAGGGAATCAGAAAATGGAACCACTAAAGGAATAATACAGTCGCGGTAATACGGGCCGCGCACATATTACAGTTTGCATCCGCGCTCCAAGCGAGCGTCCATTCGATGCCAGCGCGTCCTAACAAAAGCAAAGCACAGCCTCCAAAAAGGAGCAGAAGCGAAGGAGAAAAAGATGTTGCCACAGTTACAAAAACAAAAACTAATCGCTGACAATGGACTAAATAACGGCCTAGAAATATAAAATAGCACACTACACATGGCCCTAATCGGCCAACAAAAACGAAAAGTAAAATAAAGAAAAATTAAAATTGAAATTACGAGATACGGAGAGTACTATAGACCGTACACAAGCAGACACCACAGGCTCGCGCGCGCGCGCAAGCACACACACACACACACGCACACGCACACACACGTATGAACAAGAAGAGAGACCCAATATAAAATCGACCCAGATCAGGCCGGAGTGTAAAGGTACGCGACGTATACTATCGCACAGGATAGCGAAGGATATCATGGGCTCATGAGCATGGTTCGAACACCGCAGATGCAATGCTGGACCGCCGCAAAATATAGGCAAGGCTGATCCAAATATAATTGTAGCTATCACAACACTCGTCGACCCGCTACACGAGACATCCAAATTGCCTCACGCGGACAAACATGAATTAAACCCCGTAGCATCAAATCACACAATACACCAATGCTCAGCCATGATTTCAAATGATGAGTAAACAAAAATGCATGGTCTCAAAACCCACAAACACACACAGGCCCAAACAAACAGATAGGTAAATAACACTCTCCGTTCCCACGCGTGTGCACACAAATAAAGAAAAAATTAAAGCACACACATAAAATGAAGTAATTAAGAGCCTGCAAAGACAGGTGATAAAAGACTACCGAAATACAATCACACAGAACAGTTTTTTGTAACTGGCATGAAAATGAAATAAAATGAATGAATACCTGGGAGCAGCAATCAGGAGTCTCGAAATATATACCTCAATCAAAATAAAAACTTCAAGCAGAGAACCGAGCCTTGAAACAAGTAAATCCACGATAATAGCAATTCGCAGATCAAGAAGCATATATTAAATTCCAGTCTGCTTATCACGTTTGATGCGACCATTGTTGGCATCGCGAGCAGACCAACTTAACACTCGCAGAGCGAGAGACAGACCGTGTCAAAGAGACTGTGTATAAACACAGATGGCAAGAGCGCCATCTTCAATGAAAAACTATAAGTTTCACGTCGCATTCGGGTAATGTTATCGCTAATGGCGACAACGACAGTCAAGGAGAAGTAGGAATAAAGGAAGTGCACCACCAAGGCAGGCTTGGTTCGGCACAGAAATGAGTACGTATTAGAAACGAAGACCGATTAAGCTTAGCAAAATATTCAAGGAGCGGTCGGTCTAAAGGTACCGCGCCTGAACCAGAAGAGTAGATCTACACCAGATAATTTAGCCCACGGGCGTACCCAACGACCTTGCCACAGAAACAAACCACACATTAAAGTGGCGACCGATAGGTAAAGCAAGAACAAGTACACAAGTTAAGGAGCACTCAGGACCGAACGACAGGATCCAGGTCACACAACCAAAATAATAATCATCACTCAGAAAGAAAACGCTTGAAATGGGGCAGCTCCAAACGACTTTAAGTTTCACAATATGTTTAGCAACCGTGCCGCCAGACTGGACCTTCCTAATTAGAAGCTCGTAAATCAGTTCCTCCTTGTGCAGTTACCCGGGTGAAAGGACTTCGCGAGGGCCAGATATCGTGATATGAAAATGAAAAAATTTACAAAATTTCCAGCCACCAAGAAAATTTTCAGATTTCGATGTAGATTTCAATTAGTAGCCGACGAAAGGGGCTAAATTCAGACCCATTCAACCACGCTCTGGTACCACTTGTTACGGAGTTTGTGGGTCACAGAGAGGTGCGGGCTTGAATGGGTCTAACGACAGCAATTCAAAGATTGATTTAAAACTTTAAAATCAAAGTTTTACTTCCTTTTATGCTCCTTTTTATTAATTTCAATTTTTTTACAAACAAGTCGTTCTTAGACAGAACAAAATTTGAAGGTACAGATTTAGCTTGTTAACTTAGTTACAAGGTTGGAGAAAATAAGAAAATCAACAAATTTGTCACTTAATCGTCTGAGATTACAGCTCCCAATTTTACAAATGTCCTTTGAGCGCTGTGACTCCATCCACTCAATCATCAAGGAGACAGACCTCCCAATTTCTTTTACAGAGAATTTGCAAGGAAAATCTTTCTCAGAGCACTTTGCTCCACCACAACTTTACCGCCTTCCAAAAGGCACCATTTAACCATCACAAAGAAAACTCAAAAGAACGTGTCAGAGAAATTCAGAATACCTGGTGGCAACAGAAAGCTCAGAAACTTTAGAAATGATCTAATACTTGGGACCTGAGGGACTTGTACGCAGGAAAAAAAAAGAGCTGTGTGGTCCACCTCGCTCTTCAGCAGGTATGCTGTAAACTGCTGTTAACTCTACCACTCTTACTGACATCCATGAAATCTTGGAGCGTTAGAAGGAGCATTTCTCCACCCTTCTAAATCAACCTTCTACCGCTGATGAATACTTTCATCGTGATGTGCCTCAACAGTCCAAACGTCATGAATGGCAGTTTGGCAGTTCCGCCAAGTTACCAAGAATTCAGTGCAGCTCTCAATCATCTGAAGCCCAGAAAGGCATCTAGCCCAGAAAACTTCCCTCAGGAGATAATTCAGTGTGGGTTTCGAACTTGCACAGGCACAACTGATCTGATCTTATGTGCAAGGCAACATCAGGAATAATGCAGAGAGCAACAGTATCCTGCCGTCTTAGTCTTCGATGACCTGGAAAATCCATTTGACTCTCTTCCAGGACCTGTTATATGGGCGGTAATGGTACACTTTGGATGTCCTCAGCGTTTTGTTGATCTGATTCAGCCTCTCCATGATGGCATCAGAGTAGGATCTCGGATGAATTTTCTATATCTAATGGACTGAAACAGGGGAGTGTTATTGATACAACACTATTTGCATTATATTCGGCTGACAAGCTACGAACAACACAGGTGTGGAGGCTAGGTATTGTTTCGCTGGAGGGTTTTTCAACCTAGTTCACTCCCGGAGGCTCACCGAGGTTATAAATGTAACCAAAATGCTGTATGCAGATAAATAAGCTGCCCGTCCCTAGAGACAACTAATACCATAGGGCTGTCGCGAGGGAAGCATTATGTATAATTTCGTGCGGCGTTTTCTAGGCGTGTGCAGCCCTTGTAAGGCAGACCCTAAAACAACGGGAGCTACGTCAGCATTTTCCCACGAGGTCACTGACCCCTGTCATGGTCATTGACATCATCACGTTACGGTCACGTGCTAATGATGTCATGGCCGCGTGCTACTGTTTACAAACAAGGCCACGTGCTCGTGTTGTGACAGCTGTCGTCTTCACAGCTGTTATCTTGGCGGGTACTAACCAGATTTTGAACACGTGCTCGTGTTATGGGCGCTGAATTTGAATAAGTGGGCGAGGCTAACCTCACAGCTGTCATCTTGAGGGCTCCTAACGTCACTTTTTGACAACGTACACTTGTTTGTACAGGTGAAAAGCGCAAAATTTGAATATGTGGGCGACCCTAACCTCACAGCTGTCATCTTGACGGAACTAAGGCGCGCAACAGTGCAAGGCTAACCTCACAGACGCTGGGGCATAACTACACAGGACCTAGTTTTACGGCCAGATGCCCTACCCGAAGCCATTTTGCTAGATGCCCTTCCCGAAACCATCTTGGAGGGGCCTAACCTTCTTTTACGGTAAGATCCCTTCCCGACGCCATCTTGCTAGATGACCTTCCCGACACCACCTTCGAGGGTCTTAATCTTACAAGGCCCCTTATTTTACAGGCAGTTGTCATTTCCGTCGTCATCTTGACAGATCCTCTTCCCGACACCATCTTGTGGCTTTACGTCTCCATCCGACGGGCAAATAACTATGATCACACGTCCTCTTCCTTTACCAAAACCGCATCATTACTTGGTTGTGCATCTGCGTTATCGTGAGGTGTGCTTACGGCTTTTCTTCTCCATCCGACAGAGATATATCGTCCTTTTCTTTATCGTCTGGCCTCTTACCTCCTCCTCTTTATCGTCAGTCCCTAGATGCCTTCCCTCATCCTCCCTCCTCCTTCTCATCATCTGTCCTAGTTTTACAGATAGGCTACCGGATGCTCTTTATAACGCAAGGAAGATAATAAGATAAAATTAATAATGTAATGAACAATAATGTACATCTACTTTTACGGTTGTTACCTGCGTAACAATTTTTCCCTCTTGGGAAATATTTTTGAACTAGCCTCATGGCTGTGGAAAAACTGTGTTCTTAGAAGTGGTTCGCCGCTTCGTTATTTCTTCTTTTCAAAACTTATAACTGGAAACTTCGCCGCTGAGAAGGTTATTCGTTGCCCGGCTGACTGTATGCACGTCCTATCTGTGCCTGACTGTATTCTCCTGCACTCTAGTGGCGTAGGTATGTACTACCTCGCGAGCTACGTTACCACTCAGGCGCTTACCCTCTGTGCGCATGTGATCGTTGGGGCCGTGCACTGCGGAATCTCGGGAAGTCGCCATTGCTGTTTAGTGAAAAGGAAGAGATGGACGTGTGTGGCTTCTCTCTCCCTAAGGAGATGATTTCTCCGAAAATGTTCGAGCCTGGTTAAGGTTACATACGTAGGGCTTTTGCCCTGGTGAATTCTGCAACTTGCTCTGGTTTATTATTCCTCGTCTGGAATTTGCATGTTATGTTTTTCTTCAAAGTAAGTAAGTAGCATATACTACCGAAGCCGTCCTCACAACTTTCATCTGGATGAAACTGTAAGTGTTGTTACAACTAAACCTTTTCTGATTTTTGGTGAAAGACCTGAAAATTTTCCTATGTGAAGAAAGTGTGTGCGACACTATGTAACTGGCGTCATCTAAAGACTAAGTCTTGCCTTGTGGAATTTCAAATTTTCGGCTTGTTAATTGGAACTTATAGCATGTGTAATTATGTCTGTTAAATTGGGGCTTGCGTACTGTGTGAAAGAACGTTTTGGATTCTTCGAAATCGTAATTGGGTAACCTAGTGTTTATTCATAGCTTTTCTAGGCCTAAAAGTTTTGTGATAAAAGGCTATTGTTTAACTGGAATAATTTAACAAGCGAGTCGCTTCAGGGATGTGGGTGTTACGTGTACAGTGTGTCCCGGTACCTTTCTTTCTTGCTTCTCTGGTTAATTTTTATTTTAATTTTACTTAATTTTTAATTCTTCCTTTTGGGTTTTTGGGTTATTTTCTGCGTCTGTTTTCTTGGTCCTTTGTTAGTTTTCGCCTATTGTTGTTTGCGGGCTGTGATCTGCCCTTCCTTCCCTTGACCCATTGTTGGTCGTTGCCATGGGAATGCTAATGTTGTTGATGTTGTTGTGATGGTATTGATGATTTGTATTTGATGTGCCCGTTATGAATTCTGCCTTGTGCGCGGTTTACCTTGGTCCATTTAATTTTTCTTGGAGATTTTAATTTTGCCTACTGCTCATTTTTCCTCCCGGTGTTTCGGTGCTTATTATTATTATTATTATTATTTTAATTTCGTGAAAAGTGCACGTAATACCTACCCATCCTTGCAGGGGGTCGTTTGACACATCCTAAAAAGGGGTTTTCAGTATCAATATTAAAAACTGTTCCTGTCAAGGTTGTTTCTCATGGTTGAAAGGATGTTAAAAAAAACTTTGGTACTGTAGAAAGAAAACTTTTGGTTGTAAGAAAACTTGAGAGTTGATGAGGTGTTTCATAAATCTACATTATCTTACTAAGTCCTTTAGAACTAAATAATTATTTTCCTTATAAACGGTCGACCGTAGGGTTTTGGTTTGAGTTTAAAATTTTTAAATGTTTAATTTTATTATTTTCCAGCGAGGATATTCCTTCCTATTTGTTTATTACTTAATTATGCTGATTAAATATCTTTGTTCCCCAAGGGGTTGGTGTTTTCCTTTAAAAGGGGTGATAATTTGATATGATCAGGTGTATTTTATCCGCTCCTTTGGGGGCCCTGTTTTATTTTCTAATGGTAAGTGCCTTTTTTTTCCCTTTATTTGTCTTTGTCTAGCACGTTTCCACCTATCTGAACCGTGCCTTGGGTACACGGTCAGACCCTTGGTGCTGTCACTTGGGGTAATTATGCCTTTAAGTGCGCTTCTTTGCTGACATCGCATGTCCAGGCTCCTATTAATCTTGATTCTGTAAAGATGTGCTGCAAGTGTCACAGTTCGTGGCAGCAGAGCTCTGGTTAATTGATTTGTGTGCCTCTTACTTGGATCTAGTCGTCGGTCTGTTGCATCCTCGTTTAATCTATTTTGCACTGTGAACTATATGCTTTATCTCCCTTTCATTAAGCTTTTCTATTTTGTTTGTGCCAACCACCTGGGTTTTTTGCATTGTCCCTTTAAAAAACCTGGTCATTGGGGAACTTTAAATTACTTGAGGTTTCAAAGAGTGTAAGAACTGAAACTTGTAAAGTATCTGACTGTGAAAGGAACGCTTTTATTTGGATTAATTCTTTTTGATTTATTGTTTCATGTACATCAACTATGGCGAGGGCTGTGCTGTTCCCATTCCAGCTTTGGAAATCAGAGCTAGTTTATGAGCTCACTATCAGGGGTATCAATCCTGCTAACACTGTTGCCGAGTGCGCTTGTTTGCTGACATCGCATGTCCAGGCTCCTATTAATCTTGATTCTGTAAAGATGTGCTGCAACTTTGGGTATAAGTCCAGAATCCGCCGGCACGGGCGAGCACGGGCTCCGCGGCTGCTGCTCGAGCGTCTATATGACGTCATGTATGACGTGTTTAGGGAGTTGATGTTTGCAAACATGGCGGATAATTCGAAGGAACGTGTAGCGGCCGCTAAATGTATGAATTAATGGTCTGGTATATATAGCTGTTTGAGACTGCGTAACACAATTCACAGGCACTAAATTGGGTTACAACTTGACTAGTTGGTTCGTGAAATAGATATTAACGGCGCGATATGATGGGTCTGACTTGATTTCGTGAAAACTTTACGAAAATTATGTACATCCGGCAAGTAGGAAAAGCATTGGTCCGGTTTGGTTAGGTCCGGCTAGTGGCAAAACCATTGGTCTGGAGACGTAAGCACCCAGGTTAGGGCCGCGAAGCGGCCAACAGCCTCTAGCATCCCTTACAAAAGCTATTGTTATTCACTGAAAACCACTTTCTTATGCTAGTTGCTTTACGTCGCACCGACACAGATATGTGGGACAGGAAAGACCTAGGAATGGGAAGGAAGTGGCCGTGGCCTTAATTAAGGTACAGCCCCAGCATATGCCTGGTGTGAAAATGGGAAACCACGGAAAACCATTTTCAGGGCTGCCGACAGTGGGATTCGAACCCACTATCTCCCGGATGCGAGCTCACAGCTGCGCGCTCGTAACCGCACGGTCAACTCGCCCGGTCCGAAAACCGCTAATAGTGACACGTTAGGTTGTGGTCCACCGAAAACCACTGATAGTGACACGTTAGGTTGTGGTCCACCGAAAACCACTGATAGTGACAGGTTAGGTTGTGGTCCACCGAAAACCACTGGTAGTGACACGTTAGGTTGTGGTCCACCGAAAACCACTGATAGTGGCACGTTAGGTTTGGTTAGGTGCGACAGCATTACTAATTTAGCCGGGTGATCCACCGAAAACCACTGATAGTGACAGGTTAGGTTGTGATCCACCGAAAACCACTGATAGTGGCACGTTAGGTTTGGTTAGGTGCGACAGCATTACTAATTTAGCCGGGTGATCCACCGAAAACCACTGATAGTGACAGGTTAGGTTGTGATCCACCGAAAACCACTGATAGTGACAGATTAGGTTGCGATCCACCGAAAACCACTGATAGTGACAGGTTAGGTTGTGGTCCACCGAAAACCCCTGATAGTGACAGGTTAGGTTGTGATCCACCGAAAACCCCTGATAGTGACAGGTTAGGTTGTGATACACCGAAAACCACTGGTAGTGACACGTTAGGTTGTGATCCACCGAAAACCCCTGATAGTGACAGGTTAGGTTGTGATCCACCGAAAACCCCTGATAGTGACCGGTTAGGTTGTGATACACCGAAAACCACTGGTAGTGACACGTTAGGTTGTGATCCACCGAAAACCCCTGATAGTGACAGGTTAGGTTGTGATCCACCGAAAACCCCTGATAGTGACCGGTTAGGTTGTGATACACCGAAAACCACTGGTAGTGACACGTTAGGTTGTGATCCACCGAAAACCCCTGATAGTGACAGGTTAGGTTGTGATCCACCGAAAACCCCTGATAGTGACAGGTTAGGTTGTGATGCACCGAAAACCACTGATAGTGACAGGTTAGGTCGCGATCTACCGAAAACCACTGGTAGTGACACGTTAGGTTAGGTTAGGTTAGGTGCGACAGCATTCCTAATTGAGCGACTGTTGTTGGAAGTACACTTTTGGTGATGACATCACGAATGGGAAAGGAACACTATACATACGAGTATATTGCAATCACTGAGACAGGGTATGAATTTATGAGTACTCACCATAAGTTGACACAGGAGTGGACAGAAGATGGACTTCTTGTGTTTGAGTAGATGTACTCCCTCTTAAAATAATAATTACTAGTATGGATACACCACCGGACAGGAGTTTTAATTGTTTTGGCTAGTTGTACTTCGTATTAAAATAATCATCACGACTATCACAGAGCTGTACACACGACTCGAAAGTTTCTCTCTATTTATACTTCCTCTTAAAACAATAATCACGACTATGATAGAGCTGGACACACAACTCAATTGTTTTCGTCTAGTTGTAGGCCTACCTCGTCTTAAGACAGTAATCACGACTGTAACATAGCTGGACACACGACTGGTTTGTTTTCGTCTAGTTGTACTCCCTCTTCAAACAATAATCACACTGCTGGCAATGAAACTCGTGATTTGAGTTTGATGTATTTTTGTTCCTCGTAGAAGTTAAGTTGGCAACAATTGAGAGACGACAGAGTCATCTTTTGGGGTAAATATTAAATACTTTGCAATGCCATCTCTATTACTGGTAATGTACTATATGAATCTATATATACATCGTTTACACTTCAAATTATCAAGTAACATGTTAGCTGAGTGGATAAGCTGATGGACTACGGAGTTGAAGATCGCTGGTTCAAGACGGCCTATCGTCAGGAATTTATAACAGGTAAGTAAAATTAGATTAGTGTGCGAATATGTAAGTGGAATAACTACGTATAAAATAGGTCAAATGGATGCCGGTGAATTACAGGCGAGGGCTGAAAGAAAGTGAAGGGATAGAAAATACAAGGTGAGAGTTCTTCAGTATCTTTTGAGGTCTCCCCACCCGAAACCCCTCCTACCCAGGAGGTCCCGCAAGTATGTCGTCATAGCTGTGCCGGCGAATTCTGGCCTTGTTCCCAACTTTGGTGAGTCCTTAAACTTAATTACGGATTCCCTTACTGAAATAGAGGTTGTCAGACAAGAATTCATTGAAACTTCCCCCACTAAGGGGCAGATTAACAGACTTAAGGCTAGGGTGTGGCATTATTTAGGCCGCATCCAAGATTTGATTACTATGTGTCCCCAACCTGGTCTTGTTTCTGAAAGTACTAAGCTGTTAACTATTGCTTCTAGTATTTCTGCTGAACTAGATATAATGCTAGCAAGTAAGGATATGGAGAATTTATCAGTTGTTGAGAGGGAAACCTCATTTCCTTCTAGTCATGCTGATGCCTCACTTAATAATCAAGCTTCATGTTGTGCCGCCTCCCCAGTTCTTGAAAATTTGTTAGCCCGTTTAAATTGTGCTCCCTCTCACTCTTCACTAAAGGATCTTTTCAACGGAGTTAAAAATTTCTCCGTCAATTCTATTGAAGAAAGTACCAGGTTTCTGAGGTTCCTGGTAGAAATGACAGAGTCAGATAGTGTGTATTCTGTTGATGACTTGGGAATTTTCCGAGCTCTATTCTCTCATTGTGAGGGAATTTTGAAACGTGAAATTTCTGAAGCAATTTCAAATAATTTAACCATTATGGAATTTCATGAACTTGTATTGTCTAAGTTTATTCCTTCCTTAGCTTTGCAATGTTTGATTCCTCAGTATTGCTTTCGGACTCAATTACTCTAGATTCTGAGTTTGTTATCTTTTATCTTAAAAATTGTGAAATGACCGACACTTGAGCATGAATCGATTGGCTTTGAGCTACGAGTGTACCACAGTTTGGTGTGTGCTCTGTGATTTTCTTGGTGGTTATTTGTTCAGTATTTTCAGTTTTTACCTGCGAAAATGATTTAATCTGTGGTTATGGAATTAACTGCGTTTAATCGAGTTATAGCTTTTGCTCGGATATGTTGCGTGTGACGTTATTTGTTTTACTGGATTATGATCGTTGACCTGTACTCTGGGAACTTATTACATTATCTGTCCTGACGTTTTATATTGCTTCCCAGGTTTGTTGTTATTCTTATTATTTTACCTGACATTCTGCGAGAAACTATCGTTGTTGATTTTACCTACTGCGTTGCTAACAGCGTGTGAACCCTGCATGTACTTAATCTGTTGGCATGTCTACCTTGTGCCTGGTCAGTATGGGTGTGATTTACTGCTGAACTGTTTGGCATTTCATCGTATCCTCCCATCGTTAGTGTCTATGAACCCGTTTTAAACTTTTTCTGGTTTATGTGGTTGGCATGTATGTGTTACTGTTATTTGCTCTGTGGGATTGAAATTATGCCTTGCTACCTACTTTGGCCTAAGTGGGATTGTGTGCATGCCTGTACCTGTTTCTTTCGAGTACTTAATTCTTGATGATTGTTGAACTTTGAAATTAATCCTGCCTGTGATGTTTCTTTACATTGGGCCGGTTGTTACCTCGAAAATCTTTACCATTACTTTGTCTGGTAAATGTTTCCTAATCTTGTTTGGTTACCATTAGTCGCGAGCGGAACTTGACTTTAAAGTGTAGAGCCTTATATCTACTTGGAAGTCATCATTTATGTTTTATTTAACCAGTCGGTGGTGATGTGTTTCCATGTTTGCTGTGCGATTGCTGATCTGAGCTAGCTGCGAGACTTGCTGTGCTTTTTGCATGAGTGGTTTCCATTTTTACCCTGTCTTGCTGTTGGTGTCCGTTTGGTGTGTCGTTAGGTGGTGGACGGAGGCATGTTACATTATGTCATCTGTTATTGGGTAGTTATGGGGCTATAGTTGAACTCTGTTAATCGGTGATTGGGTTGGTGACTTGTTGGCCACGTGCCTGGACATTTTAGTGTCTTTGCTTGTTTACCCTTTTCCTAACTATTGATTGCATGTGGTTCTCTGTTTCATTGTGTTTGGTACCCTATTATCGGTTGTATTTGTTACCTGGTTGGAAGTATTTGTACGGTGCGGCCTTCCCCAAGTGTTCCTGCTGATGAATTGTTTATGGTAGAATTATTAAACCAGCTCGTTCTGTCTGAAAGTTGTGACCTTGTTGTCATCCTGATGTACATTTTTGATCATATATGGAGGTTCTTGTATTTTGTACTTCTCGGCATATCTGACTTGGTACCATGTTGAAGTCATTATGTGTCTAGGTATATTTCTTCTGCAAATTCATTCAACCTATCCTTATTTGCCTAGTTCCATTTCGAGTTGTGAGTTCTGTGAAACCCTTTACCTTATCTACTTATTGTTATGGAGTTGAGTGATGCAGTAGGGTCATCACACCTGAGGACTGAGTTCCTTTTAACCTGTAATGGTTTGGTCGTGATCCTGTGTTTGAAGGAAAGAGTACGGTACCGTAAGTTTGATTTTGGGATTTGCATATTGATTACTGAGCATGTTGTTGAGGATGGTGTATTCCTTTTATCCCTTTAAGGGCTAACACGTGGCTTGGGGTAGTCATTATGGTTTTACTATTATTATTGTAGTGTGTGTAATTGTGGTTATGGCATGTCAGGTATGGGCGATGTGTTGCCTTGATGTTTTACCTTGTGCCTCTGTAGATTTGGGAATAACCCTTCGCATGAATTTATTTCTCGTTTGGAACTATCTTACCTTGTTGTAACTTGCTGGTTTCGTGTTTCCTGGTTCCTTCATTTCCTGTCTCCCTGCATTTCTGGTTGATCTGATGTCATCGTATCTGTTTTTGGTTCTTCTGTAATGCTCATTTTAAATTTTATCTGCCACTCTATGGTGTTCTTCTCTCAGTGGTTCTTTGGTGTCTGTTGACATTGGTGTTGATCATCTTACCGTGCTTTGAGTTTGCTACTCTGGTATGGGACGGATTAGGATTCTCTTAGTCGGTACTGGAATCGTCCTGCTAATAGATTATGGGGTCTATTAGTTGAGAACTGCCTTCATCATGCTTCTGTGAGCATTTTCCATGGACTTGCCTCGTATTCCGCCACTTATGTTTTATTTGCCTGACTCCCCTGGGAGATAGGGAGAGGCACCTGTTGGCTGTAGAGCGACAGTGTGATCGGAAAGTCACGTATTTATAGACCAGGTAATGCTGAGACCCTATTGGGTAACCGGTAGTGTACGCTGTGTTGGTCAGTGCTCGTTATTTTCCTTTTGGGGTCTTCTGATCTGAGGTTTTAAATTTCCTTTTAATTTGATTGGGTGTCCCTTTGTGGAATGAATTGTGATTATGTTTCCATGCAGTAGGTTAGTTACCTGATTCCAGATTTTGTTCCCTCCTGTGTTTCTCCTGTCCCTATTTCTGTCCTGTTGCTTCCATGGAGCTAATTATGGTCCTGTGTTGTACTTAATTTTGATCTGTAAGTTTTGGTAGCTCGGTGTTTGTTGGTTGATCTGTTGTTGATGACAAACTGAAACGCGTACCCTCCATCTAAATGAGCTTTAAGAGGTCTCCAACCGATCCTACCTACTCTTCCCTTGCTATGAATTTGTTTACCTTTTTAGCCTTGGATTTTTCCATATTTTATATTCTATTTTCGCTTACCTGAAACTTTGCTAATTGACTGTGTATTGGTTGCCTCTCCTCGTCCTTGTTCATCTTGGTTATGTATGGTGTATATGGAATGTTGAACCTCATTTGTTGGATATTCATTTGCATCTTTTCTGGTGTATTTGTGAAATTTGGAATTTTGCGACCTCGCTGTGTTGAAGGTCAGCCTCTGTTCTGTTCTACTTGTTGGAATTAGTTCTGGTTACCTTGGTTCTGCTTGTGTTATGCATTATTTGGGGTATTTTTGTGCCCTAGTTCAATCAAGCGCAAGTTAAAAATTTAAATTAAAGCTAATACTTGGATCTTGGGTATCATGTAGTTCTGCATACACCAATTTATGATCCTTTCTTGTTCCCTGTTCCTTGCTCCCTTGCGTTCCTTCCTTTTCGGGTGGTAATCTTCGTTTATCTTGAAATTGAAACAAGAAGATTGCATTTCTTAGTAGGTAAATGGGAACTCGATATATAAAACTGATATTAAGATTGAGAATATCTCTATTACTATCTCAAAAGGTTTAAAATTGATGTTCGGGAATTTTCCATTCGTTAACTGAAACATGTTCTGGTAAAGAGGTGATGTGATTATGGTAAAAGAAAATACCCAAGAACTTGCAAATTAATTTTCTTTTGAAGAAGATAATTCCGGGAGTTCATCGTAATCATGATGCATTTATCTACTGTATGTGAACTATGAATCAACATTTTGGTTATGTTTTGGATTGGATGTGGGTAATGGCAATGGCGGAACTCTGTCTATCGGAATTGGTGGTGGTTGGTTGTTTGTCTTTACGGCATGGACTTCACAGTCTTCACTGCCTTCTGTCTCCAACTTCTGGTGACACGATTCCCTAGGTTGCGAGTGTTCTGAAAGATCTTGAAGTCTCCGACTGCAGCCTCTACATTCATCTTGTCTTGAGTAATTATTTACTGTGACCCATGAATTTTGATCCTTACCTAGTATCCTGTTTCTGGAAGTTTCTCTTAATGGTAATATTAAAAAAGGGGGTAAACTATATCCAATCCTATTTCTTGTTTATTTGGGTTTTGCATGGAGTGTATACGTGGAATTAAAATTGATTTATTGCTAAATTTATTTCTTGACCTTGGTCATGTACTTGATGGGTTTATGTCTTGTTAATTGGCTCACTGATTGCTGGTTCTATTCCGTTTTAAATTTAACTTAAGGGAGGTTGTAAGCTTAATTAACTTGTAGTTCTGTGTAACGTTTTTCAACATCCTTTTCCTTGGTCTGGGTCTTGGTTTCGTAATATTATGTATGGAAGGGAGTTTCTCTTAGCATTTCTGTTATGGCAATCATTCAGCACCCTTGAGTTGGTGCTTGTCTGTAAGTTTTTCTTTCTATGTAACGTTTGCCTCCTGGTTTCTGTTTGTCAATGGTGACGTTATTGTGCAGCCATCCTGGTAGGATTGGTTGTATGCATTGAAAGGTGTTTTGTGGAGATAACTATCTTGGTTTCCTAGGTTATTGTTTTCCTTGTGTATTGAAAATTGTATCCTTGGCCATATATTTTAGTTGGCATGATACCTTGAAAGTAATGTAATTTGGGTTTTTGGGTATGGATTGTTTAAATAATAATCGTATTCTGTTCCTGTGCCATACCGTAATCTTAAGTCATGTTAATCTAGTTTAAGGTTAGGTTAAGTATTTTCCGGTTGGACCTTGTGATTGTGTTTTACGCTCACCAATGTTGTTTTCTCTCTTCCCTTCTCTCTCTGGGCGTTTTTCCTTTTTGGGGTTGTCGTTACCATCCAAACAAAAGGGTGGAAATCAAATGAAGGAGTTTCTTATCTAACGCAAGTCCTATAAAATTACAAATTTGACAAACATGTAGTGATTTAAGTCTAGGTATGTGATCGGGTGCAGTTAAGACCTAGAAGGTCTAATGTTCTGAAAGCAAATAGTTATGAACTTTACCTAAAGGTGTGTATGTACCACAAGGTAGCGTAACCTCCGATCAGATGACGCATACGAACTTGCGGAAGTTAATAGTTCGCATTAAAGTTTAGCAAGAAATCTAGAGAATAAGTGTTCCCTGTGATCTGGACCATTAATAATTTGCCTGCGACTTGGGTGTTGCACAGTTTGGTGCATGGAGCTTCATTATTATTGAAAGTGGCTAGACATTTGGTGTCGTGTAAGTGAACTGCACTGTTTCTCTAATTTAAATCAAATGTGTTTGGCTTCTTAGTGACTGTTGGACTCGTTCTGCTGGTGGTGCATAAACTGAGGCTGGCGATTGGTGGTCATTTTCACATTCGGACTATTCTACCTAAAACTTTGTTTGCTTCAAGACCACCGCCTTATGATGGTAAACATGTGCTGGACATGTCAAGTTTCGGGGAGGGAGACTGTTACCTGCGTAACAATGTTTCCCTCTTGGGAAATATTTTTGAACTAGCCTCATGGCTGTGGAAAAACTGTGTTCTTAGAAGTGGTTCGCCGCTTCGTTATTTCTTCTTTTCAAAACTTATAACTGGAAACTTCGCCGCTGAGAAGGTTATTCGTTGCCCGGCTGACTGTATGCACGTCCTGTCTGTGCCTGACTGTATTCTCCTGCACTCTAGTGGCGTAGGTATGTACTACCTCGCGAGCTACGTTACCACTCAGGCGCTTACCCTCTGTGCGCATGTGATCGTTGGGGCCGTGCACTGCGGAATCTCGGGAAGTCGCCATTGCTGTTT
This sequence comes from Anabrus simplex, assembly GCF_040414725.1. NCBI lineage: Eukaryota > Metazoa > Arthropoda > Insecta > Orthoptera > Tettigoniidae > Anabrus > Anabrus simplex. Next base: position 85,314,003 of record NC_090274.1, on the reverse strand, counting down.
AGTGAAAAGGAAGAGATGGACGTGTGTGGCTTCTCTCTCCCTAAGGAGATGATTTCTCCGAAAATGTTCGAGCCTGGTTAAGGTTACATATGTAGGGCTTTTGCCCTGGTGAATTCTGCAACTTGCTTTGGTTTATTATTCCTCGTCTTGAATTTGCATGTTATGTTTTTCTTCAAAGTAAGTAAGTAGCATATACTACCGAAGCCGTCCTCACAACTTTCATCTGGATGAAACTGTAAGTGTTGTTACAACTAAACCTTTTCTGATTTTTGGTGAAAGACCTGAAAATTTTCCTATGTGAAGAAAGTGTGTGCGACACTATGCAACTGGCGTCATCTAAAGACTAAGTCTTGCCTTGTGGAATTTCAAATTTTCGGCTTGTTAATTGGAACTTATAGCATGTGTAATTATGTCTGTTAAATTGGGGCTTGCGTACTGTGTGAAAGAACGTTTTGGATTCTTCGAAATCGTAATTGGGTAACCTAGTGTTTATTCATAGCTTTTCTAGGCCTAAAAGTTTTGTGATAAAAGGCTATTGTTTAACTGGAATAATTTAACAAGCGAGTCGCTTCAGGGATGTGGGTGTTACGTGTACAGTGTGTCCCGGTACCTTTCTTTCTTGCTTCTCTGGTTAATTTTTATTTTAATTTTACTTAATTTTTAATTCTTCCTTTTGGGTTTTTGGGTTATTTTCTGCGTCTGTTTTCTTGGTCCTTTGTTAGTTTTCGCCTATTGTTGTTTGCGGGCTGTGATCTGCCCTTCCTTCCCTTGACCCATTGTTGGTCGTTGCCATGGGAATGCTAATGTTGTTGATGTTGTTGTGATGGTATTGATGATTTGTATTTGATGTGCCCGTGATGAATTCTGCCTTGTGCGCGGTTTACCTTGGGCCATTTAATTTTTCTTGGAGATTTTAATTTTGCCTTCTGCTCATTTTTCCTCCCGGTGTTTCGGTGCTTATTATTATTATTATTATTATTTTAATTTCGTGAAAAGTGCACGTAATACCTACCCATCCTTGCAGGGGGTCGTTTGACACATCCTAAAAAGGGGTTTTCAGTATCAATATTAAAAACTGTTCCTGTCAAGGTTGTTTCTCACGGTTGAAAGGATGTTAAAAAAACTTTGGTACTGTACAAAGAAAACTTTTGGTTGTAAGAAAACTTGAGAGTTGATGAGGTGTTTCATAAATCTACATTATCTTACTAAGTCCTTTAGAACTAAATAATTATTTTCCTTATAAACGGTCGACCGTAGGGTTTTGGTTTGAGTTTAAAATTTTTAAATGTTTAATTTTATTATTTTCCAGCGAGGATATTCCTTCCTATTTGTTTATTACTTAATTATGCTGATTAAATATCTTTGTTCCCCAAGGGGTTGGTGTTTTCCTTTAAAAGGGGTGATAATTTGATATGACCAGGTGTATTTTATCCGCTCCTTTGGGGGCCCTGGTTTATTTTCTAATGGTAAGTGCCTTTTTTTTCCTTTATTTGTCTTTGTCTAGCACGTTTCCACCTATCTGAACCGTGCCTTGGGTACACGGTCAGACCCTTGGTGCTGTCACTTGGGGTAATTATGCCTTTAATTGCTCTAAGTGTCACACGGTTTTCGAACAAAATGAAAATCATAATTTTGTTACTAATACAATTGAAGAGCTATCTGATAAATATACCCGATCCCCAATAATTTAATAAAATATCATTACATGTTAACTACACATTAATAATACCTATTACCCCATTTGGCTGCAGATATACTTACAATATTATTATATTAAACGCGTAAGCATGGTGTAAAGTACCGTCGCCATCTTGCTCAAGGCTTTACGTCTCCATCCGACGACGTCATGGCGTGACCTCCCTCTCCTAAACATGTCGGCAGAGCGCAAGCAATCTGTACAGGTACAACCCTGTTACAGAGGAGAGGAAATGCGTTGTGCTGTACCCTCTACTGAGAACATGATGGCAACAATTTCGTGTTTAGAACATACGTAGTCTGTTGTTATCTTACCTTAATTATAAATTACAAATATACATGTACACTGACTGACAGTGACAATGCAACACCAAGGAGGAGTGGTTCGAAAGGGATGAAAGTTGGGGAAAAAACAGAGACGGCACGGATGAATAATTGATGTTTATTTCAAACCGATATGCAGGTTACACAATGCGCACGGCATCGACTCAGTAGGATGTAGGACCACCGCGAGCGGCGATGCACGCATGAACACGTCGAGGTACAGAGTCAATAAGAGTGCGGATGGTGTCCTGAGGGATGGTTCTCCATTCTCTGTCAACCATATGCCACAGTTGGTCGTCCGTACGAGGCTGGGGCAGAGTTTGCAAACGGCGTCCAATGAGATCCCACACGTGTTCGATTGGTGAGAGATACGAAGAGTACGCTGGCCACGGAAGCATCTGTACACCTCGTAGAGCCTGTTGGGAGATGCGAGCAGTGTGTGGGCGGGCATTGTCCTGCTGAAACAGAGCATTGGGCAGCCCCTGAAGGTACGGGAGTGCCACCGGCCGCAGCACATGCTGCACGTAGCGGTGGGCATTTAACGTGCCTTGAATACGCACTAGAGGTGACGTGGAATCATACGCAATAGCGCCCCAAACCATGATGCCGCGTTGTCTAGCGGTAGGGCGCTCCACAGTTACTACCGGATTTGACCTTTCTCCACGCCGACGCCACACTCGTCTGCGGTGACTATCACTGACAGAACAGAAGCGTGACTCATCGGAGAACACGACGTTCCGCCATTCCCTCATCCAAATCGCTCTAGCCCGGCACCATGCCAGGTGTGCACGTCTATGCTGTGGAGTCAATGGTAGTCTTCTGAGCGGACGCCGGGAGTGCAGGCCTCCTTCAACCAATCGACGGGAAATTGTTCTGGTCGATATTGGAACAGCCAGGGTGTCTTGCACATGCTGAAGAATGGCGGTTGACGTGGCGTGCGGGGCTGCCACCGCTTGGCGGCGGATGCGCCGATCCTCGCGTGCTGACGTCACTCGGGCTGCGCCTGGACCCCTCGCACGTGCCACATGTCCCTGCGCCAACCATCTTCGCCACAGGCGCTGCACCGTGGACACATCCCTATGGGTATCGGCTGCGATTTGACGAAGCGACCAACCTGCCCTTCTCAGCCCGATCACCATACCCCTCGTAAAGTCGTCTGTCTGCTGGAAATGCCTCCGTTGACGGCGGCCTGGCATTCTTAGCTATACATGTGTCCTGTGGCACACGACAACACGTTCTACAATGACTGTCGGCTGAGAAATCACGGTACGAAGTGGGCCATTCGCCAACGCCGTGTCCCATTTATCGTTCGCTACGTGCGCAGCACAGCGGCGCATTTCACATCATGAGCATACCTCAGTGACGTCAGTCTACCCTGCAATTGGCATAAAGTTCTGACCACTCCTTCTTGGTGTTGCATTTGCTCTGTCAGTCAGTGTATTTTGCAATAAACAATTACATGCATAGATTCGAACACTGAAACTGAGCGGCAAACTACCTCTCTCCTTATTTCGCGACCTCAGAAACACATAGTCACTGTAACTGAATAAAAAAAATAATCTGTATTATAATTATGGATTCGATCCCTTTCCTCTTTGTTAAGTGGCAAAATAAAAATCTCTATTGCATGCAAAACATTGTCACCGTAACACAGAAAATATCTCTATTACAGACACGGGATTCGAACGCTGATCTCTCCGTTTAATGCTAGAGAAAAATCTCTGAAACTACCTGTCTAAACAAGATTCATGGCACAAAAACATAGTCAACGTGACTGAAGAAAAAATTACTATTACATGCATGGAATAGAACTCAGAAACTCTCTGTTGTGTAGTGAAAAACGATGTGAAATATAACAACAGACTACACACTGCATTAGGTGAGATAACTACACAACCTCTGATTTTCGTTAGTACACTTCTTTAGTGTTATACGCACACGCAGACATTTAATTTGCTTGCACTCTCTAACGTAAAAACACAACACACAAAATACGGAATTGATTGTTACATAGAAGAGAATGTGCGACAAGCAAATGCTGTGAGCTGGCCCTTACACAAGTACACACTTTATTACTGCGCGCAGTAAAAATCTTAGATACAGCAAACACAAGAGATTAATTCTTCATTCATATGTTTTGTTTACCTGAGATTACCAATATATACTTACATATGGAAATATAAGGGAAATTTAAAATCATACATTAATATTTTGATATTTAATAATTTAATACTTTTGTATGCAGGTGTGTGCTTTGTGTGAAGCCATCAAATCAATCAATTAATCAATCAATCAATACTGATCTGCATTTAGGGCAGTCGCCCAGGTGGCAGATTCCCTATCTGTTGCTTTCCTAGGCTTTTCCTAAATGATTTCAAAGAAATTGGAAATTTATTGAACATCTCCCTTGGTAAGTTATTCCAATCCCTAACTCCCCTTCCTATAAATGAATATTTGCCCCAGTTTGTCCTCTTGAATTCCAACTTTATCTTCATATTGTGATCTTTCATACTTTTATAAACGCCATTCAAACTTATTCGTCTACTAATGTCATTCCACGCCATCTCTCCGCTGACAGCTCGGAACATACCACTTAGTCGAGCAGCTCTTCTTCTTTCTCTCAATTCTTCCCAACCCAAACATTGCAACATTTTTGTAACACTACTCTTTTGTCGGAAATCACCCAGAACAAATCGAGCTGCTTTTCTTTGGATTTTTTCCAGTTCTTGAATCAGGTAATCCTGGTGAGGGTCCCATACACTGGAACCGTACTCTAGTTGGGGTCTTACCAGAGACTTATATGCACTCTCCTTTACATCCTTACTACAACCCCTAAACACCCTCATAACCATGTGCAGAGATCTGTACCCTTTATTTACAATCTCATTTATGTGATTACCCCAATGAAGATCTTTCCTTATATTAACACCTAGATACTTACAATGATCCCCAAAAGGAACTTTCACCCCATCAACGCAGTAATTAAAACTGAGAGGACTTTTCCTATTTGTGAAACTCACAACCTGACTTTTAACCCCGTTTATCATCATACCATTGCCTGCTGTCCATCTCACAACATTTTCGAGGTCACGTTGCAGTTGCTCACAATCTTGTAACTTATTTATCACTCTACAGAGAATAACATCATCCGCAAAATGCCTTACCTCCGATTCCACTCCTTTACTCATATCATTTATATATATAAGAAAACATAAAGGTCCAATAATACTGCCTTGAGGAATTCCCCTCTTAATTATTACAGGGTCAGATAAAGCTTTGCCTACTCTAATTCTCTGAGATCTATTTTCTAGAAATATAGCAATCCATTCAGTCACTCTTTTGTCTAGTCCAATTGCACTCATTTTTGCCAGTAGTCTCCCATGATCCACCCTATCAAATGCTTTAGACAGGTCAATCGCGATACAGTCCATTTGACCTGCAGAATCCAAGATGTCTGCTATATCTTGCTGGAATCCTACAAGTTGAGCTTCAGTGGAATAACCCTTCCTAAAACCGAATTGCCTTCTATCGAACCAGTTATTAATTTCACAAACATGTCTAATATAATCAGAAAGAATGCCTTCCCAAAGCTTACATACAATGCATGTCAAACTTACTGGCCTGTAATTTTCAGCTTTATGTCTATCACCCTTTCCTTTATACACCGGGGCTACAATAGCAACTCTCCATTCATCTGGTATAGCTCCTCCGACCAAACAATAATCAAATAAGTACTTCAGATATGGTACTATATCCCAACCCATTGTCTTTAGTATATCCCCAGAAATCTGATCAATTCCAGCCGCTTTTCTAGTTTTCAAATTTGTATCTTATTGCAAATGTCATTGTTATCATACGTAAATTTTATTACTTCTTTGGCCTTAGTCTCCTCCTCTATCTCGACATCATCCTTGTTACCAACAATCTTTACATACTGCTGACTGAATACTTCTGCCTTTTGAAGATCATCACATACACACTCCCCTTGTTCATTAATTATTCCTGGAATGTCCTTCTTGGAACCTGTTTCTGCCTTAAAATACCTATACATACCCTTCCATTTTTCACTAAAATTCGTATGACTGCAAATTATGCTTGCCATCATGTTATCCTTAGCTGCCTTCTTTGCTAGATTCAATTTTCTAGTAAGTTCCTTCAATTTCTCCTTACTTCCACAGCCATTTCTAACTCTATTTCTTTCCAGTCTGCACCTCCTTCTTAGTCTCTTTATTTCTCTATTATAATAAGGTGGGTCTTTACCATTCCTTACCAGCCTTAATGGTACAAACCTGTTTTCGCATTCCTCAACAATTTCTTTAAACCCATCCCAGAGTCTGTTTACATTTTCATTTACCGTTTTCCACCGATCGTAGCTACTTTTTAGAAACTGCCTCATGCCTGCTTTATCAGCCATATGGTACTCCCTAACAGTCCTACTTTTAAGACCTTCCTTTCTATCACATTTATTTTTAACTACCACAAAAACAGCTTCATGATCACTAATACCATCTATTACTTCAGTTTTCCTATAGAGCTCATCTGGTTTTATCAGCACCACATCCAGGATATTTTTCCCTCTGGTTGGTTCCATCACTTTCTGAATCAGCTGTCCTTCCCACATTAACTTATTTGCCATTTGTTGGTCATGCTTTCTGTCGTTCGCATTTCCTTCCCAATTGACATCTGGCAAATTCAGATCTCCAGCTACAATCACATTTCTTTCCATGTCGTTTCCCACATAGCTGACTATCCTATCAAATAATTCCGAATCCGCGTCAGTACTACCCTTTCCCGATCTGTACACTCCAAATATATCAAGTTGCCTATTATCTTTAGAAATGAGCCTTACACCTAGAATTTCATGTGTCTCATCTTTAACTTTTTCGTAGCTTACAAATTCTTCTTTCACCAGAATGAACACTCCCCCTCCCACCCTTCCTATCCTATCTCTACGATACACACTCCAGTGCCGTGAGAAAATTTCTGCATCCATTATATCATTTCTCAGCCATGATTCAACTCCTATTACAATATCTGGTAAATATATATCTATTAAATTACTTAATTCTATTCCTTTCCTTACAATACTTCTACCGTTCAACACTAACAATTTTATGTCATCCCTACTTGATTTCCAGTTCCCTGTTCCTTTATCACCGTTCCCTAGGCCATCCCGTTTCCCTGAATGTACCTCCCTATTTCCCTTCCAAACAAATTTCCTAACTTATACGTACCACTGCGGTTTAAATGAAGGCCATCTGAGCGCAGGTCCCTATCTCCTACCCACCCATTAGGATCTAGAAATTTCACTCCCAGTTTCCCACATACCCACTCCATAGTCACATTTCAATCCCCAATCACCCTCCAGTCGGTATCCCTTCTACACAGTATTCCACTAATAACAATTTCCGCTTTCTTAAACTTCACCTGTGCTGCATTTACCAGATCCCACACATCTCCAACTATGTTGGTACTTATATCAGCTTGCCTTACATTGTTGGTACCAACGTGAAACACTACCACCTTCTCCTTCCCCTCCTCCCTCTCTTCTACTTTCCTGAACATCTGCCTCAACCTAATTCCTGGATAACACTCCACCCTGGTACCCTTTCCTCCACACACTTTCCCCACGTGTCTAACGATGGAATCCCCCATGACCAGAGCCTCAACCCTACCCACCTCATTTGATCCCCTCCCCTCCTGGTCAGACCTATCTTTCCTGATAGCTGCAGAAGCTACTTCCTCCTCCCTTTTCTCCTTCCCATGACCCTGTTCCACCTGTCGTTTCCTATCCTCTACTCTACATTTTCCTTTCCTACCTTTTCCCTTCCTCCTACTTCCACACATCTCAGCAACAGTTGCCTGTCCCTCATCTTCCCTCTGTTGTTCTACCTGGAGTGACTCGTACCGATTTCGCACAGACACCTGTCCTGAATTCTGATCCTGAATAGAGCCCTTAGCCTGCAATCTCCTTCCCCTTAGAACATTAGACCACCTGTCTTCTACAACTCCTCCCTTTCCTTCCCCTCCCTCTTGTACACCTACTGTAACCTGTACATTGTTTGAGGGAGTTCTATCTTCCTTCCTGTCTTCTGTGAGAATCCTAATTATCTCCCTCAAACTTTCCAACTCCTCCCTCATACCCCTCAATGCCTCGCCACATCCACAGAAAGTACACTCGCGCTCCTTAGCCATTCTTTACGGGGGAAAAAATGAAATTAAAAATAAAATAACTTATTTGCAAAAATAAATGAACGGAGGGATATATTGCCTGGGATAGTACACAACAATAAGGTCATTAATATACGACTACCCTACAATACTACTTAGTCGTGCTCTATTTTGTTTTATCCTACAACCCCTGACAGGATAAAAACTGCTAATTACTGAATATCGAAAGTAATAGCCTACACAAGAACTACACCATTCCAAACTGCAATTAAGCCTATTCTAATTACAACAACAGTATTTTAGTAAGAGTTTCTACGGATACCTCTACTACACCAGTACTACACAAATATTTTACAATAATAAAATAATCACACTAAAAAAAGAAATGAACAAGATACTGCGTTTACCCGTGTCTGCCTGCATGTCACTAGAGGCTAGACTCAGCATACACATGCAAGTACATTACCTGTAACTTACCTACATGACCAATACCATACAGTTCTGACAATTATATTAAAATAATTATCACATTTGCGTCGCGGTGTTATAGAAAAATGTGGAAACCATAAAAATTAACAATATGACTACCTGTTGTATGGTTAATCGATTCTGACACTGTTCAATTTCGATTAATTCCCTGTCGGATATCCTGACCTGCCCAGGGAATTAAACCCCGGCGTCGCTATCTCACTATCGATGGATAAATCTCTAGCCGAGTAGTTTCTGTTATGTACGGTCTCTCCGAGCCACATTCTATTATTATTATTATTATTATTATTATTATTATTATTATTATTATTATTATTATTATTATTATTATTATTTAGACATTGAACTTATAGTTATAAAAATAATTGTTAACTCTCTAACGAGCCGGTTTCAAACTCACATGCAACGGAAACTTCATAAATCACCGGGCATGTCATCCACACGTAGGAGACCTGCGCGTTGTAATGCCCATAGGATGCACAACAACTTACGAGCCGTTTTTAAACTTACACTACGGAAAACCAACTTCCGGGCTGCCGACAGTGGGATTCGAGCCCACATTCTCCCGAATGCAAGCTTACAGCCGTGCGACCATAACCGCACGGACAACTCGCCCATGTAATCCTTCAATTCAATTCAAAAGACCTGGGCCTAACTATACTCAATTACCATTTTTAGCGCAATTTTCATATGACTGCAGTGAAAACAGTAAACCACGGAAATTTATAGGGTGAACCTACCTACAAGCAAAATTCACGATCTTGGGAGGGGCATAATTTTGTGGGTAGATAACCAGCCTAACCTTATTACGACACGCAGGACGCCAGCGGGAGTCAATTCAAAAGACCTGGGCCTAACTGCACTCAATTATCATTTTAGGCGCACTATTTTAGAAAAGTATCTGTTGGGGTTATCTTTATTTACAACATGCAATTGCTCCTTAATTATCATTACATTCTGTCCGTAGTGAAAACAGAAAACAACGGAAATCTATTTTGATGGCTGCTAACAGTACGGTTTAAAACCTGAATGCAAGCTTACAGATCTACACTATTCGCACAGCCAACTCAATAGGGGTCTAACAACGCGCACTATCAAATATTTTGTGGGCACAGTTTTACGGATAGGTATCCAGCGTTCCGAGTTATCCTTATTACGCACGACAACTACGAGACGTTAAATAAAAAGATCTGCACTGATATAGTAGTCCAACTACGGTACCTTGTGCGCAGGTTTTACGGTTAGATGTCCCTCCTGCTTATTTCATCTTATTACAACATGCATAACGTCTACAGGCAAGGAAACTATCTATATAATTTATATATTCCGCTTAAGGGTCTGCACACACTCGAAAAATAACTAACTAAATTTATTGTTTTTTTTTTTCTGGCTTTACAGACACGCGTGCAGTCGTCAGTCCAATGCAGTTTTGTGCGCCCCTAAGAGAGTCACATCCGGTCGGCCATACCAAAGTTATTTGCAAAGCCGGCATGCCCTCTTCCTGCTTGCTGCTACTGTGTGCTCAGCACGCTGTACAAAACTACCAGAATACCTGTGTATTAAATTCGGGTCTATAAATTAATAATATTAAATACACACCTGCTGTACAAAGGGAACGCGTCTCCGCTCGAAGGCCTGCAGATTACGAGGTGTCGTGTAACTGCAGACCGGGGCCGCTATCTGACACTCAGATAGTTCCTTAATTCTAATCACGTAGGCTGAGTAGACCTGGAACCAGCCCTCAGGTCCAGACAAAAATTCCTGACCTCGCCAGGCATCAAACCTGGGGCCTCCGGGTAAGAGGCAGACAATATTAATAACGGTAATAATGATAATTATAATATTTGTCAAGCCTAGAATGTCCTTTAATTTCTTACAGTTCATAAGCCTTGCCATTCTTTCCCTGTGGCTGGAGCTCGCTCTCTCGTCTTGTAACATGTCCACGTAGCGGGAAAATGTACAGTACGAAGTTATGCGATAACTCTGCCTTTGTAGGTAAATAATTGAATGGTGTGTGGCGCAGGTCTTTCGCGTCTGTGATGATGGGCCTACCTGTAATGTATTCTAATGATGAAGACAGCACACACACCTAGTCCTAGAGCCATTAGAATTGACCAAGAAAGGTTAAAATCCCCAACCTGGCTGGGAGAATCGAAACCGGGACCCGATGAACTAAAGATCAGCACGCTAACCATTCAGTTATGGAGCAATAGGCCTTTGTATTAAAACCTAATATTTGCAGCGTACTACGTTTTTTAAACCAGACTGCGTGGCTCAGGCGGCAGCGCGCCAGCCTCTTACCGCTGGGTTCCGTGGCTCTAATCCTGGTTACGGAATGTGCTGGACAAAAGCGGAGCCACGACGGGTTTTCTCCAGTTTTCTCTATCATCTTTCATTTCAGCAACACTCTCCAATAACATGCCAGTCATTAATCACTGCCCAGCAACATCCAGGGTGTTACCTCAAAAGAAGGATTCCCGTTGTTTCCTGTGTTCACTACAGTCATATCGTGATGCAATTTCTAAATAATAACAGCATGTAGCCTCCTCTCGGAGAAGGTCTGGTCTGTTTTCTTTAACGCCCGAGTAGGTAGCTAGCATGCCATGTTGAGGTTGATTCAACAACCACGCTAACGATTACGCCATAAAACCCCATGTTAGCAACCGTTTTCGACCGGGGTCAGCACGACGATTTGCTTTCTAGACCGGAGCCACTATCTCACAATCAGAGAATAAGCAGCCCTATAGTTACAGGTGAAAATTCCTGACCTTGTCGGGATCGAACATAAATCGAAGATGGAAGATTACAGGGAGTATCTATCCTCCGCCTCCACACAAATCTCTCGTAGAGTAACTAGGAATTCGAACGATGGAATCCAGCGGTGTCAGAGTCGATTGCAGCGACCAAGTGCTATGAGGGCGAGAGGATTCGTCGTGCAGACCATAGCACACCTCGTAATTTTGCAGGCCTTCAGGGGGCTCTGCAGCGGCTAAGTGCTACGTGGCGAGAGGATATATCATCCTGACCACACGACACCTAGTAATCTGCAGGCCTTCGGAGGCTGTGCGGCGGCCGTTTGGTAGGCCAAAGGCCATTCAAGGGTAAAGTGCTATTGAGTATGGTAATGGGCATTACAACGCGCAGGTCGCCTACAGATGGAGAACATGCCCGCTGATTTATAAAGATTCCGTTGCAAGTGAGTTTGAAAACGGCTCGTAATTAGAGGGTTTACAATTATTCTTATAATGAAAAGAGTTTTTCTAAATAATAATAGCATGCGGTCTCGTGGAATCAGAGATAAGGCTGTTTGCAGACGATGTTATTCTGTACAGAGTAATAAATAAGTTACAAGATTGTGAGCGGCTGCAGGGTGACCTCGATAGTGTTGTGAGATGGACGGTGGGCAATGGTATGATGATAAACGGGGTTAAAAGTCAGGTTGTGAGTTTCACAAATAGGAAGAGTCCTCTCACTTTTAATTACTGCGTTGACGGGGTGAAAGTTCCTTTTGGGGATCATTGTAAGTACCTAGGTTTTAATATAAGAAAGGACCTTCTTTGGGGTAATCACATAAATATTATTGTTAATAAAGGGTACAGATCTCTGCACATGGTTATGAGGGTATTTAGGGGTTGTAGTAAGGATGTAAAGGAGAGGGCATATAAGTCTCTGGTAAGACCCCAACTAGAGTATGGTTCCAGTGTATGGGACCCTCACCAGGATTACTTGATTCAAGAACTGGAAAAAATCAAAAGTAAAGCAGCTCGATTTGTTCTGGGTGATTTCCGACAAAAGAGTAGTGTTACAAAATTGTTGCAAAGTTTGGGCTGGGAAAATTTGGGAGAGAGGGGACGAGCTGCTCGATTAAGTGATATGTTCCGAGCTGTCAGTGGAGAGATGGCGTGGGAGGACATAAGTAAACGAGTAAGTTTGAGTGGTGTCTTTAAAAGTAGGAAAGATCACAATATGAAGACAAATTTGGAATTCAAGAGGACAAATTGGGGCAAATATTCGTTTATAGGAAGGGGAGTTACGGATTGGAATAACTTACCAAGGGAAATGTTCAATAATTTTCCAATTTCTTTGCGATCATTTAAGAAAAAGCTAGGAAAACAACAGGTAGGGAATCTGCCACCTGGGCGACTGCCCTAAATGCAGATCAGTAGTGATTGATTGATTGCTTGAAGGGACTAGAGACTGTACATAACAGAAACTATTCAGCTATAGATTTATCCACCGATAGTAAAATAGCGACTCCGGTCAGGTCTCGGGGTTTAATTCCCTGGGCAGGTCAGGATATCCGATAGAGAGGTAATCGAAATTGAACAGTGTCAGAGTCGATTAACAACACAACAGGTAGTCATATTGTTAATTTTTATGTTTTTCACATTTTTTCGATAACACCGCGACGCGAATGTGATAATCATTTTAATATAATTCTCAGTACTGTATGTAATCGGTACTGTAGGTCAGTGAAAGGTGCTGTACTTGCATGTGTATGCCGAGTCATACAACCGGTCTAGCCTCTAACGACATGCAGGCAGACACGGGTAAGCGCAGTATCTCGTTCATATCTTTTGATGGCTTCACATAAAGCGCACACACACATAAAATATTTTAAAAAATTATTTGACATTCCCCTTTTCTTCACATGTAAGTAGATATTGGTAATCTCAGGTAGACAAAAAATGTGAATGAAGAATTAATCTCGTGTGTATGCTATATCTAAGTTATTTTTACTGCGTGCACTATTAAAATATGTCCGTGTGTAAGGGCTACCTCACAGCATTTGCTTGTCGCACAATCCGTATTTTGTGCCTCGTGTTTTTTACGTTAGAGAATGCAAGCAAAATTAAATATCTGCGTGCGCGTATTACACTAAAGAAGTGTACTAACGAAAATAAGAAGTGGTGTAGTTTTCTCACCTAATGCAGTGCGTTTGTCATCATGTATAGTCTGTTGTTATCTCACACATTAATTACACATTGTTTTCAAGTATACGACAGAGAGTTTCAGTCTTCGATTCTATGTATGTAATAGTAACTTTTTTTATTTTGTCACATTGACTACGCGTTTGTGCCATGAATCATGTGCAGACAGTTCATGAAATAAGGAGTGAGGTAGTTTTAGTAATTTCTTTACTCAAGCATTAAGCAGAGGCATCAGGGTTCGAATCCATATCTATAGTAGAGATTTTTTCTCTGTTACGGTAACCATATAATGCATGTAATAGTGATTTTTGATTTTGGCGTTAAACAGAGAGGTCAGGCATCGAATCCATGCCTGTCATAGAGATATTTTGCCCTGTTACGGACACTATGTGTTTGTGAGCTAGAAGAATAAGGCCAGAGGTAGTTTGACGTTCACCTTCTGAGTTCGAGTCCATGCATTTAATTGTTTGTTACAAACATACATGTATATTTGTAATTTATGAGTAAGGTAATATAGCAACAGCATGTTCTAAACACAAAGTTGTTGCCATCTTGCTCTTAGTAGAGGGCACATATCCACTCTACTGTAACAGGATTGAACCTGTAGAGATTGCTTGTCGACATGTTTAGTTTGATAAGGAGAGGGAGGTCACGCTATGACGTCGTCGGATGGAGACGTAAAGCCTTGAGCAAGATGGCGACGGTACTCTACACCGTGCTTCCGCGTTAATTTCATAACAGTAACGTAAGTATATCTGCAGAAAAACGGGATAATAGGTGCTATTAATGTATAGTTAACATGTAATGATAATTTACTAAATTTTTCAGTCTGATCATCTCATCCGTTATTCTTTGCAAACTAGACCGGGCATCGACATCAGATTGCTCCTGAATTGTTATTAATAAAAAATTAGATGTAAATTATTGTTCATTACATTTGTTACGGTGTAACGCAATTTACCCTACCCTGAGAACCTATTTTGAACTGGCAACATCGCCGTAAAAAAACCTTAATTATTCTATACGACTAAGCGTATGGTTTCCCTCGTACACTAAGTGTTTTAGTGATACTTATTGAACATTATTTATATGCCTTATTGTGGACTAATGACAACGTCAATACATTCTCGCATTTCTGTATGGTGTGGACTGTATCATTCCTCGTCTAATATGTGCTGCTATCTTCCGTCAATCACCCACAATAGAGTTCCCCTCCCCGCGCGCTCTTCTACCTATCGGAGCGCGGCTACTGCCCGAGGGAGCAAAACCTCGCCATTTTGTACTATAAACAGTTCGTTGCTGCGAGTCATGGCGTGCAGTTGCGTTAATGGGATTCTCAAGATGTTGGCGTCATGTTGGAGAATAGACCCCGGCTGAGGGACTTGAGATATGGGTTTGAAACCCGTTTTACTTCATCTTCTGCATCGTCCTATTAGTAAATGGTTTTAACTAATTCTGACCTGGGAAACCAAACTCTTCAGTAAGCGTCTGTAAGTATGTGAGGATATAACTCATCTTCGCTGAGCGTCTGCTTCACCCAAGTAAGTGGTTCATCATTTGGCAAGTTATATCCTGTGATTATGAAACTGCGAGGAAATTCATGTGATCCGTGTTTTGAAATTAACTATTTCATGGTGGAAGTTTGTGAAATTAATTTTTTTTTGGAAACTACAAACCGGACGGTCGTGTGGTTGTTTCTACTAAAATATCAAGCTTATAAGCATGTAAAGACTATGAAAATAAGGAGATTTTACTTATTAACCATCATTTTCACCCGTTAATTAATCATGTAAATTCAAATTGTGCCGCGGCACTCTATTGCCTTTATTCTGTGCGAGGTTTTGCAGTAGCATATAATTCTAGTTTCCTTGTTCTTTTTAAGGAAATCTTGCTTCTTCTGTTTTTCCGGTATTTTATGTTTAGTGAATTTCTAGTGTTTTTTTTAGGGTTTCTCGCCTTCGTTGTGCCTTGTACCTTATTGTGGGACGCGGCGTGTTTTTTGGGTTGCCATGGAAACGCTTTTCTTTTTGGAGCGTGATTGTTGATTGTTGCCGGTGGGTTTTGCGTGTTGGTTGTGTGACCTAAGATTACTGATGTATTTTCGACTGATGTGAAAGATTTCCCTATCCTCGTGTTATGAAGAGACTTTTCATTTTTGTAAAATTATTTCATTAATTGAAGTTGGCACTTTCTAAGCCTATTTCCAATTGGTCAGATGATTCTGTATTGTTGAAAATGGTTACGCATGCAACAGTCATGTCCGTCATCAAGTTGTGATATCGTATCATTAAGACATATCAAATGCAATAAAGTATAGAAGGCACCAAGTTCCTTTACTTCAAAATCAAACACAAACATTGGCGCCCAACAGCACGGCTCTCAATAACCTGAGATGTTCAATACAAGCAAGATCATGAAAAGTGAAATCCAGAAGTGAAAACAATGCGTCGCAATTGAGGTTAAGCATCGGAGCAAAAATATAACACATCTCGAATTCGTGGAATCATTCACGGATATTGCATTCTCGTTCATAACGAAGATCAGACCGCTGAGGCCAACAACTTCAACGGATTGCAGCATAAATCAGTAATCAGGCAAGTAAGATTCGAGTTTTCGTACTTAGTACATCCAAAGAAGTAGCGACAAGATTTCAAGTTTTACATTCTCTTAGCCGCTCAAGGCAAGAATCTCCGTGAGAGCGTGAGTCTCTTTGACATATACACCATCCTTGTTATACATACGGTACTCTTAGATTCTAGCCTTTCTCTTAGCGAATGTTTTTGTAACAAACATACACATGCACCGATCAACATAATAATAAGAAAATGATAATTGAAGCCCATTGATCCTCCTGTTGTCATAAATATAAAAGATCCAAATTCCTTTGTCATATAACCTCAATTCAGCAACACGATTCCTTTGAACTTATACATAACCTTCACGCAATCCCTTCGAACTTTCACAGCATAACCTTAATTTAAATATGTCACAACTAACGAAATTGAAACAATCGCGTAGTCGAGTAAAAGGCACGTTAACAAGAATAATAAAGTCGATTACAGATGACACGTCAAAATCAGAGGCGAAGGTTAGAATTAAAAAATGTGAAGAGCTATGGAATTCTTTTGAAGGAGTACAAATTAAAATTGAGGAAACAGAGATCACTGATGAAACAGCTGCACTACAGTTTCAAGATGAATGTGAGGGAGAGCGAGAGCTTTTTGAATCTATTTATCTCCGCGCAGTTACACAACTGCAAACGATATTAGATGAAGCAGAGGATGTTCAAAATAATTTACTAGCTCAAATGAACACGGCAGTAAACAACGCCGTTCATCAACAGGAAGTTCCACAACATCAAAACAGAAGAATACATAAATTACCAGAAATTAAATTACCGGAATTTAACGGCGAATTCACAAAATGGTTGCTTTTTAAGAACAGTTTTGAGTCAACCATTCATAATGATACTCAACTAACAAATATCCAAAAATATCAGTATCTGATCGGTCTTCTGCAGGGCGAGGCACGCAAAGTCATTGAAGGTTTTACCATTTCAGAAGAAAACTACACAAGTGCGTGGAACTTGCTTGTAGATACATATGATAATCAAATGATGATAATCGAGACACATCTAGATGAACTTTTCATGTTTCCTACAGTTTTTAAGGAGAACAAATCTGAATCACTCAGGCAATTACAATTTCATATTCAAACTCACATGGCTTCATTAAAAGCAATGAAGCAACCTGTACAATATTGGGACACATTGGTTATTCATCTAGCAAAGAAGCAGCTGGATTTCATTGAGCAAAGAGACTGGCAGGAAAGGGTGAAAAGCAACACTCCAGAGAAGATGCCAACATTGGATGATTTCTTGAAATTTTTAACTGAGCGTTCCCAATCATACATGCTTTTAAATCATAACAAAACCAAGGTAGTGAACACAAAGGCAAATCCGAAGGACAAACAACCTAGCAAGAAAGTTGTTATGACGACGAATCAGGGAAGCTGTAATCTGTGTGGTGGAAGTCACCCCATTTTTACATGTGAAGAATTAATTAAACGATCAGTTGAAGACAGAAGAAAACTGCTTCGAGAAAAAGGACAGTGTCATAACTGTTTGAAACCAGGACATATTGCAAAAAATTGCAGAGGATCGAAATGCAAGAAATGCGGACTTCCTCACAACACACTTTTACATGCTGAGGAAGATGACAAACAGAAACAAAATCTCAAAGAAGATCAAGTGCCCATAAACCTGTGTGTCGAATCTCAGCATTCACTTGCTTCACTCAATGTGAACTTGGCGAAAGGAATAACATCACAAATATTTTTGTCAACAGCTTTAATTGATGTGAAAGATGTTCACGGAAGAAGAATGACATGCCGAGCCTTACTGGATCCGGGATCTCAGTCGAATCTAATAAAGGAAGGTCTGTATAAGAAACTTGGTTTACCGAATGTCAAGACAAACACACAGATCATTGGAGTAGATTGTTCCAAAGTGGAAACAAAAAGGATCACGAGAGTACATCTCGCTTCAAGGAATGACGGATTTGAGGTGGAAGCAGAATTTCTTGTTTTGCCAACTATAACAGGACGATTGCCACAGTTGGAGATCAAGAAGGACAAGATTATTATTCCAAAGGATATTCGCTTGGCAGACCCCACATTCAACAAGCCTGGAGACATCGACATGTTAATTGGTGCTGGACTTTATTGGAAAATAGTCATAGGTCCACCCAAGAATGAAGCTGAAGGACAACCAGCTCTGCAAAACACCCGATTAGGCTGGATTATAGGTGGTGAAGTTTTTGAGAACAAACAAGGATCAACAACAACATGCATGAAAATTAGCAATCAACAATTATCAGATCAGATGGAGAAATTTTGGAAACAAGAAGCAATTCCGGAGATTCAACATTACACATCAGAAGAAAGAATATGTGAAAGACAGTTCACGGACACCGCTTCGAGAGATACAACAGGTAGATTCATCGTAAGGCTCCCTATTAAGCCAGATGTCATCCTCGGAGAATCAAGAAAACACGCACTAAACAGACTAGAATCATTAGTCAAGATATTAAGCAGACACCCTGAACTCAAGACAGCTTATGCAGATTTCATGGATGAATATGAAAAACTAGGGCATATGAGCTTGATTGAAACAAACCAAAATCAAGATGTACCAAATTCATACTTCATACCCCATCAACCAGTGGTACGTCCAGATAGTGACACCACAAAGGTCAGAGTGGTATTTGATGCCTCGGCAAAAACATCACTCGGGACATCACTCAATGACAAGCTCATGACAGGACCTAATTTACAGAGAGATCTTTTTCACATTGTACTTAGATTTCGCAGCCATAAGTACGTCATGACGGCAGATGTGGAAAAGATGTTTCGGCAAATCCTCATCCATCCTGAAGATCGAGCATTCCAGCAGATTTTGTGGAAAGAGGAATCTTCAGCCCCTGTGAGGATTTATCAGTTGAATACAGTAACATATGGAACAGCATCAGCACCTTACCATGCCATGAGATGCTTAAATGAATTGGCTACTCTTCATGAAAATGAATTTCCAGCAGCAGCAAAGGCTATTCGCGATGATTTTTATATGGATGACTGCTTAAGTGGTGGAGACATTCTAGAAGACGTGATCGGGCTACGGCGGCAAATACAAAATATACTCAAGAGTGGTGGAATGCATTTGAGGAAATGGAGGTCCAATAGCAAAGAGATCTTGCAGGATTTGGAGAGCAAAAGCGACGAAGGGACTTTACTGGTTTTAGACAAAGGTGAAGCTAGTAAGACTCTTGGACTCCTCTGGGACTCAGCACAAGATTGCCTTCAGTTTCGAGTTGAGCTGACAAAGCAGTCACCAAGATCCAAAAGAGAAGTCGCCTCCAAAATCGCACAGATTTTTGATCCACTAGGACTCGTGGGTCCAGTACTGATCAAAGGGAAGTTGTTGATGCAACACTTATGGGTAGATGGATTTGAATGGGATCAGCCATTGTCTCGAGAGCACCTTCAGATTTGGAACGAGTACTATACGTCATTAGAAAGACTGAACAACATCAGAATTATGAGAAACATAAATCCTGGGAATTGCTCTGGCTCTTTTGATTTGTTTGGATTTAGTGATGCTTCAGAGAAGGCTTTTGGAGCATGCATTTATGCAGTTTGTCAAACGCAAAGTGGTCTCTACATTTCCAATTTACTTTGTGCGAAGACGAAAGTAGCTCCTTTAAAAACCATTTCGTTGCCAAGACTCGAATTGGAGGCAGCCCTTCTTCTTGCGCAACTTGTCAAAACAACAGTGAGTGCTTTAAAAGAAAAAATTGGTCAGATCAGATTATGGAGTGACAGTACAATTGTTTTGGGATGGATCAACACTGAGCCAAGGCTGCTGAAGACATTTGTGGCAAACAGGATTGCAAAGATTCAAGAAGCCACTGATTCAACCACCTGGAAGCATGTTCCTTCGACTGAAAATCCAGCTGATCTTCTCTCAAGAGGAATTACTTCAGCAGAACTCGAAGATAAAAAGCTGTGGTGGAGTGGACCTTCTTGGCTTTGCACACAACGTCAACAACCGGAGCATTCAGAAGAATTCGAAACAGAACTACCAGAGCTGAAGGTCACAGCAGTTACGTTGACAGCAACATCAACCAGCATTCTACTGAATAAATTCTCGTCATTTCCGAAATTATGCCGTATAGTAGCATATTGTCAAAGATTCATTTATAACTGCAAACTCAAACCATCAGAAAGGAAAAAAGGTTCACTAGAAATACAAGAAACTTGTAAAGCAGAGAAGCAGGTAGTCAAATGGACACAATTAGAAGCATTCCCTCAAGTACTACATTGCTTAATTAATAATCAAGACCTCCCAAAGAAGAGTTCTCTAAAGTCACTCAGTCCGTTTCTGGATAATGACGGATTGATTAAGGTTGGAGGAAGGCTTCGTTTTTCCGAGCTAACATCAGAATAGAGACATCCTGTGCTTCTACCAGCAAATCATCACATCACCAGAATGATCATGGAAAATGAACATCGTCGCCTGAAGCATTGTCCCCCAGAGCAACTGCTACATGCAACTCAACAACGATATTGGCCTATCAGCGGCAGAAGAGAAGCGAAAAGGATTGTCAAGAGGTGTCTGAAGTGCTTTTGTTACCATCCTACAGTTCCAGAGGTACGCATGGCAGATTTACCAAAAGAAAGGGTTACGTTAGTTGTTCGACCCTTTGTTACCACAGGAGTGGACTATGCAGGTCCAATATCTGTAAGAGAAAGCCACAGAAGGGGCCGCATTCATACTTACAAGAGTTACGTAGCTGTATTTACATGCTTCAGTACCAAGGCAGTGCATTTGGAGTTGGTGTCGGAGCTAACGACCGAAGCTTTCTTAGCTGCATTGCAACGCTTTACGGCGAGAAGAGGTTTGTGTAAGCAGCTTTTCTCTGATAATGGGAAGAATTTCATTGGAGCAGCGAACGCACTACAAGATATCCAATCCTTTTTGGAAAAGGGGTCAACGACCATTACCTCCTCACTCGCACAGCAGCAGATACAGTGGAGTTTCATTCCTCCCCGGTCACCCCACTTTGGGGGATTGTGGGAAGCAGCTGTAAAGATGATGAAAAGACATTTGCTGACTGAAACACAGGGACGTGTGCTAACTTTCGAAGAAACCTACACTATTCTTTGCGATATAGAGGCGGTATTAAATTCACGTCCCCTTACTCCCTTGCCAAATGATCCAAATGATTTAGAAGTCTTAACACCAGCACATTTTCTTCTAAGTGACTCGATCGTGCAACCCGTGCAAAAGGATTTGTTGAGAGAACCCGATAACCGCTTGTCACGTTGGCAGCACTTGCAGAAAATTCGGCAGCGGTTGTGGCAGAGATGGCAGCGAGAATACTTGCAGGAATTGCAAAAACGCGTCAAGTGGCATGATACTAATCGACGTATTGATGTTGATTCTTTGGTGCTATTAATTGAGGACAACATCCCTCCTCTAGAGTGGCCCAGAGGTAGGATAGTTCAAGTTCACCCTGGACAAGATGGTGAGGTGAGGGTTGTCACCGTTCGGACGGCTGGTGGAACTTTTACCCGAAGCATCAAGAAAATATGCCCTCTTCCCATTGAAGGGGATGACAAGGAGAACTGAATTCAAGATTTCCTGTGATATCTTTAACTTTGTGTTATTTTTCATCAAAGATATAATTTCAATATTATTTTCTTTTAATGATAAAAATATGTATGTATAGAGTTTTGTATTAATGCATATGTTCAGAATAAGTGTTTTTACAATAGGTATAAGATTACAATGTTACAATAGTTTAGTTGAAAGAACTCCTTTCAAGGGGGGCAAGATGTTATGAAGAGACTTTTCATTTTTGTAAAATTATTTCATTAATTGAAGTTGGCACTTTCTAAGCCTATTTCCAATTGGTCAGATGATTCTGTATTGTTGAAAATGGTTACGCATGCAACAGTCATGTCCGTCATCAAGTTGTGATATCGTATCATTAAGACATATCAAATGCAATAAAGTATAGAAGGCACCAAGTTCCTTTACTTCAAAATCAAACACAAACACCTCGCTTGGTCTTTTCTTGTTTTCCTCCTGTTTTCCTGTGTGATTATGGCTCGTGGATTGGATTTTTGTCCTCGCAGTTTATTAATTGGGCTAGAGTTTTATGTTTCTGCGAAGCCTCATATTTCAATTAAACTGATCAAATGAGTGGGTTTTCCCAAGGTTTAAGCTTTAGTTTTAATTTCATTTTAGTTACGTTAACAAACGGGCCCGTGTACACTTCCTGTAGTCAATTTAAGTTTTTATTCGTATAATTGTCTGTAATAGTAAGGTTATCAATCCGAACCTTTTCTTGTAATGAATTTGGTGTTATAAATTAGAGCCATTTCTTTTTAATTAATGATTTCCATCAGTGTTATTACCTGATAGGCCTGCGTTTTCAGTCTGTGTTATTCTCTATTTTTCACTGTTTTTTTTTCAAACGAAACAATTTTTATTCTCTCAGATGGGACGATGTTAGTTTTGGTTAAATGATAAGTTTTCATTCCTTGATTAAAGTTTTTGAAAAGTTAATCAAGAGTTTTCTTTCATTATCTAAGTGGTTCAACGCCAAAACAAGGGATCTAGCCTTTTTTTCCTCTGGGTGATTTTATGGGCCGCATGGTAAGTACTTGATTGGTGTAATTTTCCTATCTTGTATCTGACTTTCATTTTGCTTTTGGTAACTGTCTATTTCACACCGATTCATAGGCTGTACCGACCGGTGTTTGTTTGCTAACCGCTAGTGTGGTGACTTAACTGCGCTGGTGGCTTAGTAAAGTGGTAGCAGAAAGCTCTGGTTGCCTTTTTTTTCTTGAGGGCGCTGCTAACCATTGTCCTCTTTTCCCCTTTTTTCCTGGGTAATTGTAATTGTGACGGCGTTGAATGGCTGGATTATGAAGGAGGACTATGTATGATAACTATATGCATAATTGTGAAAAGAAGTGCAAGTATCTTTCCTATTTTTTTTGAACTCTGTTTCATGTTCATTCATCATGTCCCGAGCGGTGTTGTTTCCATATCATTTGCGGAAAGCCAAACTCCTGTATGAGCTCCAGGTTCGTGGCTTGGAGACTGACGGCACTGCTACTGAATGTGCAGCTCGTTTGTCATCCCATCTCCAGGTTCCGATTGATCTATCTAAGGTAGAAGTTAACAACTCCGGTGAGTCCATTCTTGAGATTAAAAGTAACGTAGAGGAGATTCAATCCTTCAGAAATGAATTTATTTAGGTGACGTCTACGAAGGCCCAAGTAGATCGGCTCAAGTCTAGATCATTCCACTATTGTGGGCGGATTCAAGACATTTTAACCATTAAACCTGCTGCAGAAAATGTTAGTGAGTTAACACGTTTGTTATGTCTCGCCTCTAGTATCTCAACTGAGTTAGACCTGATGTTAGCGTGTAGAGAGGTAGAAAAGTTATCTGTGGTTGACAGACAAGGTCCTTTGTGTCCTAACCCTAATAACCATCCTAACTGAGTTGCTTCCAATACTAATGAACAAGAGTCTACCTGTGTTCCTACTTCTGTGTTAGAAAGCCTCATCTCTAGGTTAAACGTTACCCCTTCTCATAATTCCCTTAAGGAACTGTTTAACGGAGTTAAGAATTTTTCTGTGAATTCAATCGAAGAAACTTTAAGATTCCTAAGATTCCTTGTAGAAATCAAGGAATCCGCTTGTGTATACTCTGTTGACGATCTGGACATGTATAGGGCCTTATTTTCCCATTGCGAGGGTATTTTAAAGAGAGAAATTTCTGAGGCTATTTCTCAGAAGTGTAAAATTGATGATTTTCATGAACTAATTCTTGATAAATTTATTCCCTCCTTAGCCCTTCAGAGTCTCATTCCACAGCATTGCTTCAGGACTCAGTACCTTCATGAGAATTTGCTAACATACATTGTTGATGTGAAATTCTTTTGTAAGGTGTTCCGAATTACGGTCCCTGAAGAAGAAATGGTAAGTCGTATACTAAAAGGGATATCACCTGCCTATCGGGCTTACCTTTCCCTTATGAGGTGTCCTACTAATTTCAGTGAACTTGAGGCCGCGTGTTCCTTCGCAGAAGATGTAAAGCACGGAGATGCGTCCAGATCGGTACACCTACCTCCCCCTATTAATCCCAGTTATCCAGTGAGTTCTAAAACTGGTAATGGTTCTAATCTTAAAACATGTTTTGTATGTGGTTCTGTCGAGCATCTTAGGAATTCTTGCCTTTCCAAGAACAGAAAAATGGATATTTGTTGCTATTTGTGTGGTTCTCGTCAACATTCCAAAAATTCCTGCCCTAACTCCTTCCACAGACGTAGCAAATGACAAAAGGGTAAAGGTAAACTATCTGCATTTCAAAATTCCGTGAATTCAAACGATGTGAATGAAGTTCTCTGTCCTCCTGAATGTAATAAAATATATGGGCTCGTTTCTTCCCATGGTACTTTCACTAAGGTGGAAGTAAATAATGAACCTGTCCTTGCATTGGTGGATTCGGGTAGTATGGTGAATTTGATTGATTTTGATTGGTATAATTGTCTTAAGAGTGCCTGTAAATTTTCTGAATTGCAACCCGTTGGCATTAAATGTGTTGCAGCTAATGGTAACAAATTGGATATTTTGGGAACTGTGAGAGTAAAACTAAGAATAGGAAATTTCACTTGGAAAATTACCTTCCTAGTGGCATCCCAACTATCCTGCAATGTAATTTTAGGATCTGGATTCTTGTCAAAAACGGGATTAGTTCTTGATCTTCAGGACAAAATGTTCTTTTTTAAATTTTCTCCCACCTGTAAATTTAAATTGATTGAGAGTTCTAGGGGTACCCTTAAAGTCTCTTGTGTATCTGGGTCTGTACCAGATGAAAGTAGTGGTATTGAAAACTTAAAACTTGATCATTTAAGTAAAGAAAAGGCTGAGGTAATCCGTGCTCTCTGTAGTGAATTTCCTGAAGTATTCACCAGTAAATTAGGGCTAACTGATGTTCTTGAATATGATATCGAACTAACTGATACCAAACCTGTGAGGTCTCCCCCGTATAGACTCTCTCCTCCGCGTATGTTGGAATTAAAAAAGATTATTGAGAAAATGCTTGCGGAAGGGGTTATCCGACCTTCTACCTCTCCATATGCCTCTCCAGTTTTCCTTGTACCCAAGCCCTCTGGTGGCTTCCGTGCTGTTCTTGACTATAGGAAATTAAACCAGAAAGTGGTTCTTCAGTCTTATCCGTTACCTGACCTGCACACCTGCTTTGGGTGGTTTTCTGGGGCAAATTTTTTCACAGTACTGGACCTTAACCAGGCCTACTATCAAATTCCTTTATCTAAGCGGTCGATACCTCTTACTGCCTTCATTACTGACTGGAATTTGTATGAATTTCTGCGGCTCCCGTTCGGTTTGAATACTGGTGTTGGTGTTCTCACTCGTTTGCTTGATTTTATCTTCTCTGATATCAAATTTAAATGCGTTTTTAACTATCTTGATGATGTCGTTATATATTCGAAAACCTTTGAAGAACATGTGACCCATGTTCGGGAAGTTCTTGAGCGCTTGAGGAAAGCTGGTCTCACCGTTAAGCTATCTACGGCAGCCTTTGCCCAACCGAGTATGTCCTTTCTTGGACACGTTGTCTCTTCAAATGGAGTTTCCATTGACCTATCCAGGACACAGGCCATTCGTGAGTTCCAGCCTCCTAAAGATGTCAAAGGCATTGCCCGTTTTGTGGGAATGGTTAACTTTTTCAGGAAATTTATTCCCAATTTCGCTGAGGTAGCTGCTCCTCTCAATCATTTAAGGCGGAAAGATGTGAAGTTCTTCTGGGGTCCTCTTCAACAAGAAGCTTTTGAGAAATTGAAACTTGCTCTGTCGAACGCCCCTGTTTTGGCCATACCTGATTTTTCTAAACGCTTTATTGTTCAGACCGACGCATCTGGAAAGGCTATTGCTGGTGTACTCATGCAAGAGTACGAGGATGGACGCAGACCTGTTGCATATGACTCCCGTGTCCCAACTGATCTTGAGAGTAAATACTCTGTTTACGAGTTGGAGTGCCTTGCAGTCCTGTTTGCCCTCGAAAAGTTTCGGCCATTTGTTGAACATGTAAATTTTGACCTGGAGGCAGATAATCAGGCTTTGTCGTGGGTTTTGAACCGGCCCAAAAGAACTGGGAGGATCACTCGATGGGCACTTAGGATTTCTGCCTTTAATTTTCAAGTTAAGCATATCAGAGGTACCGATAATGTCATCGCCGATAGTCTAAGCAGAATGTTTGATGGGGAACCTTGTCCTAAGGAAAAAAATGATGTTGTAAATTTTGATGAAAGTAATGTCGTTGGAGTTAGTTCCATCCTTCCTAATCTACCTTTACTTTACCATGAATTTGAAGATCATCAGAAATCTGACCCTGAATTAAGTGAGATCATCGACAAAATTAATAATGGAACTCTAGTGAAGCCTTACTCTCTTGTCAAGGGTGTCCTGTGTTGTAAGGGTCGAGGAGAGCATAGTTTCAAAATTGTTGTGCCCAAGGTGCTAATACCGATTATCTTCAAGTATTATCACTACTGTCCAATTGGAGGTCATTTAGGTATGTTGAAGACAAGGCAGAAAATTAGGCAGTTTTTCATTTGGAAAAGGATGGACTGTGACATCAGAAACATGATTAAGTCATGTAAAATTTGTGCCATCAGTAAACCTAGTTTGAACAACCGTGTAGGTTTGTTATCATCCTCACAAGCCTCTCGCCCGATGGAGCGACTATTCATCGACTACGTGGGACCAATGGTTCGATCTTCTCAGGGGAACACTCATATCTTTGTGTGTGTCGATGCGTTCTCACGGTTCACTTGGATCTTTCCTACTAGGTCTACCACTTCTCGGACTACTATTGACTGTCTAAATTATATATTTGCTCCTTTCGGCCCTCCCAAGTTCCTTGTTTCTGATAATGCCAGTGCTTTCACTAGTCATCTGTTTAAAAGGTACCTTTTCGAGTTGTGTATCTCACATGTCACAACCACTCCTTATTATCCAAACCCATCTTATGCTGAAAGAGTAAATAGAAATTTGAAGTTTGCGTTGATAGCCTATCATCACAATAATCAATCTAAGTGCGACTCCTGTTTGCATTGGTTAGCCCATGCTTTCAACTCTGCGATCCATGAGTCTCATGGAAAAACGCCCATGTCCCTTATGTTTTCTTACATTCCATATTCCCCAATGTCAAATGTGCTTGCTATTGAAGATCTTTTGCCTGATCTCTCTAAGCCACATGATGTTCGGAAGGTTTGGGACGAAGCAAAGAAAAACCTGTCCGTGTATTATGAGAAAGCCAAGATAAGGTACAATTTGGGTAGGAAATCAACTAGAGTGAAGGTTGGCGATACAGTCTTCATTAAATGTTATCCCATCAGTAAAGCTGTTAATAAATTTTCTGCCAAGCTGGCGCCTAGGTATCAAGGTCCTTGCACCGTATTGTTTCTGTCCCCGGTATCTATGTTAGTGAGTGACCCGGTTGCTAAAAGAATTAGGCGTGTCCATCTGTCTCAAATTAAACCTGGTTGATGTACAGTACTGTTCTACTGTTTCCCTTCCTTTGGGTTTCTGTTTTGTCAAGCACCTGGGGTGCTGGAATCAACATACAACTGAGAACCTGCATTTCAGTGAGCTAATTAAACCGTTAACACGTTACTGTTTATTGTAAGTGTACTTGTCAGGTTCATTTAGGTACATGTTTCTGTGACTTTTGAACCTAAGTTTGTTATGTTTCTATTTGTTTTGGGTCTGCCGATGTTTCAGAGGTGAACGTGGTGGTTTGGTGGTCACATGTCTGTTTCTTGGGGTTTGTTACCAATAAGTTCCCTGAGCTGTACACCTAATGTCTTACCTTTTCTGGGTTTAAATTTTTATTTATCATGTCAAATCTGCCTTGGCTGTGAGTAGGATTTGATAATGAATTCTTCGAGTCTGCCTTTCGTCATCCTTGCTGCTCATACTGTGGTATAGCAAAAATGTTATGACCGTGTCCTGTTGATATGTATTTATCCTCCTGTGCAGGGTATGTATTTGGTAGCCTTCTGAACTATTGGTTGCTCGTTTTAATTTGGTCACCTTAGGTGATTGTTCTAAAATATATTTTAAAAAAATTGGTTGAGTTTTAACTATCTGGTGGTTGATTTAATCATGGAATATTTTGTTCATATCCTAGACTTGTTTCTGGTGTTGGTGATGTTATCATTATTTATCTCTTTGAAATTAGGTTTAATATCTTATTCTGTATCTTATTTGTGGGCTACTATCGATTGTCAATAATAATTGTCCCTGAGTGCCATTTGTTTAAGCTTCGAAGATTAACACAGTTACTTACCGCTGATCAGTTTCTGCAATCCTTTTGTTTTGGTGAAATCCTTTGGGGTGGTCTGTTAACCTGTGTCGGAGTTGGTAGACTGTTTGCTTCGTGCATGGATCTTGGATCTTTATGGATTTTCCATCTGTAGCTATTGGTTTCAGTCCCTCTTCATTTCTAATGCTGCGTTGCCCTTTGATAATTATTCTGAGAACTGACAGTAGTACCTCTACTCTTAGTAATCTCAATTTATTCCTTACTTGGCTTATGGTTTTCCTTTGGTTGAATATATTATCCCATTGTTTTGAAATTTTGTCCTGTTTTAAAACTACTCTTCCTCTATGGGTGATATTAGGTTGTCCTTTATGATGTTCATGGATCTTGTGGTATTTTATTCCACGCATTACTATTATCGCCACACTACTGAAATATTTTCTTGAATTTACCATCTTCTTGTTGATCTTATCGTTCTGTGCGAGTTGTGGAGTGTATGTTGGGGTGTTGACAGTACCATCTTCCATCTATTGATATTATGTTGAGTAGAGAAGTCAATACATGGACTTGAAGCCTGAGAAGTTATCTTCTTTTACCTTTGTGCTTGGTTTCCTAGTCCTGAATTTGGTGGTGGTGTGGTTTTGCACCATGAATTGGTTAAGATGCTGTGTGGCATGTGGTGGTAGAGGGACCCTGTTATATTGTCTCTTAGTGCTGGTTACCATTGCTCCTGTAAGGATTCTGTGAGTCAATATTAGTTGTGTTATTGCACTCTGGTGGGTGTTTTAGCACCTTTGATTGAACCATTGTGTCTTTGTGAAGATAGAAATTAATTAGGCAGTTTGTGCCTGCAACTCGTATGGTATGTTATGGACTTGGTGAGTGAAAATTGTAATTACCCGCAAAACCTATTGCCCTGATGTCATCCTTATTTCCACTTATAATATTGTAAAGTTCAATTTTGTTAATCCTACCTTCTATGGTTATTTTTCCTTTGGTTAATTTGCTAACATTAGTAGTTATTGTTGATTTGTCTGCTTACCGTTCTGCATTCTGGATTGTTGAGCGTGTTATTGCTTACCTATGTGCTATCACCTTTTGGAGTCATCCTGCCTATTAATTTGATGATCCCTTAGTGGAATTTATCCTTTCTTCTGCATGTTGTCTAGTAAATTATTATCACCAACATCGTTACCTACTATGTACACTGAATGACAGTGACAATGCAACACCAAGGAGGAGTGGTTCGAAAGGGATGAAAGTTGGGGAAAAACAGAGACGGCACGGATGAATAATTGATGTTTATTTCAAACCGATATGCAGGTTACACAATGCGCACGGCATCGACTCAGTAGGATGTAGGACCACCGCGAGCGGCGATGCACGCAGAAACACGTCGAGGTACAGAGTCAATAAGAGTGCGGATGGTGTCCTGAGGGATGGTTCTCCATTCTCTGTCAACCATTTGCCACAGTTGGTCGTCCGTACGAGGCTGGGGCAGAGTTTGCAAACGGCGTCCAATGAGATCCCACACGTGTTCGATTGGTGAGAGATCCAGGGAGTACGCTGGCCAGGGAAGCATCTGTACACCTCGTAGAGCCTGTTGGGAGATGCGAGCAGTGTGTGGGCGGACATTATCCTGCTGAAACAGAGCATTGGGCAGCCCCTGAAGGTACGGGATTGCCACCGGCCGCAGCACATGCTGCACGTAGCGGTGGGCATTTAACGTGCCTTGAATACGCACTAGAGGTGATGTGGAATCATAGGCAATAAGGCCCAAACCATGATGCCGCGTTGTCTAGCGGTAGGGCGCTCCACAGTTACTGCCGTATTTGACCTTTCTCCACGCCGACGCCACACTCGTCTGCGGTGACTATCACTGACAGAACAGAAGCGTGACTCATCGGAGAACACGATGTTCCGCCATTCCCTCATCCAAGTCGCTCTAGCCCGGCACCATGCCAGGCGTGCACGTCTATGCTGTGGAGTCAATGGTAGTCTTCTGAGCGGGCGCCGGGAGTGCAGGCCTCCTTCAACCAATCGACGCGAAATTGTTCTGGTCGATATTGGAACAGCCAGGGTGTCTTGCACATGCTGAAGAATGGCGGTTGACGTGGTGTGCGGGGCTGCCACCGCTTGGCGGCGGATGCGCCGATCCTCGCGTGCTGACGTCACACGGGCTGCGCCTGGGCCCCTCGCACGTGCCACATGTCCCTGCGCCAACCATCTTCGCCACAGGCGCTGCACCGTGGACACATCCCTATGGGTATCGGCTGCGATTTGACGAAGCGACCAACCTGCCCTTCTCAGCCCGATCACCATACCCCTCGTAAAGTCGTCTGTCTGCTGGAAATGCCTCCGTTGACGGCGGCCTGGCATTTTTAGCTATACACGTGTCCTGTGGCACACGACAACACGTTCTACAATGACTGTCGGCTGAGAAATCACGGTACGAAGTGGGCCATTCGCCAACGCCGTGTCCCATTTATCGTTCGCTACGTGCGCAGCACAGCGGCGCATTTCACATCAGGAGCATACCTCAGTGACGTCAGTCTACCCTGGAATTGGCATAAAGTTCTGACCACTCCTTCTTGGTGTTGCATTTGTTCTGTCAGTCAGTGTATATGTAATATTTCCACTCTCCTGTTGGTGGGGAAGTGGTCCTGTTTGCTCATGGGCAGCAGTGTGTATCTACGGATATAACCTATTTTTAAATAACCGCGTAGTGGCGAGGTTCTTTGGGCTATCAGTTATGTGCGATGTTGGGTTATTGCCCATCACGTCCCCAGTAGTCATCTAATTGAGGTATCTCATTACCTTTTCTGTTTTAATTGGGTGTACTATTTTTTCCTCTTCCAATGTGGGTTGGTTATGTGACTCCGTGTTATGTCCTCCTGAAGCCTTATCCATCAATTCTTGAATGGTACTTACCTCTGTGCTTGTTTGTTCCTTGCTTAGTGTACCCCGGCGGAAACTGTTGCGCTCCCTACACCTGATAGTAAACTCATTCTACCTAGGGTTTCCTTTGCTTGGAAAGGCAGTTATGGCTTCACAATGTTTGTGCTCTGGTCGGTAGTTGCTCTGCTTGATGTGTCCTTCTGGGTTATGCGAGGTCAATTACTTATGATTTAAAATCTGCCATTTTTATGGTCTAATTAGTTATTTGGGTTGAATTATGGTGGGTTCTTAAAAATTAATGAACCAGTGGCTCACTGTTCTGTAGATCTCAGTCTGTTTTTTTTAAAGGGGGATCTTACTCATCTTATCCGTCTGTGGGTGTTTAAGTAAAGCTGTGTTTTGGAGATTGTATCTTGGTGTATTGCTGGTTTTGGGGATTTTTCTTATAGTGGTAAGGATTCTCCGGTGGAGCACGTGAATTGATTATTCTCCTGTGGCTCCCTGTATAGGTAGGGAACCTTAGTGGACGTTACGTCCATTATTCTCATTCACCTCCAACGTTTAAGTTTAGTGTAGTGAACCATTTGGTACATTGAGGTAAGTACTGTAAGCTTGACATTTATGTTGCACCTTTGGAGTAGGGTGGGTTAAAATTACCTTTGCCTGTGTCTATCTATTATGTGTAGTAATCTTGTGATTTTTGGGTGCTGGTAGATTATTTGGTTCGTACCTACTTTAGTAAAACCTAATTTGTTTTCTTGTGTAATTTAGTTTGGTGGGTCAATTGGTACGATTTAGTCTTGAGTCCGCCTTCTACTAAGTTAAGCTATGTGTGATTTATTATTGATTTTATAAATTTTCTTTACTGTATGTATCACCGGACTTGTTTCTCTCCTTGTGATTTTTCCTTTTCTTTTGCTTACATGTTTGACTATTATGTCAAAAGGAAATGGGCGAGATAGTGCATTTCTTGGTAACCTAGAGAAAATTTATTCTCTAACCTGTAATTATGAACTTAATCTTAATTTTCTTTAAACGGGTGAATAGTAATATGTAACTGGCTTAACTAGAGGCGCACCGCCTACAGTGCGAAAATTCAATTAAATCTAATGGGTATGAACGTTAGGTAAATGGAACCCTGTTTGAGGGAAGCGTGATTTGTTTACGAAACTCTTGCCACCACAAACTTGAACTGAAGTGAGGATTGTGACATTAAAATGACTCAAGGTCGGCGTGTTATTGTTATGCATACATGAAGTCGTCATTTGTGGTCTCTATCTAATGTGGACATGATTTGAAATTTATCTTACTTCTTGACCACTAAACTGAACTGGAAGCTATATCAGTGAATACACTAGGCTTCGGGGGGGGGGGGGGGAGGGCTGTTACGGTGTAACGCAATTTACCCTACCCTGAGAACCTATTTTGAACTGGCAACATCGCCGTAAAAAACTTAATTATTCTATACGACTAAGCGTATGGTTTCCTCGTACACTAAGTGTTTTAGTGATACTTATTGAACATTATTTATATGCCTTATTGTGGACTAATGACAACGTCAATACATTCTCGCATTTCTGTATGATGTGGACTGTTTCATTCCTCGTCTAATATGTGCTGCTATCTTCCGTCAATCACCCACAATAGAGTTCCCCTCCCCGCGCGCTCTTCTACCTATCGGAGCGCGGCTACTGCCCGAGGGAGCAAACCTCGCCATTTTGTACTATAAACAATTCGTTGCTGCGAGTCATGGCGTGCAGTTGCGTTAATGGGATTCTCAAGATGTTGGCGTCATGTTGGAGATTAGACCCCGGCTGAGGGACTTGAGATATGGGTTTGAAACCCGTTTTACTTCATCTTCTGCATCGTCTTATTAGTAAATGGTTTTAACTAATTCTGACCTGGGAAACCAAACTCTTCAGTAAGCGTCTGTAAGTATGTGAGGATATAACTCATCTTCGCTGAGTGTCTGCTTCACCCAAGTAAGTGGTTCATCATTTGGCAAGTTATGTCCTGTGATTATGATACTGCCAGGAAATTCATGTGATCCGTGTTTTGAAATTAACTATTTCATGGTGGAAGTTTGTGAAATTAATTTTTTTTGGAAACTACAAACCGGACGGTCGTGTGGTTATTTCTACTAAAATATCAAGCTTATAGGCATGTAAAGACTATGAAAATAAGGAGATTTTACTTATCAACCATCATTTTCACCCGTTAATTAATCATGTAAATTCAAATTGTGCCGCGGCACTCTGTTGCCTTTATTCTGTGCGAGGTTTTGCAGTAGCATATAATTCTAATTTCCTTGTTCTTTTTAAGGAAATCTTGTCTCTTCTATTTTTCCGGTATTTTATGTTTAGTGAATTTCTAGTGTTTTTTTTAGGGTTTCTCGCCTTCGTTGTGCCTTGTACCTTATTGTGGGACGCGGCGTGTTTTTGGGTTGCCATGGCAACGCTTTTCTTTTGGGGCGTGATTGTTGATTGTTGCCGGTGGGTTTTGCGTGTTGGTTGTGTGACCTAAGATTACTGATGTATTTTCAACTGAAGTGAAAGATTTCCCTATCCTCGCTTGGTCTTTTCTTGTTTTCCTCCTGTTTTCCTGTGTGATTATCGCTCGTGGATTGGATTTTTGTCCTCGCAGTTTATTAATTGGGCTAGAGTTTTATGTTTCTGCGAAGCCTCATATTTCAATTAAACTGATCAAATGAGTGGGTTTTCCCAAGGTTTAAGCTTTAGTTTTAATTTCATTTTAGTTACGTTAACAAACGGGCCCGTGTACACTTTCTGTAGTCAATTTAAGTTTTTATTCGTATAATTGTCTGTAATAGTAAGGTTATCAATCCGAACCTTTTCTTGTAATGAATTTGGTGTTATAAATTAGAGCCATTTCTTTTTTGTTAATGATTTCCATCAGTGTTATTACCTGATAGGCCTGCGTTTTCAGTCTGTGTTATTCTCTATTTTTCACTGTTTATTTTCAAACGAAACAATTTTTATTCTCTCAGATGGGACGATGTTAGTTTTGGTTAAATGATAAGTTTTCATTCCTTGATTAAAGTTTTTGAAAAGTTAATCAAGAGTTTTCTTTCATTATCTAAGTGGTTCAACGCCAAAACAAGGGATCTAGCCTTTTTTTTTCCTCTGGGTGATTTTATGGGCCGCATGGTAAGTACTTGATTGGTGTAATTTTCCTATCTTGTTTCTGACTTTCATTTTGCTTTTGGTAACTGTCTATTTCACACCGATTCATAGGCTGTACCGACCGGTGTTTGTTTGCTAACCGCTAGTGTGGTGACTTAACTGCGCTGGTGGCTTACATTATTCATATTATATTATTTTCATCCCTGAGTTATAAAAGGCATCGAAGGAGGGAAGGCACCTAGGGAGAGATGATAGGGAGAAGGAGGGAGTGGGTGCAGACGATGGGGAGGCCGTCTATGTGTCGGATGGAGACGTAAAGCCTCAATCAGACCTTACGATAACGCAGGTGTGCAACTAAGTACAGATGCGTTTTAGGTAAAGGAAGAGGAGGTGTGATCATAGTTATTTGTCCATCGGATGGAGACGTAAATCTACCAAGATAGTGTCGGAATGGGGAACTGGCGGGATGATGTCGGGAAGGACATATTGCCGTAAAACTAGGGCCTTGTAAGAATAGAACCCTCCAAGATGACATAAGGGAGGTGGCGTCTATTATTTAAAATTTCGCACCTCACCCTTGTCAAAAGCACGTGGTGTGTCCGCGCCCAACACCTTGCAAAAGCACGTGGTGTGAGGCTAAGTCCCATCAAGATGACAGTTGTGAGGTTAGGGTCCTTCACTTATTCAAAATTCTGCGCCTCATACTTGCCAAAAGCAAGTGGTGTGTGGCTAAGTCCTAGCAGGATGGCGAAGGGAAGGGCATCTAGCCTTAAAACTAAGGCACTGTAATGTTAGACCCCTCCAAGGTGTTGTCGGGAAGGGGAATCTGGCAAGATGGCGTCTGAAGTGCATCTGGCCTTAAAAATCGGGCCCTGTAAGTTTAGGCTCCTCGAAGATGGTGTCGGGGAAGGTAGATCTAGCAAGAGGACCTGTGTAGCGTCTGTGTGGTTAGCCTTGCACTCATGCCACAGCACGCGGTCGTGTTAACAGCTGTCAATCAAAAAAGCACGTGGTGTGTGGCTATGTCCCGTCAAGGTGACAGCTGTGAGGTTAGAGTCCTTCTCTTTTTCAAAATTCCGCGCCACATACCTGCTAAAAGCAGGTGGTGTGTGGCTAAGTCCCGTCAGGATAACAGCTGTGAGGTTAGGATCGTTCTACTTTTCAAAATTTCCCACATCTCCCTTGCCAAAAGCACGTGGTGTTTGGCTAAGTCCCGTCTAAATGAGAGCTGTGAGGTGGGAGTGCTTCTCTTTTTTAAAATTCCGCACCTCACCCTTGTTGATAGCACGTGGTGTGCTTCTAAGTCCCGTCAAGACGACAGCAGTGAGGTTAGGGTCACACACTTATTCAAATTCCGCTCCTCACACCTGTCAAAAGAACATGGGGTGAGGTTAGAAGCTCTCAAGATGACGTTTGTAAGGTTAGGGTCGCTAACTTAATCAAATCCCGCGCCAAAACACAAGCACGTGTTCAAAAGTGATTTTAGGACCCGTCAAGATGACAGCTGTCGAAACACGAGCACGTGGCCTTGTTTGTAAACAATAATTCGTGGCCGTGTCGTCATGGGGGTCAATGACCTTGGGAGGGGACAATGACCTCGTGAGAAAATGCTGACGTAGCTCCCATTGTTTTAGACCCGTGTTGCTCTACTACTGTCAAGCGCATTCATATGGAAAACTTCGAACCAAATGATAGGCCTAATAGCGTTGTGTGCATCAATAATTAGATACCAAATTTATGTTAGGAAGATTTTATAACCATGGAAGGTGGTGATCAAATTCGAGTGCCACACAACTTCCGAAGTTAAAACTATTGATGCATATTCTGCCTTTATCCCTTTCAGCCAATGTAGCTTACTAGAACGATAAGTAACTCAGTCCCTAAGAGATCGAGGAAATCGTGACCAAGAGTTATGATTGAGAGACGAAAATGATTTTAAGTGATGGTGCAAGAATGATGTAAGATTTAAGTAATAGTTCTCAGTGTTTTAGAGCGGAGGTGCGTAAACCAAACATAACCCCATTTCTCGTGAGTGAGAATGTGGACTACGTTTTTTTATAAATTACACGATGATGTGCAATCAATTCCGTTAAGTTTTCGGTGACTAGTGGGCTTGCGTTCGGGGGATAGTGGGTTTGAGCCCCATTGTCGGCAGCTCTGAAGTCGGATTTCCGTGGTTTAACATTTGAAATTAGGCAAATGCTGTTGCTATACCCCAACAGGAGCCACGTTCTTTTCCTTTCCTTTATCGCCATAAAAAGTATCCGCCCATAATTAATATATTTTTCTCAGTTACCTGCCTGCAGAAGTTTATTTCTTTTTCAGTAGCGTATCCTGGATGAGTCTGCCCTCTGATGTGATTTTTTAAAACTATATTCCCCCAATTCCAATGTATCATCCAAGAGTTGGATCATACAGAACGCAACTTACGTCTGGGCAAGAACGGCCTGAAGCCCAATACCCTCGCGCCGAAGCCTAATCGTCTCTTGGATGAAATTATATTGCCTTAGAAGGTATTTCTGGAGATCGTGATAATCAAGAGACCTCTCTGGTGATACTTTAGAACTGTGACTTTGAGTTCTTGGGTTGGGTTCATTCTTCACGACTGGAGTGTGCGTTTACTGCGAGTTGCACAACATTTATTATCGTACGCATGTGTTCTGTAATACAATTCATTAATTTCCTCCCAACTGCTGAGACAAGGGTTCTATTCATTTCCTTTTCTTACATTTCTTCCGCTAAAATGTCTGAAAGAAATCATCAGTCCCCACCGTTAGAGGAAGATGATTTATGGATCATCATAAACGAAATGTTGATATTTAGTGTGGGCGATAGTGATCTTAGTGAAGGCAATTCTGCCGCAGGGGAATTCGTGACAGGAATGTACATGGAATAAGTACTGCAGCCTGGAATGTACAGAGTTCGGGCCCAGCTAATGCGAAAATTTTGCAGTCAAGGGATAACACGTGATCGATTCTTGTTCAAGTAGCGATCATGACAGTGACGGTGGTGACGATAATACTGATAACAGTCCAATCAGTGTAACTTCTTCGTCAACCTGGACCTAAAGTGGACAAGGAAGGCCCCACTTTGACCCAAAATTCCATCATGATACAAAAAGGTCGAGAGTTTAGGGAAAACAAAACCGAGCGAAATATTTGATTTTTTCATCACGAATTATGCCAGAACATACAAAAAGTACCCAGAAGAAAATCGCATATAAAACTCAGTTTAGTAGGAAAAAACGAAGGGGTAGAAGTCAAGACCGTGTCCGTACAAATAGGGACGAAATAAAGATTCTTATGGGCATATTGTTGCCACGAGGGATTGTACAGAAAACTAAATAAGGTCATTACATTTCTTGCAATTGCTGGTTGACTACCAACTCCTATTTCCTATGAGCGGGTGAAACGGAAGTCATTTTATCTTGCCAGGCTGAGTGGCTCAGACGGTAGAGGCGCTGGCCGGCCTCAGACCCCAACTTGGCATGTTCGAACCTGGCTCAGTCCGGTGGTATTTCAAGGTGCTCGAACACATCAGCCCCGTATCAGTAGATTTACTGGCACGGAATAAAAGTTCTTGACTAAATTCCAGCACCTCAGCGTCTAAGAAAAGCACAACATTAGTTAGTGAAACGTAAAGCCATTATTAATATTATTAGATATTCCTCCACATCTTTTCACATTTATCTGACAATGAGGCGTATAATGAACAAATTCCTCCCAAAGTATAAAAGATAGAGCCAGTACATGACCACGTGGTATCAAAATTTTTGGAAGCTTTTACCACTGATGGCATCGTCTCAGTTGATGAGAACTCTTTGTTACGGAAAGGGTGCCTAGGGTGGAAAGTTTACATACCAAGAAAACGATCGCGTTCCAGAATCGAATCACACGAATTATGTGAAACCGAGGAGGGTATGTAACACGATCTGCTTCCGTGTGTATCATAATGAACAGCTGTAAAGGAAAAAACACAGTGAAGACTACAAATACTGTACATATTACCTATATTTTAGTGTAATGTAATCAGTTGGTGACAATTAAAAATTGTAGGTATATAAAACGGGTACGTCGGAAGCTCTAACCAACATAACAGTTCGTTTCGTATCATTTATTCCACTTAAATGTTTAAGTACATGGAAACCTTGTAAATCTAAAATTCACATGCAGAGAAATTTTTTCAGGAGATTTTCAGTAAACAGCATAAAATATGTATGTACACGTTACTGTATAAACGAAAACAAGAGCTCTGTCATTGGGAAGAAACGAACTCCGTATCACAGTATGAAAGCACTTAGTACGTTCGTCCACAAAGAATTCAAAAATTAAAACAGTACAGTTTCTCACCAATTACATTCAATATAATGAAGTAAACATTTCCTAGTGGTCCTTCTATTGTTCATTTTAGTCTAAGATTGCTTTTATACTGTACGTACCGGTTCACTTCCAGGTGGGGAGAGCTTTCCCTGATTGAAGAATATGTTTAACTACTAGCTCAAAAAAATGATTTTAGGACCCGTCAAGATGACAGCTGTCAAAACACGAGCACGTGGCCTTGTTTGTAAACAATAATTCGTGGCCGTGACGACGTGAGCACGTGACCGTGACGTCATGGGGGTCAATGACCTTGCAAGGGGACAATGACCTCGTGAGACAATTCCGACGTAGCTCCCATTTTAGAACCCGTGTTGCTCTATTACTGTCAAGTGCATTCATATGGAAAACTTCGAACCAAATGGTAGGCCTAATAGCGTCGTGGCTGCAGGATTTGCCACCGACACTGCAGCAGGCCACAGAGTCAGTCTAACAGATCTCATGTGGACTCATACCGTTGTGTGCATTAATAATTTGACACCAAATTTATGTTGGGAAGATCTTATACCCATGGAAGGTGGTGATCCAATTCGAGTGCCACACAACTTCCGAAGTTAAAACTATTGATGCCTATTCTAGCTTTATCCCTTTCAGCCAACGTAGTTTTCTAGAACGATAAGTAACTCAGACCCTAAGAGATCCAGGAAATCGTGACCAACGTTGTGACTTCTCGCCCGTGTGAGTCCACATGTGAAATCTTAAATGGACTTCCTAGCTGCACGACTTCCCAAGGACATTAGAGCGATGTGACTTCTCTCCTGTGTGAGTCCGCAAGTGACGTGTCAGATGGACTTTGAAGCTGAAGGATTTACCATAGATATTGCAACAATATGGCTTCTCGCCTGTGTGAGTGCGCATGTGATCTCTTAAATGGATTTTCTGGCTGAAGGATTTGCGATAGACATGGTAGCATTATGGCTTATCGCCCGTTTGAGTCTGCATTTGACAATTCAGATCGACTTTGAGGCTGAAGGATTTACCTCACATATTGCAACAATATGGCTTCCCGCCTATGTGAGTCCGCGTGTGATCTCTGAAATAGATTTTCTGGCTGAAGGATTTGCCACAGACATTGCAGGATTGTGGCTTATTGCCCGTGGGATTCCGCATGTGACGATTCAGATTAACTTTGGGGCTGAACGATTTACTACAGACATTCCAACAGTGTGGCTTCTCGCCTGTGTGAGTCCGTATGTGGAGTCTTAAATGGACTTTTTAGATGAAGCATTTGACACGGACATTACAGCAATGCGGCTTCTCGTCCGTGTGAGTCCGCATGTGAATTATTAAACGGACTTTCGGGCTGGAGGATTCGCCATAGGCACAGCATCATTGTGGCTAACACCCGTGTGATTGCGCATGTGGCGATTCACATTGATTTTGAGGCTGAAGGATTTTCCACAGATATTGCAGGAAAATGGCTTCTCACCTGTGTGAGTCCGCATGTGATCGCTTAAATTGTGTTTCATGCTGAAAGATTTACCACAGAGATTGTAGGAAAATGGCTTCTCGCCTGTGTGAGTCCGCATGTGATATCTTAAATGGTTTTTCTGGCTGAAGACTTTGCCACAGACATTGCCACAATGCGGCTTCTCACCTGTGTGAGTGCGCATATGATCTCTCAAATAGATTTTCTGGCTGAAGGATTTACCACAGACATCGCAGCGATGTGGCTTTTGGCCCGCGTGATTCCGCATTTGACGCGTCAGATGACATTTGAGGCTGTACGATTTACTACAGACATTGCACAAGTGTGGCTTCTCGCCTGTGTGAGTCCGCATGTGATCTCCTAAATGGTTTTTCTGGATGAAGGATTTGCCACAGACATTGCAACAGTATGGCTTCTCGCCTGTGTGAGTCCGCATGTGATCTCCTAAATGGTTTTCTGGATGAAGGATTTGCCACAGACATTGCAACAGTATGGCTTCTCGCCTGTGTGAGTTCGCATGTGATCTCCTAAAGTGTTTTTCTTGCTGAAGGATTTACCACAGACATCGCAGCAATGCGGCTTTTGACCCGTGTGATTCCGCATGTGACGCGTCAGATGACATTTCAGGCTGTACGATTTACTACAGACATTGCAAAAGTGTGGCTTCTCGCCTGTGTGAGTCCGCATGTGGAGTATTAAATGGACTTTCTCTCTGAAGGATTTACCACAGACATCGCAGCAATGCGGCTTTTGGCCCGTGTGATTCCGCATGTGACGCGTCAGATTACATTTGAGGCTGTACGATTTACTACAGACATTGCACAAGTGTGGCTTCTCGCCTGTGTGGGTCCGCATGTGGAGTATTAAATGGACTTTCTCTCTGAAGGATTTGTCACAGACATTGCACCAATGTTTATTATCGCGCGTGTGAGTCCGCATGTGACGATTCAGATTGACTTTGTGGCTGAAGAATTCTCCACAGATATTGCACCTGAAATAAGTTCCTCCGTTATCCGGAGGTTGATGATCTGCGCAGCTCACCTCTTGTTTCGACCTACAGTGAAAAGATGAAAACGATGTTAAGAATTATATAACAGTCAACTCCGCTACAACTCTCACACTAAGGAAAAGCTACTGAACATTCCACTCACTGACATCACATGTTACTCATGAACATCACATTCCTGAGAGTAAACATCTTGTGAGGTCAAATTCAGGGTGTAATAAATTTGAAAATCTGTCACTTGTTACGAGGACATATTGCGACCTTTCTCTCGAATGACATTATTACGCGCAAGAAACTCCTGGCGATATAGGAATGCACGAGCTCGTAGCCCTCATGAGAAATGGTCCATTAAAAAAAGAAGTACAAGGTCTTTAATCCGGTAAATATGTATGTATTTAAATCCGCATACGTCTGTCCTAGATAAAGGACGGCATATGATTTGATCTTGTTCAACCACTCTGCAATTTGTGGCAGGCGAGTAATAATTTTGTAAAAGCCCTTTTTGCGATTGTTTCAAAGAATCTCAGTCTTGTAGATATTAATAAAGTCGAGAACATTGTTTGCCGACAGTCTGCAAGATCTGCTGAACCATGGCAAATCATTTATAAATATTATTTACTCTCCCGAAAATATACT
Source organism: Anabrus simplex (assembly GCF_040414725.1). Lineage (NCBI taxonomy): Eukaryota > Metazoa > Arthropoda > Insecta > Orthoptera > Tettigoniidae > Anabrus > Anabrus simplex. The sequence goes on along the minus strand of NC_090274.1, from coordinate 85,271,979 downwards.
TATTGTATTTGTACATTGTATTCATACCAGTTCAGCATTATAAAATATCAGTGTGGCAATTTCTAATTATATAGCTTTGATGTGCAATCAGATCCGACATACTGTAAATAAAGGACAGTAGGTTCATACAAGGAAGTTCGTACTACTACCATGTATTACATCAGTCTACGTTTTAAGTGGAGACTAAAAGCCCTATGCTTATAATGTTACTAGCTGATATGCCCGTCCTTCGCTACGGGATTCTCAGAAATACTGACTTGGTGATTTTCTTAACTGAATTAAACATAGGTCATTACAAAACGTAAGTAGGAATGTAGCGATTGAAAGCAATGTTATCATATAAAATACTCGATCAAATGAAAAACCGCACATTTTCTCACTTTCAACGAACAGTATTACGGTGCCGATCTAACAGTCCAAAGTTTCAGAGCTGGAATAACCAGGTCGCAGACTGCCGTGAACACTCCCCTCTCATTATTCCGTTAAATATGCACACTACTCATTCCAATCAGTGCCTCAGGAGAGATTGAATAGCTCGATTGCTATGATGAACCAGTGTGTTACGTACCAGTAATATCAGAAAATGTATGAACCAGAGGAATAGCATGCTAAAGAAGAAAGTTATTTAACTCCCCAGGTTCTTCCCGCCAATATACAGGCAGGCTGTTACACTCGGTACGACGAAGCGAGTTGGCCGTGCGGTAAGAGGCGCGCAAATGTGAGCCAGCATCCGGGAGATAGTGGATTCGAACCCCACTGCCAGCATCCCTGAATATGGTTTTCCGTGGTTTTCCATTTGCGCACCAGTCACACCAGACTGTACCTTAATTAAAGCCTAGGCCGCTTCCTTCACACCCTTATTCCTTTCCTATCCCATCATCGCTATAAGACCTACCTGTGTCGGTGCAACGTAAAGCAAATTTAAAAAAACTTCGGTACGCTGCAGTAATCCTATCTATCGGGGATGAGTGGAAACAGAAGACAAAAAGCACATCACAACAAACAATGGTCAATGTAATGTTATTGTTGATAAAGTTTATGAGCTTTCTATATTGCAGGCCTTCACGTTAGTTATCTTTCGACTCTATGATATTAGGGCGTCTTAAAAATTATTTATATCCTAGACTGTAGTTCCTTATTCTCAGATCGTACATACCTATATTCACTAAATTCTGTTTACCCATTTTCTCGTGACTCGGCGCTGATATGGGCTTAGTAACAAAAAATCCAAATTCATGAATATCTCCGTGATTATATGCGGTACGGTAACAATGTGAGACATAAGTGATCGGAAATTTAATAACTTCTTACATAACTACTACTAACTTACGACATAACTAAAGTTATGTTAGTTATGTAGTATTCATCGATACGACCACTAATAACATAAATAACTTATTTTAGAATTACCTTTCATGCCTTCCCCTAAACTACCATTTTACTCAGTGCGAATACAATTATTGATGGCATAGATTATAGCGACTTATTCCCCGACTTTGTATACCAATTTTCGTTAAGATACGACCACAAATATAATAAATATTTCAGAATTAAATTTTAGGCCTTCCCCTAAACTACCATTTTCTCAGTGTGAATACAATTATGTATAACCTATATTGTAGCGACTTATTTCCCATCTCTGTCTACCGATTTCCATTAAGATACGACCACTAACAATATCAATATTTGAAAATTAAATTTTAGGCATTCCCCTAAACTGCCATCACTCAGCGTGAATACAATTATTTATGGCCTAGATTATATCAACTTATTACCCCGACTTTGCAAACCGATTTTCATTAAGATAGGACCACAAATACATAAATATTTGAGAATTAAATTTCAGGCCTTCCCCTAAACTACCATTTCACACAGCGTGAATAAAATAAGTGATAGCCTAGATAAAAGCGGTTCATCACCCGATTTTACATTCCGATATTCATTAAATTCTCTTCAGCCGTTTTCTCGTGATGCGTGTACATACATACATACATACATACAGACAGACAGACAGACAGACAGACAGACAGACAGACAGACAGACAGACAGACAGACAGACAGACAGACAGACAGACAGACAGACAGACAGACAGACAGACAGACATTACGGAATAGTAAAAAATGCATTTCCTTGTTACTGTAGACATGACCGATACAAAAATACCATTCTTTTCAAATTCTGAGCAATGTACCGACAAAACTCTTATTTTATATATATATATATATATATATATATTGCACCCATAAGCGAATTTACGTAATTAATTTACAAATTAAAAGTTGAATATTTCGCATATTGGGATACTACAGTAGGCTGTGAATCTAGCAGTCACAAAGGAACTTTCTGGCGCCAGTCTGACGGCAAGGAAAATCCACGAAACTCTTCTTAGAGCACGAGCAACTTGTAAACCGCCCTCGGTACTCCATCCAATAAATTTTATGGTACCGCCTAGGAGTGACAACTTTCTACTTGGTTCTCACGAGAAAATCACGCGTTGAGGCCTGACCTACTTAGCAAGGACAAAGAGACAACGACAATACCCACCAACCCTTGGGAGGAAATGGCAGCATCCACGCTACGAAGAGCGCGAAAGTCTCAGCCAATCACAAAATTCTAAATTTGAATGAACTGTCATAGCGGGAATCTACAGTCAGTATTTCGCTATCTGAAGCCCGGTGTAGTGGTGAAAAACAGTGTCCTGACTTCTTTATAATATTTGGAAATTTATCAGTGCGAATCTGTGGTTAATTAGTGCCTAATTAATAGAATTTTAACTTCACACGGAATAGTAGTATTGCCCAGGAGATGAACTGTCATGGCGGGAAGGAGCCATTCGCTGGAAGAAAATAACGCCGGTGACGCGCGCCGTCGTGTGGATTATCCTGTGATCGTTTCCCACGGCGCAATATAACAAGTAAGTCAGACCGAAATTAGGAAGTTTTTGTACATAAATTTTGAAACTTTAACCTACGGATGTACGATAAAGCGCTCCCGAGGGCTAGATCACTACGCCACATCCCTTCCACAGAACTATTTTCAAGGTGGGGGGAGAACTCATTACAAAAACCCAGCGACCAGGGTGTTGAATTTTCAGTGACAGTGTGACAGAGAGGGACAGTGGCACAGTGTGACGGTGTGACTGTGTATTTCACTGTATTCTGTGTTCGTGGGTTAGTTGAATCTTCAGTGTGTTTAGAGTGTGTCAGCCAGTTCAGTTAGTCAGCTTGAACTTTACTTTTGGCTGGTAAGAAAGCGATTAGAGACACTTGTTGGCATTTGAGGGAGCCATGTATTATTTTACTTGGGAGAGTAACATTTCAGAAATGGACACTTTAACAAACTTTTACTATTTATGCAGAGATAACAGGCAATAACCACACTTTCAACACTTGGCTTAAATGAACTCACATTACGAGTCGAGAGGGACAAGTCCAGGTTTTCAGCATAGCTGCATAAAATCTCTCTAATCCACGGGTTCTTTTGACATTTGTTGGAAAGCTATTTTATTCTTCATTTTGGAGGACGATTAGCATAAATTTCTCCACAACATTGGAAACTGTACTTTCGCTTGCTTTTCCCACTTATAATAAACTGTTTAGGCAAGCGAGATGTTTGCGGGGAGAAACTAGTTAAGGCAGACAGGGAGGAGAATGACTTTTCTTTAATGAAGGCCGCAGTGGTAAAGACCTTGAGCAAACTGTTATGTTCCGTTGGGGTGAATGATCGGTAAACAAAAGCTGAGAGAGCGGTGTGGGTCCAGCAGGTGATGTTTCAGGCAGGTAGCGGAGACGAACTTCCAACTTCACGACAGGAGTCTACGCAGTGCTATCGTCTAACCTTCACTGGAGTGCGAGAAAATGCGAGTGTTTTATGTTAATGTAAGCGTGTGTAACGGCATGATAAAAATGTATCAAGTTTGCGTGTGTGAAAATTTGGGATACCACATCAGCTTCAAGATGGAATTCTAATTCATCATGACGGAGCCCGGAGGGTAATCCAACATGCCTCCATCACCCAGGTATGAGCATCAATAAAATAATGTAAATAAATATGTAGGACCGTGACTAATCGATGATCAAATGTAGCTTAGACTGTTAGGTAGGATTGTAAATAATTCACATTCTAATAACTATAATAATACTAATAATAATAATAATGTTGCACTTTCAGCTAGGGTTATTTCCGCACTTCCTTTATGTAGATGTGTTTGCGTATTGTTATGGATTATTCTGTAGTATGTCACTTTGACAGTTTAGGAAGCTATATTACTTGATCTCAATGAGTGTAATGCCGATTTGTAATTATTAATGATCATCATGTTAGTAGATCGTTGGTTTTGAGTCATATTTCTGTTGGAGTTGTGATTTTGTAGACGCCGCCTTGTTGATTTTAATGTTTATTTTTGCTATTTTTGCGCTTTCAGCTTGTTATATTGTGGAATCATCCTTCAGATGACCGTTTCTGGTAGTTCTTATCCCGTGTATTTTTGCGACGATTTCTGGTAGACGCGAGTATTTACTTCTGTGTAGTTGCGGTTACACATCTTTCAATATCTGTGTTGTGAGAGGCAATCTCGTCTTTCATTTTTCTATTTTTTTTAGAAACAGGTAGTGCCAGGAAGCCATTGATGAGTCAGCTCTGATTTTTGTGATATGTGAAGCAGAGAATGATCCAGAGATCGAGCTAAGTGAGAAATATCCCTGATGATCTACGTTGATAATGAAAATGTGATATTTGGACCATGTCATGAACTGTCGTAAGAAATAGTGATGTGCACGACAGATATTTCGCCCGCCGGATACGAGCGAGGCCGTATTGTGAGAATAATGAATAATAATGACGTCGAGAATAATGATGAGTAAATAGAATTGAGAAATGAATAATTTAACCAAGAGTGTTAAATATGTTACGACATGGGTTATGATTGTAGGCAGAAGCCTGTATTTGTTTTAAATAATTCCAGGGAAAGTAGATGCTCGGCAAATATGCTAGCCGTTGTACATGTGAGCAGAGCGACGAGTCAATGTGTATTTTAATAGTCATGTAAAGTCATGGATGACATGAAATAACAGGAAGTATTGTCTATAAAGGTTAAATAGTATCATAGCCAGACATTTGTCGTCTGAGGTTAGAGATTGCCGTCAAATTCGCAATATTTTGCTACTCGCAGCGGGGAATATTTTCTGTAGACTCCGATTTTTTTGCGCATTCCATCCTTATTAATTTTCAATAGGCAGCGATGTTGGGACCTAGTTTTGTTTATTTGTTATTCTTTCTGAGTGTACTTTTTATTACCGTTTATTTGTAGGATGTGATCGTACGTGAATTATTTATATTTCATCTGATGTAAAGAGATAGGTGTAGTTAGGCTAGTTTTGATTTCTGTTTTTCTTTTGGTTGGAGCAGTGTTTCTCCGTTAACAGATTTAATTATGTAAATAAGATTTCATGTGTTAGGTTAACGGATCATCGATTAGGTCACAGTCATAACCATAGTAGTGGTATGCTCATACCAGACATTCAGTAATTACCAAACCTTTTAAAATCCACTACATTTTATTTACGAAATGAAGCGATCTTTAATAAACCAGTTGTATAATGATTGCCGCAATGAATGAGGAAAATAAGATGGCATCTGCTTCTATCTAGTGGTGGTACCACAAATAATGAATTCATAAAGAAATGCAGTCAGCGGCAAATTCAGTAGAAATTTTAATGTACAAGGATCGCTTTCATTTGAAATGTAAACATGAGGCACTTGGCCTAATCATTTCGATTATTTTAAGAAGTCCAGGCTATCACAGTCATGCAAATGAAGTTTAAAAAATTAGATGAGCGGTTGTAACACTCAGATTCATGTTTCAATAATTTATTTTGTTTAATCACGAGGTGTTTGAATAAAACAGTGGTTATGTGGTAAATGAAGTGTGATGTTCATGGCTGTTTTCTTTCAATTATTCCTTATTTGTTACACATGGTTAGCGCAATCCATGATTATTTTAAGTTGGGTGTTTCCCAAATGAGCCACATGTGTTAAAGATTTGATAACTCCTCTGAGTCAGTGGATTTGATGACGTAACTAATTACTTTATATTGATTCAACTACTTTTAATTTATTTTGAGAGATATTTTCTACGTAATATAATTCTGTACTTCAAATGAGGTGGTGTTTCTGGCCAGAGTTTTGAATTTATTCACGTCATCGTCTTGGAGACAGTGTCAACATAGTCTGGAATATTTTAATATTTGATTGACCTTCAGTCAGTTTATTAGGCAGATAATGGTGTGATTGTAAGGCAGATCCTCAATCTTTAATTTTCTTAGTCTCATTTATTTCACTTTGTTTACATTTTCCACCGGTTTAGTTTACTTTCATTTTGGCACTTTGCACTTTATTCAATAAATCAGTCTGTTATTTAAATTTTAATTCAGTCTTTGGGTACAGTCATTTTAGTTAGTTTACCCCTACTTTTCATTTCCTCACTCCCTGATCGACGGGTGGCCTATCTTCGGGGATACCGACGGACGGTCCACGACTGAGGAAGAAGAGTCTACATGCAGCGCTGAGTATAATTTAAATGCCATTTATTACAGGAGCAGCCGGCGCACAGAAGAAGGAAGAGTTCACCGCAGTTGTTGCCTTGAAAAGGGCACAGGGGCCGGAGTGAGGAGTGAAAAGCGTGTCGCCCACCTTTGGGGCCAGATTTGCTTATCCCCGGGACTGTGCACTTTACATTTAATTTATTTTTGTACCCAGACTGACAGCCATGAACATAGGTTTACTGAGTGTTGATAAATATGAATGCTGTGATAGTACTGTTTGACAAGTAGTGGTATTAACTATAACTGACATGTTTTGTATAATTTTATCCAAATTTAGGATAAAATTGTTTTTATTGGTGATTACTGTGTCTTGCATGTGTTGGAAGTATTGTTGGGGAACCTGAAGGTCTCAGTCGCTTCTCTCAGTATACGAAATGTCGATTAGTCAGGAGCAGTGGGACAGGTTAATTAAAACCATCAGTGATTTAAGCATAACAACTAATGAACTGAAATCCAGTCAGGCAGAATTAGCTAATGAACTAAAATCGAGTCAGGCCGAACTATCAAACAAAATAGAAAGTAGCCAGGCAGAATTAGCTATTGAACTTAAAATAAATCAAGATGAATTAAAATCCAGTCAGGCTGAACTTGCAAACAAGGTAGAAAGTAGCCAGGCAGAATTAGCTAACGAGTTAAAAACCACACAAGGCGAATTAAAATCCAGCCAGGTAGAATTAGCGGTTAAGATTGAAAGTAGCCAAGCCGAACTTGCAAATAAAGTAGAGGCAATACAAGAACAGGTATTAGAAGAATTCAAACAGTGCGAGGAAAAGCTCGAGCAAAAATTTATAAAGAGCCAGGTCGAATTGAAGAAAGAATTACAGGCAAACCAGGACAAACTCATGCAGGCGTGTAATGCGAACAGGCAGGAGACAACGGAAGAAATAAAGAAATTAGCCGATGTACAGGCGCAAATACAAGAACAGTTAGACAGCCATAGCGCGACTGTTAAGGAAAGTATGAGGGAAACCAGAGTGATGATACAAGACCAGGGTAAGGACTTAGCTCAAAGTATCATACTCTTGGAAGAACGAATAGATAAAATAGAGGACGAAACCAAGAAAGAAATGAGTAAAGTATGCGTGCAGGTTGGAGAGACTCAGGAGAAAATGAGTAATGAAATCATGACCCTAAAGTCAGAAACCCAGGATATCACCAAGAAGCTAACAGAACTGTCGGAGAAAATAGCAGAGACTGAGGGTGAGATTGCACATAATGAGCAATCAATAAGACAGGAGTTTAACGAGGTCATTGAGGGAAAAATCCAGGCAATCAAGACCCAGGGCGAAAACTTGTCGACCTTGGTCAAGCTGCTGGTAGACAAACAGGCTGCGGAATCGCAGGTAGTAAAGGAAATAAGGGTACAGCCGCAGTGTGAGCAGACAGAGAGCGAGCCGATGACACAGGTATTCAACGTGGAGAGAACAATGCCGGAAAGTACACAAAGAAATGAAGCTTCCACCCAGATAATAAACATTGTGCGTACAAGTGACGATCAACCAAAGAAATTTAGTGGGACGTCACAAATCACCCCGAAAGTATATCTTAGGAAATTAAAACAATATTTCCAAGATATAAAAGTCCCAGAAGACAAGAAACTACGTATTGTAGAAAAATACCTCGAGGGACAGGCAAAGACATGGTACTATGGTTTCGTGGACACGTTTAAGACATTCGAAGATTTTGAAAAAGCTTTCCTCGAAAGGTACTGGTCCTTGTCAACTCAACAAGCACTCAGAATGGACTTGTACACTCGCAAGTACATGTCAACACAGCCCACACGTTATGTAGACATTTTCTTAACTCAACTGGTGAAACTTAGACAATTAGACTCCCTTGTGTCTGACGCAGAAATCGTTCAGACAATAATCAAGCAATTTCCGCCGGACGTGCAGCGAATGCTAATTACGGCGAGGGTAGATGATCCAGCTCAAGTTGAGGCAATTTTAAGGGAGCTAGACGCCACATCAACCAGTAACGTACCGCAAAGAGTGACTAGGCAGATGCAAGAGCATAGGGCTTACCTAGCTAATGCCACAAGTGAGAATACACGAGGCAACGCGCAAGTAAACGGCCCGAATTCAGGTGCTGCACCGCGGCGAGATATGAACACGAGACGCCAGGAGGAAGAAACCCAACGTCCGTGGTACCGAAGACCTAACTATCCAGACAGGCGACCGAAATATCAGGACAGGCAGCCATACCAAAGGAGGTACATCTCACGAGATAGAAGGCGATGGGAAGATAGAGGAAGAGATAGACCTTATTATCGTGACCGTGAAAGAAGATGGGACGAGAGAAGAAATTACCAGAGAGATAGGAACTCGGACCCGAGATACCAGGAGGGGCGCCGATATATTAATGATCTGAATAATAAACAGCAGCGCGATCCGTGGAAACAGGCAATCGAATCCCAGGATATGAACCCGGATATCACGGGAGCCGAAAGCCTCGAGTTCCAGCAGGCAAGAAGGAGAGGAAGCGAGGACCGCAGGCCGCTCAACCCTAATGCACCAACGTACGAGGGGACTGGTGCTAAGAAAAAAAACTTCAATTTCCAATTAGTAGCTCCATCAGACACTGACACAACCCCACATTTAACCATCGAGAATGAAGAGTGGGAAGTAGCACAAGTAGATTCATGGATAGCACAGCCAGAGGACTTACTAAATGATGAATTCAAACAGGAGAGCCCACAAATTTTACATCTACCTGTGATTAAAATCAAAATTAATGGAACAAATATTTTAGGACTTTTAGACACTGGTGCTAGTATCAGCATTATTTCGAGGACTCTGTTTAATGACCTGAAAGAGAAAATGAACTTACCTGAGATTCCGGTCTCGACTGTAAAAATAAAAGGGATCGTGCCAGACAAGGTGACTACCTGTAAGTCGCAGACATACCTGGAGATGACAATAGGAAGCTCAACCTACAGTCATACATTTATTATAATGGCTAGAGTTAACTACAACATAATTCTCGGAGCCGATTTTCTAAGGGAAACGCATGCCATCATTGACCTTGCAGGGGGCGTTGTGAGATTCCGAAGGAATGGAGGTCATGACAGGGTTGCAATAAATCCGGAAACTGATGAGGAGGACGAAGCAGATAACAGTGCTGACGGAGAGTTCCACGATACTTTGGGAACCGAGCATGCGGATGAACAGTTAAATATTTTGGACCATGAGGGGATTTTTACAGACATTTTTATGGCTGACACTGCAGAGGACATTGAGAAATTAATTAACGACAAGGTTGCAGAATTTAAAGGAACAAAAGAACAGAAAGATAAATTAAGAGCTTTCTTAATTGAACATCAGTCCGTATTCGATTCCAAAGTGGGCCTAATACCTAATTTCACGTACGCTTTCAATGTTTTGGACTGGGAACCATATAAACGAAAGCCGTACCCAGTGCCAGAAAAATACCACGAGGAGGTCAAACAAATAATTAAGCAAATGGAGGAAAACGGGATAATCTCGAAGCGACCCACTCCGTACGTGAACAGCCTTGTCATTGTAAAGAAAGCCGATAATTCCCTGAGGGTGTGTTTGGACGCTCGCCAATTAAATTCCAAATTAATCCCAGAGAATGACCAAGCCATGCCTATTAAGGACGCAATTCGTCGATTTAAAGATATGGAAGTTTTTACAGGTGTAGACCTGACCAGTTCCTTTCACCATATCCTTCTGCATGACAAATCGAAATTACTAACAGGGTTCATGTTTGATCAACAGACCTATGTTTTTGAAAGGCTTCCCTTTGGTACAAGAAACTCAAGTAGTGCGCTGATACGAGCTCTTGACAGGAACCTAACGGACGAAGTCAAAGCAGTTACCAATTTGTACACTGATGACATGATAATAGCGACTAAAACCTTTGAAGAAAACCTCCAAAATTTAGGTAAACTGTTCAAAAACCTCATAGAAACCGGATTCAAGGTGAATATCAAGAAATCACACTTCTGTCAGCCGGAAATCCTATTCCTAGGACACGTAATAGACGGCAAGGGAATCCGACCAAACCCGGTAAAGTTAGAAGCAATAAGTAACTTCCCTAGGCCTACCAAGGTGAAACACGTTCGCCAATTCCTTGGTATGTGCCAATTCTTTAGGGAACATTATAAAAATTTTACTGAAGTCGTTGCACCACTCCAAGACCTGCTGCGTAAGAACAACAGATGGAAATGGACGGAGGAAGCAGAGACAGCGTTCACAAATACTAAAGAATTGTTAGCCAGGAGCATAAAATTAGCATATCCTGACTTTAACAGACCATTCATCCTCCAGACAGACGCATCTAAAGTTGGTGTAGGTGCAGTCTTATTCCAGGAACAGGACGATGAATGTAAAACCAAGGATTATTTAGGCTTTTATAGTAGAAAACTGAGGTCGCACGAACGGAACTATACAACTACAGAGCTGGAAATGCTAGCTATAGTCCAAGCCCTACAGCACTGGCGGAAAGTTATTTATGGATTTCCAATCGTCATAAGAACCGATCACAAAGCTTTAACGTTCATGCTAAAGTCAGCTGTTTCATCTGACAGAATTACTAGATGGTCACTGTTCGTGCAGCAATTTAATTTCACCATTGAACACTGTACAGGCAAGGCGAACATTTTAGCTGACGCCCTAAGCAGGAACCCGAATAAACATGAAGAGCAGGTAAATTATGTGGACTTAACACAGGAGGACAGAAATGTACTACTCCGACTGAGCCAGTTGCCAACCTTTCAACAGGCTGACCCAACCTTACAGCCGATTATCCAGTATTTCCAGGGAACAATCCAACAAGGGGACCCTCGTTATGACGAAATTCACAAGGCCGCAGAAGAGTACAGGTTGTTAAACAATCAGTTGTTAAAATATGCAGATAAGGACCATACAAAATTAAAGATCGTAGTTCCGAAAGAATTACAGGAAGAGCTGATATGGCATGTACACCGTATTATTGGGCACGGAGGTATTGATAAGACCGTCGCCACAATTCAGGAAACCTTTACCTGGAAAGACCTTAGGAAGACTCTCAGAGATGCAATAATTACGTGCGACACTTGCCAGCGTGTGAAGGCGAACTCCTACCTTGTAAAACAGAAGCCAATTCCCATTCTACCGTCAAAGCACCGAGAGTTATTCGCGATGGATATTTATGGAAAAATCCCGAAATCACGGAGAGGCAATCGGTTTATATTAGTCACCATGGATGTATTTTCGAAATTTACAAACCTTTCTCCAATGCAAAAGGCCAATACTAGGTCAGTTTTAAGATGCATTAATAGGGAAATAATTCCGGCTATGGGAAAACCGGAGAAATTACTAACAGATCACGGAACACAGTTCACCTCCGCAGAGTTCAAAACAGGTTTACAGCAACTAGGAATACAACATGTTCTGAGTTCAACACGTCACCCAGAGTCGAACCCGGCAGAAAGAGTAATGAAAGTCATCGCAAAATTTAGCAGAATTTATATCCCAGAACAGCATTGGCGATGGGTAGATATTCTACCGTTGATCACTGACTGCATAAATAATACTGTCCATGAAGCAACAGCAAAAATTCCGGCCACAGTGCACAATGGCTTACAACCGGCTAGACCCTGGCATCCAGTCGTCAATTGTCCGCCAGAACCCCTATTATCTCCGGAAGTGTGTACACAGCAGGTACATGAGCGTTTAAGAGAGCAAGCCGACCGCAGGCTAAGAAGGGTTCGGGGAAAAAATTTCACAGGCCATTAAGAGTAGGTGAAATGGTATTAATCCGTAGACCAGCCATCTCCGATCCTGAAAGGAGATATTACGCAAAATTCGCACCATTGTACATCGGTCCTTACCGCATTATTCAGGACATGCAAAACAATGCATATAAAATTTGAAGCTTAGATGGAGAAAATGAAATGGTTATGAATGCCTCAAACCTCAAAATATATAGATCAGCACCAGGCGCAGCTCAAGTGAATCTCGTGGAAAAACCAAGGAAATCAAACGCAGGAGAAGAGACAAGTTCCGGCACGGAAGAAGAAGATGATGATGATGACCCGTGTACTGAAGCAGAAGAAGAAGATGACCAGGAAACCCTATCAACGAACCCAGGAGACGACAGTCATTTCGGGGTTGAGACAGGTCAACAAACAGAAGAAAATTGTCCGGAGTGTGAACAGAACTCAGCTAAGATACGGGCAGTCATGGAACAGATTGCAGATGACCTCGAGAAAGAGAACAGAAGTTTAGAGAGAGAAATCAGAGAAAAGCTCAGACATAAGCAGAGGTATACTTCATAGTCAGAAGTATACATTCGCTTATGGCTGCAAGTATGTGTAATCAATGGTTGAATTGAGAAATCTTCCACTATCGCGTAAGATTTCTAACGTCGTAGGGGAGCATTGCACACATAAGCGAATTTACGTAATTAATTTACAAATTAAAAGTTGAATATTTCGCATATTGGGATACTACAGTAGGCTGTGAATCTAGCAGTCACAAAGGAACTTTCTGGCGCCAGGCTGTCGGCTAGGAAAATCCACAAAACTCTTCTTAGAGCACGAGCAACTTGTAAACCGCCCTGAGTACTGCATCCAATAAATTTTATGGTACCGCCTAGGAGTGGCGACTTTCTACTTGTTTCCCACAAGAAAATCACGCGTTGAGGCCTGACCTAGTTAGCAGAACAATGAGACAACGATAGCACCCACCAACCCTCGGGAGGAAATGGAAGCATCCACTCTGCGAAGAGCGCGAAAGTCTCAGCCAATCACAAAATTCTAAATTTGAATGTCCTGTCATAGCGGGAATCTACAGTCAGTATTTCGCTATCTGAAGCCCGGTGTAGTGGTGAAAAACAGTGTCCTGACTTCCTAATAATATTGGAAAATTTATCAGTGCGTGGGTGTGGTTAATTATTGGCTAATTAATAAAATTTTAACTTCACACGGAAGTGTAGTATCTCCCAGGAAATGAAGTGTCATGGCGGGAAGGAGCCATTCGCTGGAAGAAAATAACGCCGGTGACGCGCGCCGTCGTGTGAATTATCCTGTGATCGTTTCCCACGGCGCAATATAACAAGTAAGTCAGACCGAAATTAGGAAGATTGTGTACATAAATTTTGAAACTTTAACCTACGGATGTATGATAAAGCGCTCCCAAGGGCTAGATCACTACGCCACATCCCTTCCACAGAACTATTTTCAAGGTGGGGGAGAACTCATTACATAACCAGCAGGCAGGGTGGTGAATCTTCAGTCTCAGTGACAGAGGCAGTGACAGTGTGTGACGGTGTGACTGTGTGTTTCACTGTGTATCCTGTATTCGTGGGATAGTTGAATCTTCAGTGTGTTTAGAGTATGTCAGCTAATTCAGTTAGTCAGCTTTGAGCTTTACTTTTGGCTGGTAAGAAAGCGATCAGAGACACTTGTTGGCATCTGAGTGAGCCATGTATTTTACTTGGGAGAGTAACATTTTAGAAATGACCACTTTAAGAAACTTTACTTTGAATTTATGCAGAGATGACAGGCAATAGCTACACTTTCAACACTCGGCTTAAATGAACTCACATTACGAATCGAGAAGGACAAGTCCATGTTTTTCAGCCTAGCTGCATAAAACCTCTCTAATCCACGTGTAGTTTGAAATTTGTTGGAAAGCTATTTTATTCGTCATTTTTGGGAGGACGATCAGCATAAATTTCTCCACATCATTGGAAACTGTACTTTAGCTTGCTTGTACCACTTATAATAAACTGTTTTGGCAAGCGAGATGTTTGCGGGGAGAAACTAGTTAAGGCAGACAGGGAGGAGAATGACTTTTCTTTAATGAAGGGCCGCAGTGGTAGAGACCTTGAGCAAACTGTTATGTTCCGAAGAGGTGAATAACCGTCCAGCCACTAGGTAAACAAAAAAACTGAGAGAGGGTGTGCAGACCAGCAGGTGATTTCCAGGCAGGTAGCGGAGAGGAACTTCCGTCTTCACGACAGGAATCTATGCAGTGCTATCGTCTAATCTTCACTGGAGTGCGAGAAAATGCGAGTGTTTATGTTAATGTAAGCGTGTGTAACGCCATGATAAAAATGTATCAAATTTGCGTGTGTGAAAATTTGGAATACCACCTCAGCTTCAAGATGGAATTCTAATTCACCATGACCAAGCCCGGAGGGTGAACCAACATGCCTCCATCACCCAGGTATGAGCATCAATAAATAATGTAAATTAATATGCAGGACCGTGCCTAATCGATGATCAAATGTAGCTTAGACTGTTAGGTAGGATTGTAAATAATTCACATTTTAATAATCATTATGATAATAATAATAATAATGATAATAATGTTGCACTTTCAGCTAGGGTTATTTGCGCAATTCCTTTATGTAGATGTGTTTGCGTATTGTTATGGATTATTCTGTAGTATGTCACTTTGACAGTTTAGGATGCTATATTATTTGATCTCAATGAGTGTAATGCCGATTTATAATTGTAATAATAATCATCGTGTTATTATAACTTCAGTTTTGAGTGATATTTCTGTTGGAGTTGTGATCTTGTAGACGCCGCCTTGTTGATTTTAATGCTTATTTTGCTATTTTGCGCATTCAGCTTGTTTTATGTTTTGAAATCATCCTTCAGATGACCGTTTCCGGTAGTTCTTATCCCGTGTATTTTGCGATATTTTGGTGGACACGAGTATTTTTTTCTGTGTAGTTGCGGTTACACATTTTTCAATAGCTGTGTTTTTGAGGGGCAATCTCGTCATTTTAGTAAACAGTTAGTGCCAGGAAGCCATTGATGAGTCAGCTCTAATATTTGTGAGATGTGAAGCAGAGAATGATCTAGAGATCGAGTTAAAGGAACAATATCCCTGATGATCTACGTTGATAATGGAAATGCGATATTTGGACCATGTCAAGAACTGTCGTAAGAAATAGTGATGTGCACGACAGATATTTCGCCCGCCGGATACGAGCGAGGCCGTGTTATGAAGTACTACGTCGAGATTAATGATGAGTAAATAGAATTGAGAGATGAATAATTTAACCAAGAGTGTTAAATACGTTGCGACATGGGTTACGATTGTAGGCAGGAGCCTGTATTTGTTTCAAATAATTCCAGGGAAGTAGATGCTCGGCAAATATGCTAGCCGTAGTACATGTGAGCAGAGCGACGAGTCAATGTGTTTTTTTTGATAGTCATGTAGTGTCATGGATGACATGGAATAACAGTAATTATTGCCCATAAAGGTTAATTAGTGTCATGGCCAAACATTTGTCGTCTGAGGTTAGAGATTGCCGTCAAATTCACAGTATTTTTGCTACTCGCAGCGGGGTAATTTTTTTTAGACTCCGACATTTTTGCGCATTTCATCCTTATTAATTTTCAATAGGCAGCGATGTTGGGATCTAGTTTTGTTTTGTTATTCTTTCCGAGTGTACCTTTTATTACCGTTCATTTGTAGGATGTGATCGTATGTGAATTATTTATATTTGATTTGATGTAAATAGATAGGTGTAGTTAGGCTAGTTTTGATTTCTGTGTTTTCTTTTGTTGGAGCAGTGTTTCTCCATTAACAGATTTAATTTTGTAAATAAGATTTCATGTGTTAGGATAACGGATCATCGATTAGGTCACAGTCAAAACCATAGTAGTGGTATGCTCATACCAGGCATTCAGTAATTACCAAAACCTTTAAAATCCACTACATTTTAATTAGGAAATGAAGCGATCTTTAATAAACCAGTTGTATAATAATTGCCGCAAATGAATGAGGTAAATAAGATGGCATCTGCCTCCATCTAGTGGTGATACGACAAAATATGAGTTCATAATGAAATGCAGTCAGCGGCAAATTAAGTAAATTTTAATGTACAAGGATCGCTTTCATTTGAAATGTAAACATGAGGCACTTGGCCTAATGATTATTTATATTTTAAAAAGGTCCAGGCTATCACAGTCATGCAGGTGAAGTTTAAATAATTAGATGAGTGGTTGTAACACTCAGGTTCATGTGTCAATAATTTCCCTTCAACCACGAGTAGTTTGAATGTGATAGTGGTTACGTGGTAAATGGTGTACGGTGTTCATGGCTGTTTTCTTTGAATTATTCTTTAGTCATTACATGGTTAGCGCAGTCCACGATTATTTTAAAGCTGGGTGTTTCCCAACTAGCCACATGTTTTAAAGACTTGATAAACACCTCTGAGTCAGTGTTGATTTGATGACGTAATTAATTAATTAATTTTTCGACTACATTAATTTATTTTGAGAGACATTTTCTACGTAATACAATTCTGTACTTCAAATGTGGTGGAATTTTCTGACCAGAGTTTTTGAATTTATTCACGTCATCGTCTTGAAGACAGTGTCAACATAATCTGGAACATAATTGTTTTGATTGACCCTCAGTCAATTTTATTAGGCAGACATTTGTGTTATTGTAAGGCAGATCCTCAATCTTTAATTTTTTTTAGTCTCAATCATTTCACCTTGTTTACATTTTTCACCAGTTTAGTTTACTTTCATTTTTGGCACTTTGCACTTTATTATTAAATCAGTTTGTTATTGAAATTTTAATTCAGTCTTTGGGTACAGTCATTTATAGTTAGTTTACCCCATCTTTTCATTTCCTCACTCCCTGATCGACGGGTGGCCTATCTTCGGGGATAGCAGTGGACGGTCCGCGGATGAGGAAGAAGAGTCTACATGCAGCGGTGAGTATCTTTTAAAGTGTCATTTATTACAGGAGCAGCCGGCGCACAGAAGAAGGAAGAAATCCACCGCAGTTGTTGCCTTGAAAAGGGCACAATACATATCTTTATTACCCACCCTAGTAAACACCATTGGCTTATAGGTAATAAAGGCAGAGCGAAACACAGAACAAACAAACAATAGGCACTACATCTCTCCTAAAACTACTTAACTAAATTATCTACCTCTACATCTACTCAGTGCCCTCCCACACGTACGCGGATAGCCAGCATACGTGCAGGAAGCACCAGACTACAAACTACCCTATTCCCCTATTCCCACCTACCACCTAAAAAAAATTGTTAGTAGACTGGTCGCTGCGTCAGCCCTGGTATGGAATACATGCCCACCAACCCGTTGATCGCAGCCACCAGCTTCGCCACGTGAGAACTGATCTCCTATCTCACGTACACTTGCTGACAATGTATTCCTTCCCTACCATGTGTGACAAGCCAGCTTGGCGGAAACCAGACCCAACACATGGCTTGCCACACACTTCCGCTATGTACGTCACACCTACTATGTTCATTGTCATCTATCTTCCCTTTCCTTTTTCTTCCCGTGCAGACGTGCTCCAGCCTAACTTCTTTGGGGTGGGTGAAGGCCCATCCCCTCCCTCCCCCTTGATACGTCACCTTCTCCTTTCTCGCACTATTCTCGTCCACTACATCTCACCTTATTAAGCTTAAGACTTAAACATCAACTAACAACCATATTACATCCCTCATCATCGCACTTAAAACAATTTAACTTTTTTTTACTTACACACAAACAGTTTCCATTCTAAGTCCATTAGTTCACTCAGTCTTCTCAATCTACAGGACCACACTTACATCAGACTATTAGACTTATCCCATTTCTTCCATCCTATTCAACTACGTACATAAACATCAAGAATCCCTCGATTTTACACCCCTCAACCAGGCATCTACACCATTTAACTTTTATTTTTTTTCATATGACCTACTTTCATAATTTCCATACTGCCAGCATTTTCTCCTTAATTACAGTCCACTTAATGTATCTCAATTCTATTACATACACATTCTTTATACTCCCTCCTCACACAAATATACTTAAACAATCCATTTTTCTTTTCACTCCTCATTTACACACAAACAGACAGTGCTCCATTCCAAGTCCATTAGTTCACTCAGTCATCTCACTATATATATATATATATTTTTGCTTCCATCTAAGCTTCATTTCATCTATCCACAATAAACTTAAACTCTATACCAGCTTCTTCAATTTACACTACCCGCAAGCCTACTCAACCTCCCCTTTTATCAACTCTTACCTAATTTTATCAGGCTTTCCCTTGTTACCAACTCTTCTCATAAACACGTCTACTCTCATATTCCTCAAGTCACTAATCAATCACCTCCTCCCATCCTACTACTTCTCTATCTACTTTCCAACAATTTGCCCCAGGCAAACATCACAGGGCAAAGTGTTCTCCCCCTTTCCCCTAACACTACAGCCCCCTCTTCTGATATCATGGTTACCATGATACCCTTCCCGCTTCTGCTCAGGGCGGATATCCATTCCTCTGAGCAGAATGCCTACCCCCTTCCTCCCTCGGCAAGCACCACATTATCTGCACAACCCCTGTTACTCCCTCAATTTCTTTATAAATATAGCTCTGGCCACATTTAAGAATTTTGCTATATTCGTTCCTTTCTCCCACTCTCTACATAACCAAGATGTCATCTTATAGCTTTCCCCTACCATGTCCAGCTCCTTCTTACTTCGTAGTTTGATCTTTATCTCCGCTAAAGCTCGGCATTGATTAAAAATATGCAGGTCCTCCCACTTCTCTCCACATAACACACATCTATCCCTATTCTCACTCCCTACCCATCCCCTGTTCCTCGGAACACCCAACACCCACCAATACAAACCTCTCTTATCCCTTCTACCTTCAAACTCCGTTTTCGGGTTTATTACTTCCACCAATTTATTTAATACTGATAAAGAGACTCTCTCTCTACATTTCCCTATTAATCTCTGTCTTTCAATATCTAGTAGTCTTCCCTTTATCCTTTCCCATACCCATTTATTCCTACCACCCCCCAGACCTCTCCATATACCCCCAATCCAGTCTTTTGTAACTTTTTTTGCACTTATTCACCCAGTAAGCTTCATTCGTCATACCTTTCTGAAAACTAAACGTTTCTTGTACTAATGCCCCACCCTTCCCTTCCTCCAAACGAATCCAGTACTTGAACACCCTCTTAGCTATTTCAACCTCTATCGATTCTTTACAGACTAATCTGGCACCGGCATTGGCTGTACAATTTGGGAGGACCATCATGATCTTACTAAATTTCGCCACCACCTGGTTTAGTTCACCCCTGCCCTCCTCCATTCCCCATACATCAACCCCAAATAGCATTTTGCTCATTACCAGTGATTTAAACACCGTTTTCTGAATTTTGTATTTAACGTCTGGAAATTTCTTTTCTAATACCCCTACTGCCGCAAGCGCTCCTCTTCCTTCAAATTTTGCCACCTTACACTGATTTTTCCAAGAAGCATTCTTACTAATTATTACACCTAGGTACTCAATTTTTCCCCCTGGTCTAATTTCTTCCTGATCTAGCCTCCAAACTTCCTTATTCTTTCTCCCACCCCTTTTCCTACTCACCATTATCTGAATCTTTCTTACATTTACTCTGAGAGACCATTTCCTAGTATACTCAACTACCTTGTCCAACCCTTTTTGCAACCCACTTGCCGTCAAAGCCAAAATTAATAAGTCATCCGCGAATAGCAACCCCGGAACCTCCATTTTCCCTATCCAAGGGCATTGCAATGCGTCTCGACCATGCCCCTCTAATATATTATTTATAAATAATATAAATAATATCGGGGATAGCTTACACCCATGTCTCACCCCGCTTTTCGATTCAAAACACTTACTCAACCTTCCATCCTGCAATTTAATCATCACAAACACTTCCACATAAATAATTTCTATTGCCACCCTCATTTTCTTCGACATTCCAACCTCCCTTAATCTCAAAAATAGCGCCTCCCTACTGTCCGTATCGAAGGCTTTTTCTAAGTCGATCGCTGCTACAAATAATTTACGCCCTGCTGTCCTCACATACTTTGTGATCAAAGTGTCCAGAATCCAGGAGATAAGGAGCTACATTCGGCAATATCTTCAACCGGTTCTATTACCTATTACCTTCACCCCAAAAATTCAGCTTCCATTTATGGACAATGTCAAAAACCGGGTTAATATTAGGAATACGGTCACTAATTGGACTAGTAATTTGTGAATAAGAGTTCACGCGTACTTCAACGAGGGCATTTTCACCACTGGCAATCGGATCCCTCGCTTCAAGGTATCTAGCTCTCTCACTAGCAGATACGGAACACGTGTTAATGTAATCTAATTCATGACCCATATCTTTTACATTGTTGGAGATATCTCCATTAAAAATTTCACTCTCACAGCCCATATTCAAGCCATTATCTCTTTCCATAATTAGGAGCTGGGATGAGTGGCTCAGACGGTTAAGGCGTTCGCCTTCCGACTCCAACGTGGCAGGTTCGATCCCGGCTCAGTCCGGTGGGATTTGAAGGTGCTCAAATACGTCGGCCTCGTGTCGGTAGATTTACTGGCACGTGAAAGGACTCCCGCCGTACTAAATTCCGGCACCTTGGCGTCTCTGAAGACCAAAAAGTAGTTAGTGGGACGTAAAACAAATAACATTATTATTATTATTATTATTATTATTACATAATTAGGACGGAATTTCAGCAGCAACAGACACGCAAAGGATAAAGGATCTTCGTAAATAAGTAAGCATACCTAAAATTAGGTGACATCACACGTGGAGACAGGGGGTTACTCGGAAGTGATTTAACATGCCCTGAATACATTTTCATCCCCAGCTCAACCTATTCCCAATTTTATTCGAAGGAGATTACCCAGTCTAACCGCGTGACTGCTACCATTTGAGCCACACCGCGCAAGTACAAAACCTGCTCAACGTGCCTAATATAACGTCATTAGCTAAAAACTGAGGCGTGGATCGAGACTGGGAGAAGCCAGATGTTATAGGACTTCAGCTGGAAATGAACCTCTCGGCATGAGCCTAGTATTCAAAACAAAATACAGGGATGTATCAACAGTGTCACTGCGACGGTATACCATCATTCAGAATCCAATTATATTACAATCAGTTGAACCGCTTATAAGCGTGCGATTGCATTCAGATTATCCCCACATAAACACGACGCAATACACACAGTTCATTAAAAGGTGGTCTAATTTTCCAACAGTTATTAATTTCATCTACTCAACCTATCTCCACTCCCGTATATCACACCTCCCTTCTTTTATTTTTACAACTATCCGTCAGCCCCCAAAAATGTATACACCTACGCATCAAAGAGCTGACTAATGGAAATAACTATTCGTAGAACGTTCACAGTAGATTTAAAAGGAGCACGAACACGACCTACAAAAATAATGTTAAGGGCCTAAAGCATGCGCACAGCATACATACATTGTATTTACTTCTAAATTTACATTGACTACTTCTGTTCTAAATCTGGTAACTTACCCATCCACACGATGTATTGTAATTCATTACTATTGGTGGTTGGCTCATAAAAATTATTGTGTCGGAAAACATCACGACACGTTAAAACTTGTGCGTCAAAATTATCCACGGAATCCCTCTTGGAACATTTTCCGGTGCTGTTTCGTTTTGACTGTTCGAGTGACGTCATGCGTCTTGCACCTACAGGATTAATGCGTGTGTTAGTGTGTTTAACCTGCAAAATTATTTTGGTCTTGTAGAACAATATTCTGTGCTCCCACATATTTCTGCTGTAGACATTTTTGAGCGATTTTCCATCCATGCAACTATATCTGATGAGCAAGAATATGTGTGATAGTTATAATTGTTTACTGCACTTTGTACTGGTATGATAAGGTTACAAAGTTATTTGCTGTCAACTTGTGTGATATGTGGTGGAGCGCTGGCCACGTTGCATCTCTTCCTGGTCACACTTAACGTGTTTATCTACTGGCATATGGTGAAGCTCTGCTGTTCTTCAACCAAGTAAGACTATTCCATGTTTACTGTACTTAAAATGTTGGACTGTCATCTTCTGTAATCAACGTGTGAAGATTTGATTTGGACACTGAAATTGTACCATGTAATCTTGTATCCAACGTCCCAACTCTTCGCCTCCCCGTGGTTTGGCTTTCGGAGGGGAGAATCAGTGACATGAATTAAAGCTAACCTCATTTATTTGACATAGGTATTTGTGTGTGGGGAATTCATATACCATTGTTTGAATTGCCGTTAATTTATGTGACTGAACTATGCCTATTTCAATGTGTAATCTGCTATTGATACGTCAGTAGCTTCGATGTTTCTCATTCGTTCAGTAAGCTAGTTGATTTGCGCGCGCAGGCGCACTATTCCCTTGAACTAAGCGATGTGCTTCTTGCTCGCTGCAAACGAGTCATTTGGTAGCCAAGTGCCATCATGGACGCTATTACTAACCGTGTTCTGTGGAAGATGCGATTGAGAGTTGGTGGAATGGAGCGCGATACCCCTGGCTGATAGCCATGTAAACTAAGGCATTTGCCTCAGTTGCAGCATATTTAGTGTTTTAATATTTTTTATTTACCGTTCTTTAGTATATAAGTGACTGGAATATCTGCGTGAGCGTGCTTCAATGCAAAATGACCTAACAACGTAAGCTATCGGACTATATTAAATTGGAGACCCAAGGATGTAAGTACAAGTATCCTTTTAATTGTTTCGAAACTGTTCTTGTTATTTGGAGAAGAAGAGTCTGAGTAACACGCTATAATTGACAGTAATACTGTAGGAAATTTCGGCAACGCTGTCAGAATAAATTGTATCAAGCAAAACCCGCAACTGTAATTTGAAATTACGCCTACTTTTTCAAAGACCCGTCGGCGACGGTTTATTCGTTAAATTAAAGTGGGATTTTTCTATCCTCAAGATTTTAAAATGTAACATGTTTGTAAAATTCAATATTCCAATTGTAATTGATAATGGGGTAATTCTGAAACTCGGTATATGCGCGGATGGGAGGCAAATTTCTCCATTCATTTTATTTCATTGAGTATGTCGTTGTGATACCTTTCCTGTTCCTTAAAGTTATTGAGGTTGTTATTATTATTATTAATTTATTTGGTGGATTTCTTTCTATATTTCCTGGTTCAGGGTTGTGGTCTCTATAGCACTGTTATCAATGCATTGGATGATGCTGTGTGCTAGTATAATTTTCGTGATGGAATCATTCTTTAACTCCTTACTGGGATGGTTTTTTTCCTGTCTTATTCGCACATTACCGTATTCCAAGACCTCCTGAAAATTAAATTCAGTACCCGGCATTTTAATCCACTATTAATAGTTTGTTGGAGGAAATGACTGTCACACATAAAACACTTACCGATGACGATATTTAACGCGGAAGGGAGAAGCCCACTCCAAGAGTAGGTTCATCAAAAGGCCGGGAACAAGTACTCACCTAAAGGTTTAACCTGCCTTAACATGTCATGTGTAATGAGCCACACCATTAAAGTTAAAAGATATTAATCAACACATTCATACCTACAGATGCAATTGAAATTCTACTAAGTAAATGAAAATAAATATCTTGTCAATTAAAATTAATATTGTGAATCAATTGAAACCAGAAGTTGAAATATTTCTTAGATCAAGATAAAAATTGAAGGTTGAGGTACCTCAAAACAACCTTACCTATATCCCTAATATATTATTATTATCATCACTATTATTATTGGAGTGTGTACAGTGTCCGGAACCTCAGAATTAGAACAGGCCTTGGCTTACTAGGCAAGGAATATTGTTAAATAAAAATGTATTTTGGTACTTGACATGCACAATCAACTGGCAATATTAAAAAAACTGACTAGCACAATTAATTCAATAAATAGATTTCACATTTAACTGACTAGCTAGCAGAATAAATGACAGCCATTAAGCACAATTCCGTCTATGAGTAATATTCGGAGACGGTCATCTATTTTTCAACAAGATAGGGCAGAGAAAAAGAAAATCATCATCAAACAAACTCGTAACCGGGCAACCGGCCATGATAATAGGCAAGGCAATAAGCTTAAAGAAATCTAGCCTTACGGCCATTGATAATTTTGAGGTTTCGTTTACATTAGGTAAGAATACCACGAAATGCAATTGTGAACTTTATGCCTACACTCATCATGCGATGTTCACATAACACCTTTAATAATCTTAAACTCGAGTTAGAGCCATGATACAGCTTTTAAAACTTACTAGAAGGGATGATTATTGAATTAAGGTTATCATTTTAGCACATTTTAAGAATCCTAAACAGAATAATTGCGAATTACAGATGTGGCATATCTGCCGATCATATGGCCACTGGAATCAGTTCCACACATAAATTTTAACTCACAGCATACAAAAAGGTTATATATTTACCTTGAGGTTCGGACCACAACACTACCTGATTAAAAATGGAAATTGAATGAAATAGTTTACCACATGGGCACGTGAAACGGATGAAAATGATTTGCAACTAAAGAAAGGTAATATTCGTGGTAAATCAAACAATAACTGCTAGTGCTGACTTGAAGAAAACTGCATGGAAACACGAAAAGCCACAGGGTTTTTTCTCGAGGATCAAAAATCCTTCCTGCAAACATTCTTTTCTGTCACACAACCCAATTTGCTTCCGATTCAGAAACCATCTTGCTCGACTACAGAGGTCATAATTCATTTGTCCAGTTCAACTATTTGTCTCATTGTCGGAGTTCCGACTGGCTGCTGCGCGGTGCGACACCAACTGGCTGGGTTATTAACGAGGAACGCCAACAGGCTGCGCAGCGATGCACACTCGTTTCTATTCATAATTTGACACGAATCTCAATTTACCTGCGAAAGGAGCTAAAGTTCCTAATACTGTCTCAATGACAAAATTAAAATTCTATACATTATTATTCCAAAATCGTGGTTGTAGGGAACTGAAATTTGTTTCCCCTATTCCTTAAAGATACTTACGTTTACGCTCCCCAGACTATTCATGTCCGTGTTTTCCTTTTTCCTTCCATTATGAAGTGTTATTTATCTTATTTCCCTCTACGCTACAAATGTGTGGGCCTTGCTGTTGCTTGATGATTTTATGTTAGCTCGGCTTGGGAAGCTGTGGACTTCATCGTGTGTACGACTGTTCAGTTAACTGTGGAATTTTAATATCGTTTCCCTTCGTAATTTGTAACTAATTTGGGAAAAATTTTTATTTGGATTTTTGCAATTCTCTTGTCTCTTCATTTAATTATTTATGTATGGAAAATTTGGTTTGCAACCTTTGGTTTTAAAATTGTCCGTGTTACCGTGTTTCTGGGATGATTGAAATGTTTATGAAAAACTGGCCAGTGGTGTATTTAATTCTTAACGTGCGGATCCGTCTTAATATTTGTCACCTATTAATTCTTATGCGAGCTTCAGAGTACACTTATTTCTCTGTACTGTAAGATTTACTTTTAGTTTGTAATGTGAGTGGGTTTTCACAATTTTAATTTTTTTAATAAGAAATTTGTCTCTTATTTGAATTCATTAATTTAATAAGAAATACTTGCTTTTGGGGGTATAAGTTCTCCAAACCTCTTATTTTATTACATCGTAAGGATTCTTTTACATTGTTATCTGAGTGCGCAATCATAATTTTATTTATGTAAACAAACTGAGTATTTAATGCATAATTAAAAGGGTTGATTTTATCATTAAATTATTTGCTACCGGGCGAGTTGGCCGTGGACGTAGAGGCGCGCGGCTGTGAGCTTGCATCCGGGAGATAGTAGGTTCGAATCCCACTATCGGCAGCCCTGAAGATGGTTTTCCGTGGTTTCCCATTTTCACACCAGGCAAATGCTGGGGCTGTACCTTAATTAAGGCCACGGCCGCTTCCTTCCAACTCCTAGGCCTTTCCTATCCCATCGTCGCCATAAGACCTATCTGTGTCGGTGCGACGTAAAGCCCCTAGCAAAGAAAAATATTTGCTCTTTATTTTGTTTATTTTTCAATATATTGCAGAAAGTTTTAAATCTTATTTAAGTATCGATCATATTTTTTCTTTTCCTAATTTTTAAGTAAAATTTTATTATCTGAATTTTAATTTCACTTTTATTTAGTAGTTAGCGATATTGACATGGCCACCCCTCAAGTAGTAAGCTAAGATCCTGTCATCTTATCCTTTAGGTTCTGGGTCCTCAAAGTCGGATCGTTTAATGCTGCAGCCCCCAAAGGTATTTTGCGTCTTGTGCTCATTTTGTCATTTCATGTGATCATTGTTGTGTATAGGCTTGGGCGTTGCAGAGGGTTTTGGAACAGAAGCAGCAATCCAGAAATGATTGAGGGAAAGCTCCAGTTTGTCACCCTCCTTTTCAATGTTTACATAGAACAGACAGTATAAGATATCAAAGAGGAATTTGGAAAGGGATTCACAATCCAACGAGTGGAAATCAAGACCTTGAGATTTGCCAATGATATTGTTATTCTATCTCAGACTGCACAAGATCTCGAGAAGCTGCTGATTGTTGTGGACGAAGTCTTGGGTAAGTAGTACAAGATGAACAAAAGTAATGGAATGCAGTCGAACGAAGGCAGGTGATGCAGGAAATATTAGATTAGGAAATGAAGTCTTAAAGGAAGTAGATGAATATTGTTATTCGGGTAGTAAAATAACTAACAATGGCAGAAGGAGGACATAAAATGCAGACTACAACAAGGAAGGCAGAGCTTTCTTAAGAAAGGACATTTGCTCACTTCAAACATTGATAGGAATTAGAAAAAAGTTTCTGAAGACCTTCATCTGGATGTGGCATTACATGGAAGTGAAAAATTGACAACTAGCTCAGAAAGAAAGAGAATAGAAGCTTTTTCAAATGGGGTGTTACAGAAGAATGCTGAAAGATGGATGGATCGTATCACAAATAAAGAGATACTGAATCGAATTGGTGAGAGATTGATGGGTAAATTTGACAAGAACAAGGAACAGAATAACAGGATACGTCTCAAGACAACCAGGACTTATTCAGTTGGTTGTTGAAGGAAGTTTAGGCGGTAAGAACGTTAGGGGTAGTCGAAAGTAAGAATATGACAAGCAGATAAGTGCAGATGTTGGATACAATAGTTACGTAGAAATGAAAAGGTTAGCAAAAGAGAGGGTGGCATGTAGAACTTTATTTAACCAGTCTGACTGATGACTAAAACAACAACATTAAAAATGGCACCCAGCATGAGGTGTTTAAATGCTTGATTTGATGATTTTAGTCATATGACGATGTTTATTA
Organism: Anabrus simplex; assembly: GCF_040414725.1. Taxonomy (NCBI): domain Eukaryota; kingdom Metazoa; phylum Arthropoda; class Insecta; order Orthoptera; family Tettigoniidae; genus Anabrus; species Anabrus simplex. Next base: position 85,244,280 of record NC_090274.1, on the reverse strand, counting down.
ATGATTTTGTTACTAACGTATATTATAGTATACCCAATATGCACTCTTCAATATACTTCCTACCATATCCATTACGACAATGTGGGCGCTATCCAAAAATCGCAAACATGTGTGGTCGAATATCAGATTAGGTTGAAATATTACCACATTGAACAAAATGTTGTGGACGTGTCTAAAAACCGCTGTCTTTTAACACGCAACTAAGATTTCTATAACTAAGTGCATATTCAACTCAGACTTCTGGCCAAAGCGTTTACACACATCAATCTCAACCAAGTGGGAGGGATGCAATGTTTCTTGTTTTCGAAGAATGCAATACGTAATGAAACTAATTATCGCACTGATAAAAGGAATGTAGACGCAACCCAGTATCCGGCAGCGTATGTTGTCGAAGAACTGCCTTTTAGAAAACTTCTTCGCAGAGTCATTACCAGAACGGGGACTCTCTTTAGTATGTATAAGCAGGTGTTGCTAGTCGCCTTGTCAGGACGCTCACGAGAATGTGTAACTACGTGCCTAATAAGACTTGATTTTACGGTAAACTTAGGACATTGATCACAGAAATATGGACGCTCACCAATATGTATAAGGAGGTGACGCTGAAGACTCGTCTTCTCAGAAAATGTCTTGCCACATTGTCTACAGGAATAAGGACGCCAGTCAGTATGTGTAAGAAGGTGGCTCCGAACATTAGACCTCTCAGGAAACCTCTTACCACATTGTTTACAGGGTTTATGGACGCTCACCAGTATGTATTGGAAGGTGACGCTGAAGACTCGTCTCGTGAGTGAACGTCTTACCACATTGTCTACCAGCATTAGGATGCTCTCCAGCATGTGTACGAAGGTGCCGCATAAGATTCGACCTCTCGGAAAACCTCCTACCACATTGTTTACAGCAATGTGGACGGTCACCAGTATGTGTTAACTGGTGTTTTCGAAGAACTGACTTTTCAGTAAAATTAGAACCACATTTATCACAGGAATATGGACGCTCACCAGTATGTATACGAAGGTGACTCCGAAGATTTGACTTCTGAGAAAACCTCTTACCACATTGTCGACAAGAATATGGATGCTCACCAGTATGTGTTAACTGGTGTTTCCGAAGAATTGACTTTTCAGTAAAATTAGAACCACATTTATCACAGGAATATGGACGCTCACCAGTATGTTTAAGAAGGTGACGCCGAAGATTAGACCTCTCAGAAAACCTCTCACCACATTCATTACAGGTATATGGACGCTCACCAGTATGTATACGAAGATGATTCCGAAGGTTTGAGTTCTGAGAAAACCTCTTACCACATTGTTGACAGGAATGTGGACGCTCACCAGTATGTGTAAAAAGGTGCCTATTAAAATGCGATTTGTAAGAAAACTTCAGGCCACATTGTTTACAAGAATACGGACGCACACTAGTATGTGTAGCAATGTGAAACCGAAGGTGCCATTTCCGAGTAAACTTAGAACCACATACATTACAACATAGTTCCCATTCGCTATTAGGATGGATTGGACTTTTCTCAGAGTCACAGAACATGTGTACGTTGCATTCAGTACGAGTGGGCAACGTGCACATTACCTTACTTCCTTCCTTCGTTATCTTGCACCTACTGTTACACGTACCCACCGGACCTCCGGTAATTAATGGAACATTCCCAAATCTAGAAAACGAAAAAATAAGTTATTAAACTTTACTATTAAGATGACTAAATCAAATACAATAATCAGAAGCAAACACAATATATGTACCAAGATTGCTTCTTATCACATAACATAGCAGACCAAACCTCAATAATTTTAGATAAAGTCTCAAACACACAAGCCCATATAATTTCCATTTGCCTAATAGAATACATGATAAGTTTGCACTTAACCACAGCACAGACAAACTATTCAAGAGGGTCCTATATGGAAGCAATTATTGTGGTAAAAGCTCCTCATACCTGCATTCGCAACTTCATTTTAATTGAGACTCATCACATTTAAGATGCCGCATAATAACTAATAATTTAGTGGCTTCATCCTTAGTGAGATTATATGTTGTCAGGATTTCTCTATCATCTAGTGGACATTGGCAAGGGCTTCTGGCCAATTTGATGTCCAATTTCTGAGATAATCATCTTTCTGACTGAAGCCCCTCAGCTACTTCATCTGAGCTAATACCTGTCAACTTATCAAGGTACAAATAAGAATATGCAGTAGAGTGAGATTCTTTGTGTTCGTCAGCATGCTGAACTAGAAATTTCGGAGCAAGAAATCGGGCAGAACTTATAACAGTAGTACGGTGGTAGTTCTCTTCATCACGCTAGGATTCACAGCACACAATATTCCGAAGACTCCTGTGGTCGGGTTGTATTAACACAAATTTGTATATCTTAGGAACATCAGTTGAATGAGTTTCAAGATGGGTTATTAATCTTAAAAAATAGACAGGAAGTCAGGCTAAACTTCAGGGTCAGCCATTTACGAAGGGTTCAAAACTATCCCATTTCAAGATTCACAACTTCTGTCAAACTCAACAGTTTGGTTGGTTTTCACGCTAGAATCTTTGAGTACACAATGATGGGGCATATGTATGCTTGATGAGTTAGAAGTCATAAGAGGTATATTTTCCATGTGTCCCGTTTCACTGTATTCACGCATGAAAATTACATTACGTTACATTACATTACATTACCTGGCATTACCTAGCAAACTTATTTTCAGTGTATTCGAGCATTTTAACAGCATTATGCTTAAACTGAGGTAGAGGTGACACTTCAGAACGAATAGGAAATTTGCCATTAAACCTGCCAGAATCATCCATTTCATCGTTGTTCAAAAAATGTTCTTCACATGTCCTTTCTTCAGGAGTAAGGAATGGTTTATAGCGTTCTTCAAGCTTCCAAAACCTCTGCCTTTTTGTGTAAAGAGAATCGAGATTTATCAGCCTGGCACACCGAACTTTGGCGTTATTTCTAACATAAAAATCAGGGATGGTGCCTGACAATCCCCAACCAAATTTGGTCATCTAACAAAGTGCGATAACCGTCCTTATGCAAGGTATTAGAAGTCAAAATATCAAAACAGACTTCAACTCTTGGCAAGATATAAGAGGAAGAACGCTGCTTAAATTTTGTAACACTTAAAACGACATCACGAGCAATATACGAACTGGAACAATCAATTTGTTGTGCAGGAAGTTGGCTTGTGGATTATTCACAACTGCACAGTTCAACTTCAATGTATAATCTGACACATTAGAGAACAAAACAAGGTTGCATGTGGATCATCCAGGCGATACATCAGTATTGCCTATACCAAACACAGGTAGTCAACAAACCTTAGTACAAACGAAAAGTCTACAAGACACTAAGAATAAATGACTCCCCCAGTCCAATAAAATCTTCAACTCTCCTTTCGTGACAAATCTACAAGACACTAAGAATAAATGACTCCCCCAGTCCAATAAAATCTTCAACTAGTACAATCTCTCCTTTCGTGATAAGGCTACAAGATACTAAGAATAAATGTCTCCCCCAGTCCAATAAAATCTTCAACTAGTACAATCTCTCCTGAACAGTTCTTCACTGCTACACACGTTTTGGTTAACTAAATATTTGGGGGCTGGCACAATTGCGGAACTTCTAACAGGTATATCATTATTGGGAATTGTTTGTTCTTTACAAACCAATAAGGTGTGGGGTCCATTGTACCGGGGACACTTGTGTCACTTACACTGTTTAAATACATGAGAAGCAAAAAATATAGATATAAAAGGTTACTTTCCCTCACAAACTTGCAGTGATAATTAATGTTTGTTTGAAATTTCTACAATCAGAATTGCTATGATTATCAAGTTTTCAACACTCACCGTTAAAGGAAATGCTCTTGTTGGTATTGTGTAATAAAATCTAAAACAAATGACAATGACAAATGGGCCATGAATTAAAGAAAATTAGTGGAGCCAATTTACAATGCCTTATTTTCGGAGATAATGCTTGTTGTCCACAAGGGTCCAAAATCCATGCACTGATCCTTGCAATACTATTAATTACTGGTAATGTAGAACCATGGCCTTCCTCCTATAGTGGTACAAATCACACATGTCGTTATCGTGGCGTTCCTCTCATGGTGGTACTAATCACAGGTAATATAGACACAGGGCATGCCATACATAATGGCACCCCTCAAATGTAACACAGACCGATGGTGTTCCTCACACAGTGGGACTAAACACGGTCACCGACTAGATCAATGATGATGATGATCATAATTCTTGTTCAAAGGGGCCTACCCGCTAGGTAACCAGACCCTTTTGGTATGAGGTGCAACAAAATGAAACAATAATTAAAACATCAACATGTATTCATCGACAAGATTCTAAAGTAAATGATGGTGAAAAATTAGCATGAATTCAAAACAATCAGTGGATCCAAATGACAATGCTTTAATGACTTCACTATGCAGGGTAGGATTAAAAAGAACTTTAGGATAAAACATGCAACTTAGCTTGGAGTCCCAACGCTCAATACTGCAACAGCCTGTTTGCATCCCGGAGTCAGCGTGCTTTCCTCCTCCAAAGAGCGAGTTTTCTACATGTTTTTAGGTCCTATAGCCAAGAACATCCACCCGATGGATGATAAGTTCGAATCCGCAGTTAAGAAGATAGTTTTAAAGTGGTTTCACATTTTCATATCAAGCTGCTTAACATGTCACTGTACTGTGAAACTCCTTCTCCTCAAAGACATAGTAGCACTTAACCTCTTCCTTATTGACAGAGTACTGTATGACCTCTTCCTACCTAGTACTCATTACCATTACAAAATTGAGAAAACCTCAGATTTATCCCTCGGACCTCTTAACAGACAACCAAATATACCCCTTTATTGAATAGACCTAAATGAATTGCTGTTAAAATTTATACTTCATCAATTCACATTCAAATAAATGCCTTCTTCACCACCACCATTAAGGAACAAACGATGAATCTGCGTGTTCTGAGATAGAGATTTGAACCCCAAAAACTACAACAAAAACTCCACTCATATTCACTTGAAAACGGGTATTGATATAATCGTTTTACATAGAATCGGTTCATCATGAGATTCGACTATTGATTAGTGTCACTATTTCAATTAGACTTATGTTTTAATGGTCCACATTTTCAATCCTATATTATGCAATGTGTATCGACTATATAGTATTGGAAAGGTGGACCACTAAAACATAAGTTTAATTATTACTGTTATAACAATTCAATACGGATCAAAAACAACCAATTTATACAGAGAGCACCATCAGTTAGAAATATACCACCTGCGGGAAAAGCTTCTTCCATGATGTCCGCAAATTCTACACCATAACCACCACCATGAGGACAACAAATCGCGATGGAGAAGAATGCAGGGAAGAAGGCTAGGAGCCTGGAAGACAGCGATTCTCCAATCCCAAACAATTGCATGTAGCTTGCTATTGCTCCAGAGGAATAAATCCCGTTTGTATTGACGGGCAGAACACACACTCCACTCTCAATGAGGCGGCACATCACATCTCAACATCAGAATGATATTCGTTTTGCTAGTTGCTTTACGTCGCACGGACACAGATAGGTCTTATGGCGACGATGAGACAGGAAAGGGCTAGGAGTGGGAAGGAAGCGGCCGTGGCCTTAATTAAGGTACAGCCCCAGCATTTGCCTGGTGTGAAAATGGGAAACCACGGAAAACCATTTTCAGGGCTGCCAACAATGGGGTTCGAACATACTATCTCCCGAATACTGGATACTGGCCGCACTTAAACGACTGCAGCTATCGAGCTCGGTGGGAGAGTGATATTCTAGCGCCATTCCATTTACCAGCTGCAGACCGATCGACGATATTACCGCCAGTAAATATCAGGAGCTAAGCAGAGGAAGCAAAAAACCTGCACTGCTCACACAAGGTACAACGCAGTGGCACAACAACAAACACTGGTCTGCCTGTCCCAATCTACACAGTGAAGATGAGAAATCTGAACCAGGATATCAACCACTTGCTCCAAATCTACAATATAATCACCAAGCTTCTGCCCAATGCCATACGAGATTATCTCCTAGAAATTCAGAACAGCAAAGATGGGTACCCCCATCAAAATTTCTAAAAATATTTATAGAGTGCAAGTCAACAAAATAGGACTGGCACATTTTGGACACACGCTACAGCACAGAACCAGGCTCAACAATGCGGCACAACTATCCGCCTTTGCGTCCAGCCTTCACCTGGTCAGTGGTGGTACATGGGGTTCATAGCAGCTACACGGAGGACGTTATCACCTTCAGAAACAGGGACATCAAACATTCCGGGCCATTCGGATCCAGAATTCTAAACGGACACACCTCACTGATGCGTATCCTGTCCCGGATTATGGCAACAATGAACCAGCTTCTGAAGGATGGTTTGCTGATCTACGTGAAGCGACATCATGTGGAGGCCTCTTGGTCACCTTGACCACAGCGCCGACACTGCGATTGCTGCGAATTCTTTGATCATCCTACTATTGCTCACTTCAAAATGTGCGATTTGCAGTGGACGACACACCTCCAGTGCTTGCACGAGAAGGGGATCACTTGCAGTGAAGATCATCCACCTTTCTCGGTTAAATGTAAGGGTAAATCTTAACCTTCTCCCACTCAGCAATTGACATCCCTGCCCCTCCCTTCCCTTCCACTCTCCCCCTCCTTGCACTGAGACCATTCTGAAAACCATCACTATGGAGCTCCAAAATATTGTCCCATTCCAATGTCCTGATGTTCTGTATCAGATCCAGCTAGCGGTGCGATTGATCTTCCAGACTCACCTTGGCGGAACTTTCTCGGCGACGTGAATGCACTGTGCATTATTTCTACCTGATCCTAGTCCACTGTCCTAGTAAATGAATGTTTATTACACTAATATGTGTTCTTTAAGGGTCAAGTGACTGCTGCCCCAATAGATGTCACGGAGGGGTAGCAATTAGTATTCACAAATCCATCCCTTAAGAACAACATGATCATTCCTTAAACGAATATCTATCTGAAAACTTAGAGATAGAAATCACTGTTGGAACTCAAATAATAGCTTTAGAAATAATATTTATATACCTCTGGGCTATTCCCCACCACAGAAAATTGTACAAAATACTGATCTAAATACAGTACTTACATCAAGATCACAGATTTTAAAATTACTTCATATACACAAAAACTACAAGCTATTTACGATCAACTGTTACATAATATACTTACATTTCTCTTCCCCCAACCCGCTCTAAATCAGATACGAGCCCTGTATTTCTGATCCTCTGTCTTAACCTAGCAATGAACCGTGACATCACCATACTACATTCAATGGGAAGTGACGATGTCCCTGCCTTATAAACCATAAAAATGTACTACCAAACCCATAGCAACATAACCAACATTCTCAGTCATACCTATTGGGTAGCATACAAACAATATCAGACATAATATGCAATATTGAACTACCTACTTCACAACATTAATTACATGATAAAGTTAAGGAATTAGAATCCCCGCTAACTATTGGCAACTGACTCCACATTCCTCACCACACCTCCCGTCTACACAAACTTCCCCTGCCTCCCTAAGCACTCCAAAATATTAAAATATTCCTATGAACATTACAAGGCACACCTTCGGAACTGTGACCCAAATATTCAGGAAGAGAAGAGTTCGAACCTTATTCTACTCCTCCTGAAACCTGATGAAAAAATTAAAAAATGATGAATGCCAAATTTTTCATGTTAGACCGTCGAATGTTACACTTACACGAACAAGTTATTCTTCACATGAAGGACATATATTTTGCAGTTTTATTTTAACAAGACAAAATTATAAACATTTTGTGACTTATATGCTTCAAGCTCAATCATCTCTCATGTGTGTACGGATTTAACAACTGAGTTTCTCACCTTAGATATTAAAGAAATTTACTTCATGGTCTGATGCACCATAATCCCATTCCATAATTTTGTACCATAATTTTTACTTGTTTTTAATCACTATTGCATGTGTGCCATGTGTTTGATACTGCTTTTTGAATGTATTTTGTTCAAGTGTATCACTGGCTGATGATGACAGGTAATCAGTGTCAAAACTAGTACCGCTCTTTTGTGAACCACATGCGGTATAATTCACATCAATGAATTAGTATTGAAAAGGGTGGACACAAAATCTCGACTCCCTCCATCTCATACCTCAGTAATACGCAAGTTTCTGTCCTCAGCACTCCACATATGACCATGTCTTTCATATCTCTGTATCCATCACAAAATATTTACCTAACGAAATATGCACAGCCCTTACCTGTCTTGATGTTGAGAATGCCTTTCAAAGGAATGATATATAAATTCCATCATCTTCGAGTTCCAAAGACAATCACCAATTTCCTAGCGAAAATCAATGTCCAAAACACATTTACCTACAACTCTCCAATTAAGGCATGAGTACCACAAGGTTCCCACTGTCACCACATTTGTGTGTCCTGTTTTGTAACAATATTACCCAACCGATATCCCCACTTTCATTGTGTCAGTTTGCTGAACACACAGCACTACTGGCTGTGGAATCCAATAACTGATCCTTGGAATCCCATCTTCAAACCAATTTACATGAACTCGAACAATGGCTCAATCTCTGACAAATCAAGATTAATGTCAGCAAAAAAAAGTACTTTTTTCCCAATAATAAATGTAGATGCCGTCCCACTAACACCCTTTCTAACCTTAAATAATCAACCCCTTGCTGTAACGATCTCACTAACCTACCGAGGAATAACGTTTCAAAATAATTTTCAATGGGATGTACATTTGGACCAAATTTATAAAGAGGCATCCCACAAGATACAGATCCTCCCCTGGCTGTCAGGTCAAACCTGAGGATTAAAAGGCGTACAAATCACACCTCCTACCAAGCACCACTTCCCATTTCCGAGTCAGACCATAGATACATTTAAACTCAAAAGGGAATTATGGACATATACAGATCGCTCACCTCTGGGGGAGGTTCTGATTGTTATTTTTTTCCTCAGAAATTATGTCAACTTGGCTTATTCACATGAGAAGAATTCATTAATAATTTTATGTCATCAATTGTATACTGAAACTTAAAAAATATATATAAATGTATCTAAGTAAAGATATAAAATACATTTAACATTGTTTCACTTCGAGAAAAACAATGTTTTCTTTTCTGTTATTATATTTGTAGTGATTCAATACTTTGACAAGAAAATTATTTTTATTTCCTACAACGTGTTTTACAAAAGCAGAAGAAAAGTTTTTAATTTAATTCCATTAAACATGTGAAATTAGCACACAACCATAACTGAAACAAATATCTGTAAATGTAATTGGCCAAAGAGTCCATTTGTTAGACTGATGGCTCGCTCCTGTATTGGGGAGAAGGAAATAACTATTAAACTAAGAAGATTGGTTCATCTCTCTTTGACTCTCTCTGCCTTTAGGAAAATATCTACCATGAAACAAGCCACCCGGGGTTATATTTGCAAGGATTGAGGAATAACCTTCCTCTGGAGGTACAGCAAGACTTCCATAAGATGTCATGTAGTGCAATTTTTTGCTGCAAACACTGTAAATAATAATATTCTTAATGCAAATGGAAATACACTTGATCTTATAATTACGAATGTTAACACATTAACAGTATACAGAGATGAGTGCCCCTTCGTTAAGAAGGATAGTTATCATCCTGCAATTGTAGTCACACTAATATTAAACAGAGAGCGTAACCACATTTCACAACAACCTAAACATTCTAAGTAGTTATTTGACGTTAGAGGGGTTAATTTCTTTCATATGTATAAAATGTTTGAGAAAATGGATTGGTCTAGGATTGTAGAATCGGCTAATGCTGACCAGGCTGTTGAGTGCTTTTTTGCTCAGGTACACGCTGTATTTTGTGAAACGGTACCAATGAAGAATTTTCACACAAAGATAAAATATCCTCCATGGTTTTTTAATTAGAAATTCAAGAGACATCACTAACACGTATGTACTCACCTTATTGTTCAACAGTATTGTCCGATCAAAACTTGAGTATTCATGTATAATTTGGTCTCCATGATATAAATATTATCGAAATCAAGTTGAAAGAGTGCAGAAACGCTTTTAAAGATATCTTTATTCTAAAAATATTAGAAATTCCCTTTTAGAAATTATGTTTCAAAATAATTTTTGTTGAATGAATTTAAATACGTATCGCTAGCCAGTGGGTGTGTAACAGCTCATCAAGTTTATCTCTGTAAGACTGTTAATGCATTAATTGACGACAATGCTTTAAAGTTAGAAAAAATCATTTACGATTTTGGCAATTGTTCATAACTCCAATCTCTGAAACTGTATTTTCTAAGAACTCTCCATTTATCAATATGTGTGAAACACAATAACATAATTAATACATATCATACAGATCTTGACTTTGTGTATGAATGTGACACATATGTAAATATATTAAAAGAATTGTACTCATCAAAGTGATTTGTTAATATGTATAATATTTAAATTATTTGGTTATAGTTTATTTTTTAAATGTAGTAACAGACTTCTGTATAATTTATGTGAAGCTGTTTCATCCATTTCATCATCTCATTTACATAGCATTTTCATATTTTCTTCTTTTTGGTATTTCTGTGTGATTTGTGTCAAATAATTGGTAAAAGCTACCTATAATCGGAGTGTGTCTCTGTTGGTGGCACATTTAATAAATAAATATAATGCTACTTTTAAAGTTCACTTCTGACTATAATTCTTAGATCAGCCTTTTATGCTGATGGCAGTGGAGCGCTCACCTCCTATTTTAGTCTACACAGACGTGAAAGGCTGCAATGTTACAACATCACCTCTGTCCAGTGATCCACAGATCAACACTTTAGGCTGATGACAGTGGAGCGCTAACTTTCAAAGTTAGTCTACACAGACTTGATAGGTATCTTTCAACATATATTTAAATTCTGAAGCCAAAACTTTAATCTCTAGGTGATGTAAACATTATGGTATGCAATTAGAAGTCTCTAAATTTCAAATCTATGAGCTCAAAAATTTAAAATCAACAAGTGAGTGAATCCGTGGTCGCTCAGTTCTGAAATTGACGTCCATTACATCCATATAAGCAATCCAAATATGTTATGCCTTACCCATATCCCTAGTCCCAAATAAACAATGTATACACACTATCATGTACAGAACTACAAGTTCAACTCTGATTCCCTCAGGTTGCCTTCCGTTATGTCCCTATGAGTATAAAAGTTACACCATCTCTGTATTCCCATTAGCACTATCTTGTTCGAAGTCCAGATCACCCTCCAATCTTTCCCCTCTATGAGTAAAGCATATGTATTAAGCCTTACACCACGTGCCTGGTCTCATTAGTACAATGTGTAGCCGAAATTTTGTTCCAAGGCCCGCTCCAAGGGAGCTAATGCTTCTGCACATTGCCTATGCAGTGGCCTCCACGGTATGCACTAGCCTTGCATCTTGGTAGGTGTGTTAAGTACCAACTGATGTGCCCAACTTAGCACACGAGAGCGAAACGCAGGCAACCAAGAATGAGTTAGGTCGAAAATTTATAATGTCCAATAACGGACTATTATATAGGTATTATAAATTTACTCATTCAAGACAAATATTCATGTTCCCTATGGAAATCAACATCTATATCATCTGATGGCCAGGCAGGCATCAATTTTTGGAAGTGAGACATAGTGTCTCATTGTGCATTGGCACTGCTTGTGGCTTCAAGTAGCCTATGCAGTGGCCTCCACGGTATGCATTAGCCTTGCATCTTGGTAGGTGTGTTAAGTACCAACTGATAAGCCCAACTTAGCACACGATGGCAAAACGTAGGCAACCAAGAATGAGTTAGCTGGAAAATATATAATGTCCAATTAGGGACCTTTATATTGGTGCCAACTAGGCGGCCTGCTGATCACAGGCTGTGTTACTTTAATTTCGTGTAATTTTCTCACGAGCCATGATCAAACCAACAAGTTTAGACCATGAGCGAAGTACAGGAAACAGAATTCGAGAACGATATGCATGGACCTGTGCTGCCTTGAACCCAAGATATTGAGATATTGAGGACTTCACCCCACGTCTTGTCTGCAGAGAGAGCTACTCAACATATAAATAGCAAATTCCATATTGTTGAGGTTTATGGAAGTAAAAAATCTAATTAAGCTCAACAGTACTTACTTGTCTTCTTCTTTGAAACAAGCGACCAGCTGACCTACTGTGTGTTCGTCTACAGTTATTTCATTCTTAATATCGCTGGAAAGCTGTAATGAACAAATATACAAAACAAAGTAAGAAATGTAGAGTAAACAGATAACTAGAGTAAATGTTTATAAAAAGACATGACACAGCTGACAAAATAAACTGCATAATTGCACAATAACAATATCAATTTATTCTCCCAATGTAAAAAGGAAACAAGCAAACAAGTGTTAAGTCTAAATTATATGAAGAACAAGAATAAGAAAAGGAACTCATAAAAGATAAAGAGGACAGCACTGGAAGAGGGAGCAAAAGATAAAGAAAAACTTGAAGGACAACAATAATCTCTGCAATTTTTTCTTCTCTTCCTACAACTTCCTGTCATCGTGTTCATCGTATTATGTGTCCTTAAATGACTGGTCACTTGTTTCTTTCTTGTGTTCCCGCAGACGACTCTCATTGTCAGAAAGACATACACTGGATCTTAATATAAGAAAGGTCTACCTCTTGCCTACCATGTTCAATTTCGTACAACAAATAGTTAGTTGTTGAACTTTTCATTGACTCTAGAAAATCTGAAGGCTTTATTAATACAGACTTACAACATTTGCATTCAGATTTTAAAGGATAATGATGGCCGTGTTCTCTACGGATAGCAAGTACACCGTATTCCCGGAAGCCACAGAATTGATTCTCGGACAAGTCAGAGATTACTATCACACTCTGACGGCTAGTTGCTGGTCCAGTCAGGCTGTATGAGAACAAAGAAGTTGTTATTTGATAGAGAGAGAGTCCATAGTCTAAAAAGCCAAGAATAATGGCGAAGAAAATTTGTCTTGCTCACCAAACACCGACTTATAAACTGCAGGCCATCAGGCTGAGCAGGGGTCGCTTGATAGGGTAATGTCCATCAGAGCTGTAGAGCCACAGGTTTTGGTTTGGTCTTAAAAGGATTCTGTTCAAGAAGTTTAAAACTACCTAGTATGTTTTCTAGACATGACCCGAAATGCCTAACATTTTTAAAAAAATTATCATTCAAGTGAAGTAGCCTACACTTGACTTTGTATGCAATGTTAGATTAATGTTATCTCTCGGGTTTTTTGAAAGAGAGAAACCTTACGCTTTGCTTCCTACCACTGTTCTAACAAAGGTGAAAGGATTCAATTTAGTTCAATGTCATTGATTATTTCATCAATAGAGCAATATTCAAATGAATTCATCAATCTAAACCTTACTAATGACAGTTGAAGGATCATAACTAATGTCGTATATTTTGAAACTAACAACCAGAAAAACAGAAGAAACTCCCATTGTCCTGTGTAGCAAATGCTGCAAAAAAGTCAAAGATCCAAAGCATATGGATAATACTTCCCTGGAAAATCACAAGGCTCAATTCATCTCAGATGAGTCTCTTCAGGATCGGCTGCATCTACGGATATGCCACGAAGCACATGTATGTAGAATTATATTGACTTTAATGTAAAATTTTATATCGGAAAGGCAAACCCGTTTGTTCACAACAACAAAGCTTTAAACAACAATCTATATTAACTTCATGAGAGGAAACATGCTTGAAACAGGCGATTCTCCAGATATATCCATAAAATATTTTCAACGGACTGGTCATATGAAGATTAAGTAGGCCACAGGTGGATAAAAACAGAAACGATGTTTAATTAGCTCTAGTAAATGAAGGCAAACTGACGTACTGGAGAAAAGATGGTTCGAACTTTAAGAGGTACAATACTGCTGATGAGACGCTATGCAATGGAATCTAATAATGTCACTGACAGCACACGTTAGTTTTATACCTACCTTACCTTAGAGCATACATTCTCACATCACACGCGCGCAAATTTAGGTCAGTGTTGTCACGATGTTTTGGAATCGTACAGCACGAGCGTGTCCTCAAGGTCTTCAAGAAGCTTGCAGCGAAGCTGCATAGCCTTACAGGACAGTGGCACGTTGGGTAAAAGCCTTTTTTTTTTCTAGCAGCTTTACGTCGCACCGACACAGAGGTTTTATGGCGACGATGGGACAGGAAAGGCCTAGGAGTTGGAAGGAAGCGGCCGTGGCCTCAATTAAGGTACAGCCCCAGCATTTGCCTGGTGTGAAAATGGGAAACCACGGAAAACCATCTTCAGGGCTGCCGATATTGGGATTCGAACCTACTATCTCCCGGATGCAAGCTCACAGCCGCGCGCCTCTACGCGCACGGCCAACTCGCCTGGTGTAAAAGCCTTTAACGAGGGACGCCAATAAGTGGCAGACGTGTGTCAGCCAGGTTATCCTAGTGTCAGTGAAGGGGAAGTGCATGTTCTTGCCGTGTTAATGGACACTGCTCGATGTCATATGGCATGTGAGCTGGCCCAAGACACCGGGTCAACTTGGTGCTTCAGGTGAGTTTCTATTTACAAAAGGAATTTCGCTTCCGTCAAGCTAATACGCAATTTATTTCCTTCCTTTAGGTCCACCTTGGTTCGAAATCTTTCTAGACCCTCAAAAAATCCTTCTGAACATATTGTGTTTTCAAGAAATCTCGGCCATCAATCTACAATACTCAAATTTATGCATATTTATGGCTACAGCTTTCAAAATATAAGATCAATATTACGTGAAAAATAAACTAACGTAGTTTTCTCTGCTATTCGTTTTAAGTCGCACCGACACGGATATGTCTTATGGCGACGATGGGATAGGAAAGGCCTAGGAATTTCAAGGAAGCGGCCGTGGCCTTCATTAAGGTACAGCCCCGGCATTTGCCTGGTGTGAAAATGGGAAACCACGGAAAACCATCTTCAGGGCTGCCGACAGTGGGGCTCAAACCCATTATCTCCCGATTACTGGATACTGGCCGCACTTAAGCGACTGCAGCTATCGAGCTCGGTCTAATGTAATTTAATTTACAATATTCACACAAGATATTAGTCTCTATACTCTAGATACTATCAAGACAAACTCGAACATTCTACACAGGTCATTAACATATATACTATGATATTTTTTTTGTTAAGAATGAAGCATTGTTTTCCAGTGTTGACTTAGTTAAATGTCAGATCAAAAATTGGATGTATGGCTTTTCAGGCGTTTGCTCTATTAACCAGCATTTCGTCTTAGGTCTCTGATGAGTCTAGTGTCAGAACTAAGACGAAATGCTGGTTAATAGAGCAAACGCCTGAAAAGCCATACATCCAATTTTTGATCTGATTTTGATATGCTCTATTGGTGGAAAAATATCTAATTCCCTTCATGGGAATTTAGTACTACCATTAGTTAAATGTAACAAAGGCTTTTCAGTCCGTCAAACACACAGCAAATACAATGTAAATAATAACACTATAAACATACCTGTAAAATACACACTAACATACAAAGAATGACATGTTTCGTTCTACAAGAACATCCTCGAATTCTATCAAATCACTTAAAAACAAGCTTATATATGTACAGTATTGTTTACGTAGCGTAAACTTGTCAATGAGAGAGAGTTTAGTGATAACATGAAACAGTAATGACAAAAATAAAATATGTACAATTATTAATATAATGAAAACTTACGTAATTATCTAGACTGCCGATGTTAAGTCCGTTGTCACCAAACACTATCTCAGGACTGTGATCGTGGAAAGTTTTTGGTGGGGCACGCTGCGCGTGGAGAGGGGAGGGCAAGGAAGGGAGGGGCCTTGTAGAGCGATGTGGATCTCTCCTATTGGATGATTAAATCGAGTACACTATACAGTAGAGAGGGGAGGGAGAAGTAGGGCGGAGCGGCTGGAGCGCTGTGGAACCTTCCATCAACATTGAAGAGGGGAGAGATGTTATTGACCTATTTCATTTTAAATGTACCTTTATGTAATATGGATGAATGCAATTTAATAATTATATTTTAAAGTAAGGAACGGTATTATTATTATTGATAAAAGCAATTTAATGAGTAGGTTTTGTCAGATATTATGTGATTAGAGCGAATAGGGGGGAATTATTTGAATGTGTATGCTCATTCAGGTTATTTGCATTACCATTTTTTGCGACGTAAACTTCTATTGCTTCTTTTATATTCAAAGATTTACTTTTATTTTCGAAGTGTAAAATTTTTAGATCAGTGATGATGTTTGTGAAATGGTATGAACAGTCGTATATGTGCTCCCCGAAGGCTGAATGCCGATTATATCTGATCGCGTTTTTTGTATCTTGTATGGAAATTACGTTTAGTTTGACGCCACATATATAAATATTTTACAGGTATGTTTATAGTGTTATAATTTATATTGTATTTGCTGTGTGTTTGACAGACTGAAAAGCCTTTGTTACATATATACTACGAGGAGCTGTTTTATAAAAAACTTGGTGCTGTAATCTGATTTTCCCTCACGTATAATGACTTTTAATATTTTATCAGCCAATTTTACTGTGTTAGATATAATTAAAAAAGTTAATAATCTGATAAGGCCTATTGAATGCCTTTAATGTCCAATTAAGATATATTTTATGAAGAATATTTACAAAAACTCAATGCTGTATTCAATCTTTATAACATCCACAAGCAATTTGACGTCATTTATATTTTTATATTCAAAAGATTGTATTGTATCTCATAAGAATTATTCCAGTCTTTGTATTTTAAATATACAAGTTTTATGGTATACACCCAATGCAAAAACTTAGTTGAAGAACAAGTTGTACATACATAAATTTTAAAACTATATTAGTGTAGTTTTCAGAATGCCTTGTAACAATTTTCTTAGGCTGATGATGGCAAGTATAAAATAAAATAAAATAAGATAAATAAATATCTGACGTATTAATAACTTCACAACTTTGTAGTATTGTATAGGTGGAACAACTTACCCATATTTCCAATGAAAATCTTGATTCTATATGGACCAAAAAGGAAATTTTTTACATTAAATAAGGCGGTTAAGGCCAGATATCGGTCTTGCTGTGGGGTGGTTACCCTTGATAGACCAGGTACTGGCCTATGACTAACATTTCCTGTGTCTTGAAACCGTCTCCAAAACCTGGAAATTAAACTTTATGGCACAATCAAGGATACGGCGACTTCGGTCCGTGTCTGGCCTGCTTCCAGGCGGCCGAGTATTCTACCCTGCAAGACGGGGTCCAAATGGCGTCGTTGTGCCTTTATGTTGTCACCTACACCATGAGGCTACACTTCGCACACTATAACACGGCAAACACGACTGAGGGAATATGGGGCGCAGGCACTGGCTGGGTTTACCTTGCGGTTACACCGCCAGTCAAAGCTGAGAACACTCCTTTCCTATACAGAGCGAACACGTAAGGTTGGTATGTGCATATCACTGAGATTTATTGAATAAAGGTGCCGGTTTCAATATTTAAATGTCATCATCAGCCATAAATACTTTAATCACACAATTGAGAAAGGACATGATAATTAAAATTGACGTTATTATACATAAATGAATACATAGCCTTTTAAGAATAAAAGATGAAAAAGATTTGACATGTTATCGACGTATAAAAGTCTTTTGAATCGCTTATTTACACTGTGTGCTGAATAAAATTGTAAAAAATACTTATAGCAATCACTTGATACACTGTTAATGTTGATCTGTTTATGTACAAATACTCAAACCTTCGCGTCGTATCTACGGTTGCATTTGAATTTATGTCCTGGCTAACTTGCCATTGAAATCTGTTTCACTTTATTCCTTCTCGCTCCTTTTCCTTTTTCTTGTGCGACTTAGGTCGCTAAATGTAATTGCATCTTCTCCACCTGCGGGGCTATATTCCATCGTTCATATACGATGTTTCCTGATCTCATGTCTCTTGTCTACCGGTCTGATGTCGGACCAGCCGGAGATCGAGTCTTAATTGGCCCGCTCGCTGTCCTAAGTTCTTTTACTGTACATCGCCGGGTAGCGTGAAGTCAGTTGATTGTCGAACGCCATGAAGGTCAGAAGCTTAATGTGGTGGCTCTTGGTTAGAGCGTCTACCTACCTCAATATGCCTGGATAGCATGTAAAGGATCAGGGCTAACGCCCTGAAGTGTTGTTTTCATCTTATTTTCTTTCCTGGAGTGGACGTCCGCTACTTATTCTACTTAATTCTATCTCTATGAATTTGTAAGTAACCTATATCCCAAATGACGCCATGCGTTAGTTTCCACTCATGGACCAAAATGAAAGTCTACATCAAGATGATATTATTTTCCCTTTTCTCCTGGAGCTCGATGACCTCGTCTTGGAAGTTTATTTAAAATTTTCAGTTGCATGCTGTCGGAGAAATACCGAATTGATGGTTCTTCTGTTCTCACAAATTAATGTTGTAACATGTTTGATTTTCGGCCTACAGTCTGCTCCGTTTTAACCTACTATGAGTAGAAGAAAACCTTTTCGACGGGATGTTCTTGGCACTAAATAATGTTCCTGTTTCGGACTTAGTTAAAGATGTTAGGAGTGAAAAAATTCAATAATGTGAAGTCATCCATTAAAAGGATTGAGATCGCGAGATTATCTCTGTGGATCGGGATCTATTTCTTTCTTTAAATTTTATCTTTTCTGTCTTTCTTTTACACTTCAGTACCGCTTACTGTTGTTGTCTCCATGGCAACCGTCGTCCATGAGAACTACTGTTTTGGATTATTGATAAGGATTGATTATATTGCTGAATTAATTAGTTTTGTGAGGAGCGTACCATTAATTTCGGAGCTGTTGGCTCTTAATTCCTCGCCTTAGTTGATTTATGAATTGAATGTGCGAGTTCTTCCTGGTGGTTTGAGCTGGACTGCTCTTCATCCTGATTTCATTCTATGTGTGCTTTTTTTTGTTGTTGATTAGAGCTGCTTGCTCTGACAACTAATGCTTGATTTCTAATTTTTGGTGGGCACGTTACCATTCTGGTAATATTTTGTTTTTCCATTTCGAAGCACGGTGAATTTTTGGGGTCGTTTTGTGACCTGTTTAATGTCTATCTATCTTTGTGAGCGACTTCGGTTTTGGATATGCTTTCTGTGAATGTTAATTAATTTTCCTGTTGTGCCTATTGCGACCCGGTTCATGGGATGATCTCGCAGCCTCACCTTAGCAGTGTTTCACCTAATGTACAAAATGATTCCTTTAGAAGGGATGCAATTAATTATTTGTACGCAAGTAAATTTTTGAAAGATTAAGATTGAGCCTCCCAGGCACGCAGTAAAGTTTAGTCCATGGACATTTTCTGACAACCAATTATCTTGTAATTTAATCTCGATTTAAGTCTATCTATAAATGAAATTGAAAAGCGCCCCTTGACACTAGGTATACATTCCTACTCAATTCAGAATTATTTAATAAACCCATTTAAAATATTAATTCGTCATCTCAATTCAGAGTTTATTTAATTCATCAAATTATCATATTAATTCATTATTCAATACAGCGTTTATCTAATTTAATCTAATTATCATATTTTGTTATCCCAATTCAGTATTTAGTTTATTGATCAATTTACCACTTTAATTAGTTAAACTGTTTGTGCTTGTGAAGGTGCACCTGTAGTTTAAAGGGAGTTTTATTTTCCTATCATATGTAACTTTCTCTTATAGCAGAAATTAAATAATTTAGTTTTTTGAAAAACTCGCAAATTTTTCTTTCATGGTTTCTAATATTTCTTACCGTGCAAATCTTTTGGTTCGGTGTGAGTTGCCTCTGGTTTATGGCCTGTTACTGAACTATTTGGTGAGTATTCTCTGTTTGCCTTCTTAAGTAAGGAATATTTGCTATCTCTTGCCCTTTGTTTACTTGTACGAGTAAATGCCGGTACGACTGGTATGCCAGCTATGGATCGAATTGTATTTAATATTTTATTCCAATTTTCTCTATTTAGCGGTATACTGAATGCCCGGTCTAGCATACTGCTGTGGGTAGCACATTTTCGACTTTGGGATGGAATGATTATTTCTTGATGGTAGTAGCGGCCTGTGTCTGTTTCCTGTAAATATTGTATTCTATCGAAGTAGGAAGTCTGTTTAACGTGAGATCTAGAAAATGTATGCTTCCATTTTACTCAGATTCCAGAGTGAACTTTATCTATGGATCAATATTGTTTAAATTGTTTAGGGTGGAGCCTGCATAAGTAATTCTTTTGTGAAACATAACGAGAGTGTCATCTACAAATCTGGCCCAAAATTTTATGTTCGCAAAGTCACTATTGTTATTAATTGCCGTATGGTCTAAGTAGTCAATGTATATTTCTGCTAATATCCCTGAGGCTGGCGACCTCATAGCCAACCATCCTGCAGATATATGCAATTATTAAAAAGGAAGAAATTACTCTTAACTACTAGTTTCAAAATTTCCATGAAATCTAGAATCTCGAATTTACTGAGGTTACTATTTTTATTTAAATTATTTTGGATAATAGGAAAAAGTTTCTTTGTACTGACACTCGGATACATATTTGTTGTATCGACAGAATGCAACGAGTGGAAAGGCTGTACTTCAAAGCTCTCTTGTTTTTTAATTTACTCAATGGTATTTGTCACAGAATTATTTGACAGAAAAGGATAATTCTTTATTAGAAATTTCTGGGTAAATTGTGTTAATTTATACAACGGACTTGGCCTATAATTGATGATGGGGCGTATGGGAACGCCAGCCTTATGGATCTTAGGTAAAGCTGTCGCTACTGGCAGTCCTGGGTTCATACTTATTAGTTTTATCTTCTCTTATTCTGTAAATAAAAACGAGGTATTTTGGGACTGATTTTAGGAGACGTTGTATCTGTTGGGTCGGATCTTTTTTGTCACAAATATTATAATAATATTTATAGATCCACCTCTTCAGTACAATGCAATACAATCCACTATTTTATGTGGTTAAAATATATACATAATACATACAGGCCTTACGTACATGTTTCACCGTTTTTACGGGCATCATCAGCCTATATCAATCTTAAAAATTAATGGATACGGGATCTTTCTAATCTTATAAACTATAGAGTAAAATGTTGGACAATGATCTCATAAAATGATCTACTATAACATCTAAAATACGAAATATTGCACGGAAAGTACGTTAGAAATACTGTGAATTAACAGTTTTTGAAGATTATAACGTGGTTAATCATGAATATTTGAGCGTTTAAAACCAAAATGGATCCTCTTTTTATACACCATTAGGACTGTGACGGCCTTGAGTGTATAAGCACTATCATCCAAGGGGGATGGTTACTCCATTCCCATAGCATGAGTTCAATATAGTAAAATCAATGTCAGTTATTTAAAATAGAAGTGATCACATATCAAATGTGTTAAAATATGTACAGTTGATTTATCAGAAAGTCGTAGAAAAGAAGATGGGACTTCTTGTGGAGGCGTTGCTAAAGCTAAAATGTTGTGTCAAAGCTAGCCTATGTCAGTATTTAGTTATGTTAGTACGGTAATCAATTGGATCCAAAAGACGGTCAAGTGGGTGTTATTAACCCTGTTGAAACATTTGTTCGAAGAAATGATAGAGTTTTACCTGAAACAAAATGTTAAAGAGAGTTAGTTAAATAGTATTGTGCATGAGACTAAGGCGGTGTTTACTCGTACAGTGCGTGTTAAGTACGTCGGTCTGTTCCAGCAACCTTCCTATTGCTAGTATTATACCGGTGCGGCTGAGGCGGTGAAGGACACGGGGGAGCGGATCCTTGCGCGCAGGTGTTGTTGTTTGAGGGCTGTTAGGAGCAGAATGGGCGGGCCTAACATTTGGCGAGGTGGTGGGAACTTAAGAACAAAAAGTTCTAAAAGTCTGCAGGATTGTATTGTTTCGACTTCACAATACCTAATAACTTTAATGTTAGCTCATTTAAAGGATATTTTGCCTCTGTGGCATCATTAAGATTATGGCCTTTGTTATAGGCTTCGTCTAAAAAGATGTAAAGACTTTCTAATTCATTCATAAGTTTTCCTTTGCCTATAAATGTTAGAATAGTGAAATCCTTATCGATTGATGTAAACTGGTGTCCTGTTTCACACATATGTGAGCTCATCGCTGGATATTTGTTATGTTTGAAGGCATTGTAATGCTCCGTATATCTCGTATAGAAGCTGCGCCCAGTTTGACAAACGTAACTGAATCCACACTGAGCGCAAGTTAATCTGTAAATACCAGATCTCGAAAAACGGCTGTTTTTATAATTGACTTTATTATGATTAAAAATATACTTTCATTTGTATTTACTGTTCTGAAGGCGATATTAATGTCGTATTTCTTGAGCGTGTTTGCGATCTGGTGGACGGCTGGGTGGTTGTACGTAAACATGGCATAACTAGATTTTTAGGTTTATCCGGAATGAGATTCGTGGATAGCTTTTATTTAACTTTATCAATTAACCGGTTAATCATTTCAACTTTGAACCTATTAAGTTTAGCCAAGTTCCTTATATAGTTTAATACAATTTTTAAGCTGTGAGGGGAGAGTGGGATTTTCAAAGCTCTGTGTATTAAATTATAGAATGACGCCTGTTTATGAGTATTGGGATGTAAAAAGGAATTATTTATGGTTATAGGAGATTGTGTGGCCTTCCCGTATATTTGAAAATCAAAAGTATTATTGACGCGCGTGATCGTTATATCTAGAATACTTACGGACTGTTTAACTTCGTCTTCCTTAGTGAATTTTACATTAGGGTCAATTTTATTTAATTTCTCTAAAACTTCGTCACTGTTAGTAACATTTTTGTCAATAACCACAAAGGTGTCATCCACGAATCTTAGCCATAAACATATAGCTTTTATATGCGCTTTGATGTCCGTATGCTACGTTGAATCCATGAAATGTCTGCCAAGATGCCGGACAAAAGGTCACCCATGGCTAAGCCAGTCTGTTGATAACTCTTTCCGTTAAAGGAGAAAAGTTGTTATTCAATACAGAATTCAATATCTTCATAAATTCATCAATTTCCACCTTACTCAGGCTGCTACATTTTGAAATATTGTCAGAGATAATTTCGACCATTTCTTTAGTAGGTATATTTGGATACATGTTTATGACATCATAGGAACACATTATGTGGTTAGGGTGTAAGTCAAATCTACTTAAAATATCGCAAAATTTGATTGAATTCTTTAAAGGATGTTTATTATTAAACTAATAATGATGTTTTAGAAAACCGTGGATATATTTGGAAACTTTATAGGTAGGGCTATTACGGCAATTAATAATCGGACGTACAGGAATGTTGTTCTTATGGATTTTAGGTAGGGCTCTGGCTACTGAAATGCTGGGGTTCATGTTGATAAGTCTCTGTTGTTCCTGTTCATTAAGAAGGAATGTGGTGTTCTTCAATATAGATTTTAAATTGCGTTGTATTCTTACAATAGGATCTTTGCTAGCGATTGTACAGATGCTATCCTTAAAAAATTAGTTTTATTTAGGTAACTGTCCTTATCCAATAATACTATAGACCCTCCTTCATCAGCTTTTGTGACTAAGATGTAACTATCTTCTTTTTTAGTTCTCAAAATACGTATTACTGTTTTTTATTAGAATCACATTTAGCGTTAAGTCCTTTAGCTAGGGTTCGTAATTTCCTATTATGTCAAATCTGGTGTCAGTTTGAACTTCAAAGGGGAGTTTAGAAATGTTAGCCTCTACCTCAGCTACTGCGGTAATTATATCCCAGTTCGTTTTTATTCACTAGGCCAGTTATACTTCGGACCCTTATTTAGGAGTTCCATTTCTATTGCAGAAAACTGCACACTGGTTAAATTAACAATTGCAGGTGTGTTGACACGTGGAATACTTGCTTTTGTTTATCTGCATTCTGTACGATGAACTGTGTTTGGTTTTTTTTAAATGCGATAATTTCTTATCTAATGCAGTCTGTTTCTTGTCCAGTAAAAACCATCATTTTGTAGTCTATGTGCAGTTGGAAAGAGTTCCATTCTAATGGGAGCAATGCCTGGGTCACTGTTAAATGAATTTTATATAGTTTTAAGTTCAATTGCGATTTCTTCTCGCATAGTGACCTAACTTCATTCCTTAACCATATTTCACTTTGTTGTTTTGGATTTTGTTCATACATGGAATGGTTAAGTTTCTTCTTTGTGTAGGTTTCAAAAATTTTGGGATCAATTTTAGTTTTAAACATTGCTTCAAAAATGTTATATCTTTAGACAACTTGCATATTTTAATTTTGAGATTGATAAAACCTATTTAATTTGAGTTTTGCCTGGTTGGCTACTAAGTTACAAGTAACTATTCTCATTTTGATTCTGTATTGAAGATGACGTATATCACAAATATTATTATAATATTTATAGATCCACCTCTTCAGTACAATGCAATAAAATCCATTATTTTATGTGGTTAAAATATATAAATAATAATACACAATTCACAGGTATATGTTTCACCCTTTTTTATGGGCATCATCAGCCTATAACAATCTTAAAAATTAATGGATACGGGATCTTTCTAATTTCATAAACTATAGAATAAAATGTTGGACAACGATCTCATAAAATGTTGTACTATAACATGTAAAATTGGGATATTGCACAGAATGTATGTTAAAAAATACTGTGAATTAACAGTTTTTGAAGATTATAACGTGGTTGATCATGAATATTTGAACGTTTAAAACCGAAATGGATTCTCTTCTTATACATCATTAGGACTGTGACGGCCTTGAGTGTAAAAGCACTATCATCTAAGGGGGATGTTTACTCCATTCCCATAGCATGAGTTCAAGATAGTAAAATCAATGTCAGTTATTTAAAACAGAAGTGTGCACGTATCAAATGTATTAAAATATATATAGTTGATTTATCAGAAAGTCGTAGAAAAGAAGATGGGACTTCTTGTGGAGGCGTTGCTAATGCTAAAATGTTGTGTCAAAGCTAGCTGTTGTCAGTGTTTATTTATGTTAGATCGGTAATCATTTGGCTCCAAAAGATGGTCAAGTGGGTGTTATTAACCCTGCTGAAACATTTGTTCGAAGAAATGATTGAGTTTTACCTGATACAAAATGTTAAAGAGAGTAAGTTAAATAGTATTGTGCATGAGACTTCCCGTAAGTCAACAATGCCTAAGGTAGTACTTACTCGTACAGTGCGTGTTAAGTACGTCGGGCTGTTCCAGCAATGCTAGCTAGAAGTAGAATGGTCAGTCAATCCAGTGGATCTGTAAATATTATAATAATATTTTTTATATATGTCATCTTCAATATGGAACCAAAATGAGAATAGTTACTTGTAATCTTTTTTAGTCACTGTAAAAGAGCTTTTCTTGAAAAATTCCTCATTTTTTGGTGTAATCTGTTTTTTCCATTATTACTGTCGTGTTCCCTTTATCTGCCCTAGTGATAATGAGGTTCTTTTCTCTAATTTCCTTTTGCTATTTGCTTTACGTCGCACTGACACAGATAGGTCTTATGGCGACGATGGGATGGAAAATGCCTAGGAAGTGGCAGGATGCGGCCGTGGCCTTAATTAAGGTACAGCCCCGGCAATTGTCTGGTGTGAAAATGGGAAACCACGGAAAACCATCTTCAGGGCTGCCGACAGTGGGGCTCGAACCTACGATCTCCTGATTACTGGATAATGGCCGCACTTAAGCGACTGCAGCTATCGAGCTCGGTAAATTTCCTTTTTTTTTGAGGTTTATTACCTGTTCCCATTCTACAAAATATTCTTGGTTTCCATTGTTACTTGTAGATAATGCTTTTCTTTTTGATACATGGATTTTGTTCAGTTTTCTCCTATTATCGAATCTGACCTCATCTTGTATTTCCGGGGGCATTTCATTAACAGCTACTTCTGACTCAACAATCATTATGGTAGTGGCATTGATTATATTCATGTTCGATGAATTGTGTTTCGGACCTTTTCCTAGTATCTTGTTTTCCTGCTCTGTTAGTTCTGTTTTTGACAAATTTATAATGGGAGGGTGAAATTTCTCAATCAAGTTGTTTAAATTGTTATGATTTTCTATTTTGCTTTTTGTACCCATTTTTTGTCGCATTAGCCTTAAGTGTGTTGAGATTTCTGTCTAGCACGAGCTGTTTTTGGGCTAATATTTCCTGCTCTCTTCTTGAAAATTTCTCCTTTCCTCTCAAGAAGAGAGCAGAAAATATTTTAAGTTCAACATTGTGACTAACTTAATAGGTGTTATTTATTTATTTATTTATTTATTTATGAATCAAAAATTATTCTAATTCAAGTGTTTTATTAAATGACAAAGCAAACACAAAGAAACATTTTATTCTTTTTCAGATTTAAATAAGGATTTGAGTTCCAAGAGCAGAGCAGATTTAAAATTTCAGCATATAGTGACTAATTTAATAGATTCTATTCAATTATGATTTGAAAATTTCTATTTTAAAGTCTGTATTAAATAACATAGTAAGTAAGTAAAGTTGAAACAGAAAGAAATTTTTAACAATTTCAAAGAATTATCTATAATTGTCCTGTTGATACGTATACTTGTAATAATGCACAAAGTCCAAATGTTATTGAATTTATGGCACCGCTGAAGAAGAGAGTAGTTAGCTCTAGAAACATGTACGGTAATTAAGTTAAATAAAATATATAAAGTACTGACAAGGCGGGAACGTGTTTTATAGAAATTTGAGTATAAGTCAATACGGACAGGATTAATCAACATGGTGAAAATAATAATATTCTCGCCATAAAATGGAAAGAGAGAAAGGATGTGAATTTACTTTCAACTGTTGATAAGGACTTGGACTTTGATGTGAAAATTCAAAGAAAATGAGGTTGAGGAGAGGAAGTAGTGAAAAACCCCAAGGGTACTGTAAGATATACCCAGAAAATGAATGCAGTATATTGTCAAGACCAAGTCCTCGCATATTTCCCTGTAACGCGATGGACTATGTTGTATCTATTGGATATGGCTATCTTCAATTCATACATTGTGTTCATGAAGGTTACTGGAAGGTGGCTGCATTATACAGAATTTCTCAGTGCATTTGCCAAGCAATTGTAGCAGAGTGTTGGTCTCCTGCCTAGGACAACAAAAGGAAGATCACCCAGTCAACACAGCCAACTGAGACTTCAGGCAAATGTATGGGGCATTTTCCAGTGCCTATTCCTCCAACAGAAAGGAAGAAACATCCTTCTAGGCCCTGCAAAGTTTGCAAGGGTCATAAATAAGGTCCGAAGAGAGGTGGCTATGTGAAAAATGTGATATTGCTCCATTTGGAGAGCTGCTTCAAAAATTATCACACAACGATTCACTACTGAAGACTGAGAAACAGTTAATGAACAGTTAGGAATTGGCTTGTGAAGTATATAGCTTTGAAATATAGCCAGTTTTTGACCACGCGTCAATTTACAAAATTAAAACACAATTTTCTAAACTAAATAGTTTTCTGCCCCTGCAGGTTAGACTATTAGTCAGGTTCCAATGGATTATTTAAAGTATAGTTTCAGAACTTTGCTGCTTTAAAAGTGGGAAACCACAGAAAACCATCATTGGAAGAATGGCTGAAAGAGAAGTGCAAGGATGTTCAAGGCTTTATGGTCCGAGGAAAGGTAGAAAATGCATGCAGACAAATCAATGAAGCCTTTGGAGAAAGGAAAACTAGGTAAGAAAGAGTAGTGATGGGTGACACAACAGTGCTGATGAACTGGATATGGAGGAACATAGTCAACAGCTTGCTGGTAATCCTATGAAACTACAGTCCAACAGTCAGGCTCATTTCGTATGTCCATCTTTCCCACTCATCCAAGCAATTGCCCCTCAACAAGATCTCAGATGGAAAGAAAATCTAGCAAAAAAACATAAAGCACAAATATGACAGGAACATATCCAACACCATTATCAAGGTAAAGAAGTAGATGATAGCATTCTGGAAAAATAACATGCTGCTGATGCTGATGAAATGGGAGTCCCAATTATGAAGTCAGAATTTGAGAAGTTTTGAAAGAACTAAGTATAAACAAGGCACCAGGAATTGATGACATACCCTCAGAATTACTGACTGCCGTAAGAGAAACCAGCACGGTGAGGTTATTCGCTTTATTGTGCAACATACATGGAAAAGGAGAATTGCCATATGATTTTTGGCAAAATGATGTTATATCTATTCCTGTGAAAGCCGCTGCTGACAAGTGTGAAAACTATCATACAAATAGTTTGGTATGGAAAGACAACTGAGTTGGAGGACATCAATTTGGCTACAGAAGAAATGTAGGAACACATGAAGCAATCCTGACTTTACGTCTGATCTTAGAGGATTGAATTACCGGGCGAGTTGGCCGTGCGCGTAGAGGCGCGCTGCTGTGAGCTTGCATCCGGGAGATAGGGGTTCAAATCCCACTGTTGGCAGCCGTGAAGATGGTTTTCCGTTGTTTCCCATTTTCACACCAGGCAAATGCTGGGGCTGCACCTTAATTAAGGCCACGGCAGCTTCCTTCCAACTCCTAGGCCATTCCTATCCCATCGTCGCCATAAGACCTATCTGTGTCGGTGCAACGTAAAGACCCTAGCAAAAAAAGAGGATTGAATTAAGAGGGATCGGCACACATACATATTATCCGTAGAAAAACAAAAGACATTCATTATCAGATACCGAGAAAGAAGAACAATTTACAATATGCAAAGCATCAGTCTGCTGTGATAAGAATCGAAGACATTGAGAAAGCAGCAGTATTCCTTAACGGAGTCAGGCAGGACTGGAGGTTCCCCTTCCTTCACAATGTTTATATAGAAGAAAGAAGCAGTAAAGAAAATCAAAGAGGAATGTGTAAAGGGTATCGCAATCAAAGGAGAGGAAATCAAATCTCTCAAGTTTGCTCATGATATTGATTTTTATCTCAGTTTGCAGAAGATCAGAAGAAATTGTTGAATGGTACAGGCAGAGTCTGGGGGAAAGAGTACAAGACCAAAATAAATAAAACCCCCCAAAAAAGTAATGGAGTGCAGTAGAAAAAAAGTCAGCTGACGGAGGAAAAATGAGATTATGATATGAACTGCTAAAGGTAGCAGATGAATATTGTTACTTGGGTAATAAATAAACTAACGACAGCAAAAGTAATGAGGACGTAAAATGCAGATTACAGTCTAGCACAAGCAAGGAAGGCCATTCTTCAGAAAACAAATGTGCACCTTTCAAACAGTGATAAACGGATTACTTAGATGTTTTTGAACACATCTGCATGAAGCTTGGTGTTGTATGGAAGAAAAACATGGATGCTAACTAGCTCAGGAAAAAAAAGGGTAGAAGCTCCTTAAATAGTGTTAAAAATGAATGCTGTAGGTGAGTTGGGTAGATCGAATCATGAACGAAAGGTACAGAATTAAATTGGTAATATCGGTAAATTTGACAAGAAGTGATAGAATGATAGGACATATCTTAAGACACCCAGGACTTGTTCAGTTGGTTTTTGACAGAATTGTGGTCAGTAAGAGCATTAGGGGTAGAACAAGATATGAATATGACAAGCAGGTCAGAAGAGATGTAGGATGTAGTAGTTATCTAGAGATGAAGAAGACACCACAGGATAGGGGCACATGAAGTGCTGCATCACATCAGTCTTTGGACTGGTGACTCTCAAAGAATAACATATGAGAAATTGTGTCCTGGTTAACAGAGACTGCAATTTGTTTCCAAGAGGACATGCTGAGAACCCGGTTATATTCATTAATCAAGATGAAAGAGCCAGTCCAGTACACTTATAAAGTAGACTGTATTTAAGCCAAACATGGTCATACTGTATTACACCTTTCTCCATATCACCCAGTATTGAATCCCATTAAGTTGATATGGTCAAGTGTCAAGAATGGCATTTCTGAACAAAATGTGATGTACAGATTGGAAGCATTTCTATAATATATGGTGAACAAATTGTTTCTATTACAAATGAGGACTGGAAGTAAAATTTGCGAGCATGGAAATAAATTTGAACATCAGTAATTTCAAATTAAGGTTTATTTGATTATGGTAAACATAAACATGGGAAGTGAATTGGGTAGAAATAGTGACAGTGATGGAAGCTATACTGAAACCGCAAGAGAAAGTGGTAATAAAATGACAATGCCAGCGGAAGTGAAATAGGCATGAATAGAGAATATGATGAAGCAGTGGGAGGGGCATTCTCTAAGAGATTTAGTATGCCTAGATATAGTGACAGTGATCTTCTATCAAGTGATTAACATACTGAGTTATGTGTAATGTGCTGTTATATGTGTAATTATTGGAAGGATTTGTGAAAGGCTTCTTAACAGGAATACTATGATTTTATGATGAAATTGTACATTTCATAAGGCATGCATTGTACAATATCCTCTTATACTCTCCTGTGTATGCTCGAACCTAGTCCTTGTCACCTTCCACTACAGCGCACTTCCCGTCCTGCACTTAAATGAATGTTCCCCACAATTTGCGAAAGCTGTACCCAAAGATTGTGACTCAGTCCTCAACACAACAAAGGTATAGAAAATAAACCTACACCATTAGGAAACCTCCTGATGTGTAACATACAGGCAGACAGGGTAAAAAGTATGGTAAATCTAGAGAGTAACATAGGACCATTGTGCTGAAACCAAATGCTGGAGAAACCAGAGACTATCTTCATTAGCATGTGGCAACTCCTATCCTGATACGATCACAGAATCAAGCTCTTAAAGAGGATAACAAAACGCTGTATCCTCTCTTTCCTACTAAATACTGTAGAGGCCTATATATTTTATAATCCACAGAAAAGAGAATCCAAACTTTCAAGATGTGGATATATAATGGCAAATTGTGTAATTCCTGTGGGTTATTTTCATGTCGCACCAATGGAGATAGATCTTATGCCGACAAAACGGTAGGAAACGGCTAGGAGTAGAAAAGGAAGCAGCCATGGCCTCAATTAAGGTACAGCCCTAGCATATTAATGATAAGAAAATGGGAAATAAAAACCACCTTCAGGGCTGCCGACAGTGGGCTACCCCACACACCTGAGCTTATCAAGACAATTTAACTCAAGAGGCTGAAATACACATATCGCATTATGAGGACTCCTAAAAAGGGCAGTCAGTTACAAGTAATATTTAGAGGAAAAAATTTAGGCAGAAGAGGACTTAAAGACGACGGACATCTCAGATCAATATTTTGAAGAAATGGGTTGGAGCTCTTTGGCACATGACAAAAGGAAGATAGCCATGCTCATAGCCTAAATCCAGTTCGGATAAGGTACCAGCAACAGTGAAGAAACCAGCCAACAGATGTCGTGCAGTGGAGGGACTTGAATAATAATAGCTGCTATGTATTAACTAGCATAAAATTTCAAGCTACCTGAAGAAATTATGAAAATCCTTTCAAATTATGGAAATCTCACTATACATCTTTCCAAGGATCTTCAAAATATCTGCTCAAAAATGAGGTTTTGCTCAATTAAGTCTATTCAGCAGTGTGTTAGATTTTCCATTATCAGAAAAATGACATCAAAATATTGGATTACTTCAAATGTGTTCACCTGTGTTTCTGTTGGCACTGCCAACTCTGATTTTGGTTCTTCTTTCAAATGCATCTCTTCTGATATAATTTTGTAATTGTCATGTGGAAAAGTTAATATATTAGGCAAATTTTTCAGACACATCTGGAAATGTATTTATATATGAGTGGGCTTAACAATTCATCATTTCCTAGTAAATAAGACAGTTTCAGTTTCAAATCTTCATTATCGTTTATCAGAAAATCTCCATGTTGTGTATCCATAAAAGCATGACAATTATGAGACCTTCAGGAGTGGAGGATAAATGCTCAGATTTAATTTTGAAGAGTAGAACAATTATATAAAATTAAACCTTTTAAAATAACACCGAATGATCACGAAAATGTACAGACATACTTACAATAATCTGCTCATTATAAAGAAACCAATACCGAAATATTAAGAACTTCACAATTTATCACTGTTATCTTTCACAGCCTGTACCAACAAATACAGCTCAGCAGGAAAATGTATCTTCCATATTTCCTCTTCTATATGAAGTGCTCCGCTTGAAGGCAGGGAGGATCCTCAATAGCCCTACCATCAGCTGCCATAGAGAGCTAGGTGTCACTGAGGAGGCAAACTAAGGAAATGAAGAGTAAGGTAGTTTTTCATAGCTTTCCTCTTCCAGCCAGACAGTGCTGTTACATACCAGTCTCTCATGAGCACGGTACTGCACACACAGACCAGCTATTTCACACCTTTTCCTATAGGATCTGGCTGTATTAGGAATGGTGTTGCCCGTACTGCTCATATCTCAGTCACTTTCATATCGTAAGAGCCAAGAATGAGACTGAGACCCAAAATACAAGTGACAAACTTGTTCTGGGCCAATCCAGAAGACAACAGGTATTGAGCACACAGTATCTCACCAGAGATGTAATAGGGCAGGCCACCTCATATGGAAGTCATAAGCCCTAAACAATTTAAACCATACCCTATAGGTTATCTACAATATCATAGAGGGCCTGTATGCCTGATATCAGTGCTCCTTGTGCAGGTACGAGTACATATGGTCAGCTGACAGGGATATTGCAACTTGCTTTACATTACACCAACACAGAGAGGTCTTTTGGTGTTGATGGGATAGGAAAGGGCTAGGAGTGGAAAGGAAGTGACTGTGGCCCTAATTAAGATATATCCCCAGAATATGCCTGGCATGACAACAAGAAATCACAGAAAGCCATCTTCAGGGCAGCCAACAGTGGGTTCAACCCACTATTTCCCGAATACAAGCTCATAATTGTATGACCCTAACCGCATGGCCACCTGATATATTGTGCATTGTGACAGGACTTCGTACGTATTGAGAAGCAAAAGGTCAGATTGTTGTCTCAAGAATGCCAGCCCTATGTTCAGCATATGCCTGCACAAATCAGTGTAACTAATCCAAGGACACATTTTGTTTTAAATAAGTGTTACTGGATTCAATTCCTGCTAGTTAATAAACCAATTTTAATACTTTAACACAGGAAGTACTGTGAGACAGAGTTATTATCAATTTGATCATGTTACTGATTTCCTTTTTAAAACCAAGGAATTAACTCAACAATGGGTTGTGAGGATGAAAGGAGACAAATTGTATCCCACCCAACAGAGTCATTTAGGCTGTGCATACTTCGAAGTTAAGTACATGTATCAAATGACCACTGGCTATTACTGCCAAACATGGCATGGTTCTAAGCATTTTATTTTTCCTCATATTCGCAAACAAAGAAAATATTGTGCTCACTGCCAATAAAACATAACGAAAACCCAACAGAGGCAACTAGTTAAAATTAAAGTTGATATTGAGTAACACTCCAAAAATGCAAATACTGCACATATTTAATTGATTTAGTGGTATATTTTACACACTATTAAGTTAAAAGAAGATATATCATGGTTCAACCCTTTAATACTATTAAAAGAAGAAATGTAATGTTTACATTCCTATTTAATTATAACTGGTACGGGTTTCTGTTGTGATTATTGGGATTTGATTATTTGGACTCGGAAGACGGCGATAAATTATGTATGTAAAGGATTTATTCTATTGTTTTGGTTTTCCTTAGTATGTGAATTTTGGAATTGTTTGATTGGTTTGAAGTCGATATGATTTTAAAATTATTTGATTGTTATTGTAATTCTGGTGCATCCTGTACCAGACGCGCCACATCGGCGTGGGAGATTTCCGGTTTCGTAAAGTTGCACAAATTTCGTAATTTTTCTAGAGGCTTCCTAAATGTTCCTTGTCAGCACTATTTTTTCTGCGCTCCTATTGGAGAAAATAAAAGGAAATGTGATTGGTAGGTGAAGGAAATCATCGTACGCTCATTGGCCGTGGTAATATTTCATAATTTCCGGGGAGAAGCGTTGTCGCTGGAGCCTTGCTCTGCGAGGGCGTCTTTTCTGTTTGACCACTGAAGGGAACGGTCACCTTCCAAGGTACGGGTCTTCTTGGCCCCGCCATCCGGTAAGCACTGATTAATATTTTTTAACTTTTCTGGTATTCTGTTTCAAATGTAGTGTTTCATTTTATTTATCTTGCCGGAGCGTACCCGTGTTTCCTTCTGCTTCCAAATGTTATAATTATGACTTAGCCGTTTCGGTAAGTCGCTTCACTTTGTTAAGAGATAGTTCCCGTTTGTTGTTTTGTAAATTAATTGTTATACGCCTTTCGAAGTAA
Organism: Anabrus simplex; assembly: GCF_040414725.1. Classification (NCBI taxonomy): domain Eukaryota; kingdom Metazoa; phylum Arthropoda; class Insecta; order Orthoptera; family Tettigoniidae; genus Anabrus; species Anabrus simplex. Next base: position 85,209,905 of record NC_090274.1, on the reverse strand, counting down.
TTCTTATCAGTAATATTTTTCTCGGGACTATCTCATTCATTCCGCTTCATCGTGGATTATTCATCTTTAGGTCGGGTACCCTTTCTCAGAAGTGTTTTTGAGGGGGCTACCCACCGAAGATGCTCTGCTCCATGATTACACGTAAATTATTTTTCCCTTTTAGATGTATCTCTTCACTTTAGTATAACGTTACCTTCCTTTATTTATTTCGAACTGTTTTGGGTTTTTAAAGGTAACGCCACGACAGTGGAACGTCATGTGTGATGTTCCGGTGTAAAATAAATTTAATTACTAAATGCTACCCTCATGTAAATTGTAATGGTTGTTGAAATTATGCCGTCATTATTTTAATTGTATCTTGGTTATTGCTTTATATATGAAATCGAATCTAACTTGTTAAGTAAAGTTTAGGATTACATTGACTTCGCTTCTTCAGTGTTACCAATACCTTCCACCGCCTGGATATGGTTCCCAGCCGTTTCCCGGTTATCCTTTCTTAATAGTCATGTTGGTTAAACTGTTTGTTTATTTCCTGTAATTAATGTGCTTGCAAATTTAATTTCGTACATGTTGACGTGCCTAGCGTACAGTACTTTTGGTGAAAGCATTACGGTAGCAAACATTTTCTCTTCATTAAACCTATTAATTGTAACCTTACCCTTTGGAGAGGTTGCAGTATGTTAGCAGAGCTTTGGGTTGCTGAAGAAGCAAAGTTGACGGTAATTCGGTGGTTATAACCTAAAATTTAATTCAAGTATTATCTCGTAGTTTCCTTTTTTTATCAACATGTCTCGTGCTATCCCAGGTCCGTTCCATTTGAGGAAGGAGGAATTAGCTTACGAACTTCGTATTCGTAAGTTGAATTCGACAGGAAAGGTTAAGGATGACACGAGCTTGTTGAAACAATCGCTAAATGAACCTGTTTTCGTCCCAGGGTTATCAACAGATGAAGTGTGCGCATCTTTGTCGATTGTTAGAGATAAAATTGTAGAATATAAAGCCATTATTATGTCATTTTGTTCTTCTAAACCGTCCGATGCACAGTTAGCACGTGCGAAAGGCCAAGTGCAGCATTACGTGGACAGGATTCGCGATCTGTTGGCGCATAATTTATCTGAAGATGAGCGATGTGAGTGCGAATCGTTGTTATTGCAGTTTTGTGATATTTCTGATAAAATTGTTGGATTGCTGGAAGGTAATTCTTTGCCTAGCTCAAGTTCAATAGTTAATGTGCCCGTCCAATCTGAAACGTGTGACAGTGACACTGTATCTGTATCTACTGCTTCACAAGTTAGTGCAGTGGTCACTTGTAATGATGTTCCCGTGCAATCTTTTCCTGCTGGAGTTACCAGTGCTTCTCTGCCCGTGAATAATTATAGTGGTGCTTCTTGTACGCAAGTTACTATGTCAACTGTTCCTATGGGAACTGTTAATTCTACCGTGTCTTTATCTCATCCTCCGGTTGCGACCCAAGTTGTTTCTCTTCCTATTGTACAAAGATATCCCCATGTCCAAGTGTCACCTGTAATAAATTCTTCTGGGGTGTCACAGATGTGTGAAAATGTGTCGCAAATGCGAATATCTGTGCCGGTTTCTATGCAATCTAACCTCAGTCCTAACCTCACTTTTAGTACTCCTACCCTATCCCAGGAGCGTTCAAATCAAGATTTCTTTACTACTGTATTGCCTTCTTGTAACCAATCCAGTGCTGTTCAGGTACCTACTACTCCTGCTGCTTCTCAAATTTTTTCAAACTTACCTCACCCATTAACTGCTATATTTAAGGGTGTATCTAAGTTCACCGCTAATTCGATTGACGAAGTCATAGTATTTCTACGTTTTTTGGTTGAATTTAAAGATCAGAGTATAGTGTATTCCTTAAGTCGTGACAATTTCTTCCAAGTCTTATATCCACATGTATCTGGAGCTCTTTCTGAGCATGTCATAAGAGCCATTTCAGAAAAGTGGACAGTTGACCAATTTCATGCACATGTGCTTGAGTTTTTTATTCCTTCCCGTGCTTTGTCTTCTTTGGTTCAGAAGCATTATTTTCGAGTACAGTATTTGAATGAAACATTGTCGGAATACATCCAGGACATTAAGTTCAATGCTCGGATCTTCATGCTAAACTATTCTGAGTCTCAAATGGTTGCTAGCATTATTGAGGGTCTTGCACCAAATTACCGGTCGTATCTTGCTCTGTCACCTCGACCCGCTACATTCGCTCAGTTGGAAGCTATTACTGTTTCTGCTGAAGGCATTAGGTATGCCGACCAGTTACGAGTCGCCTTAGCTCCTCCTCCTATGAGCATGTCTTCTCAGGTCACTAGTACCGTTTCTACTTCTTCCAAGCCACGTAATTCACGTGCATGTTATAGTTGTGGTTCTACGGATCACTTCCAGCGGAATTGTCCTAAGATTGGGCCCTTAGGCAATTCAAAACCTGTCATGGGTGGTCAACTTCAAAATTTCCAAAGGAACTGTCCTAAGATTGAGCCCTTAGGCAATTCGATTCCGAATGAGAATAGAGTTTCTCCCTCCACTAGTTCTTGCAGATATTGTGGGTCAAATAGACACTTCTCAAGACAGTGTCCTCGCAATTCTTCCGGCTCTGGGCGTTCTGGTAATAGTAATCCCAGATGACTAGCCGCCGATCCTGGTGCCAAAACTTATAGTGTACCTTCATGTTTCGTCTGTTATCGCTGTCAATTAGTTGATGATTTACCCGACCCTGTAGTCGATTATAAGCTTCAGTCTGACCCTAGTGTCAATTTTCCAAAATCTTGTGGTATTTCTGCTATTCCTCCATGTAAATTACCTTACATTTGCCTAGAAGTGAACAATGAACCAGTTTGTGCTCTAGTTGATTCTGGAAGTAGCCTCACCTTGATGAGTGAAAATTTGTATAACTCTGTGAAATCTGTTTGTAAGTTCCCCGATTTAACACCTGTGTCTTTAACCTGCCATACGGCTAATTCTAATTCCTTGAATTTGATTGGAAGTCTGAATCTCAAAATTAGGATACGTAATTTCACATGGAAAATGCCCGTGGTAGTGGTGAAAGATTTATCTTGTCCTTTCATTCTCGGTGCAAATTTTATTGCCAAAACTGGTATGGTTTTGGATCTTCAATATAATAAGTTCCAGTTTAAGTTTTCTATGAGGATCTTTACATTGTGTAACCGTTCTCCTATCCTTCCTTATCATGTCAGTGCTGTGTCTGAGGACACAAGTGAACCAAAAGCTTTCGACTTTGATCATTTGCCTGATGATCAGGCCAACCAGCTTAGGAATCTTTGCGATAAATTTCCTGATGTGTTCACTGACAAGTTAGGTGTGACCAATGTTTTGGAGTATAAAATTGAAGTAACTGACAATGTACCTGTTCGTTCTCCTCCGTACCGGTTGTCGCCTCCTAAGATGAAAGCCCTTAAGGCTATCATCGACCAAATGCTTGCTGATGGTGTAATACGTCCTTCTAAATCTGCGTACTCTTCTCCCATATTCCTAGTCCCTAAACCACAGGGTGGTTTTCGGCCTGTAATAGACTATCGAATGTTGAATAAGCGAGTTGTGCTTCAATCTGTTCCACTTCCTGACTTGCACTCTTGTTTCTCTTGGTTTGCTAATGCCAAAATTTTTACCACTTTTGATCTGAATCAGGCGTACTATCAGATACCTCTTGCTGAGGAATCCAAGCATCTCACAGCTTTTGCTACTGACTGGAACCTCTATGAATTTGAGCGCGTGCCGTTTGGACTGGCAACGGGAGCTGCTGTTTTGACCCGGCTGCTGGATAACGTGTTGTCAGACATTAAATTCAAATTCGTTTATAATTATCTTGATGATTTGGTCATTTTTAGCGAAACTTTTGAAGAACACCTTGCTCATATTAATGAAGTCCTTGAAAGGCTACGTAAAGCAGGACTAACCCTTAAGGCTAGCAAAGTGACTTTCGCACAGCCTCAGATGTCCTTCCTAGGGCATATCGTGTCCGAGAAAGGCGTTTCGGTTGACCAATCTCGTACTGCAGCTATCCAAAATTTTCCTACTCCTAAAGATGTCAAAGCTGTCGCTAGGTTCGTTGGTATGGTCAATTTCTTCCGTAAATTTATCCCTAATTTCGCTGAAAGAGCAGCCCCATTAAATGCCTTGAGGAGAAAAGATGCTAAATTTGAGTGGGGTGATGCCCAACTTGAAGCTTTCTATGATCTGAAATCTGCTTTATGTAATGCTCCTGTACTGGCAATGCCAGATTTTTCTAAACGTTTCATTCTTCAAACCGATGCCTCATCTACAGGTATATCTGGTGTTCTCCTTCAGGAATTTGAAGAGGGACGTCGTCCTATCTCTTATGCTTCACGTAGTCTAAATCCTGCTGAACGCAACTATTCTATATATGAGTTGGAAGCCTTAGCTGTTGTTTTCTCCTTGGAGAAATTTAGAATGTATCTTGAACATCTACCTTTTGATCTTGAAACAGACAATCAGGCATTGAGTTGGGTACTGGCCAAGCCAAGAAGAACTGGTCGCCTTGCGCGTTGGGCAGTACGCATCTCAGCTTTTCAATTTGAAGCTCGTCACATTCGTGGAACTCAAAATGTCATTGCCGACACTCTTAGTAGAATGTTCTACCCTGGCAGTTCTGATCCTCAATTAGAATCCGCTGATCCCTCTCCTGAACAAGTTTCGGCCTTTGTTAATGTGGTTTTGACCAATTCCCCTGTCCTTTTCAAAGATATTTCTAAACATCAGGAAGACGATCCTGAATTGAAGGGTATTATTGACAGGATTAAATCTGGTGAACAGGTCAAACCGTATGCCCTCAAAAATGGTGTTTTATGTTGTCCTGCTCGTGGGCGCAGAGACCTCAAAATTGTTGTACCTTCTAATCTAGTCCCTGCTCTTTTCAAATATTTCCATGAATCCCCTGTTGGCGGACACCTTGGTGTATTTAAAACCAGAGAGAAAATTCGTAAGCATTTTATTTGGAAATCTATGGATGGTGAAATTCGGACAATGGTCAAATCTTGCAAAACCTGTAACATCAGTAAACCCGCTCCTAATACCCGCCTTGGTCTGTCGTCATCTGAGCAAGCTTCTCGCCCAATGGAGAGACTATTTATCGACTACATTGGACCATTCCCGCGTTCGCGGACCGGCCATCGTTTCATACTTGTGTGTGTTGATGCGTTCTCGCGTTTTACATGGCTGTTCCCTACTCGCATGGCTAATGCTAGTACTACTATTTCTTGCTTAAAACAGATCTTTGCTTCATTTGGACCCTGTCAATTTTTGGTGAGTGATAATGCTAGAGCTTTTACATCTGTGCAATTCCGTAATTTCTGTTTTGATCTATCTATCTCTCATGTGACTACCACACCTTATTATCCCAGGCCTAATTATGCTGAAAGAGTTAATCGGAACCTAAGATCTGCTCTTATTGCATACCATTCTTCTGACCACTCGAAGTGGGATTCTTCACTTAATTGGCTATCATTTGCTTTCAATACTGCTATTCATGAAAGTCACAAGCAAACGCCTGCTTCATTGATGCTAGCGTTCACCCCTAATTCTCCACTTTCTAATCTGTGGTCCATTAACAATCTCCTGCCTGATGTCGCTAATCCAGAAACGATCCGTGCTGCTTGGCATCGTGCGCGTAAAAATTTGAAGGTTTATTACGCTAAAGTTCAACGTAACTATAATCACGGGCGAAGACCGCACAATCTGTCTGTGGGTGACCAGGTCTATGTAAAGACTCATCCCATTAGTAGTGCTGCGGACCATGTAATAAGCAAGTTATCCCCCAGATTTCGAGGTCCCTGCACAATTTTGAAATTTTTAACCCCTGTATCATTGTTAGTCAGTGATCCTGAAAGAAAGAGGATCAGCCGTGTGCATTTATCTCAGATAAAAATTCCCTAGTTATGAGATAATACTTTAGAAACTATTTTGTTTTGGGGTAGTGTTAAGGAATTAGTTGTAAGCAAATTTTTAATTAGTGCGCACAATTTTCCGGGTTTTATAGTTTATGATTTAGTTAAGTCTCTTTAGTTGTAATGGAAAGGTCATTTATGATCACATTAGATATAATTTAGTATGTATTGTGGGGTAGAATTAAGATCTTCGTAACTAGGGATTATTGTCAAATTGTGGAATCAGGGTAAACTCCGGTAGAGTTTTTGAGTTTCTTTAAACTATTTCCTAAATTTCATCTTAAGTATCGATAGTGCTTGCCTGTATGGGGGGGCTAAGATAGTCCCAAACCTGTGGGGGAACCTCCCAAATGAAGGTCGAGGAGACACCGGTTAGGTGCCTCCAAGCTCTTGTCCACCAGGGTGGCTTTAGCTTCATATTCCCTGTCTGCTGCGGGTAAATTTCTGTTGCAGTGGCCGGAGGGGGATACCATCCCCATTTCTGCTGTCGTGCCTAGTGGAGAGGTACATTATGTCTTGGGCCCTGCCGTTCTGCACTGCATTCCAGTGACCTGAGGCACAGATGACAATTACTGTTCTTGCCTGACAACTTGACGTCCCTAATCCAAGAGGGAACCGTCTGCATGGTGGTGACCATCATCCCATGCCAAGATTCTGAATAATTACCAGACATACTCTGACGTGGCCATTAGTGGCACGTGATATCACCTATACTTGGACATGTCAATTTACAGCGCTGTAACCAGATGTGCCAATGACGCCAGTCGTGCTAGGCTGTGCGCAGTCACCCAGTTTGAACTGTAATGTTGAGGCTGAAGACAATGGCCGCGTCGTCAGTCACATCAACAGCAAGAACTCGTGGTGCTACAGTGTAAATAAAACAGAAAAACCAAGAACTCGATTCAAAAGATGTCTCTTATTTGTGTTAAATTTTTTTTTTCAGTGAACGTTTCATTTTTTTTTAAAGAAAATAATTTCAGTGTGGTGTTTTATGAACTTAAGAACAAAAAAAAGAATTTTTTTTAAAATCTCTTTAGTGTATACTTTACGTGGTTTCTGTTTCAACAAACATTCTTATATGTCCTTTGTTTTCAGTGACACTTTTCCTTTGTTTTTCAGCGTTTTATTTTTAAGGTGTTTTGTTATTTTCTAAACTATGCTGTAACTGAACTGCTAAAATTGTGAATAAAATTTTTATTTTTGGAGCGGTGCTCCAAATTAAAGGGGGGGAGTATGTTGTGATTATTGGGATTTGATTATTTGGACTCGGAAGACGGCGATAAATTATGTATGTAAAGGATTTATTCTATTGTTTTGGTTTTCCTTAGTATGTGAATTTTGGAATTGTTTGATTGGTTTGAAGTCGATATGATTTTAAAATTATTTGATTGTTATTGTAATTCTGGTGCATCCTGTACCAGACGCGCCACATCGGCGTGGGAGATTTCCGGTTTCGTAAAGTTGCACAAATTTCGTAATTTTTCTAGAGGCTTCCTAAATGTTCCTTGTCAGCACTATTTTTTCTGCGCTCCTATTGGAGAAAATAAAAGGAAATGTGATTGGTAGGTGAAGGAAATCATCGTACGCTCATTGGCCGTGGTAATATTTCATAATTTCCGGGGAGAAGCGTTGTCGCTGGAGCCTTGCTCTGCGAGGGCGTCTTTTCTGTTTGACCACTGAAGGGAACGGTCACCTTCCAAGGTACGGGTCTTCTTGGCCCCGCCATCCGGTAAGCACTGATTAATATTTTTTAACTTTTCTGGTATTCTGTTTCAAATGTAGTGTTTCATTTTATTTATCTTGCCGGAGCGTACCCGTGTTTCCTTCTGCTTCCAAATGTTATAATTATGACTTAGCCGTTTCGGTAAGTCGCTTCACTTTGTTAAGAGATAGTTCCCGTTTGTTGTTTTGTAAATTAATTGTTATACGCCTTTCGAAGTAATTCTTATCAGTAATATTTTTCTCGGGACTATCTCATTCATTCCGCTTCATCGTGGATTATTCATCTTTAGGTCGGGTACCCTTTCTCAGAAGTGTTTTTGAGGGGGCTACCCACCGAAGATGCTCTGCTCCATGATTACACGTAAATTATTTTTCCCTTTTAGATGTATCTCTTCACTTTAGTATAACGTTACCTTCCTTTATTTATTTCGAACTGTTTTGGGTTTTTAAAGGTAACGCCACGACAGTGGAACGTCATGTGTGATGTTTCGGTGTAAAATAAATTTAATTACTAAATGCTACCCTCATGTAAATTGTAATGGTTGTTGAAATTATGCCGTCATTATTTTAATTGTATCTTGGTTATTGCTTTATATATGAAATCGAATCTAACTTGTTAAGTAAAGTTTAGGATTACATTGACTTCGCTTCTTCAGTGTTACCAATACCTTCCACCGCCTGGATATGGTTCCCAGCCGTTTCCCGGTTATCCTTTCTTAATAGTCATGTTGGTTAAACTGTTTGTTTATTTCCTGTAATTAATGTGCTTGCAAATTTAATTTCGTACATGTTGACGTGCCTAGCGTACAGTACTTTTGGTGAAAGCATTACGGTAGCAAACATTTTCTCTTCATTAAACCTATTAATTGTAACCTTACCCTTTGGAGAGGTTGCAGTTTCGACCATTATTCTTGGTCATCATCAGCCGATCACAAATACGTATAAAAGACAATGCCCAGGCAAATAAAATGTGAAGTTTACATAATTCATTCAGTAGCTGTTTGTGAAGCACCAAAAAACTTTAGGGAGCACTGAGTGTTGAAATTTCAGTCCATCACTAAAAAGAATAGAAGACAATGAATAGAGTCTATGTAAATGTAGTACAGAGCAAGTTCTTTAAGAGTAGCAAGACATATGTGCGGATCGGCACTGTGCTTCATGAACTACAACTAGAAATACATGTTTCATCCTAGACTTCTCCATAACATTGAAATTCCAACACACAGTGCTCCCTGAAGTGTTTTAGTGCTTCACAAACAGCAACTGACGGAATTATTTAAATTTCACATTTTATTTGCCAGTGCATTGTCTTTTATACTTATTTGTGATCGGCTGATGATGACCAGGAATAACGGTCGAAACCGGTACCAATTATAATTAAGTAGGAATGTAAAAATTACATTTCTTTTAATAGTATTGAAAGGTTGAACCATCATATACCTTCTTTTAATAGTGTGTAAAATATTCCTCTAAATCAATTAAATATGTGCAGTACTTGCATCTTTTGCAGTCTTACATAATATCAGCTTCATATCCAAACTGGCAGTACTGAATTATTCACCTACAGGGCTTCATTACATCCTTCTAATCAACACTAACTTCAGGCCAACTTCACTGATAACTTAAGGCCATGCTGCCAATGGGGGAAAACACAGACATTGCACTAATGCAATTCATATCTTGTATTGAATATGAGGATCCAATGGAGTCCATTAAAGGTATAATTCCTTTGTAGTGCACAAGCACTGACACATGTGGATTGGCTCAGTGTAATGAGTCTACATGAAACATGTCCTTTTCTTATCATCATGGTTGTGATCCACAGTATGGAAGATATTACACATTTATCATTCTTTGCCTCAGTGCTTAGACATTCAAGTTTTTCTATAGGGGTCAGTTCAAAAAATATGCAACAGAGCATGTTAGTAGTAGTAGTAGTAGTAGTAGTAGTAGTAGTAGTAGCAGCAGCAGCATTATTATCAATATTTGGAATGGCTAAATTAAGATGAGAAGGACCATTCATTCAAAATCTTGTTTCATTCTTTCTAATAGCAAGACTCATCCTTAATGGGGCTGACTGATCGAAAACACCATCAAGGTAGTGAACCAAAAGTGAACCAACACTCATTTTTGTATATCATGTAATAACGCAATAAATGATTTTATGTAAGAATGCATTTAGTGTTTTGTACTGCGTAAAGAACAGAGGTATCTTCTGGATAACTTCAGAACTTGCTGCCAATAGTGGCAAACACGGACACTTTGCTAATGCCGTTGTTATCCATGAGCACGTTATGAAATGTCCAGTTACAGGAATAGATACATACATACATATTCATTATAGACTGTTATTCTTTTTGGTGTTCAGTCTGCAAGCTGCTGTGAATGTAATTATCACCACTACAATTTCCTACTTCTAACTAGTTCTATATCTCTTATCTATTCATGTGAAACAGTCCAATCATCATCGCCTTAGTCTCCCTTTATTCTTCTTACCCTCCATGACCGACTCCATCATTCTCCTAGTTAACCTATCCTGCCCCATGCATCTCACATGACTGCACCACAATTCCCTCCATGACTACAGCTCCATCCATTGCGTTCAATCCTAACTTAGCTTTTATTTCTTCATAACAAGTACCCTACTGCCATTGTTCACACCTCTTTTTACCAACAATCATTCTTGCTACTTTCATGCCTGTTACTTCTAAGTTGTGAATAAGTTATCCTGTGTCTACCGAGCTTTCACTCCCGTATGGCAAAGTTGGTCCAAAAACACATCTATGTAAAGATAGTTTCGTCCAGGAGCTGACTTCATTCTTCCGGAATGCTGTTGATTGCAGCTGTGAGCAGACTGCATTAGCTTGATTCAATTTCACTTACTATATTACCAGCCTGGAAGTGCCCACATCCTAAAAATTTGAAATATCTACCTGTTCCAACTTCGTTTCCCCAATCTGACATTCATTTACCTTGGATGTCTTACCTACTGACATCAATTTAGTCATAGAAAGGCTAATTTTCATATCATACTCATTTTACCTATTTTCAAGTTCCAAGACAGTAGACTGCAGGCTTCAGGCAAAATCTGCCATTAAGCTAAAGTTGTCAGCATATGCCAGATTGCTTACTAAATTTTCACCTTACTGAATCCCTTCCTGCCAATTTATACCTTTTAGCAGATGATCTATGTAAAATACGAACAACAAAGATTTTTCAAAATTCTGGCAAATACAGAAAATACATACCTGACAGTTCCTTTGTGGTCCGAAACCACACTGCTTTTCGTCCTACTTACTCTGAAACACTGACCTCACCTCCCTTCCCCGTTGCCAGTAAACACCTTGGCTGGTATACTGATTATTAAGATACCTTGATAATTGATGCAATCCTTCCCCTTTGCTTGCTTATAGGTAGGTGCAAATACAGCTTCCACCCAATCTGAAGGTACCTTACTAACACTCCATGATAATCTTACTTTATGAAGCCATTTCAACCCTCCCTTCCCACTATACTTCACCATTTCAGGACTAATTTGATTTATTCGTGCTGCTTGATGACAATGGAGTATATCTACCATCCTTTCCAATACCTTAAGAATAATTTCACCAACATCATTGCCCTCTTGACACAAGAGTTCAGAAACAATAAGGACTGCAAGTAATATATGACACAGCAATGTTGCAGAAAAAAGACTGTGTACTATGACTGTGAAAATTATTTGTATGAATTAATTTGATTAGTATGATGCTGAACTGCAAGAATGGTCTAAATATGGTATTGCTGAAGAGAGAAATTATGAAGGGGCTAGACGTAAAGGTTACATTCTACTTCATCAGGTTGTATTTAAGGACAATGCAGCGATGTGAATTAGACCCACATTCGACACATCCAGTATAAGGAAGAGGGAGTTGTCACTGAATTACTGTATGACAAAGGTCCAAACTTAATTGAAATTCCCTCTCTTCTGTTCAGGTTTAGAGAGAGGCCAGTTGGTGTGAGAATATTACACATTGGCACTCGCACATCACTGCTGCACTTGCGTGAAAGATTTTCAGTTATACAAGGATGAAGGAGAAGCCAGACAGACCATGCTGTCAAGATGTGTGAGATAAAAAATGGCACCAAGCTAAGAAGGCGGATGTTGATTCTGGAACTCTATCGGAAAACATGATAAAATATGCTGTGGTATTTGAGGCGACAGGTGTAGACCTTGTTGGACTCTTGTCACAGAAAGTAAAAAAGGAAGGCGCGAATTATGATCTTAACATGTGTTGTGTATACGCAGTGCACTTAGATCTTGTAAGCAATTTCATAACGAATGGATTTTTACTGAGTTTTCGATGGTTCATTACTCGATGGGAAAGACCAAAAGTGTCTACAACAATAGAACAAATTTCACTGGTACAGATAACTTGTTTTGATAGATAGATAAAGCCTTTATTTTCTGTGGCGAAGTTAGGGCTCTTGGCCCTTTCTTACACTTAAGTACACACATATTGTTATTATTCCATACAATGACATTGATTAACTTAAAATACCAAGAACTACAAATAACACTAATTTTTAAGACAAAATATGAATATATACACGCAAAGAAGAAAGAAAGAAAAAGTAACTGCTTACATAATACACGTTTGAAAAAAAATTCAATACACAACGAAAGAAATACGAATGTAACAATACTAGTAAGCTTAATAAAAATATTAAATGAAATCTAACTAATTGTATCCTTGCAAGACTAGATCTAAGTTAAATACTGTACTTACTACTAGCTATTTTTAGGCTACTTCTACTTCGTATTAACTGAATATTTTTTGTACAATAATCTCATACCATTTTCACAATCACTCGTTCCACTCATACACGTACCTTGCTGGAAGCACTTAACGAGGAACTGCTGGTAGGAGGTTTTAAATATGCTTTTTGATGCAGCATCCTTGATGTCTCTGGGAAGAGCATTCCACCATCCCGAAGCGGTGCTAGTAAATGATCGATGGTATGTGGTTGTTCGGTGGACAGGTATTTCTAGCAGGGACACTGACCGAGTATCATGGAGATGTAAAGAACCAAGGTGACGAAAATTGCTGGAGAGATAAGCAGGGAAGTCTTCCGTAAGTACCTGGTACACACGAGTATTTGCACGTAGTTTACGCCTGTCGTCTAGTCGTAACCAAGATAATTGTTTATAGTAGGGAGAAACTCGAGCGTCATACCGTAAATCCATAGCATATCTAAGACAAACATTTTGAGTGCGTTGTAGTTTCAAGCTTAATTCATTTGTTATATCCGTAAGAATTACATTACAGTAGTCAAAAATAGGAAATAATAATGAGCGAACAAGTTGAATTTTTAGTGATAGAGGGAATACATTTCTGAACCGTTTTAAGGGGTGCCACAATAAACCTTTATGCAGATATTCTTAACTTGCGCTGACCAGTTTAGAGTTTCCGTTATAATAACACCAAGGTTAGAAACTGATTCACAATAAAGTATAACAGTATTATTTAAAGTTACGGGAGGAATGCAATTTTGTTTTAAAATGTGAAGATTCTTTGATGTACCGATGATAATGGTTGCGTTTTATGGAGGTTTAATTTAAGGTTGTTTTTAATTGCATAGCTATTAATTTGCTCCAGGTCAGCTTTTACATTACTATTGCTTGTTGTATATTATTAGTTCTAGTGTGGTAATAAATTTGCAGATCATGAGCATAAAGATGGTACTTGCAGTGCTTAATTGATCTGGTGATATCATTTATATATAAAGTGAATATGAGAGGGCCTAGGACTGACCCTTGTGGAACACCAATATTTTTTGTTCGCCACGTTGATTTATTGTTATTTGCAACCACACACTGCCGGCGGTTCGTGAGGTAAGAATAGAAAAATTCCAGCACTTTCTGGCTAAAGTTTAAGGACTGTAAGTTGGGAAGAAGCAACCTAGGATCAACAGTATCAAATGCGCTCCTGAAATCTAAAAGAGGAAGTATTGTCACTTGTTTGTTGTCCATCGCATATCTAATGTCATCTGTCACTTTCAGCAGAGCTGTCATGGTACTATGTTTTTTCTTAAAGCCTGATTGGTAAGAGTCGAGTAAAGCATATTTATGAAAGTACGTAAGGATTTGCTCACGTACCAGGTGTTCCAGCACTTTGGACAGGGGTGGTAGGATAGAAACTGGTCGGTAATCTGAAGGGATACTGGGTCCATCCTTTTTTGGGATTGGGATGATGAGGGCATCCTTCCACACCGTAATGAAAACTCTCTGGGTTAAACAGTAGTTAATAATGTGTGTTACGATCGGCAGAATGGCGCCAATGATATATTTGTAGAAGGACAGTGGTATGCCGTCGTGTCCAGCAGCATTTGATCTGAGAGAAAACATAACTCGTTTTACGTCATTTATACCAACCTCTTTAAAGACAAACATATCTTAAATTGGCATAAAATGAACATTATTATTATTATTATTGTTATAAAAATTATTATTATTACTTGTACAGTTATGAAAATTGTTGTTATTATTATTATTATTATTATAAAATTATTATTATCATTACTTGTACAGTTATGAAAATTGTTATTATTATTATTATTTTATTATTATTATTTGCTCTTACAGTGGATTCAGCAGACGTGAAGTATAAATTTAAGTCATCAAGGGATACATTCAGCGCTTGCTTTAATAACTTTCGACCTATACCCATCGTTCGTAATTGTTTTCATACTTCTGTCGAAATCTTGCATTTCGATACTTGACATATGTGTTTATATTTACTGTTTTTGATTAACTGTTTAACCTTGTTGCGGAGAACGCGGTAATTTTCAAAGTCATCAGCATTACCCGTTCGTTTAAACCTTCTGTACCATGAGTCACGGTTTGCCATTTCTGATTTAATCTTCTCACTAGTCAACCACGGAGAAGGTGGTCGAGTTACCCGGATCTCTTTCTTGGGAGCAAATCTGTCATACAGATACAGATACTATACACCAGATCAGATAGTTTATTTATTTTTACGTCAATATCATCCGTGTGTAAAATATCGTTCCACGGCAGATAATATGCTTCGTGTCGTATTATTTCCTTGTGCAGATTTTTTATATCCCTGCGTGTTATATATTTAGTTTCGTATTTTGGCATCTTTAATGAATAGCAGACATATATTAGATCATGGGTAGAAATACCTGGCACTGCAAGCTGTCCGTGTTTTAAAACTTTCTGAGTATTGTTAGTTATGATCAAGTCAACCAAAGTATAAGTCATCCGGTTAACTGTATGTAGATGATTAGTAGCGTTTAGAGGTAGGATGTTCAGGTCTAATTTAAAGAACATATTTTGTAAATGTAATGAGTCATTTGTCGCAGTCAGCAGATTTGTATTAAAATCTCAAAGTATAATTATATTTTCGTACAGTGGAATTAACTTGGCTAAGCAAATTTATGTCTTACGTCTGGGGGTTTATAAACTACTCCGATCAATACTTTTTGATTGTTAGCCAAAACTTCTATAAACATAAACTCACGTCGATTGGGAATTGCCTGGTCTGAAGTAGCCACTATTTTACTTTTGAGATCATTACGACAGTATATAGCACACCCTCCCCCTATACGTTTTCTTCGGTCTAGACGATGTAAAGTCATGTCATTTTGTTCAACAAGGCCTGAGTTTAGTGAGGGTTGTAACCAAGTCTCAGTTACACATATGCAGTGAAAGGTATTACTATCATGAAAGAGTGATTGTATTTCGTTAATGTGAGCCATTAACGATTGCGCGTTAATATGACAACACTGTAGGACTCGCCGATATCTTGAAAGACATTCCCTGAGAATGTTTCCCGCTGACACTGTTGAAGGGTAGGGTGAGGGGGGCGACTGGGGAGGGGGTGGGAGCAGGTCACTGGCATCAAGGTCACTACAATCGGTAGAAATAACACTCGTATTATGACTAGCCATTATCTAGGAAATACTTCTGCTTACTCACCTTGTTTTCTCCACAAGTACTCACATTAACTCACACACATACACGCACATTTACTTAAAACTACAACATCATGCATTAATGCCATCTCAGTAATGGGTCAGTATCAATGCTCACTCATGTTTTACATTAAACTAACAAGTTGTACCATTGTAGTAATTAACACCTTTCGTCCATTGTCACATAGCACAACAATGCGACCGTCTTGGCTCCAGACACGATTTAAGCCAAAGTGATCTCGTGCACGATTTAAAATGTTTTCCTGGTACCCGTGAGCGATTCCGTCAGGAGAAGGTGCGTGCGTTTTAGCCGACGTTTAGCCCCCCAAATGCGGTCACGATTCTAGTACCGCAGGAACTTAATAATCAAAGGGCGTTTACCCGTGGCAACCACATCAGTCGTTGTTCACTTTGGAACACCTAGGCGATGGCAACGGTCAATGTCTGACATATTAAACTCGATATCCAGTTTTTCTTTAATAGTTGATAATACTTTAGCGTACACGTTTTCACCTGGTGCTTCCGGGACGCCATGCAAAATTAGACAGTTTTGGCGGCTGTATTGTTCCGCTTCGTCCATCCGTTCACTTTGCTCGTTCAGCTTTTCCTCTATTTTTAAAATATTGTTTTTAATGTATTTCATTTCACCAGACACGTTCTCTTGAAACGCACAGAACTTCTCCTCCAGCCGCTGTAGTTTCTCCTCCCGGTTGGCGCTGCTGGTCGCCTCCTTGAGTTGGGCGCGAAAATGCTGCATTGCATCTTCAATTGCCGATACCTTTTGAACTACATCCCGTAGCGTCATGTTTTTTGTCAGTATTGGACGGTGATTATTAAAACTATGGAGATTAGGTCACGAATGGCACTTAGTTGCTGTTTATCTTGCAGATTTACGAGTTTGCCTTGACACACACTTTACACTATGACTCAGCTCTCCACCATCTTGTAATTGATAAACTGTCGACTAAAACCACACAGAAAGAGAGTCCACAATGCAGCAAATAGAGTAAAGCATTAACCACGCCAAAGCAGACTGGTGGGGTGGTTGGTGGCAAAGTCTGATTCAGATAGTAAAGAGAAATTTGAGATGTGTCCTTGGGAGAGCTTCACTGTGTTGCGATGAGATGACGACACTACTGTGTGAGTGTGAAGCCGTCATTAATTCCCGTCCTCTTAGCTACTTGCCTGAGAAGCCTGAAGATCTCAACCAACTTTCACCTTCAAGTATTTTGCAAGGCGATGTCTGCATGGGAATACCATATTTAGATCAACTGGATTCTGTGAAGTTGTCAAAGAGATGTTGATTTCTACTACAGTTGCAACAAGATTTTGAGAAGAGTAACTTACCTAAGTCAGTTGATCAAGAAGAAGAATAAAATGTCTATAAAAACTGGAGGAGATGTGGTGCTGGTTGCAGCTGATGGAAGAACTGGATCAAATGGCCATTAACACGGGTGCTAGAAGTGTATCGTGGGAAAAAGTTGGAAACAGTGTCATGTGAGGTGACTAGTCCACATCAGTGACTTCTGAAACTGTGAAGGAGGATGCTAATGACTGCCCCAGTAGCTTTCCCTCTCATAAACAGTCTGACTCATCACTCCTCAAACTGGTATTATGACAGCACTTCTACCGTTTCATATGAATATAAGAACTGATTAAATCCGAGTAATTTACAATAAATGTGAAGTTCCTCACAGGTAAAAAGAAAGTTTCTCACAGGCTATGTGCTTTAGGAATTAAGACTGTAGGGCATTCTGAAAATATATCTCCATCATTAATCCACCTATCAAAATAGTGTACATGAGCAGAAAGTTCTACAAGCAGATTTCCTGTAAGATTGGTAGATTTCAAATACGGATGGCCATGTATATTTTTGGGAGAGTAAAATTACTGTTGCAGTCTTCACATAAATCCCCAGTCAATTCATGGATGTTGAAATGATACTGAACTTAAAAACCCACGGGATTCTAAATGTGGGTTAAAATACATCCAGTAGTTTTTCAGTTACAAGAACTCAAACAACAACAAAAAAGAAAGGCACAACCCCTAAGCTAAAAAATATTTAGGTACATTATTACACCTGAAATGGATAACTAAAAGAAAATGCTGCCAAAATAATCAATATATAGATTCACAGTTGTTACATTTTTTAAAATATAGATTACAGTCAGTACTAATATGCATGGCTTATCAGTCCATGGACTAGAATGATGCAGATTTCCATTTCAATTTATCCAGTCCTACCGGCTTCTTCTCTATCTAGCACAGTGTTATCCGAGAAATTTTGTCAGCCGGGTATAAGGAATGAGTGGCTACATAGGGAATACTACGCATTAAAATGGATATAAAATTTTTTTAATTTATACCCCTCACGGCATTCGTATTAACAGTAACTGCAAAATTGAGCTATTTTTAGTATTTTTACCCTAAATTAGACAACAGAGAATTTTGAACTTCTAGTGTTCTATTGTTCATTCATAATCGTTCATTTTCTGGGATTACTATTCAATTGCTATGGAATGCCATACGGGTTTGTGACATCATTCAAAACCGCTAAACAACTAAACTCTGATGTAATTATGCTGAAAATAATGATTGATCATTTAATTAAACAGTGCATATCTTTATGTTAGCTGGGCAGTCAGTGAACATGGCAGGTCACTTCACCCATTAAGAGGTCTTAGGGATAGCATTGTAGTTGAAGTAATATTTACTACAATTCTTTTATCATATTAACATTATGGCATGCCCTATCACTCTAAGCCTCTAGATTTGCTCCTAAACTAAATTAATGAAACCCTGCAGGAATTTGTTTCTAAAAAGATAACAGGTTGTTATAACATTCCTTCAATTGTGGTAGATTTCATAGAACATTAATAAAGCTGGACTCGTGGTGTAGGGAGCACTCCTGTCACCTGGCGGCCCCAGGTTCGATTCTCAACTGGGTCGGGGGTTTCCAATTTTAAATGAATAATATCCCTGGCCTGGGGACTGGGGTTTGTGTCATCCTTAAAATCCTTTCCTTACATTCAACACTCTACACTGACTCCATTCCAATTATATGCAGGTTCATATTAGATGGTGCAATTAGGGGCGAAGATCTCTACAGTTCGATGCCCCAAACAAACAGCATTAAAAATAATAAATAAAGCTGTTGCAGTACCTATAGCCACACAATCAGATCAGGTGATACCAGTGTTGTTACATCATGGTAGAAAAAGAGGTGGTCCCATTAACTGGTTTTTAAATAGGGTATAAGATGACTTTTTCACTTCAATGGAGTACTTAACCATCTCACTATCCACATGAGTGCTGTAAATTCCTCACCCTAACAGGGAATAAGTACAGTATTCCTCTATATTTATCCCTCTGTGCAATCTCAAAAGCAACACTTTAGGAAGCTTTAAGGGTATTGTCATAGTGAAAAATCCAATTATCAAAGTTGACCATCAATAATATAAAAAGTTTTCAATCAGGAGAAAGGATGACTAAAAATCACTAATGAGCAAGCTCCGCATATAAACGTTAATTTAAATCTGTTCATGCCAAAGAGGGTAATATAGAATTATCAATACCGCATTAATGGTCACAATCCACTCATAATTTTAGGCAAAAAAGAAGTGACCAGTCAAAATCAGTAATCTTATCATGAACAATATCACAAAGGTCACTCGAGTAGTTTTACCAAATGAAAAAAGTCCATAGCACTGATAGGATCCAGAATCAGCTCTAAATTTCAGGTACTGATATCTCAAACTCATTGGAAATCTTACTGGGCCTTGTAGGTAAGATAAACGTGCTCATTCTTTAAAGAATAGGGCCTGCTCAGTTAATTTACACTGAAAATAATAAGTGTTATGTAACTAATCATGAAACTATCCATGGGGAAAAATAATGAATACACGGTTCCAATGCCAACAACTATCTACTATTTCCAATAACAATGAATGACATCCAGCACATAATATACTACAGGTGATGGTTTGGTCTGCCCTCTCAATATATTATCAGTTTCTAATTTTGTAAAATTATTTCACTTGTACATGTATCAGGAGCCTCAACTCACTTCATCAGCAATTTCCACATCATATATAAATATTCCCCATATCATAGGATCTAACATTATTCATCTATGGATAAGATGTCATCAATATATACCATTATTTTTAATACATACACACTTAATGACCATATCTTGATAATGATTGTTGTAATGGAACCATTTTAACCTGAATGGAACACTTTAGAACATTTATGAAAGGTTCAACTGGTTATACTTATGTTATGTTACACTTTAGTACATGTATTAAAATGCCAGAATGTTTCCTCAGAAAAACTGATCAGTGATACAATGTTTCTTGCTACTGTTTGTTCTGTCATACCCCACATAAGCGTAGACCTACTAAAAAAAAAACTATTATACTACCAAAATTAACATTTTTGCCTTGTTATTCTTAGAATGCTTTCAAGAATGAACTGGTTTACCATTGAATTATTTGACTCCTTAAGATCTAAATGAGCAATTCATTATATCAGGTCAGATGGAATCTTTCTATGTTTGTGTTGGACTGGAATATCGACGGAGAGGATCAAACCTCCCATCATGTCCTTGAATTCGTGGCTATTATATGCTCTTCTTATTGTAAATTATTGATGCAGAGGAAGACTACCCACTCACCAGCCAAATACTTATTGATTCTGTCATGCAAACTAGCTTTAAAGGTTTCGAAACACTAAGATGACGGAAATCATTTCCACAAGAGGCTAATGTATTTGAGCATTTTTAATACCATCGGGGTGATACAGGATTTAATATGCAAACTCAAAATCAGAAGGCAAGACCTCCACAACATAAGCTACTAAGACTGCCATTTTTCCTGACAAGAACTACAAAGCAAAGAGAGATGTAGAGAAACCCACTTCTTCAGCTTTAACACATGCTGTGCCAAATAAAAGATGCATACCTGTAAATTCTGCATTCGTGTAATCATAAAAATATACTTAATCAATTTGAGATCAATATGCAAATATATACGTGCATTAAGAATAGACAGGAAGTAACTCATATATCTCCCGAACATCAGATAAAAGTAGAGTTATGTAACCATTCAAACTCAGACGACTGCTAGAGGGTTTAATTGTAGTCACTATAAAGTTACCTAGAATCATACTTACGCATGGAGTATTTGATGTTTCCTCACAGCAGATTGGTTCCTCTTTGATATTCATTTCCAAGTCCATTGTAAATAGCGCGTGAAGGTATAGACGGTTTTGAGATGTAAATTACTTCCACAGATCTTTCACTGAAACATGAGCGAAAAACACTATTATTGCTGTTTTGTAGTCAAGTCTGTAACTTTAGGTGACTGTTGATATTGTGCTCATAGCCACAGGGCCTCCAGTTTTACCTGGAAACTGAACCTCAGTGATAAACATTTTCAATGAAAGAACATCCCACACCCACAGAATGGGATTACTTTGCACACCCCTTGTGAAAAGCCTGTGACTATGCAACTTACATATCACCCACTACACTGGGAATCCAATCACTTGTTTGATGTACCTCCTTTTTTTACGATATGTTTACATCACACTGACACAGATAGGACTTATGGCATTACAGCTAGGAGTGGGAAGCAAGTGGATTTGGCATTGAGTAAGGTAGATTCCCAGCATTTCTTTGGTGCAAAAATGGGAAAACACAGAAAACTGACCCTTGGGCTGTGACTTCCTTCCCCTTCCTAGCCAATTCCTATCCCATGATTACCAAAAGTTCTATCTGTGCCAGTGCAATGTAAAGCCAATTGTAAGAAAAAAGAAGAAATCTTACAACCAAACCTTCGAAACTATTCATTTCTTGCTCAAATTGCAGGGCAAGATAAGCATTTAGCCATTGTGAAGACACAGTCCCCGTGCCCTGTCCCCCCATTGGCTCTATTGGCCGTGTACATTTTGTATTGCTCAATATAAACATCACTCTCTTTTCACTAGAGTTCAGCAGTGGTTCAGATACAATATAAAATTTGAAAGTCACTAATGGGAATGTTCTGATATAGTACCTTCAATTTTTGCTTTCAATCCACGAACCTTAGGATAGTAAGTGGTGAGCCCAGCCTTATTCATAACACTTACAAATTATGCAAATCATCCTGGATGTTAATGATAATTGTGGGTAAGCCCTGCGCATTATATATTTTATCAAGCCCGTTTCTTACACAGGTATACCCATAGTTCTTCTCTCGACGCACAGTACTCACCTGGGCTAGCGCCTCTTTAAGACCTACCATGCAATATGTTGAATTCAGTAGTAGTTTAGCCAGATTCCTTATTGATCAAACAAATGATTTGATAGAAGACAGCCATGTACTCATTGGCAACTTTATCCAAAAAGTTGGAACCATTACTGATTATGCTACAATATATACTGTATGTCCATTACAACAAAAAGTTTCGAACTGGCTATGAAGTCCTTCAAAATTACTTTAATGAGCATACATGAATAAGCATGCTTCTAGAACTGATTGTTAATAATGGTTTGTTAGAAGTAGTAAATGGCATTTGTGAACTGTATCACCGCCATCTACTAATTGTTACAAAACGTTAAACAATGGATGACGGAAAACCCCATTATTCCAACGAGAAGTACTGCATGTAGTCACACCATTTACTCATCAAATCAAATGTGAATATATACAACATGGTACTGAACCTGGTATTGAACGCGCAATGCTAGCATTGGCTCTGAAATGGTTCTGAATATATTTAGAACAGCATGAATTCAGAACTCACAGTTCAGAAGCAGTTCTGAATTTCTGTCGGAAGAGCATGAACAATGACACCAAAAAATATTGTCACAGACACCTTTTCACATATAACATAATTGTATGAATACTAACAACATTATGTGTATACCATTAACCTTTACTTTTTCTAAACACAACATAACACACGTAATCTATTAAGTTAGGGTTTTCTCCCACTCAAGAAAGTATTGGCACACTTTTCGTCATTTTATTCGAGCTTTACAGACAGCACTACGTGTACCAGATTTGTGCAATTGGAGATGACGAACAGTTGAGCCGCTTGCCCGACGCCAGTGTATGGGTCAATCACTTGTCACAATGAATCTGAACACAAAGGAGTATTCCATGTCATTCTGCATCAAGGTGCTTTTCTTACATTTGCAAGGTAATACTTTCCATGAAATTGGTAAAGAACTTTCTGTTACTTATTCAACAGTGCGGGCAATCATCAACAAGTCTCAGGAGACTGGTACAACAGACAATAAACGCAGACCTGGACGTACAAGAGCTCTTACATGTATGGAGCGTCGAGGCATAATTTGTCTTGCTCTAAAAGTGTCCTTTAAAATACAAGGTCGATTGTATCGGACATCCAGTCAAGGCCCAACAAACAGGTCAGTTCTCAAACTATTATGAATGTTTTGAATACAGCTGATATTCATGGGTGATCTCCCAGAAAGAAACCATTTATTCTGGAAATTAACCAAAGAAATTACCTCCAGTTCGCCAAAGATTATGTCAAAAATTCAATTGAATTTTGGAATTTTGTAATATTTTTTTATGAATCCAAGTTTTAACTTGTTTGGGTCTGATGGAAATGTAGATGTGTGGGGCAAACCAAATGCAGAACTCCAATCACAACATGACCTACCTACAGTAAAACATGGGGAAGGAAGTATAGTGGTTTGGGGATGCATGGGAATTTCTGATCTTGATGACTTAGCAATTATTGAAGGGGTCATGGATCAGCGTAAATATACCGATGTGTTGCGAGGCCATTTATGTACCAGTGCACAGAAACTGGGTCTTGATGTCATCTTTTACTTTAGACAAGACAATGACCCGAAACATATGGCTCTGCGAACGCGGGATTGGTTACTGTATAATATACCAAGAAGAGGTTTCACTCCACACAGAGCCCTGATCTTAACCCAATAGAGCATCTTTGGAATCACTTGGAGACAAAAGTTTGAAAATGTCTTTCTACAGGGAGGCGCGAGTTTCAGATGGTGTTGTTGGAAGAATGGTTAAAGATCTTAGGAGAGATAATTTGCAACATGGTTCCCTCGATGCAAAGACGCCTACAAGCTGCCATCAGTATGCACACAGGCTACTAGACTTGAGTACGTGAATTACAGAGACCTTAATTTCATTTGTGTATAGGTGTGCTAATACTTTTTTGATGTGTAGAGCAACTGATTTTATTTTGTAAACTATTACTTTTGTTGTGAGAAACCATTTATACTCGAAAAACCTTATATTTACTACTGTACATTTCAATAAATATATCGGTGTCTTGCCATCACCATTACTCTTTGGTTCCAGTGTATACTAATGCACATTAAACAGGCTATACAGAATCAATTCGGTAGCATGTTGGAACAAATTTACATGTATTATCACTAAGAATGGTAGCTGAGATATATTTAGTGTAGACAGCTTACAGTCGGCTGAGAAACTGAATTATCTGCCGCTGATCTTTTATGTTTAAATACGAACTGAACAAAAAAGCTTACCTTATTTCCTATCACGTAAAGTACGTATTTAATGTTCCATACGGAGATGTACAAGACTGAGACTCCTTTGGACACGGTGAAAAAGTAAGAAACTGCAATTACCTGATGTAGATAATCTTAAGAGAAACAGCACATTCGACAGGATAAAGCTGCACCTGCACAAGCAGCCGCAATCAATATGTCCGAGATGTACAGTACAAAACTGCTTAATTCGAACATTACATAACGACAAGGCAACCACTTCGAAAGTAAACCGAAAATAGCGAATAGGTCTCTCAAATTTAAATCAGTGCGTCCTTCCTCGACCTAATACCTACACAGTCGGTATAATTCACTTATCTCAAGCTAACTACTGCACATGGACAGAAGTCAAAAGTCATCTGGGACAACCAAAACCACAATACCGAGAAAATGTAACAAAGGCTTTTCAGTCTGTCAAACACACAGCAAATACAATGTAAATTAAAACACTATAAACATATCTGTAAAACACACACGAACATACAAAGAATGACATGTTTCCTTCTACAAGAACATCCTCAGATTTTATCAAATCACTTAAAAACAAGCTTATATATGTACAGTATTGTTTACGTAGCGTAAACTTGTCAATGATAGAGAGATCAGTGAAAACATGAAACAGTAATGACAAAAAGTAAAATATATACAATTATTAATATAATGAATAACATACGTATTTATCTAGACTGCCGATGTTAATTCTGTTGTCACCAAACACTATCTCAGGACTGTGGTGTCTGTGCGAAATCGGTACGAGTCACTCCAGGTAGAACAGCAGAGGGAAGATGAGGGACAGGGAACTGTTGCTGAGATGCGTGGAAGTAGGAGGAAGGGAAAAGGTAGGAAAGGGAAATGTAGAGTAGAGGATAGGAAAAGACAGGTGGAACAGGGTCATGGGAAGGAGAAAAGGGAGGAGGAAGTAGCTTCTGCAGCTATCAGGAAAGATAGGGCAGACCAGGAGGGGAGGGGATCAAATGAGGTGGGTAGGGTTGAGGCTCTGGTCATGGGGGATTCCATCGTTAGACACGTGGGGAAAGTGTGTGGAGGAAAGGGAACCAGGGTAGAATGTTATCCAGGAATTAGGTTGAGGCAGATGTTGAGGAAAGTAGAAGAGAGGGAGGAGGGGAAGGAGAAGGTGGTAGTGTTTCACGTTGGTACCAACAACGTAAGGCAAGCTGATATAAGTACCAACATAGTTGGAGATGTGTGGGATCTGGTAAATGCAGCACGGGTAAAGTTTAAGAAAGTGGAGATTGTTATTAGTGGAATATTGTGTAGGAGGGATACTGACTGGAGGGTGAGTGGGGATTTAAATGAGACTATGGAGTGGGTATGTGGGAAACTGGGAGTGAAATTTCTAGATCCTAATGGGTGGGTAGGAGAAAGGGATCTGCACTCGGATGGCCTTCATTTAAACCGCAGTGGTACGGTACGTATAAGTTACGAAATTTGTTTGGAAGGGTAATAGGGAGGTACATTCAGGGAAACGGGATGGCCTAGGGAGCGGTGATAAGGGAACAGGGAACTGGAAATCAAGTAGGGATGACATAACATTATTAGTGTTGAACTGTAGAAGTATTGTAAAGAAATGAATAGAATTAAGTAATTTAATAGATATATATTTACCACATATTGTAATAGGAGTTGAATCATGGCTGAGAAATGATATAATGGAAGCAGAAATTTTCTCACGGCACTGGAGTGTGTATCGTAGAGATAGGATAGGAAAGGTGGGAGGGGGAGTTTTCATTCTGGTGAAAGAAGAATTTTTAAGCTACGAAAAAGTTAAAGATGAGACACATGAAATTCTAGGTGTAAGGCTCATTTCTAAAGATAATAGGCAACTTGATATATTTGGAGTGTACAGATCGGGAAAGGGTAGCACTGATGCGGATTCGGAATTATTTGATAGGATAGTCAGCTATGTGGGAAACGACATGGAAAGAAATGTGATTGTAGCGGGAGATCTGAATTTGCCAGATGTCAATTGGGAAGGAAATGCGAACGACAGGAAGCATGACCAACAAATGGCAAATAAGTTAATATGGGAAGGACAGCTGATTCAGAAAGTGATGGAACCAACCAGAGGGAAAAATATTTTGGATGTGGTGCTGATAAAACCAGATGAGCTCTATAGGGAAACTGAAGTAATAGATGGTATTAGTGATCATGAAGCTGTTTTTGTGGTAGTTAAAAATAAATGTGATAGAAAGGAAGGTCTTAAAAGTAGGACTGTTAGGCAGTACCATATGGCTGATAAAGCAGGTATGAGGCAGTTTCTAAAAAGTAACTATGATCGATGGAAAACGGTAAATAAAAATGTAAACGGACTCAGGGATGGGTTTAAAGAAATTGTTGAGGAATGCGAAAACGGGTTTGTACCTTTAAGGGTGATAAGGAATGGTAAAGACCCACCTCATTATAATAGAGAAATAAAGAGACTAAGAAGGAGGTGCAGACTGGAAAGAAATAGAGTTAGAAATGGCTGTGGAAGTAAGGAGAAATTGAAGGAACTTACTAGAAAATGGAATCTAGCAAAGAAGGCAGCTAAAGATAACATGATGGCAAGCATAATTGGCAGCCATACAAATTTTAGTGAAAAATGGAAGGGTATGTATAGGTATTTTAAGGCAGAAACAGGTTCCAAGAAGGACATTCCCGGAATAATTAACGAACAAGGGGAGTGTGTATGTGAGGATCTTCAAAAGGCAGAAGTATTCAGTCAGCAGTATGTAAAGATTGTTGGTTACAAGGATAATGTCGAGATAGAGGAAGAGACTAAGGCCAAAGAAGTAATAAAATTTACGTATGATAACAGTGACATTTACAATAAGATACAAAAGTTGAAAACTAGAAAAGCGGCTGGAATTGATCAGATTTCTGGGGATATACTAAAGACAATGGGTTGGGATATAGTACCATATCTGAAGTACTTATTTGATTATTGTTTGGCCGAAGGAGCTATACCAGATGAATGGAGAGTTGCTATAGTAGCCCCTGTGTATAAAGGAAAGGGTGATAGACATAAAGCTGAAAATTACAGGCCAGTAAGTTTGACATGCATTGTATGTAAGCTTTGGGAAGGCATTCTTTCTGATTATATTAGACATGTTTGTGAAATTAATAACTGGTTCGATAGATGGCAATTCGGTTTTAGGAAAGGTTATTCCACTGAAGCTCAACTTGTAGGATTCCAGCAAGATATAGCACATATCTTGGATTCTGGAGGTGAAATGGACTGTATCGCGATTGACATGTCTAAAGCATTTGATAGGGTGGATCATGGGAGACTACTGGCAAAAATGAGTGCAATTGGACTAGACAAAAGAGTGACTGAATGGGTTGCTATATTTCTAGAAAATAGATCTCAGAGAGTTAGAGTAGGTGAAGCTTTGTCTGACCCTGTAATAGTTGAGAGGGGAGTTCCTCAGGGCAGTGTTATCGGACCTTTATGTTTTCTTATATATATAAATGATATGAGTAAAGGAGTGGAATCGGAGGTAAGGCTTTTTGCGGATGATGTTATTCTCTATAGAGTGATAGATAAGTTACAAGATTGTGAGCAACTGCAACGTGACCTCGAAAATATTGTGAGATGGACAGCAGGCAATGGTATGTTGATAAACGAGGCTAAAAGTCAGGTTGTGAATTTCACAAATAGGAAAAGTCCTCTCAGTTTTAATTACTGCGTTGATGGGGTGAAAGTTCCTTTTGGGGATAATTGTAAGTATCTAGGTGTTAATATAAGGAAAGATCTTCACTGGGGTAATCACATAAATGGGATTGTAAATAAAGGGTACCGATCTCTGCACATGGTTATGAGGGTGTTTAGGGGTTGTAGTAAGGATGTAAAGGAGAGTGCATATAAGTCTCTGGTAAGACCCCAACTAGAGTATGGTTCCAGTGTATGCGACCCTCACCAGGATTACCTGATTCAAGAACTGGAAAAAATCCAAAGAAAAGCAGCTCGATTTGTTCTGGGTGATTTCCGAAAAAAGAGTAGCATTACAAAAATATTGCAATGTTTGGGTTGGGAAGAATTGAGAGAAAGAAGAAGAGCTGCTCGACTAAGTGGTATGTTCCGAGCTGTCAGCGGAGAGATGGCGTGGAATGACATTAGTAGCTAGATACCTTTGAAATGTGGTGGCGGCAAATTGAAAATTCCACGTCCTCTTGTTTAGTAAACAAAGCCACGTGCTTTTTTGACAGCTATCATCCGCCATCTTTAATTAATAGAGCACTGTGCTGCTATCATGCGGGTAATTTCGTCAGCTGTCATCCGCCATCTTTAATCTACAGAGCGCCGTGCTGCTCTCTGTAGTAGCGGGCAATTTGAAAAGTTCTGTTACTTGTCATCCGTCATCTTTAATCAACAAAGCATCGTACTGCTATCTTTAGCTACATACATTTAACATGTGGTGGCGGATAATTTGAAAAAAACTTCCGTTAGCTATCATCCACCATCTTTATTCAACAGAGCATCGTGCTGCTATCTCTAGCTACATACATTTAACATGTGGTGGCGGCAATTTGAAATTCTATCTAGATCCCATCTTTAATCAACAGAGCACCGTGCTGCTACCCCTTTGAATTGTGGTGACGGACAATTTGAAATTCCGTTAGCTATCATCATTAAACATTAGTGCATTCGCTAACCTAACCTCTCATCTACTACCTTGAAGGAGACTATACGACACCTCCTCTACCTCCTGCTCTTCCTCCTCCTCCTCCTCCCCTACCACCTCCGCCTCCTCCTCCTCCTCCTCTGTCAAGGCATAGCTTTATCGAATACGCATCCGAAGGCAAGAGTGTGCAGCGATATGCATGTTTAGACTTGCGGATTACGAAAGAAACATAACAAGACTTGAATCGAACACTGCACTCGATGTCGTTAACTTCAACATGTGATTAAAACATTGTCTGGTGTGTTCGGAACACTACATAAGTAGAATCGAACGCTGTACTTAATACAACATGTTAGGGGATACCTTTGTTCTAAGAAGATCAGATTGAAACATAACAAGACTATAATTGAACACTGCACTCGATGTCGTTAACCTTAACATGTGATCAGAACATTGATTGACGTGTTCAGATCACTAAACAAGTAGAACCGAACACTGTACAACTTGTCAGGGGATACCTTTGTTCTAAGAAAATTAGATTGAAACATAACAAGACTAGAATCGAACACTGCACTCGATGTCATTAACCTTAACATGTGATCAGAACATTGATTGATGTGTTCAGATCACTAAACAAGTAGAACCGAACACTGTACAACATGTCAGGGGATACCTTTATTCTAAGAAAATTAGATTGAAACATAACAAGACTAGAACCGAACACTGTACTCGATACAACATGTTAGGGGATACCTTTGTTCTAAGAAAATTAGATTGAAACATAACAAGACTAGAATCGAACACTGCACTCGATGTCGTTAACTTCAACATGTGATTAAAACATTGTCTGGTGTGTTCAGAACACTACATAAGTAGAATCGAACGCTGTACTTAATACAACATGTTAGGGGATACCTTTGTTCTAAGAAGATCAGATTGAAACATAACAAGACTATAATTGAACACTGCACTCGATGTCGTTAACCTTAACATGTGATCAGAACATTGATTGACGTGTTCAGATCACTAAACAAGTAGAACCGAACACTGTACAACTTGTCAGGGGATACCTTTGTTCTAAGAAAATTAGATTGAAACATAACAAGACTAGAATCGAACACTGCACTCGATGTCATTAACCTTAACATGTGATCAGAACATTGATTGATGTGTTCAGATCACTAAACAAGTAGAACCGAACACTGTACAACATGTCAGGGGATACCTTTATTCTAAGAAAATTAGATTGAAACATAACAAGACTAGAACCGAACACTGTACTCGATACAACATGTTAGGGGATACCTTTGTTCTAAGAAAATTAGATTGAAACATAACAAGACTAGAATCGAACACTGCACTCGATGTCGTTAACCTTAACATGTGATCAGAACATTGATTGATGTGTTCAGATCACTAAACAAGTAGAACCGAACACTGTACAACTTGTCAGGGGATACCTTTGTTCTAAGAAAATTAGATTGAAACATAACAAGACTAGAACCGAACACTGTACTCGATACAACATGTTAGGGGATACCTTTGTTCTAAGAAAATTAGATTGAAACATAACAAGACTAGAATCGAACACTGCACTCGATGTCGTTAACCTTAACATGTGATCAGAACATTGATTGATGTGTTCAGATCACTAAACAAGTAGAACCGAACACTGTACAACATGTCAGGGATACCTTTGTTCTAAGAAAATTAGATTGAAACATAACAATACTAGAACCGAACACTGTACTCGATACAACATGTTAAGGGATACCTTTGTTCTACGAAAATTAGATTGAAACATAACAAGACTAGAATCGAACACTGCACTCGATGTCGTTAACCTTAACATGTGATCAGAACATTGATTGATGTGTTCAGATCACTAAACAAGTAGAACCGAACACTGTACGACATGTCAGGGGATACCTTTGTTCTAAGAAAATTAGATTGAAACATAACAAGACTAGAATCGAACACTACACTCGATGTCGTTAACCTTAACATGTGATCCGATACAACATGTTAGGGGATACCTTTGTTCTGAGAACATTAGATTGAAACATAGCAAGACTAGAATCGAACACTGTAAGAACATTGTTTGATGTGTTCAGAGCAAAAGTACAACTTCAATGATTTACCTAGTGTAAAAATCAAAAACACACACTGTGCACATATCGCATAGCTATCTCGCCTATCACTTGCCTATTACGAAAATCAAAAACACACTGTGCACATATCGCATAGCTAACTAGGCAACACTTCAAATGATTTGCTTAGTGCGAAAATAAAAAATCTATACCGCGTAGCTAACTCGTTCACCGCACTGCTAGGACGCTTAGTAATTGCATATACACTGATATATGTCATGCGAAAATCAAGAAAGCACACTGCGTAGCCAACTCGCTCGGTCACTCGCTTAGTAATTGCAACACGACTAGAACACTGATACACGTTATTCTTTTTTCTCGAAACACACACACACACACACACACACACACGGATAAGAATGTTCCGAGATACTACATACTTACATGTTTTTTTTTTAAAATATAGGGGGATGAAAGATCATAAATTATATGTACACATGTTGTCTCCTCCAAGTTGTAAGACGAAATAGACGCAGTACTGCGAGTTTCCGCTATAGCTGGCGAACGGAAGTAGCATGATATCTCAGCAAAAAAATACGTGTGAGCTTGCATACATGCAAGTCAGACACAATGGTGGATACCGCGATTCAAATCCTGGCAACTTATGCCGTCAGGAAAGGCATCCGGCTAGATCATGTAATTACACGTTATGACGATCGTGCAGGTCCCTCGCCTAGCATTTGCTATTTTTTACGGCTTCCGACAGTGTGAGTATAAGATGTTGATGGTGATTCATCTGTCGGATGGAGGCGCTAAGCCTTGTGCAGGCTTCTTCGGTAGGAGTAGGCTTTTTGCCGGCACCGGGTTTTACCCTCTCCCTACGGTAGTATATTACATTCTTAGGTAGTTTCGAGGGCGTGCAAAAAAGCCAGCATTAAGTAAGGGCTGTTGATGGGGGGTGTTAAACCTTGTACAGGCTCCTTCAACAGGAGTAGCCTATATGCCGGCACCGTGAAGGCTCTTTCGATAGGGGTAGGCTATGTTCTGACACTGTGTTTTAACCCCTCCGTACAATCATAATATGTTATGTTAGGAAATTACACGAGCTAAATGCTACGCGGCTAAAAAAAACGTTCCGCGAGTTACAAGTGGCTTATCAGCACGCAGTGTCCTCGTTCAAGGTTAGTACAGCCGGAAGATGAGTGTACAATTTCAGCCAACACATGCATTCTACACTTCGCTCTGACTAACTGCGCCGATACAACTTCAAAGATAGTGTTCTATGCGGTAGAACAAAAAATGTAACCCATAACCCGTTCCTAAAGCTTAAAACTGTAAATGTTTGGAGCTCCTGTTTTTACAGCTAGATGTGGTTCCTAACGTAACAGGGTCAAGATTAAAAATATGTTTTACAGCCGAGTGCGCCCTTCCATAACATGAGATTTTAAGTAGCAAGTATCTGTTTTACGGCCGGTTGCCCTTCCTGACGCGAGATTTTAAATCACAAGAATCTGTTTTTACAACTGGATGCCCTTCCAGCATTTAAAAGAGCAGTATCTAGCCTCTTACATCATACACTATTGTTTTACGGTCGGTTGCCCTTCCCGACGTGAGATTTTAAATCACAAGGTTCTCTTTTACAACTGGTTGCCCTTCTAGGATTTTAAATAGCAGTATCTAGCCTCTTACATCATACACTATTGGTTTACAGTCGGTCGCCCTTCCTGACGTCAAAGAACTGGGATTAAGAATCTGTTTTACAACTAGATGCTATTTTTAACACGAGAATCGGGGTTTTACAGCTAGATGCCCTTCTTAGAATTTTAAAAAGCAGTATCTAGCCTCTTACATCATACACTATTGTTTTACGGTACGGCCGGTTGCCCTTCCTGACGTGAGATTTTAAATCACAAGAATCTGTGTTACGACTGGTTGCCCTGCCTGACGCAAAACTGGCAGTATCTAGCCTCTTACATCATACACTATTGTTTTCGACCGGTTGCCCTTCCTGACGTCATTGAACTGGGATTAAGAATCTGTTTTACAACTAGTTGCCCTTTCTAACACGAGAATCGGAGTTTTACAGCTAGATGCTCTTCTTAGATTTTGAAAAGCAGTATCTAGCCTCTTACATCATACACTATTGTTTCACGGTACGGCCGGTTGTCCTTCCTGACGCGAGATTTTAAATCACAATAATCTATTTTACGACTGCTTGCCCTTCCTGACACAAAACTAGCAGTATCTAGCCTCTTACATCATACACTATTGTTTTCGACCGGTTGCCCTTCCTGACGTCAAAGAACTGGGATTAAGAATCTGTTTTACAGCTAGATGCTCTTTTTAACACGAGAATCGGGGTTTTACAGCTAGATGCACTTCTTAGATTTTAAATCGCAGTATCCAGTGTTACACTTCACAAGAATCTGTTTTACGACTGGTTGCCCTTCCTGACACAAAACTAGCAGTATCTAGCCTCTTACATTACACTATTGTTTTCGACCGGTTGCTCTTCCTGACGTCAAAGAACTGGGATTAAGGATCTGTTTTACAACTAGATGCTCTTTTTAACACGAGAATCGGGGTTTTACAGCTAGATGCACTTCTTAGATTTTAAATCGCAGTGTCTAGTGTTACACTTCACAAGAATCTCTTTTACGACTGGTTGCCCTTCCTGACACAAAACTAGCAGTATCTAGCCTCTTACATCATACACTATTGTTTTCGACCGGTTGCCCTTCCTGACGTCAAAGAACTGGGATTAAGAATCTGTTTTGAACTAGATGCTCTTTTCAACACGAGAATCGGGGTTTTACAGCTAGATGCACTTCTTAGATTTTAAATCGCAGTATCTAGTGTTACACTAAACAAGAATCTGTTTTAAAACTGGTTGCCCTTCTTGACACAAAACTATTAGTATCTAGCCTCTTACATCATACTCTATTGTTTTACGGTCGGTTGCCCTTCCTGACGTCAAAGAACTGGGATTAAGAATCTGTTTTACAACTAGTTGCCCTTTCTAACACGAGAATCGGGGTTTTTCAGCTAGATGCTCTTCTTGGTGCAGGAACTAAGATTTTAAATCGCTGTATCACGAACTATTGTTTTACGGCCGGATGGCCTTCCTGACGCGAGATTTTAAATCGCAAGAATTTGTTTTAAGACTAGTTACCCTTCGTGATGCGAGAAATAAGATTTTAAATTACAGTATCTAGCCTCTTACATCATACACCATAGTTTTACGGCTATTTACCCTCCTTGACGCGAGGACTAAGATTTTAACTCGCGATAATCTGTTTTACTGCTAGATACCCTTCCTAACGCGAGAACTAAGATTTTAAATCACGAGAATTAATTTTACAGCTGGGTGTTATTTTTGATGAGAGAAGTAAGATTTTAAATTGTGCCCCACACCATAAACTATTGTTTAATAGCTAGATGCCCTTCTTGACGCATAAACTATTAGTATCTAGCCTCTTACATCATACACCATAGTTTTACGGCCGGTTACCCTTCCTGACTAGGATTTTAAATCGCAGTATACGCGACAAATCAGTTGTAGCGGGTTTTATAACTAGATGTCCCGGTACCGGCACATAGCCTACTCCTACCGAAGAAGATTGCACAAGGCTTATCACCCCCATCCGACAAATGAATCACCCTCAAACACTCTTGTACCCGCAATCATTCTCGCTACTTCGGGAGATAGCAGGTTCGAACTCCTACTGTCGGAAGCCGTAAAAAATAGCAAATGCTAGGCGAGGGACCTGCACGATCGTCATAACGTGTAATTACATGATCTAGCCGGATGCCCTTCCTGACGGCATAAGTTGCCAGGATTTGAATCGCGGTATCCATCATTGTGTCTGACTTGCATGTATGCAAGCTCACGCGTATTTTTTTTTGCTCAGTTATCATGCTACTTCCGTTCGCCAGCTATAGCGGAAACTCGCAGTACCGCGTCTATTTCATCTTACAACTTGGAGGAGACAACATGTGTACATATAATTTATGATCTTTCATCCCCTATTTAAAAAAAATGTAAGTATGTAGTATCTCCAACATTCTTATCCGTGTGTGTGTGTGTATCGAGAAAAAAAAGAGTAATGTGTATCAGTGTTCTAGTCGTGTTGCAATTACTTAGCGAGTGACCGAGCGAGTTGGCTACGCAGTCTGCTTTCTTGATTTTCGCATGACATATATCAGTGTATTTGCAATTACTAAGCGTCTTAGCAGTGCGGTGAACGAGTTAGCTACGCGGTATAGATTTTTTATTTTCGCACTAAGCAAATCATTTGAAGTGTTGCCGAGTTAGCTATGCGATATGTGAACAGTTTGTTTTTGATTTTCGTAATAGCAAGTGATAGGCAAGATAGCTATGCGATATGTGCACAGTGTGTGTTTTCGATTTTTACACTAGGTAAATCATTGAAGTTGCACTTTTGCTCTGAACACATCAAACAATGTTCTTACAGTGTTCGATTCTAGTCTTGCTATGTTTCAATCTAATGTTCTCAGAACAAAGGTATCCCCTAATATGTTGTATCGGATCACATGTTAAGGTTAACGACATCGAGTGTAGTGTTCGATTCTAGTCTTGTTATGTTTCAATCTAACTTTCTTAGAACAAAGGTATCCCCTGGCATGTTCTACAGTGTTCAGTTCTACTTGTTTAGTGATCTGAACACATCAATCAATGTTCTGATCACATGTTAAGGTTAACGAGATCGAGTGCAGTGTTCGATTCTAGTCTTGTTATGTTTCAATCTAATTTTCTCAAAACAAAGGTATCCCCTAACATGTTGTTATCGAGTACAGTGTTCGGTTCTAGTCTTGTTATGTTTCAATCTAATTTTCTTAGAACAAAGGTATCCCCTGACATGTAGTATAGTGTTCGGTTCTACTTGTTTAGTGATCTGAACACATCAATCAATGTTCTGATCACATGTTAAGGTTAACGACATCGAGTGCAGTGTTCGATTCTAGTCTTGTTATGTTTCAATCTAATTTTCTTAGAACAAAGGTATCCCCTAACATGTTGTATCGAGTAAAGTGTTCGGTTCTAGTTGTTATGTTTCAATCTAATTTTCTTATAACAAAGGTATCCCCTGACAAGTTGTACAGTGTTCGGTTCTACTTGTTTAGTGATCTGAACACGTCAATCAATGTTCTGATCACATGTTAAGGTTAACGACATCGAGTGCAGTGTTCAATTATAGTCTTGTTATGTTTCAATCCGATCTTCTTAGAACAAAGGTATCCCCTAACATGTTGTATTATGTACAGCGTTCGATTCTACTTATGTAGTGTTCTGAACACACCAGACAATGTTTTAATCACATGTTGAAGTTAACGACATCGAGTGCAGTGTTCGATTCAAGTCTTGTTATGTTTCTTTCGTAATCCGCAAGTCTAAACATGCATATCGCTGCACACTCTTGCCTTCGCGATGCGTGTTCGATAAAGCTATGCCTTGACAGAGGAGGAGGAGGAGGCGGAGGTGGTAGGGGAGGAGGAGGAGGAGGAATAACAGGAGGTAGAGGAGGTGTCGTATAGTCTCCTTTAAGATAGTAGATGAGAGGTTAGGTTAGCGAATGCACTATTGTTTAATGATGATAGCTAACGGAATTTCAAATTGTCCGTCACCACAATTCAAAGGGGTAGCAGCACGGTGCTCTGTTGATTAAAGATGGGATCTAGATAGAATTTCAAATTGCCGCCACCACATGTTAAATGTATGTAGCTAGAGATAGCAGCACGATGCTCTGTTGAATAAAGATGGTGGATGATAGCTAACGGAAGTTTTTTCTAATTATCCGCCACCACATGTTAAATGTTTGTAGCTAAAGATAGCAGTACGATGCTTTGTTGATTAAAGATGACGGGTGACAAGTAACAGAAATTTTCAAATTGCTTGCTACTACAGAGAGCAGCACGGCGCTCTGTAGATTAAAGATGGCGGATGACAGCTGACGAAATTACCCGCATGATAGCAGCACAGTGCTCTATTGATTAAAGATGGCGGATGATAGCTGTCCAAAAAGCACGTGGCTTTGTTTCCTAAACAAGACCACGTGGAATTTTTCAATTTGCCGCCACCACATTTCAAAGGTATCTAGCTAAAGATGGCAGCACGGTGCTCTCCTGGTTAAAGATGGCGGATAACAGCTAACAGAACGTTTCAAATTGCTCGCTACTACAGAGAGCAGCACGGCGCTCTGTAGATTAAAGATGGCGGATGACATTTGACGAAATTACCCGCATGATAGCAGCAAAGTGCTCTATTGAATAAAGATGGCGGATGACAGCTGTCAAAAAAGCACGTGGCTTTGTTTCCAAACAAGAGCACGTGGAATTTGCCGCCACCACATTTCAAAGGTATCTAGCTAAAGAGTACAGCACTGAGGTTTGTAATGCAAGATGGCGGATGACAGCTGTCAAAAAGCACGTGAGTTTGTAAGGCACGTGGAATTTTCCACCGGCACAAAGAGGGCAGCACGGTGCTCTCTGGCGGTTGACAGCTGTGAGAAAAGCACATGGGTTTGTTTCCAAACAAGAGCATGTAGAATTTACCACCACCACATTTCAAAGGTAAGTAGCTAAAGAGGGCAGCACGGTGCTCTCTTGATTAAAGATGGCGGATGATAGCTGACAAAAAAGCGCATAGGTTTGTTTCCAAACAAGAGCATAAAGAATTTTTCAAATTGCCGCCACTACATTTCAAAGGTATCTAGCTAAAGTGTGCACCACTGAGGTTTGCGATGCAAGATGGCGGATGACAGCTGTGACGTACCACATTTCAAAGGTAAGTAGCTAAAGAGGGCAGCACGGTGCTCTCTGGATTAAAGATGGCGGATAACAGCTGTCAAAAAAGTACGTGGCTTTGTTTCCAAACAAGAGCATAAAGAATTTCTCAAATTGCCGCCACTACATTTCAAAGCTATCTAGCTAAAGAGTGCAGCACTGAGGTTTGCGATACAAGATGGCGGATGACAGCTGTGACGTACTACATTTCAAAGGTAAGTAGCTAAAGAGGGCAGCACGGTACTCTCTGGATTAAAGATGGCGGATGACAGTTGTCAAAACAGCACGTGGCTTTGTTTCCAAACAAGAGCATAAAGAATTTCTCAAATTGCCGCCACTGCATTTCAAAGGTATCTAGCTAAAGAGTGCAGCACTGAGGTTTGCGATGCAAGATGGTGGATGACAGCTGTGACGTACTACATTTCAAAGGTAAGTAGCTAAATAGGGCACCACTGTGCTCTATGGATTAAAGATGGTGGATGACAACTGTCAAAAAAGCACGTAGATTTGTTTATCTCACGCTAGTGAGGTTAAGTGGGTAGCACTAAGGTTTAGGCCCGCCAAGATGGCAGCACTGCCGATGACAGGTGACGAATTTGCAGCTACAGTGATAAAGAGGGCAGCACGGTGCTCTGTAGATTAAAGATGGCGGATGACAGCTGTCAAAAAAGCACGTGGATTTGTTTATATCGCGCTAGTGAGGTTAAGTTGGTACCACTAAGGTTTAGGTCCGTCAAGATGGCAGCACTGAAGTTAGCGATGCGTTGTTTTCTGTCAAAAAGCACGTGGCTGTCAAAAAACACGTGGCTTTGTTTACCTCGCTCTAGTTAGGTTAAGTTGGCACTACTGAGGTTTAGGCCCATCAAGATGGCAGCAGTGAGGTTAGCGATGCGTTGTTGTCTGTCAAAAAATACGTGGCTGTCAAAAAACACGTGGCTTGGTTTACCTCGCGCTAGTTAGGTTAAGTTGGTACCACTGAGGTTTAGGCCCATCAAGATGGCAGCAGTGAGGTTAGCGATGCGTTGTTGTCGATGATAGCTGTCAAAAAGCACGTGGCTTTGTTTACAAATTCAAATCTCGCGCCAAAATTCAAATTGCCCGCCAAAATTCAAATTTCCCGCGGGAGGCGGAGGGGCCCCTGGGAGCCCGGAGGAGGAGGCGGCGCCCGAATCCCTGTATTATACTACTGACGCCTACGTCGAATACCACGATACTACTAAGGCAGTACGTGGAATTGGAGCCAGAGCATAGGTTGACTGACCCTGTCAAGTAATGGGCTCAAATGGCGAACCAATCTGATCCAGTCGATGAAATTGCTGGATACAACCTTTGTGTTTATCTACCCCTGTCCCAGCGGAGAGAATGTTTTCTGCTGCTGGAGAAATAATCACAGCAAGAAGAAATGCTTTATCGCCAGAACGAGCAAACACTTCGCTTTTCTTACGTGGAAACTCTAAATATTTCTTCAAGTAACGTATGTAGCCTTGAATTTCGTTTCTTCTTGACCGAAACGTGTATGTATTTATTTATTTATTTATTTATTTATTTATTTATTTATTTATTTATTTATTTATTTATTTATTTATTTATTTATTTATTTATTTATTTATTGTATGGCTGTGGCTCTGAAATAATTGGACGTATTTATTATGAGGCTGCCTTTTTCTAAAATACTTATCTTTAATACACAAAAAAATATGAATTATTGTTATTATATTTAATATACGGTAGTTTCTTCATTCAAAACGACACTAATTCAAATGTTGCTTAGAAACGGCACCATACGTTACAGTCCAACGGCTTGGCCGCGTTGTCGCTCTACATAAAGTAGGCGATACTAAAACAAACTATACCGCTCGTTTCCCTGCAGAACGGTTTTAGCGGAGGAAGCGGCGATACCGAATCATGTTGCGCGAGCAACTTCTCCGCTCCTTTCCCAGCAATATCAGAGGGGTACACCACCAATTACCACAATACTCATAGGCAGTCTAGAATACAAGATGGCCGTTGCGCTTCATTATTGTTGTCAAACTAGTGTTTACAGTTTCGATACGTCGATTGTCAATCAATTAATCAATCAATCAATCACTACTGATCTGCAGTTAGGGCAGCCGTCCAGGTGGCAGATTGCCTATCAGTTGTTTACCTGGCCTTTTCTTAAACGATTGAAAAGAAATTGAAACTTATTGAACATCTCCTTTGGTAAGTTATTCCAATCCCTAACTCCGCTTTCTATAAACAAACATTTTCCCCGATTTGTCCTCTTGAATTCCAACTTTATATTTCCTACTTTTAAAGACACCATTCAAAGTTATTCATCTACTAGTGTCATTCCACGCCATCTCTCCACTGACACCTCGGAACATACCGCGTAAACGAGCAGCTCGTCTCCTTTCCCCCGAGTTTTCCCTGCCAAACTTTCGCCTTTATATATTATGATTGATATTGTGATTTTGCCATTGTAGCACTCACGGCCCGTAGGCCTTCTTATAGACATGATACAGACTTTTGGGCACGGCTTAATCCCAAAAGTCTTTATCATGTCAATATTATAATTGATGGTTTTGAAAGACTCATTTCTTTGAAGAAACTTATCTTACTTTCATCTCATACCAGATTTACAAACCATACGTGGTGGTGTCACATAGTTGCGTATCGGAAGCCTGTGTGTTACATTTATGTGGCACTTCTCAATTCGTGTCGATTGCTGCGCCAAGTGATATGATGACATCACCTTTCACTTGACGAATGCAGTAGTGGTAGGGCAATGTATGTTATAAGGCACTGGCGTCAGCATATTTCAGCTGAGTCAGCACCCGTGGTCAATGACTCCAGCAAAGGTCATTGATCCTATGACGTCGTGATGTCACCAGCTCGTGGCCTTGTTTATACAAAAGCACGTGCTTTTGACAGCTGTTACCTTGAAAGAACCTAACCCAACTTTTTTGGACAAGAGATCGTCACTAACCTCACTGCTGCCATCTTGACAGGTCCCAACGTTACTTTTATGTGAACAAGTGAAGTGGCTATCCTCACTGCAGCCATCTTGACAGGTGTTTGGCGCGGAATTTTAAACGTGGCTAACCTCCCTCCTGGTATCATAACCACATGGGCGAGGAATTATAACAGCTGTCAAGAGGACAGCTGTCACCTTGACGGAACCTAACCTCACTTTCCTGCGCAAGGGAACGTCGCTAAACTCACTGCTGCCACCTTGACAGACCCTAATCACACTGCTGCCATCTTAACACCGTGGGGCGCGGAATTTAAACATCTGTCAAGATGAGAGTTGCCATCTTGACAGGTCCTAACCACATGCACTTGTTTGGTGCGGATTTTGAACAGGTGGCCTTCGCGACGTCCTCTTCCCCGAGACTACCTTAGAGGGGGCCTAACCTCGGAGGATTATAGTTTTAAAGCTAGCTGCCTTTCTCGACATGCACCCTTCCCGACACCATCTTGGAGAGGGCCTAGCAGGTCAGCTCAATGCATTATGTCTCCATCCGACAGACTGTCTGCGACGGGACTGAGCACGTGCGATACTAACATGACGTCGACATGGTTATGCATGTTTAGACTTGTCCGTTATCAAGGTCACTCTCTAGTAAACTCATGCCTTTAGAGATAGCGTGAGTGTGAATTTTTCTTTAGTCTCTGAGATACTTTGATACAGAGTAGAACATTAATAGTTTATGTACAAGTCTTCAAAGTAAACGGCAACAAATTTGTGTTTAAAGAGGTGGCTGCGTTAGATTGCACTGTGTTGTGTGCGCCAATATTACGTCTGCAGTGGGAAGAAAAAGAATACCTTATCGCTTTCTATCTTTGATCATGAACGCTTACTTGTCAAGAGCAGGTCTTGTTCTTTATACGGGTTGTGAAAAGAAGGAATGGTTGCGTGAGTATCTACGATCAGCGTGTGAAATTATAGAGATGCATGAATAAGGATGTCCTTCATTTAAAACTCTTTACAATGAACATAGTGGACGAACAATTAAAGAGTCTTTGCGGCATGTGTGCATGCTCTTTGATTGATTGTGTTGCAGTGCATGTCAGGAGATGAACAACATATGTAAATTGCAGTGTAGAAATGACGTCAGTTTGAAAGAAACATTTGTAGAGTAAAGACACCATGTCATTTCGATCCTATACTAAGGGCCGGTTTCATCAAACTCCGTTAAGGATTTAACGTAACGTTAAATTGCTTTAACGGGATAGTTAACAGAATGGCTGTTTCATCAACCTTCGTTAACGCTAACGCTACGTTAACCTCTCTGTTATGTTAACGTGGCCCTCCCGTCCCGTTAAAGTCATGTTAAGATAAAAATGGCTGGAAGAGAATTTGTGTTTCGTGCTCAGGTACTCTATTTAGATTACCTCAAAAATGCTGAGAGACAGGAAGTTTCCCGGAGAAGTAATGACCTGCTTGAACTCTCGGAATGCAGTTTTTGGAGCGGTACAGGTTGTCTAAACCCGTCGTGATAAAAGTGCTTGAAGAGGTAGAAGAGAGGTTAGAATTCCCTACAGCGCGAAATTCACCTCTGTCTCCTATGCAGCAATTACTAATTGCATTGAGATATTATGCAACAGGATCATTTCAAATCATTATGGGCGATACGGCAGGTGCTTCCAAAGCTACAGTTAGTAGGGTTGTGGATAGAGTTTCTGCTGCAATTGCAGCATTCCGGCCTCTTTACATTGTTTTCCCGCAAGGCGATGAAGAAGCCAAGGTGAGAAGTGGATTTTTTAGAAGTGGACATTTTCCTGGTGTGGTGGGTGCTTTAGACTGTACACATACAGACATTCAGTCTCCTGGCCATGCCAGGGGTGAAATATATAGAAATAGGAAGGAATATTTCTCATTAAACATTCAGGCCGTCTGTGACTCAGATCTGTTAATAAGAGACTTTGTTGTACGTTGGCCAGGCTCTGTGCATGATAGCACAATATTTAATAACAGCAGAATTAGAGCTGACTTTGAGACTGCACGGATTAAAGTGGTGTTCTCTTAGGTGACAGTGGCTATCCTTTAAGGACGTATCTACTAACACCCCTCTTGGAACCACAGACAAGAGCTCAGGAAAGATATAATAGAGCTCATAAAAGGACCAGGAACTGTGTTGAGAGAATATTTGACGTGTGCAATAGGCGATTTCCAGTCCTGAGCATTGGGCTTCGTACCAAAACGGAAACAACGCTTAGGATTATCACTGCAACAGCAATTCTTCATAACATTGCTATTCAAACCAGAGACAATGTTCCTCCAGAAAATATCAGGCTTCACCAGTTTTTTAGAGAAAGAAGAAATCAAGATGATGACCAAGATGTCTATTTAAATGTGGGCCCAGAACTTAGAACAGCTGTTTCCTTTCGAAATGCTGTTGCAGAGCAGCATTTTCTTAACATGTAAGTACTTTTGACTCCTTACTTACGTTGTATAGAGTATTTCATATTATGTAGTTATAATTTTAGATATTTGTATTCTGTCCTATGTCGTGTCGTGTCATCTAATGGTCGTGATTGTTTAATCTAATGTGTCCCATAGAAGGTTCTATTATTGACAAGACTTGTTTTTAATGTCTTTTTTCAACTAACATACCGTACTTGATATTTCCAGACTCTAGATAATATACGGTTGTCTGTGATCACAGAAGTGTTACCCAGTGTTCTTCTTATAATAATGCTACATGCATGCGGCTATTGTACTTGACCGCTCTCCTCCAACTGGGCTAGTAAGTTAGTGAAGTGAAATGGCAATGATAAGACAAACCAGTTTCTTTGCAGAAAGCTAATAATTTAATCTTGAACAGCATTTTAGTAGGTATAAAAATGTTATCACATGAAATACACTTCGCACTGGTGTATATAAACTCCAACTAATACTTCAATAAAAAGTAATCACAGGCTCAAAATGCTCTTTCCTCTTATGGAAATCACTAAAGCTGCAAAATCGTTCCTTTGGCTAGCATGTTAATTTAATCATTATAAGAAGAATAGACTTGAAAAGCAGTGCCATGTTTATCTGTAGAGTGAAGTTTGTAAATCATCAACACCCCCTTCAATACAAGCTAAATGTATCCCAAAATAAAAAGAATCCCTTGTACCTTTCAAACTCGCACTATGAAAAAGTGTTCTCCTCGAGCCGATCTTTCTGTTATTAACATCCACATTGTAAAGCTGCTCAGTTGTCAATATAATCAACAGCTTCATTATGGATTTGAATAAAATAACATCCATCACATTCTCCAGTTCTGTAATTCAAAAGTAGAAATGGAAACTTCATAGCCTTCAACACTTCTGTAATATTCTTTGAATATGGTGACAGTTTTACTTTGGGCAATTAACACTTTAATTGACCCAACCCCAACACTCTTGCATGTAATCGTGGTGGTACAGGCAGAGTAGGACAGTGCATACAAACATAATTTCAGATATAACAGAAAGAGCTAATAATGGATATTACTCAGGGGCAGTGCGTGGTATTGTTGCATAACTCCCACTAATTTTCCACTTCACGACTTTTCTTCAAATATCTTAGT
The DNA here is from genome assembly GCF_040414725.1 of Anabrus simplex. Taxonomy (NCBI): domain Eukaryota; kingdom Metazoa; phylum Arthropoda; class Insecta; order Orthoptera; family Tettigoniidae; genus Anabrus; species Anabrus simplex. The sequence goes on along the minus strand of NC_090274.1, from coordinate 85,165,646 downwards.
TTAATATTCATAACATATATTCTAAAATATTAACATCAACCACTTTTGGTCATTCGATATACTAATGCTTCGTAGTGGACAAATAAACGCTGCCGACTTAGAATCAAACTCGGGAGGGGCAACTCCCAACGGGTAAACCTAAGCCAGTGTCGGTCCTTGGGTGTTACCGAGACTAGCAAATGCCCTATCAAGACACAACTCCAAATGTGCCTGTTAGATTGCGCCACTCGGCGGAGATGACTTCATGCATGCTTTATGTCCTCTAGTAATGGTGATTTCTTTTCCACGCTACACTATACCGGCCCGCCCACAATATTACTAATATTTTGCATCAATGAAAAACAGGGCAAATTTTCTATTCAAGTGAGGTAAGACACTGTAGTTATACTGATTAGCCTGTTATTTTCTGTGTTTTACTTTCTGAATATATTTCAGTTTTAATAGGAAATGTCGTTCATTATTTAACGATAATAGTTTCTTGTTATTTCTGTGAACTTCTCATACAAAAACATAACATCGAAAATTTTGGTATACCACCCAGCTTTAGATGCCACCAGCATTACTTTTAAAATTATCTTTCGTAAGTAGGCTACTTCAAAGATCATTGATCACTACATTTTGTCACCACATCAGCTGAAATTTAATACTGACTTGGAGGTTAATAATGTTTACAACACCCAGAGCATCTTGACTTAAAATATGAGGGGTACTCTTTAGTTTAAATTCTATAAAGCATCATTGCATTACAAGTCACATGTTTAAAAATGGAACTGTGAAAATGTACATCCTCTGTGAAGTTTCCAAACATTTAAGCAGTTCACGTACACCCACCTCCCCCTGTAAAAAAGCACTGTATACAACCCACGAGTTTCATCAGTTGCTTAAAAAGTTGGTACCAAACTTAGTATGTATGAAGGGATAGGACATTAGGATAGGATATACATAAAAAATTCAATAGTAGCTTATTTTACATTAATTGGGAATTCAATTTTTCTTTAATATTTTTTCTTCAACATAGCATTTTCTTGCTTCAACATAGCATTATCAATTTTTATATCAAGCAATTGTTGTTCCTTTTTTGAATGTTTTTTAACATATGCTCTCTTTCCATTTCATACATTCATTCATTCATGAAGTTTAGTTATTTCGACGTGGTCAGGGATTGTAACTGGCAATCCTTATCAGGGTTTAACAAAAGAAATGTTCAAATGCTAAATAATGAGATAAACAAAGTAGCTTAAAACAGAATTTAACATGCAGGTTACAATAGACCTCGACTGTCGCACCATGCAATTCTACGATAAAGCTCTTAATAGACATACACCGCTGGAAGAATTAATGTAGGAATAATTGTAGGAATTTTCTACAAAGAGCAGCTGCACATCTTGCTTGTAACTATTTATCTCTCAAGGTGTTTCTACTTTTCACAGGATTGCCGTGCACAATGTATTTACATTAAAAGGTTTCAGGATAAAGCCAGCTCTCTATCCTCCTAATTCTAGTATGACAGCCTCAGACTGCAGGGGCTATTGTACTTTAAAGATGGCTGCATAATTGAGTTGAGAGGTAAGAATACGAGGATCGAGGGGACTTAATTCGAAGGATGTTGACAATACCCTCCATAGTCAACAATTCTTTAAATTGCTTTATGAATACCAAATGCATACTGGGATACCACATTATTTGTTAACAAATATGGCCAATAGTTTTCCACGAGGGACAGCTGAAATAATATAGTCAATCATAGGCCTATTAACAAAGGAAGAAGTCCAGTGGTTCATATTCCATGGCACACAAAAATTCCTTTACGAGTGATTTGCAATTCAGAAATCAATTTAGCACCAGTTACACTAATCCTACCTTGGACTGGGACCAAAGAAAAATGTTCATTGTAATTTTTGAACAATAAGAAATTTGTAGTTTATTATGAAATGAATTCCACACCACTGCCTCAAATTACAATACAACTCTCATCCACAATATTTCAAGGCTTGTAACATTCATAAAGTAGCAAAAGGGATTTAATACTTATGCTTTTCACATAGGGACATAGCAGCTACACATAGCATTGATAGGGCTAGAAAGAATACTGTAAAGCTTAATGCATGTACTTTATTGATAGGGACAGCCCTTGTGCCCTTTTGGTAGGAGCAGGATCCCTTTTGATAGGAGGAGAAAGCCCTTTTGCTCTTTTGCTAGGAGGTGGAAGCCCTTTTGCCTTATAATAAGACGTAAGCCCTGGGCTCCGTTCACTATCATGTGTGTAGCACGAATTTCTTTTTGGTTCTGAACACACATTTTTAACTCATTGTCATTAGCACGGTAAACTTTTCGTTTTCTTAGAACCAGACATTTATCAGTTTCCCGTGTACCTTAGCAGGAATAATACACAATGTTGAGAAGCTTAGGTTGTAACTGCTTATAGTAAAGGACTATAACAAAAACCATAAGTCTGGTAGATCATCCAGTGCAGTTGTTTATTGAAGAATAACCACAGATATACACAACACGAATAGATTACATTACTGTAAGGTACATTGTGAACAGTCATTGATCATGAACAACAGAGGTTACACATCGTCACGAGTTTTAAAGTTAGAAGAAATAAACCATTTACCAATAGAGATTAATTTGCTATTCCTAACAAAGTAGAAGCGTTCTTGCAGATAACAATCGATAAGGGTGTTGCTGCTATCAAAAATGTACCAACTTCAGTTGAATCGTTAAATGTTCTTCCGTCGAGTCGCAAGTTTAAAAATTAAACTGTCTGTTAGGTCATCAGCCCAGAGGCTGGTTGGATCCGAAAATTGCACCACCAAAGGTTATGCGGCTATAAGGAAAACCCAAAAACCAATGGTAGCACCATAATGAGGCGTACTAGGCAAGATGATGAGTGAGGTAGTTTGTCATTGCTTTCCTCACTGGGTCAGAAAGTACTATTGCAGCACGACTGACCCTATGAGCAGCACCTTTCATAACACTCAGATGCACTAGTCATGCTCTGAATGTCATTACTCAGCACTACCCATAACCCCAGCAACTTCCATATTGTCACAGTCATGAATGTTGACTGGGACTTCGGTGGAAGCTACACTTTACTCTGACCTGTGCCAAGAGATGGATGCAAAAGTACTGTATCCATAAAGAAATTACAGCAGGCAGTTAAACATTAGAAGAAACGAAATTTCGATGAGTAAAGGTCAGATAGGTAACCAGTTTGAAGTCAGAAGAGAACGACTATTTACAATAGAGATTAGACGTAAGAGTAAAATGTTATATACACACAAACAAACTCCATAACACTACAGCCCTTGAAGGGCCTTAGCCTACCAAGCGGCCGTTGCTCAGCCCGAAGGATTGCGGATTACGAGGTGTCGTGTAGTCAGCACGACGAATCCTTTCGGCCGTTATTCTTAGCTTTCTAGACCGGGGCCGCTATCTCATCGTCAGATAGCCCCTCAATTCTAATCACGTACGCTAAGTAGACCTCGAACCAACCCACAAGTCCAGGTAAAAATCCTTAACCTAGCCAGGAATCGAACCCGGGGCCTCCGGATAAGAGGCAGGCACGCTACAGGTTATATATACGAGTATAGCCTATATATTTTAAATGTTAAGCTCGAAAGAAACCAAGTGTTAATCAATAGACGTTGCGACATCGTTGCGACTTTAAAGATAGAAGAGACTAACATTTTATCAGTAGAGATTAAATGTACATTTTCTAAGAGTAATAAGAGACACACAGTTAATAACCCCTCGTAGTTCACTTAATAGTTTGTATTGTCGAGGGCTGATGTAATTTCAGGCTGGGTCATGGATTTTATTAGATACAAGGCTCCTCGGTTGTATCATTAGCATACTAACCTTAAGTTTACAAGGCGTTGGGTTCCATCTCCGGCGAGTCGTGATTTTAACTGCGTATGATTATGTTTTGTGGCTTGAAAACTAAGTGTTTCCGTCGTAATAAACTTCTCTTCATCTACATCAACAAGGGCTTAGATTTAATTTTCGGCTGGGTCATAAATTTAACTGTGCATGATTACGTTTTCTGGCTTGCGAACTATGTGTTTTCGTCGTGTTAATCCAAATATATTGAGAAAAAGGTTAAGGAGGAGAAGAAGAAAGAGAAATAACAGGTCCTGTACGCTACATTCCGTAATTGTAATGCATGAGTCTTAAGTTACAAGTTGTCAGCCTATGAGACAGCCCTCTAGTTAAGTCTAAACGAATAAAGTATAGCAGCTATCTTGCATAGTAGCCTTGTTCCGAATGTTAAGCTAATAAAAACTAATAGCTTATGAGTTACAAGTTGTAAACCCTGTAGTAGCTCTGCAGAGTTAGGCTTATGCCAGACTCAGCTATAGACCCCTTTGTGCCATCAGATGCAGAGTTGTATTCAAAGAGTCGAAGTGTGTGCGGGTAAGATATTTCATTCATGTCAATTGTAACGGCATGCATCTCTGCGACAGCTCAGTTGCTTACATAGCGTAACTGGCTACACTGTCAGCAGATACCTAAAGCCTCGTGGTTATGAGTAGAAGATTGTTCTCGAGTCACTAAACCTTCGATTCCCTATTCAAAAATGTTAAACAACTATAATTAATGCCAGACTCAGCATGAGGTCCTCTTGTCGCTAATACCACGCTCGGAAGTTAAAAGCCCTCGAGCACCCCTTTTTTAGTCGTTTCTTACAGCAGTATTCCATCACCCTCCTACATCACTCCACCGAGAGTTGCAAGTTAGGAGGGCATCCGGTTAGGAGGATAGAACCTCGAATTAGGGTAATTCCAGGCTGGGTCATGGATTTTATTAGATACAAGGCAAAAAGCCCTAGCACAGCCTCCACCGGGTTAGTGCTATAAGAGCCCATGTATACGCATGCTTCTAATTACTTGTGTTAGGTCACTCACTTTTATCTATCCTATCCGACCTTCCTCGGTTAACTCTTGTTCTTTTCCGACCCTTACGCTATTAGGTTTACGAGGGCTAAGGAATCTTTAATTTTCACGCCTTTCGTAGCCTTTGTCTTTCTTTGGCTGATACCTTGCGCGGTCGCTCATCTCCCCTGGACCTAAGGTTGCTTTTCAGCCTTACGTCTCAATGAATGAAGCATGTTATGTATTAAGGCTTACACCATCGCCTAGGAGGTTAACGCGTGGTCAGCGCAACGTTAGGCCTGCAGGGGTATCGAACGTAAAGTGTAAGTAAGGATTTTATTCTGTATTCGGGAATTCTGTTAATACGCGAAATGCTGCAGAGCTAAATTCCGGCACCACATTATTTTTACGTATTAAATTGGGAATTCAGTACAAGGATAGGTAAGGTCTTCCTGCGTGAGAAGTATAATTGGATGGTTCGCGCGCCTCCTCCTCCTCCCGCGGGAAATTTGAATTCTGGCGGGAAATTTGAAATCTGGCGGGAAATTTGAATTTAGGCGGGAGATTTGAATTTTGGCGGGATATTTGAATTTTGGCGGGAGATTTGCATTTGTAAACAAAGCCACGTGCTTTTTGACAGCTGTCATCGACAACAACGCATCGCTAACCTCACTGCTGCCATCTTGACGGGCCTGAACCTCAGTGGTACCAACTTAACCTAACTAGCGCGAGATTTGAATCGGTAAACAAATCCACGTGTTTTTTGACAGCCACGTGCTTTTTGACAGACAACAACGTATCGCAAACCTCAGTGCAGCCACCTCGACGGGCCTAAACATCAGTGCTACCAACTTAACTTCACTAGCGCGAGATGTGAATTTGTAAACAAATCCACGTGCTCTTTGACAGCCACGTGCTTTTTGACAGACAACAATGTATCGCTAACCTCAGTACTACCATCTTGACGGGCCTAAACCTTAGTGGTACCAACTTAACCTCACTAGCGCGAGATAAACAAATCCACGTGCTTTTTGACAGCTGTCATCCGGCATCTTTAAACCACAGAGCACCGTGATGCCCTCTTTATCGCAGTAGCTGCAAATTAGTCACCTTTCATCCGCAGTGCTGCCATCTTAACGGGCCTAAACCTTAGTGCTACCAACTTAACCTTACTAGCGCGAGATTTGAATCGGTAAAGAAATCCACGTGCTTTTTTGACAGCTGTCATCCACCATCTTTAATCCATAGAGCACAGTGGTGCCCTCTTTAGCTACTTACCTTCGAAATGTGGTAGCGGATAATTTGAAAAATGCTTTTTGACAGCAGCCATCTTTAATCCAGAGAGCACCGTGCCGCCCTCTTTAGCTAGATACCTTTGAAATGTGGTGGCAGGCAATTCCACGTGACAGCAGCCATCTTTAATCAAGAGAGCACCGTGCTGCCCTCTCTGTGGCGGTGGCAAATTCCACCTACTCTACAAACACACGTGCTTTTTTCTGACAGTTGTCATCCGCCATCTTGCATCACAAACCTCAGTGCTGCACTCTTTAGCTAGATACCTTTGAAATGTGGTGGCGGCAAATTCTATGTGCTCTTGTTTGGAAACAAAGCCACGTGATTTTTGACAGCTGTCATCCGCCGTCTTTAATCAATAGAGCACTGTGCTGCTATCATGCGGGCAATTTCGTCAGCTATCATCCGCCATCTTTAATCCACAGAGCACCGTGCTGCCCTCTATGTAGCAGCGGGAAATTTGAAAAGTTCTGTTAGCTGTCATCCGCCATCTTTAATCAAGAGAGCACCGTGCTGCCATCTTTAGCTAGATACCTTTGAAAAGTGGTGGCGGCAAATTCCACGTGCTCTTGTTTAGTAAACAAATTCACGCGCTTTTTTGTCAGCTGTCATCCGCCATCTTACATCGCAAACCTCAGTGCTACACTCTTTAGGTACATACCTTTGAAATATGGTGGCGGATAATTTAAAAAGAAAAATTCTACAGCAGCCATCTCTCGACGCTAATTACACAAGATGGTGGCTATACATGACTCCTTAAAGGTGCTTATGCAAGATGGCCGCTATACATAGGTTCTTATGAGACTCCCTTGGGATGCTTGCGCAAGATGGCGGTTATACAAGGCTCCTTATGAGACGCCCTAGGGATGCTTGCGCAAGATGGCGGTTGCTCTGATGAGGTGGCTTAAGGGTCCTTGCACAAGATGATTAGAGACGCCCTAAGGATGCTTGCGCAAGATGGTGGACGCAAGATGGCGGCTATACACGACTCCTTATGAGACGCCTTAAGGGTGCTTGCGCAAGATGGCTGCTGCTCTTATGAAGAAAGCTAGCTTAGAGGCTAACGTGTCATGCTAGTTCGATTCATTAAATTTGGGGCTTAAATGCAAAATGTTAAATATCTCGAAAACGGTGCATCGTAAAGCAAAAAGGACAAAACTTTTTCTGCCCAATACCTCGGTTCGCAGTGCGAGGAACAAGAAGAACATAGTCTAATGATGAGATCAACGGTTCGGTTCCTACTTAGGCCCTTTGGCATTCGCTCTGTTTTAGTTTGTATTGAAGCAAGTCGTCGTAACATGATCAGGTCTAGTTATGGTAGAGAGTATAACGTGCCGTGCAGGTTCGATTCATTAAATTTGGGGCTTAAATGCAAAATGTTAAATATCTCGAAAACGGTGCATCGTAGAGCAAAACGGATAAAATTTTTCCACCTGATACCTAGGTTTGCAGTATCAGGAACATGATAGCATAAGAAAAACATTGTCTAATGATGAGATCGACGGTTCGATCCCTACTTAGGCCCTTTGGCATTGGCAGCTATCTAATTCTACAAGATGGCGGCTAGACATAGCTTCTTATGAGGCAGCTTAAGAGCGCTTGCACAAGATGGCTGCTGCTCTTATGAGACTCCCTAGGGGTGCTTGCGCAAGGTAGCAGCGACAAGACGGCGACTATACACAGCTCCTTATGATACGGCCTAGAGGTGCTCACACAAGATGGTGGCTGCTCTGATGAAGAAAGCTAGCTTTGCACCGTGCAGGTATCTTTACAGCACTAAACCTCATACCTTTGAAATGTGGTGGCGGGTAATTTGAAAAATTCTACGTGCTTTTTCTTATAAGCTGCTATCTTTAAACAATAGCGGCTATACATAAGCTGTTAAGGCCTCCTCTTATGTCAAGGCATAGCTCTATCGAACAAGTTTAAACCTGCATCGGGATAGCTAGAGTAAGCACGTGCTGCAGTGATGACGTCATTATGCATGTTTAGACTTGCAAATCACTAAAGAAACATAACAAGACTAGAATCGAACACTGCACTCTATGCCGTTAACTTTATCATGTGATCGGAACATTGATTGAAGTGTTTAGAATACTAAATAAGTGATCAAAACTAAAATAGAACACTGTACTCGATACAACATGTGTTTAAAGCATGTCAGGGGATACCTTTGTTCTATGAAGATTAGATTACCGCACATTCCTTGTAGGGCTAATAGGCTAAAGGTCTAATGGGCAAAAGGGCAAATGGGCTAATGGGCTAATGAGCAAAAGGGATATAGGGCTAATGGGCTAAAGGGCTAAAGGGCTAGGGTGCCTCTCCTCTCTTTATCCGGGCTTGAGACCGGCTCTACAACTAGAGGCGGAGTTAACACCCTAAGGAAGGGAGAATGTAGGGAAATAATCTATACGAATATAGATACTCGATCGACTATATACTACAGATGGATGACTTAGGTGAGGGTAAGCGCTTACTTAATAATACCTACATGACGTAATTCATGCTCTATTTCAAAAATATCTTCTTTGCACTGTGTGTAACCAGCATCATGATAGGCTCTTAGCAGTTGTAAACGTTTTACCAGTACGTTGGGGTCTTTACAGTAGCTTATATCTACATAGGGTAACAGAGGCTCGTTGTGAACTTTGAGTCTATATGCAGACAGTTGATGTGTAGGGACTTGTTTTGATGTAATACGTGCTTCAGCAGCACCGTTTCTAGGTACGAACTTAACTTGTTTCGATAGCGATGAAGCGTTGAAATTTCCTTCTTCTTTACCTTGCATCTCTTCTTGAGATGTTTGCACTGCGACAGAACGTGTAGTAGGCTTAGGAAATGAAGTAAAATCATCAAGCTGTAATGGCAATGAAACTTTAAGATTTTCTTCTTCTTCTACTTTCCCTTTACTACGGTTTTGATCAACATCATTATCCTTATTATCATAATCATGATCTTGCCTCTCTTTATCTTGAAGTTTGTGCTTAGTAACAGAACTTGCAGCAGGCCTAGACAAAAAGGGAGAATTAAAAATCTCTCGCAGAGGTGTACTTTTTAACTCTTACAGTGCCAAGGTGCCGATGCATCGGCACTTACATTCTGTACGAAGAATGCCAGGATGCCGATTCAATCGGCACCCTCTTATAAGTGGTGTAGTTATGCCGTAAGGTGCTAGATTGCGCCACAAATCAAGTAGAAAGAAGGTAGAATGTTTGTAACTCCTTCTTATGTCATTAGATGGCACTGACATAGCTACATTCTTGCTAGTTTACTCGTCGATTGTGAGTGTATGATCTGTGAGCGCTTGACGTCTATGATCCAATTTGGCAGCCTCCTTGTTTGTTTATGTCCGCTTGTTGTGACTTGATTTCATTAAGTTTACGTCCTAATTGACGCATTTGAGTTACTTATCGTAATATATTAAGTTTATTATTATTTCTACTGTAGTTATAGTTACTTAGCAATTTATTTAGGTCGTACTAAAGTTGTAAATAGTACATTTATCACAACAAGGCATGTCGTCACGTAGGCCTAATTCGGGAGAAGAAATTGAGGAACTTTTGGGTTGCTTTGAAGATGTAAGCGACTCTAATTTTAGCGAAAGTGATGATTATGATGTTTTTGGGGTCTTCAGATAGCGCACCAGGGAATGATGGATCCGTGCCATTGGCTAAGGGGCTTACAACATTTCGTGCAAAGTCAAAGTGTTATAGAAACAGTGCTAATGAAAATGTCAGTGACAGTGAATTAGATGATTCTTGGACTGAATGCATATTCCATAATAGTAATGTTGTCCATCCCCACCATTTTTATCAAATCCCAGGGCCAAAACATGTAGGCCTACCTCATCCTGATGCTCCACCCATAGAATATTTCAATCTGTTCTTTACACTTTCATTCCTGATACTATTAGTTGATTTTGTATGTTTTTCTCATCTTCTGAACTGTTCTGTAGTAACAAATACTGCTACTAGACACAGTTCTCTCAAATGATTACTATTACTCTCCCAAAATTCATAAAATATCCAATCGTTGACAGGTTACACTGTTGGTGTCTTTCTCTCCACATGTTCAATGTTTTTGGAAATTAGTTTATAAATTGTAAAATAGACACACATTAACAATATAAATTGGTATATATCATCCCAGATAAGGGTTAAGATGAAATATCTTCACTTAGTCACTTCGGATTTAGTGTAAAATGTGCTAATTAATTTCAAATTATGTTTTTCCTTTTTTAAATAAAAAATAATAATATTTTTGTGCACAATATTCCACAAAACGTTGTTTTTTGAAACTCAAGTCACATGCTTATATTCTATGGAGTATGTCAAGCTCACATACCAAATTTTAACTCCATATCTTTTAAAATGAGATGTAAGTAACAAATTTTATACAGTAATGGAAAGTCCATTGAAACCTGCTTGGCATTCTATGCATATGATGCCCTATTATGGGTCGGCATCCAAAGGGAACATAAATCAGCGTTCGCTGGAATATGGTTGAGCTCTATGTATTTTGTTCCCGATGAAGCTACATTACACGCGGCTTCATGACGTTGAGCGTTGTATGCGTTCTTGAACTCTCTTCTACAATGTTAGCATTGAAAAATTGTCCTACATGATATCTCATGACGTCTCCTGTGATAGCTTCGGGAAAATGCTTTTCCACACTCTTCGCAAATATACCTAGAAATAGGTTTTTCCATGACGGACCTTTATCTTCTGCTAACAGATTCTTCTTTGAATCTACTTGACATTTGTTACTCTCTACTTCAATGATGCGAACAGCTTAGCGATTAACAGTAAACTAACACAAAAGCGTATAACCAAGGTAGCAACAGTAAGGTTTAAGCCCATCAAGGTGGCAAGAGTGAGGTTAGCAACGTTCTGTTGTTGGATTTTAAATTCCGCACTATAACATGCATAAGGTGGCAGCCTTGAGGTTTACCGCCGTAAAGATGGCAGCAGTGAGGTTAGCGACGCTCTATTGTCCTTCAGTGTGAGGTTAGGGTCCGTCAAGAAGACAGCTGTCAAAAAAGCACGTGGCTTGGTTTACTAAACAAGAGCACGTGGCAGTGACGTCACAGTCACGTAGAATGCGTATTCAGCATGCAAAGTTCAATGTCTACATCTACGTAGTTAACACTCTGCTATGTTCACAAGATTTTTACACATAACTATTCTTTATGCTTTAAGTTCGTGCACATAGGTTATGTTAAGATAGCAGCACAAGTACAAGCGATGGTCGCACGATCGCGTAGAGGTTGTTTAGTACGATAGTTGATGTATGTATGCATTATCAAAAGGTGATATGTACACGCTTTTAAACCCTGCTATTCTTACTGCTACTATGTTCGCAAGATTTTCAAACATCGCTATTCTTTGTGCTTTAAGTTCGTTCGCATAGGTCATGCTAAAGCAGCAGCGCAAACACATGTGAACGTTGTACATTCTAGCGGGATGTGTTTGGTATAATAGTTGATGCATGCAAAATCGATAGGTGATGTGTACACGCTTTGAAACTTAACTATTCTTCGTGCTTTAAGTTCGTGCACATAGGTTATGCTAAGATAGCCGCACACTCTAGCGGGAGATGTTCAGTACTCTAGTTGATGCATGTTTAATCGATAGGCAATGCGTACACGCTTTTAAAACATTGCTATTCTTACTGCTGCTGCTATGTTCACAAGATTTTTATACATCAGTATTCTTTATGCATTAAGTTCATGTGTATAAGTTATGCTAAGTTAGCAGCATACTTATAAGGTTCTCGCACACTCTAGTGGAAGAAGTTTAATACGAAATTCGATGCATGCAAAATCGATAGGTGATGTGTACACGCTTTGAACTTGGGTATTCTTTGTGCTTTAACTTCGTGCACATAGGTTATGTTAAGATTGCAGCACACACAAGCGATGATCGCACGTTGTCGTGGAAGAAGTTTAGTACGATAGTCGATGCATACATCATCGATAGGTGATGTGTACACGCTTTGGAACATAGCTCTTCCTTGTGCTTTAAGTTCGTACACATGGGTTAGGGATACACAAAAGCGATTGCTACATGCTCTAGCGGAAGAAGCCTAGTACGGTAGTCGACGCATGCATCATCGATACGTGATGTGTACACGCTATTCTTTATGCTTTAAATTCACACAGATAGGTAGCAGCACACAATTCGGATCGTTGTACACTCTAGCGGGAGAAGTTTAGTACGATAGTCGATGTATGCAAAATCGATGGGTGATGTGTACGCGCTTTGGAATATAGCTATTCTTTGTGCTTTAGCTTTATACACATACGTTAGCAATACACATATGCGATCGTTGTACACACTGGCGGTAAAAAATAGTCGATGCATGCAAAATCAATAGGTGATGTGTACACGCTGTTAAACATCGTTATTTGCTGTGCTTTAAGTTGGCGCGTATAGGTTATGCTAAGATAGCAGTACAATCTAGCGGAAGAAGTTCAGGGTGATGTGTACACGCTTTGAAACATAGTTATTCTTTGCATTTTAAGTTCATGCACATAGGTTATGCTAAGATAGCAGCGTAATCTAGCGGAAGAAGTTTTAGTACGAGAGTCGATGCATGCGAAATCGATAGGTGATGTGTACACGCTTTGAAACATGGCTATTCTTTGCACTTTAAATTTATGGGTATAGGTTATGCTAAGATAGCAGCACAATCTAGCGGAAGAATTTTAGTACGAGATTCGATGCATGCAAAATCAATAAGTAATGTGTACACGCTTTGAAACTTTGTACTTTAAGTTCATGCGTATAAGTTATACTAAGATAGCAGCAGAATCTAGTGGATGAAGTTTAGTGCAATATTTGATGCATGTGAAATCGATAGGTAATGTGTACACGCTTTGAAACATGGCTATTCTTTGCACTATAAGTTCATGTGTATAAAATTATGCTAAGAAGGCAGCACAATCTAGCGGAAGAAGTTTAGTACGAGAGTCGATGCATGCAAAATCGGTAGGTAATGTGTACACGCTTTGAAACATGGCTATTCTTTGTACTTTAAGGTCATGCGTATAGGTTATGCTAAGATAGCAACACGATGTAGCGGAAGAAGTTTAGTACGAGGGTCGATGCATGTAAAATCGATAGGTGATGTGTACACGCTTTGAAACATGGCTACTCATACTGCTGCTCTGTTCCCAAGATTTTTAAACATAGCTAATCCTAATGCTGCTCTTAACGACGTAGAGCTAAGGATTGATTACGTGACCGTGACGTAACTGCAACGTGTTCTTGTTTAGTAATCCAAGCCACGTGCTTTTTTGACAGCTGTCTTCTTGACGGACCCTAGCCTCACACTGAAGGACAATAGAGCGTCGCTAACCTCACTGCTGCCATCTTTACGGCGGTAAACCTCAAGGCTGCCACCTTATGCATGTTATAGCGCGGAATTTAAAATCCAACAACAGAACGTTGCTAACCTCACTCTTGCCACCTTGATGGGCTTAAACCTTACTGTTGCTACCTTGGTTATACGCTTTTGTGTTAGTTTACTGTTAATCGCTAAGCTGTTCGCATCATTGGAGTAGAGAGTAACAAATGTCAAGTAGATTCAAAGAAGAATCTGTTAGCAGAAGATAAAACTCCGTCATGGAAAAACCTATTTCTAGGTATATTTGCGAAGAGTGTGGAAAAGCATTTTCCCGAAACTATCACAGGAGACGTCATGAGATATCATGTAGGACAATTTTTCAATGCAAACATTGTAGAAGAGAGTTCAAAAACGCATACAACGCTCAACGTCATGAAGCTGCGTGTAATGTAGCTTCATCGGGAAAAAAAATACAAAGAGCTCAACAATATTCCAGCGAACACTGATTTATGTTTAAAAAGTACACCTCTGCGAGAGATTTTTAATTCTCCCTTTTTGTCTAGGCCTGCTGCAAGTTCTGTTACTAAGCACAAACTTCAAGATAAAGAGAGGCAAGATCATGATTATGATAATAAGGATAATGATGTTGATCAAAACCGTAGTAAAGGGAAAGTAGAAGAAGAAGAAAATCTTAATGTTTCATTGCCATTACAGCTTGATGATTTTACTTCATTTCCTAAGCCTACTACACGTTCTGTCGCAGTGCAAACATCTCAAGAAGAGATGCAAGGTAAAGAAGAAGGAAATTTCAACGCTTCATCGCTATCGAAACAAGTTAAGTTTGTACCTAGAAACGGTACTGCTGAAGCACGTATTACATCAAAACAAGTCCCTACACATCAACTGTCTGCATATAGACTCAAAGTTCACAACGAGCCTCTGTTACCCTATGTAGATATAAGCTACTGTAAAGACCCCAACGTACTGGTAAAACGTTTACAACTGCTAAGAGCCTATCATGATGCTGGTTACACACAGTACAAAGAAGATATTTTAGAAATAGAGCATGAATTACGTCGTGTAGGTATTATTAAGTAAGCGCTTACCCTCACCTAAGTCATCCATATGTAGTATATAGTCGATCGAGTAGCTATATTCGTATAGATTATTTCCCAACATTCTCCCTTCCTTAGGGTGTTAACTCCGCCTCTAGTTGTAGAGACGGTCTCAAGCCCGGATAAGGAGAGGAGAGGCACTTTAGCCCTTTAGCCCATTAGCCCTTTATCCCTTTTGCCCATTAGCCCATTAGCCCTTTTGCCCATCAGCCCTTTAGCCTATTAGCGCTACAAGGAATGTGGGGTAATCTAATCTTCTTGGAACAAAGGTATCCCCTGACTTGTTCTAAACACATGTATCGAGTACAGTGTTCTATTTTAGTCTTGATCACTTATTTAGTGTTCTAAACACTTCAATCAATGTTCCGATCACATGATAAAGTTAACGGCATAGAGTGCAGTGTTCGATTCTAGTCTTGTTATGTGTCTTTAGTGATTTGCAAATTTAAACATGCATAATGACGTCATCACTGCAGCACGTGCTTACTCTAGCTATCCCGATGCAGGTTTAAACTTGTTCGATAGAGCTATGCCTTGACATAAGAGGAGGCCTTAACAGCTTATGTATAGCCGCTATTGTTTTAAGATAGCTGCTGTTAAGAAAAAGCACGTAGAATTTTTCAAATTACCCGGCACCACATTTCAAACGTATGAGGTTTAGTGCTGTAAAGATACCTGCACGATGCAAAGCTAGCTTTCTTCATCAGAGCAGCCACCATCTTGTGTGAGCACCTCTAGGCCGTATCATAAGGAGCTGTGTATAGTCGCCGTCTTGTCGCTGCTACCATGCGCAAGCACCCCTAGGGAGTCTCATGAGAGCAGCAGCCATCTTGTGCAAGCGCTCTTAAGCTGCCTCATAAGAAGCTATGTATAGCCGCCATCTTGTAGAATTAGATAGCTGCCAATGCCAAAGGGCCTAAGTAGGGATCGAACCGTCGATCTCATCATTAGACTATGTTTTTCTTATGCTATCATGTTCCTGATACTGCAAACCTAGGTATCAGGTGGAAAAATTTTATCCGTTTTGCTCTACGATGCACCGTTTTCGAGATATTTAACATTTTGCATTTAAGCCCCAAATTTAATGAATCGAACCTGCACGGCACGTTATACTCTCTACCATAACTAGACCTGATCATGTTACGAAGACTTGCTTCAATACAAACTAAAACAGAGCGAATGCCAAAGGGCCTAAGTAGGTACCGAACCGTTGATCTCATCATTAGACTATGATTTTCTTGTTCCTCGTACTGCGAACCGAGGTATTGGGCAAAAAAGTTTTGTCCTTTTTGCTCTACGATGCACCGTTTTCGAGATATTTAACATTTTGCATTTAAGCCCCAAATTTAATGAATCGAACTAGCATGACACGTTAGCCTCTAAGCTAGCTTTCTTCATAAGAGCAGCAGCCATCTTGCGCAAGCACCCTTAAGGCGTCTCATAAGGAGTCGTGTATAGCCGCCATCTTGCGTCCGCCATCTTGCGCAAGCATCCTTAGGGCGTCTCTAATCATCTTGTACAAGGACCCTTAAGCCACCTCATAAGAGCAACCGCCATCTTGCGCAAGCATCCCTAGGGACTCTCATAAGGAGCCTTGTATAATCGCCATCTTGCGCAAGCATCCCAAGGGCGTCTCATAAGAACCTATGTATAGCGGCCACCTTGCATAAGCACCTTTAAGGAGTCATGTATAGCCACCAACTTGTGCAATTAGCGTCGAGAGATGGCTGCTGTAGAATTTTTATTTTAAAATTATCCGCCACCATATTTCAAAGGTATGTACCTAAAGAGTGTAGCACTGAGGTTTGCGATGTAAGATGGTGGATGACAGCTGACAAAAAAGCGCGTGAGTTTGTTTACTAAACAAGAGCACGTGGAATTTGCCGCCACCACATTTCAAAGGTATCTAGCTAAAGATGGCAGCACGGTGCTCTCTTGATTAAAGATGGCGGATGACAGCTAACAGAACTTTTCAAATTTCCCGCTGCTACGTAGAGGGCAGCACGGTGCTCTGTGGACTAAAGATGGCGGATGATAGCTGACGAAATTGCCCGCATGATAGCAGCACAGCGCTCTATTGATTAAAGATGGCGGATGACAGCTGTCAAAAAAAGCACGTGGCTTTGTTTCCAAACAAGAGCACATAGAATTTGCCGCCACCACATTTCAAAGGTATCTAGCTAAAGAGTGCAGCACTGAGGTTTGTGATGCAAGGTGGCGGATGGCAACATCAGAAAAAAGCACGTGAGTTTGTAGAGTACGTGGAATTTGCCACCGCCACGAAGAAGGCAGCACGGTGCTCTCTTGATTAAAGATGGCTGCTGTCACGTGGAATTGCCTGCCACCACATTTCAAAGGTATCTAGCTAAAGAGGGCGGCACGGTGCTCTCTGGATTAAAGATGGCTGCTGTCAAAAAGCATTTTTCAAATTATCCGCTACCACATTTCAAAGGTAAGTAGCTAAAGAGGGCACCACTGTGCTCTATGGATTAAAGATGGTGGATGACAGCTGTCAAAAAAGCACGTGGATTTCTTTACCGATTCAAATCTCGCGCTAGTAAGGTTAAGTTGGTAGCACTAAGGTTTAGGCCCGTTAAGATGGCAGCACTGCGGATGACAGGTGACGAATTTGCAGCTACTGCGATAAAGAGGGCATCACGGTGCTCTGTGGTTTAAAGATGCCGGATGACAGCTGTCAAAAAGCACGTGGATTTGTTTATCTCGCGCTAGTGAGGTTAAGTTGGTACCACTAAGGTTTAGGCCCGTCAAGATAGTAGTACTGAGGTTAGCGATACATTGTTGTCTGTCAAAAAGCACGTGGCTGTCAAAGAGCACGTGGATTTGTTTACAAATTCATATCTCGCGCTAGTGAGGTTAAGTTGGTAGCACTGAGGTTTAGGCCCGTCACGATGGCTGCACTGAGGTTTGCGATACGTTGTTGTCTGTTAAAAAGCACGTGGCTGTCAAAAAACACGTGGCTTTGTTTACCGATTCAAATCTCGCGCTAGTTAGGTTAAGTTGGTACCACTGAGGTTTAGGCCCGTCAAGATGGCAGCAGTGAGGTTAGCGATGCGTTGTTGTCTGTCAAAAAGCACGTGGTTGTCAAAAAACACGTGGCTTTGTTTACCTCGCGCTAGTTAGGTTAAGTTGGTACCACTGAAGTTTAGGCCCGTCAAGATGGCAGCAGTGAGGTTAGCGATGCGTTGTTGTCGATGACAGCTGTCAGAAAGTACGTGACTTTGTTTACAAATTCAAATCTCGCGCTTAAATTCAAATTTCCCGCCAAAAATTCAAATTTCCCGCCAGAATTCAAATTTCCCGCGGGAGGAGGAGGTGGCGCCAGAACCATCCAATTATACTACTTGCGTGATTATACCTAAGATGCAAACTTGTAGGGAAAAAATACTTTGTATTCTATGTGTTAGCAAATACATCGAAAGCTAGTCAAGTTGCACGTGCAGTTATTTCTTCTATGTTATGCTAGGCTCTCCCTTTTTAGAACTTCGAAGATTTTCCCCAATATTACGCCGTCTGTAAATAAAGCATTTGTATTACACCTCACACCATATCCCTAGTCCTTCCACCAATCTCAGCATCAAAGTCCCTGGATCATGTCTTATCTCGTCTAGTTGGGTTGAGCGTAAGATCGAATCTCAAACTTGAGACTGTAACGCCCTTGTAAAGTTAAGCCTGGCGTCATATTCATGGGTTAACCTAGCACTCTTAACCATAATCAGGTAAGCAGCTAAGTCTTAAGAAGATAACGATAAGCCCTGTACGGCGAGGTACTGGTCATCCTCCTACGTTGTATCCCCCGACCCAGAGTCTGTAGCTCTTGAATACTGTCCTTAAGGTGGTAGAGGTAGGATCCCTCGCTGAGTCCAAGGGAAAAACCAACCCTGGATGGTAAGCAGGTTAAGAATGAAAGAAGAAAATGAGAGAATGCTTCTATAAGGCTCTGTATATGTCTAATTACCCCCTGTGTCCTAGCACAGCTCTCTCCTGAGTTAACCCATCCCTTTTAGTTACCCTTACTACTAGCAGTATACCATTAATAAAAATCTACCCCTCCACCCTACCTCATATAAAACAATTCAGATCTAAGTAGAGTAACGTTATCTTGGTAGCAAGAGCTGTAGTGACGTCATCGCGAACAAGCTTTGACCTGTAGCTGAAGACTCCGCGTTCCCTCTTAAGTCAAGTGTCTCGCATTATAACACATTGTCAACATTTTTAGTACTACACCAGATAGGGGAATATACAGCTTAGCTCGCAAAGTCATTCTTTTTCTGCTGAGATGAACATGTCTCCACATTTACTGTAGTCAGTACACATCGTACACATATTTCAATCAGGGTGAGGATATTTGAATTGCACTTAAGCTCTTTAGTTTTGAGTTTATGTCAACTACACGTTCAAATCCTTAGGAGTAGCATTTACTCTGCTCCTCTAGGGCTGAAGTGCTCCCTACAAGAGTTGGCCAAGCAGGTTAGATAGACGATAGCTTAGCACACAACATGCCTAGACCCAGCTAAAAAACCCGAGTTCGCTAATGCAGGCACAACATCACAGGCTGCTCGGCTCCTACCTAAGGCAAGGGTGCCCCTGGAGGAGCTTTACTCTGCTGGAACCTTACCACATCAGAATGAAGTGTCCTACAAGAGTTGGCCGAGGAGGTTAAATAGACGACAGCTTAGCACACATCATAGCTAGACTCAGGTAAAAAAACCTAAGTTCGCCATTGCAGACACAACAACAGCACAGGTTGCTCGGTGCCCCTGGAGGAGCTTTACCCTGATCAACCCCCCACCGGAATAAAGTGACCTACAGGAGTTGGCCAAGGGAGGTTATACACAACAGCTTAGCATACATCATACCTAGACTCAGCTAAAGACCCCTAGTTCGCTAACCCATGCCCTCTCAAGTCAGGTACCCCTTTTAGTAGCCTCTTTCGACAGTATTCCATAAGATAACGACATCCTATTTTCTGAAGGTGTCCAAGGACGTAGCGCGTAGCTAGAGGTGGATTGCACGTGGCGGCCATCTTGTGCATTAGCCCTTGGCCCAGAATTCCCTTTTTATCCCTACTTATTATTATTAGCCCGCGTGGTGGCCATGATCTTTAAGGCGTTAAATCTGTATGGTCTGACATATTTCGAGTCCCGCTGGTCGAAATAAATTCACATTCAGAATGTTGGCCAGCAGGGTGGGCCAGACGGTGGTATACTACGTACAATTTCTAACCACTAGCCTGCGTACCTTAAGCCTCGATTTAATTCCAAACCTCTCTGCAGTATTCACAAGGAGTGATGCGTGATACTTCATGAACTGTGAATTTTCACTGATATCTAAATATCAGGAGTGACAATTCTGTCACTGTGGTTGGTCATGTGATGACGTAACGTCAGGGGCATCGCCATGGCTGCCAACAGTACGGTGTTTCTAGTTTTCTTAAAAGAGAAATGTTATTGTAAGTATAAAAATAAAAATATCTTAAACCTCGTCATCGCTGGTAGTATCAAGTTTAGGATTTTTCATTTTGACCAGTAGTTTATTATTATTATTATTATTATTATTATTATTATTATTATTATTATTATGCGTACGTTAGAAACAAGGTCTGCTAGGCAGGTTGAGTAGAATTTCGCGAACACTTACAAGCTCTAAAACACGATACATGGCATTTTTGTCCGGCTCCATGGCTAAATGATTAGCGTGCTGGCCTTTGGTCACAGGGGTCCCGGGTTCGATTCCCGGAAGGGTCTGGAATTTTAACCATAATTAGTTAATTGCGCTGGCACGGGAGCTGGGTGTATGAGTCGCCTTCATCATAATTTCATCCTCATCCCGACGCGCAGGTCGCCTACAGGTGTCAGATAAAAAAAGACCTGCATCTGGCGAGCCGAACTTGCCCTTGGACACTCCCAGCAGTTCTCATGATGCTGTATTTAAAAAAACAGTAGTCAGCCAGTAGTTATCGTAAATGAAATCCTAAGTCATACCCAGAACATTTCAGCGAATATACTTCCCATTGAATGTGGTTGTTCATAATCCTAGTGAAAACTTGCTTTTTTAAATTCCAGCATTAATTGTACTAGGTACTAGGTACAAGTGAAAAGTATACGGCTTAGTTAATAGGAAGTTTGTGTATGTAATGCGGAGTACAGTCTACAGTGGTGGTGAGCTCAATGGGATTGCTTGTGTTATACATCAGCAGCAAACGCTGTTGTGGCATTTCTAGTGGCTCTTTATTTAGTTCATTTGAGCAAATTGTATCCCTTACTCCTGTAAATAATTTCGCGGGTAAAGATCTATCATCCTGCACAACTGAAGCCTGTTGAAACATGAGAGCTTAAAATTTGTGTGATAATTGCAGACAATAACAGAGTGAACCATGTAATGTTTAAGGACCTGTCAATATCTGACAGTTATGAAGGTCATCACTCAAATTATTTCAAAATTATTGTTTTTTGACAGTGTATATATCTTGAAAATTATCATAATCAGTCGAGCTTAACCAAACAGACTCTGAAAAAGCTTCAGTGTTTCCGTCATTGTATTAACATGACAAGTAACAGTTGCCAAGTTCTCAGATATCAAAAGCACTTACCGTACCCAAAGAAAGTGCTTGTTTGCTGGGAATGGCTCCCTAACTAAACTTTGGAACTGTTTTTCCACGTAAGCACCCTTGAACAACAACTCTTGTACAGCTAATGTGTTGGAAGAAAGTTCATTAGCTGTGAACAAACAAGAGTGTAATAGTGATTCAAGAACTGCACATTTTCTGGAAATGTTCCCCAAAATCCCTGTCTAAACGTTAGTGGAAAACCGAACCTTGTGGTGCGAATGTCCCATAGCATGGGGCGTGTTCTCCGACTATACATGCGTGTTGCCAAAACTGAAGCTGCCATTCCTCGTAAAGGAGACCTCATTTGTGAAAAAAATATGAATCATGTTTTGGGTTGAAGATGGATCTATTCACAGAAGGCTATCTGTGGTGCATAATTTCTTTCCAATAGTGCTGAACACACTGCAGATGATACTGATGTTGCCGGTCCTCCCGTTATCTTCGTAGAACGGCCCACTCCTACCGCTGCCGCGATTTGGCAAGTATTCCTGCTGGGGGTCATCTGCAGTAAATTCTCATATGCGGTCCACTGTACGAAGATCAGGCTTAGACCCACCAGCTTCACGCATGGGCATGACTTTTCTTATGTCAGCTATTCTCTGTAGGGCCTATACCTGCTCCTCACTATAAGACACATCAAATCGTCGATTGATTAACATTTTATTTTTTTAGCATCTGGCTTTTAGTGCCGGGAGTGTCCAAGGATGTATGTTGTGTGATGGTGTTGCCTGGTTACTCACGAGTGGAAAATAACGTGTATTTAAAAAAGTTATTAAATTTCTCTCTGGTAAAATGGAAATGTTCATAAATATGTCTTTCAGTAAAATATTTGATGGTATTCTACCAACTGTGCAGGCTGTGATGTGAAGTATTGATGGTGAGCCATAACATAGAGATCTATTGCTTGTTCATCTCTCTTTATACAGATCCATGGCCTGCACAACTCTCAAGGTAGCAAATTAACATTACGTCACCAATTTTGAGATAGAATCAAGGTGCAGCAAAGCTTTGCAGTGGAGGTGTTGAGGAGTAGGCTATTGCTTCGGCGCCCGTCGAACCTATGATCTGGTGCAGGTATGTTGATGATGCATTTGTGGTCTGGACAGGAGGTCCTGAGAAACTTCATCTATTTCTAAACCACCTAAATCTGCAACATCCTTCAATTAAATTCACAGTGAAGATGGAGTCGGGCGGATGCCTTCCTTTCTTGGATGTTCTAGTAAGAAAGAAACCGGACGGCTCCTTAGGACATATCGTCTATCGTCAGTCTACCCACACAAATCGCTATATTCATGCAGATTTTCACCACCATCCAGCACAAAACAAGGCATTCTCACGACACTCGCCAAGAGGGCGAGACGAATTCGTGGGCCATCAAATATCCAGCTGGAGATGGACACGCTCAATGTCGCGTTCAGGGGTAATGGTTACAGCGATTTGCAGATGCATAGAGCCCTGCATCCCAGAGAAAACGACCAAGCGAAGCTCACAGAGGGAAGAAGTGAACGGAACTGCTTACTTGCCTTACATTCACAATACCACCGTCCGACTCGTTGGCTGAATGGTCAGCGTACTGGCCTTCAGTTCAGAGGGTTCCGGGTTCGATTCGCGGCAGGAAATTTTCACCATCATTGGTTAATTTCCCGGGCGCGGCGGCTGGGGTTATGTGTCATCTTGACGGACCCTAACCTCACTTTGAAGGGCAATAGAGCGTCGCTAACCTCACTGCTGCCATCTTGACGGCGGTAAACTTCAATCTGCCACCTTATGCATGTTATAGTGCGGAATTTAAAATCCAACAACAGAACATTGCTAACCTTACTCTTACCATCTTGATGAGCTTAAACCTTACTGTTGCTACCTTGGTTATACGCTTTTGTGTTAGTTTACTGTTAATCGCTAAGCTGTTCGCATTGAAGTAGAGAGTAACAAATGTCAAGTAGATTTAAAAAAGAATCTGTTAGCAGAAGATAAAAGTCCGTCATGGAAAAACCTATTTCTAGGTATATTTGCGAAGTGTGTGGAAAAGCATTTTCCCGAAGCTATCACAGGAGACGTCATGAGATATCATGTAGGACAATTTTTCAATGCAAACATTGTAGAAGAAAGTTCAAGAACGCATACAACGCTCAACGTCATGAAGCCGCGTGTAATGTAGCTTCATCGGGAACAAAATACAAAGAGCTCAACCATATTGAAGCGAACACTGATTTATGTTTAAAAAGTACACCTCTGCGAGAGATTTTTAATTCTCCCTTGTTGTCCAGGCCTGCTACAAGTTATGTTACTAAGCACAAACTTCAAGATAAAGAGAGGCAAGATCATGATTATGATAATAAGGATAATGATGTTGATCAAAACAGTAGTAAAGGGAAAGTAGAAGAAGAAGAAAATCTTAATGTTTCATTGCCATTACAGCTTGATGATTTTACTTCATTTCCTAAGCCTACTACACGTTCTGTCGCAGTGCAAACATCTCAAGAAGAGATGCAAGGTAAAGAAGAAGGAAATTTCAACGCTTCATCGCTATCGAAACAAGTTAAGGTTGTACCTAGAAACGCTACTGCTGAAGCACGTATTACATCAAAACAAGTCCCTACACATCAACTGTCTGCATATAGACTCAAAGTTCACAACAAGCCTCTGTTACTCTATGTAGATATAAGATACTGTAAAGACCCCAACGTACTCGTAAAACGTTTACAACTGCTAAGAGCCTATCATGATGCTGGTTACACACAGTACAAAGAAGATATTTTTGAAATAGAGCATGAATTACGTCGTGTAGGTATTATTATGTAAGCGCTTACCCTCACCTAAGTCATCCATCTGTAGTATATAGTCGATCGATTAGCTATATTCGTATAGATCATTTCCCAACATTCTCCCTTCCTTAGGGTGTTAACTCCGCCTCTAGTTGTAGAGCCGGTCTCAAGCCCGGATAAAGAGAGGAGAGGGACCCTATACCTTTAGACCTTTTGCCCATTACCACTTTAGCCCTTTTGACCATTAGCCCTTTTGCCTGTTAGTCCTACAAGGAATGTGCGGTAATCTAATCTTCTTAGAACAAAGGTATCCCCTGACATGTTCTAAACACATGTTGTATCGAGTACAGTGTTCTATTTTAGTCTTGATTACTTATTTAGTGTTGTAAACACTTCAATCAATGTTCCGATCACATGATAAAGTTCACGGCATAGAGTGCAGTGTTCGATTCTAGTCTTGTTGCGTTTCTTTTGTGATTTGCACGTCTAAGCATGCTTAATGACGTCATCATTGCAGCACGTGCTTACTCTAGCTATTCCGATGCAGGTTTAACCTTGTTCGATAGAGCTATGCCTTGACATAAGAGGAGGCCTTAACAGCTTATGTATAGCCGCTATTGTCTAAAGATAGCTGCTGTGAAGAAAAAGCACGTCGAATTTTTCAAATTGCCCGCCACCACTTTTCAAAGGTATGAGGTTTAGTGCTGTAAAGATACCTGCACGATGCATAGCTAGCTTTCTTCGTCAAAGCAGCCACCATCTTGTGTGAGCACCTCTAGGCCGTATCATAAGGAGCTGTGTATAGTCATCGTCTTGTCGCTGCTACCTCCCACAAGCACCCCTAGGGCGTCTCATAAGAGCAGCAGCCATCTTGTGCAAGCGCTCTTAAGCTGTCTCATAAGAAGCTATGTATAGCCGCCATCTTGTAGAAATAGATAGCTGCCAATGGCAAAGGGCCTAAGTAGGAATCGAATCGTCGATCTCATCATTAGACTATGTTTTTCTTATGTTATCATGTTCCTGATACTGCAAACCTACGTATTAGGTGGAAAAAATTTGTCCGTTTTGCTCTACGATGCACCGTTTTCGAGATATTTAACATTTTTGCATTTAAGCCCCAAATTTAATTAATCGAACCTGCACGGCACGTTATACTCTCTACCATAGCTAAACTTGATCATGTTGCGAAGACTTGCTTCATTACAAGCTGAAACAGAGCTAATGCCAAAGGGCCTAAGTTGGAAACGAACCGTTGATCTCATCATTAGATTATGTTTGTCTTATGCTATCATGTTCCTCATTCTGCGAACCGAGGTATTGGGCAGAAAAATTTTGTCCGTTTTGCTCTACGATGCACCGTTTTCGAGATATTTCACATTTTGCATTTAAATTTAATGAATCGAACTAGCATGACACGTTAGCCTCTAAGCTAGCTTTCTTCATAAGAGCAGCAGCCACCTTGCGCAAGCACCCTTAAAGCGTCTCTTAAGGAGTCGTGTATAGCCGCCATCTTGCGCGAGCATCCTTAGGGCATCTCTAGACATCTTTTGCAAAGGACCTTTAAGCCGCCTCATAAGAGCAACCGCCATCTTGCGCAAGCATCCCTAGGGAGTCTCATAAGGAGCCTTGTATAACCGTCATCTTGCGCAAGCATCCCAAGGGCGTCTCATAAGAACCTATGTATAGCGGCCATCTTGCATAAGCACCTTTAAGGAGTCATGTATAGCCACCATCTTGTGCAATTAGCGTCGAGAGATGGCTGATATAGAATTTTTCTTTTTAAATTATCCGCCACCATATTTCAAAGGTATGTACCTAAAGAGTGTAGCACTGAGGTTTGCGATGTAAGATGGGGGATGACAGCTGACAAAGAGCGCGTGAGTTTGTTTACTAAACAAGAGCACGTGGAATTTTTCAATTTGCCGCCACCACATTTCAAAGGTATCTAGCTAAAGATGGCAGCACGGTGCTCTCTTGATTAAAGATGGCGGATGACAGCTAACAGAACTTTTCAAATTGCCTGCTACTACATGTCATAAAGAGGGCAGCACGGTGCTCTCAGATGGCGGATGACAGCTGACGAAATTGCCCGCATGATAGCAGCACAGTGCTCTATTGATTAATGATGGCGGATGACAGCTGTCAAAAAGCACGTGGCTTTGTTTCCCAACAAGAGCACATAGAATTTTTCAAATTGCCGCCACCACATTTCAAAGGTATCTAGCTAAAGAGTGCAGCACTGAGGTTTGTGATGCAAAATGGCGGATGATAGCTATCAGAAAGAAAGCACGTGAGTTTGTTTCCAAACAAGAGCACGTGGAATTTGCCACCGCCACAAAGAGGGCAGCACGGTGCTCAAAGATGGCTGCTGTCACGTGGAATTGCCTGCCACCACATTTCAAAGGTATCTAGCTAAAGAGGGCAGCACGGTGCTCTCTGGATTAAAGATGACTGCTGTCAAAAAGCATTTTTCAAATTATCCGCCACCACATTTGAAAGGTAAGTAGCTAAGGAGGGCAGCACTGTGCTCTATAGATTAAAGATGGCGGATGACAGCTGTCAAAAAAGCACGTGGATTTGTTTACCGATTCAAATCTCGCGCTAGTGAGGTTAATTTGGCAGCACTAAGGTTTAGGCCCGTTAAGATGGCAGCACTGCGGATGACAGATGAAGAATTTGCAGCTACTGCGATAAAGAGAGCAGCACAGTGCTCTGTGGTTTAAAGATGGCGGATGACAGCTGTCAAAAAAGCACGTGGATTTGTTTACCGATTCAAATCTCGCGCTAGTTAGCTTAAGTTGGTATCATGTAGGTTTAGGCCCGTCAAGATGGCAGTACTGAGGTTAGCGATGGGTTGTTGTCTGTCAAAAAGCACGTGGCTGACAAAAAGCACGTGGATTTGTTTACAAATTCAAATCTCGCGCTAGTAAGGTTAAGTTGGTACCACTGAAGTATAGGATCGTCAAGATGGCAGCAGTAAGGTTAGCGATGCGTTGTTGTCGATGACAGCTGTCAAAAAGCACGTGGCTTTGTTTACAAATTCAAATCTCGCGCCAAAATTCAAATTTCCCGCCAAAATTCAAATTTCCCGCGGGAGGTGGAGGCCTCTCCCGAGAGCCCGAGGTGGAGGTGGCTGCCGAATCCCTGTATTATACTAATGATATGATATATACTTTTGCGCACGGCATAACCCCAAAAGTCTTTATCATGTCAATATTATAATTGCTGCGCCAAGTGATACGATGGCATTTCACTTGACGAATGCAGTAGTGGTAGGGCAATGTATGTTATAAGGCACTGGCGTCAGCATATTTCAGCTGAGTCAGCACCCGTGGTCAATGACTCCAGCAAAGGTCATTGATCCTATGACGTCGTGATGTCACCAGCTCGTGGCCTTGTTTATACAAAAGCACGTAGTTCTGACAGCTGTCACCTTGAAAGAAGCTAACCCAACTTTTTTGGACAAGAGGCGGTCGCTAACCTCGCTGCCATCTTGACAGGTTCCAACATTACTTTTCTGTGAACAACTTAAATGGCTATCCTCACTGCAGCCATCTTGACAGGTCCTAAACACGTAAACGTGTTTGGCGCGGAATTTTAAACGTGGCTAACCTAACTGCTGCTATCTTAAAAGGTCCAAACCTCACTGCTGCTATCTTAACAGGTCCAAACCTCACTGCTGGTATCTTAACCACATGGGCGCGGAATTTGAACAGCTGTCAAGAGGACAGCTGTCACCATGGCGGAAACTAACCTCACTTTCCTGCACTGGGGAATGTCGCTAAACTCACTGCTACCACCTAGACAGACTCTAACCACACTCCTGCCATCTTAACATGGGGCGCGGAATTTAAACAGCTATCAATATGACAGCTGCCAGCTTGACAGGTCCTAACCACATGCACTTGTTTGGTGCGGATTTTGAACAGGTGCCCTTCGCGACGTCCCCTTCCCCGACACTGCCTTAGAGGGTGCCTAACCTCAGAAGATTATAGTGTTAAACCTAGCTGCCCTTCTCGACATGCACCCTTCCCGACGCCATCTTGGAGAGGGCCAAAGAGGTCAACTCAATGCATTATGTCTCCATCCGACAGTTACGAACAAGTCTAAACACGCATAACCATGACGACGAGATCTTATGCTTAAGGCTGTACGCCCCCCCATCCGACAGACTGTGTGCGACGGGACTGAGCACCTGCGATACTTAGATTATTTTGCTTTTAACACGCAGCGATGACGTCGACATGGTTATGCATGTTTAGACTTGTCCGTTATCAAGGTCACTCTCTAGAAAACTCAAGCCTTTAGAGATAGTATGATTGTGAAGTTTTCTTTAGTCTCTGTGATACTGTGATACAGAGTAGAGCGCTTTATTCCACCATGACAAGAACATTAATATTTGATGTATAAGGCTTGAAAGTAAACGGCAACTAATTTGTGTTTAAAGAGGTGACTGTGTTGGATTGCACTGTGTTGTGTGCGCCAATATAACGTCTGCAGTGGGAAGAAAACGAATACCTTATTGCTTTCTTTCTTCGATCATGAACGCTTACTTTTCAAGAGAAGATCTTGTTCTTTTTTAAGCGTTGTGAAAAGAAGGAATGGTTGCGTGAGTATCTACGATCAGCGTGTGAAAGTATAGAGATGCATGCATCAGGATGTCCATCATTTAAAACTCTTTACAAGGATCATAGTGGACCAACAATTAAACAGACTTTGCGGCATATGGGCATGCTCTTTGATTGGTTGTGTTGCAGTGCACGTCGGGAGGTGAACAACATATGTGAACTGCAGTGTCGAAATGACGTCAGTGTGAAAGAAACATTTGTAGAGTAAAGACACCTTGCCATTTCTATCCGATACTAAGTGTAACGCAGTTGAAAGGGCAATCGTAAAGTTTTATGCATGCAAAAAGAAAATAAACACTTTATGAAGAAGAGTCGAATGCATTACCAAAGGCATTTTTGGTTAATACAGCTGCGAATGCTGTAAAGAATATCTGGGATAAAGTGCACGGTGAGTGGACTCAAGACCCTGTTTTGTCAGAGCTTCAAAAGTGTAGTTTACATCATAAACAAGTGAGTTTTGAGCCACACCCCGCACGCACAAAATGCTGCTCACCGTGCATAATATAACAACATTAGCTAAGAACTGGGGCCCGGATCGCGAATTGGAAAGGCCACAAGCTACAAGCCTTGAGCTGGAGATAAGCCTCTCGGCAGAAAAACACCATGAGCCTAGTATTCAAAACAAAATAGCAAGAAATTCAACAATTAACAAGAAAACATTTATTGAATTAATAAAATGAAGAAATGGAGACAGTAAATGAATTTGAAAATAGGGAAGGATAATCTATATAAAAATTAAACATACCCAATTCTCCTATTTCCGAGATGTAGCAAGTGTCACTATGAGGTATACCACCATTCGGAATCGAATTATATTACAATCAGTTGAACCGCTCAAAATAATTTCACTTATTCAACTTATCTCCACGCCCGAATATCACACCCCTCTTCTTTTATATCTCTTATTTGTACAACAATCCGTCACCCCCCCCACTAATAAAACTATACTCCTCCGCATCAAAGAGCAGACTAAAGGAAAGAATTGCTCATAGAACTTGCGGAGTAGATTTAAAAGGATCACGTACACGAACTACAAGAAAAAAGAATGGTGAGGGCCATTAGCTGACATAAATTGCTCTGAGTTCTCATTATCTTGGAGGTGTTTCAAATTCATGCCACTCACAATAGATTGGTTCATGAAGGAACTACAATATCCAGTACCTAACAACGCGATACGCAAAAAAGTTTGGCACAGGTTGCAGACGAGGGAAGAACCCAAATGTTTTACACACATGCCTATCAGGAGCTAACGATGGGCCATCACGCTTGCTCGGATTTAGTTTCCCTGCTGAGAATTGCACCTAGGACATACATTGTGCTTGGCACCATTTAGATATTTATAACATTTTAAGGAAGAATTAGACCAACTATGCTTGGAGACGCGACCTAATATCCCAAAATTTCAACATTTCGCTACATCAGTCTTCTTATCCACAGTTAAATTGGAATTTGGACGGCATTAATAGTGCGACGAGTAGGAGAGACGAAGTTCACCTTCCAGGAGAAGGGGATGAAGAAGGAATCGCACCAAAGGAGACAGCTTTTGACGATGCATGAATATGACGTCGGGGAATGAACAATCAGAGGGCACGGGAGGCGGAGGTTGTCTCAAACTCGCGACCCAGACTAGTGATTTCTTTCACGATCTCAACCTGTGATTGTTTTATGTAAAGTTCTTAATCGGCGGCCAGATTCTGATAAAACTGATCAAATACTTCCGATTCGGAGGCATTGACACACAAACGGTTGAATAGCGTTAAAATTCCAGTGACATAGTCGTCAATGGATTCTCTTACTGCTTGAGTCCTTCTGAAAATATCCTGTTTCAAGCAGTAGTCCATATCGGACAAACCAAATCTCTGTTTTATTTGCGTAGCAAGATCTTCCCAGGATTGGATATTCGCTTTTGCTTACTTGAACCATTTCATCGCCGGCCCTTCCAGCATTCCAGAGATGACCCTCACGAACAGATCAGGAGATAAGGATACATACATACATATATTTATTACCCACCCAAGTAAACACCATCAGCTTACAGGTAATAAAGGCAGAGCGAAACACAGAACAAACAAACAATAGGCACTACATCTCTCCTAAAACTACTTAACTAAATTATCTACCTCTACATCTACTCAGTGCCTCCCACACGTACGCGGATAGCCAGCATACGTGCAGGAAGCACCAGACTACAAACTACCCTATTCCCCTATTCCCACCTACCACCTAAAAAAATAGTTAGTAGACTGGTCGCTGCGTCAGCCCTGGTATGGAATATATGCCCACCAACCCGTTGATCGCAGCCACCAGCCTCGCCACGTGAGAACTGATCTCCTATCTCACCTACACTTGCTGACAATGCATTCCTTCCCCACCATGTGTGACAAGACAGCTTGGCGGAAACCAGACCCAACACATGGCTTGCCACACACTTCCGCTATGTACGTCACACCTACTATGTTCATTGTCATCTATCTATCTTCCCTTTCCTTTTTCTTCCCGTGCAGACGTGCTCCAGCCTAACTTCTTTGGGGTGGGTCAAGGCCCATCCCCTCCCTCTCCCTTTGATACGTCACCTTCTCCTTTCTCGCACTATTCTCGTCCACTACATCTCACCTTATTAAGCTTAAGACTTAAACATCAACTAACAACCATATTACATCCCTCATCATCGCACCTAAAACAATTTAACTTTTTTTTACTTACACACCAACAGTTTCCATTCTAAGTCCATTAGTTCACTCAGTCTTCTCAATCTACAGGACCACACTTACATCAGACTATTAGACTTAT
The DNA here is from genome assembly GCF_040414725.1 of Anabrus simplex. Classification (NCBI taxonomy): domain Eukaryota; kingdom Metazoa; phylum Arthropoda; class Insecta; order Orthoptera; family Tettigoniidae; genus Anabrus; species Anabrus simplex. Next base: position 85,134,203 of record NC_090274.1, on the reverse strand, counting down.
CCCATTTCTTCCATCCTATTCAACTACTACATATACATCAAGAATCTCTCGATTTTACACCCCTCAACAAGGCATCTACACCATTTAACTTTTTTTTCATATGACCTACTTTCATAATTTCCATACTGCCAGCATTTTCTCCTTAACTACAGTCCCACTTAATCTATCTCAATTCTATTACATACACCTTCTTTATACTCCCTCCTCACACAAATATACTTAAACAATCCATTTCTTTTCACGCATTTACACACAAACAGACAGTGCTCCATTCCAAGTCCATTAGTTCACTCAGTCATCTCACTATTTGCTTCCACCTAAGCTTCATTTCAACTATCCACGATAAACTTAAACTATATACCAGCTTACTTTAAAACCACTTAACGTTTTCTTACACACAAACAGTTTCAATTCCAAGTCCATTAGTTCACTCAGTCTTCTCAATCTACAGGACCACACTTTATGTCAGACTGTTAGACTTATCTCATTTCTTCCATCCTATTAAACTTAGTACATTAAACATCAAGAATCCCTCAGTTTTACACCCCTCCTCAAGGCATCTTCACCATTTAATTTTTTTCATATGACCTACTTTCATAATTTCCATACTGCCAACTTTTTCTCCTTAACTACGGTCCCACTTAATCTATCTCAATTCTATTACATACACCTTCTTTATACCCCCTCCTCCCACATATACACTTAAACAATCCATTTTTCTTTTCACTACTCATTTACACACAAACAGACAGTGCTCCATTCCAAGTCCATTAGTTCACTCAGTCATCTCACTATATATATATATTGCTTCCACCTAAGCTTCATTTCATCTATCCACGATAAACTTAAACTATAAACCAGCTTCTCCAATTTACACTACCCTCAAGCCTACTCAACCTCCCCTTTTATCAACTCTTACCTAATTTTATCAGGCTTTCCCTTGTTACCAACTCTTCTCATAAACACATCTACTCTCATATTCCTCAAGTCATTAATCAATCACCTCCTACCATCCTACTACTTCTCTATCTACTTTTCAACAATTTACCCCAGGCGGATCACCTTTCCACAGGGCAAAGTGTTCTCCCCCTTCCCCCTAACACTACAGCCCCCTCTTCTGATATCATGGTTACCATGATACCCTTCCCGCTTCTGCTCAGGGCGGATATCCATTCCTCTGAGCAGAATGCCTACCCCCTTCCTCCCTCGGCAAGCACCACATTATCTGCACAACCCCTGTTACTCCCTCAATTTCTTTATTAATATAGCTCTGGCCACATTTCAGAATTTCTCTATATTCGTTCCTTTCTCCCACTCTCTACATAACCAAGATGTAATCTTATAGCTTTCGCCTACCATGTCCAGCTCCTTCTTACTTAGTAGTTTGATCTTTATCTCCGCTAAAGCTCGGCATTGATTAAAAATATGCAGGTCCTCCCACTTCTCTCCACATAACACACATCTATCCCTATTCTCAGTCCCTACCCATCCCCTATTCCTCGGAACACCCAATATCCACCAATACAAACCTCTCTTATCCCTTCTACCTTCAAACTCCGTTTTCGGGTTTATTACTTCCACCAATTTATTTAATACTGATAAAGAGACTCTCTCTCTACATTCCCCTATTAATCTCTGTCTTTCAATATCTAGTAGTCTTCCCTTTATCCTTTCCCATACCCATTTATTCCTACCACCCCCAGACCTCTCCATATACCCCCAATCCAATCTTTTGTAACCATTTTTTGCACTTATTCACCCAGTAAACTTCATTGATCATACCTTTCTGAAAACTAAACGTATCTTGTACTAATGCCCCACCCTTCCCTTCCTCCAATCGAATCCAGTACTTGAACACCCTCTTAGCTATTTCAACCTCTATCGATTCTTTACAGACTAATCTGGCACCGGCATTGGCTGTACAATTTGGGGGGTCCATCATGATCTTACTAAATTTCGCCACCACCTGGTTTAGTTCACCCCTGCCCTCCTCCATTCCCCATACATCAACCCCAAGTAGCATTTTGCCCATTACCAGTGATTTAAACACCGTTTTCTGAATTTTGTATTTAACGTCTGGACATTTCTTTTCTAATACCCCTACTGCCGCAAGCACTCCTCTTCCTTTAAATTTTGCCATTTTACACTGATTTTTCTAAGAAGCATTCTTACTAATTATTACACCTAGGTACTCAATTTTTCCCCCTGGTCTAATTTCTTCCTGATCTAGCCTCCAAACTTCCTTATTATTTCTCCCACCCCTTTTCCTACACACCATTATCTGAGTCTTTCTTACATTTACTCTGAGAGACCATTTCCTAGTATACTCAACTACCTTGTCCAACCCTTTTTGCAACCCACTTGCCATCAAAGCCAAAATCAATAAGTCATCCGCGAATAGCAACCCCGGAACCTCCATTTTCCCTATACAAGGGCATTGCCCTGCGTCTCGACCATGCCCCTCTAAAATATTATTTATAAATAATATAAATAATATCGGGGATAGCTTACACCCCTGTCTCACCCCGCTTTTCGATTCAAAACACTTACTAACCTTCCATCCTGCAATTTAATCATCACAAACACTTCCTCAAAATAATTTCTATTGCCACCCTCATTTTCTTCGACATTCCAACCTCCCTTAATCTCAAAAATAGCGCCTCCCTACTGACCGTATCGAAGGCTTTTTCTAAGTCTATCGCTGCTATAAATAATTTATGCCCTGCTGTCCTCACATACTTTGTAATCAAAGTGTCCAGAATCCAGGAGATAAGGAGCTACATTCGGCAATATCTTCAACCGGTTCTATTACCTATTACCTTCACCCAAAAAATTCAGCTTCCATTTATGGACAATGTCAAAAACCGGGTTAATATTAGGAATACGGTCACTAATTGGACTAGTAATTTGTGAATAAGAGTTCACGCGTACTTCAACGAGGGCATTTCAGCACTGGCAATCGGATCCCTCGCTTCAAGGTATCTAGCTCTCTCACTAGCAGATACGGAACACGTGTTAATGTTATCTAATTCATGACCCATATCTTTTACATTGTTGGAGATATCTCCATTAAAAATTTCACTCTCACTGCCCATATTCAAGCCATTATCTCTTTCCATAATTAGGAGCCGGGCTGAGTGGCTCAGACGGTTAAGGCGTTCGCCTTCCGACCCCAACGTGGCAGGTTCGATCCTGGCTCAGTCCGGTGGGATTTGAAGGTGCTCAAATACGTCGGCCTCGTGTCGGTAGATTTACTGGCACGTGAAAGGACTCCCGCGGTACTAAATTCCGGCACCTTGGCGTCTCCGAAGACCAAAAAGTAGTTAGTGGGACGTAAAACAAATAACATTATTATTATTATTATTATTATTATTATTATTATTATTATTATTACATAATTAGGACGGAATTTCAGCAGCAACAGACACGCAAAGGATAAAGGATCTTTGTAAATAAGCAAGCATACCTAAAATTAGGTGACATCACACGTGGAGACTGGGGTTACTCGGAAGTGATTTAACATGCCCAGAATACATTTACATCCCCAGCTCAACCTATTCCCAATTTTATTCGAAGGAGATTACCCAGTCTAACCGCGTGACTTCTACCATTTGAGCCACACCGCGCAAATACAGAACCTGCTCAACGTGCCTAATATTAGCTAAAAACTGAGGCCGGGATCGAGACTGGGAGAGGCCAGAAGTTATAAGACTTGAGCTGGAAATGAACCTCTCGGCAGAAAAATACCATGAGCCTAGTATTCAAAACAAAATACCAATAAATTCAACAAATAACAAAAAACATTTATTGAAATAATAAAATGAATAAGTGGAGAAAATAAATGAATTCGAAAGTAGGGAAAGATAATCAATATGAAAATTATATGCAAGGAAATCCTCTTTTACAGGGATGTATCAACAGTGTCACTGCGACGGTATACCATCATTCAGAATCCAATTATATTACAAACAGTTGAACCGCTTATAAGCGCGCGATTGCATTCAGATTATCCCCATATAAACACGACGCAATACACACAGTTCATTAAAAGGTGGTCTAATTTTCCAACAGTTATTAATTTCACCTACTCAACCTATCTCCACTCCCGTATATCACACCTCCCTTCTTTTATATCTCTTATTTTTACAACTATCCGTCAGCCCCCAAAAATGTATACTCCTACGCATCAAAGAGCTGACTAATGGAAATAACTATTCGTAGAACGTCCACAGTAGATTTAAAAGGAGCACGAACACGACCTACAAAAAATAATGTTAAGGGCAAAAAGCATGCGCACAGCATACATACATTGTATTTACTTCTAAATTTACATTGACTATTTCTGTTCTAAATTTGGTAACTTACCCATCCACAAGATGTATTGTAATTCATTACTATTGGTGGTTGGCTCATAAAAATTATTGTGTCGGAAAACATCACGACACGTTGAAACTTGTGCGTCAAAATTATCCACGGAATCCCTCTTGGAACATTTTCCGGTGCTGTTTCGTTTTGACTGTTCGAGTGACGCCATGCATCTTGCACCTACGCGATTAATGCGTGATTGTGTGTTTAGGTCTCAAAAATTATTTTTGGTCTTGTAGAACAATATTCTGTGCTCCCACATATTTCTGCTATAGACATTTTTGCGCGATTTTCCATCCATGCAACTATATCTGATGAGCAAGAATATGTGTGATAGTTATAATTGTTTACTGCACTTTGTACTGGTATGATAAGGTTGCTGTCAACTTGTGTGATGTGTGGTGGAGCGCTGGCCACGTGGCATCACTTAACGTGTTTATCTACTGGCATATGGTGAAGATCTGCTATTCTTCAACCAAGTAAGACCATTCCATGTTTACTGTACCTAAAATGTTGGACTGTCATCTTCTGTAATCAACGTGTGAAGATTTGATTTGGACATTGAAACTGTACCATGTAATATTGCATCCAACGTCTCAACTTTTCGCCTTCCCGTGTTTTGGCTTTCAGAGGGGAGAATCTGTGACATGAATTAAAGCTAACCTCATTTATTTGACATAGGTATTTGTGTCTGGGGAATTCATCTACCATTATCGCCCATTGTTTGAATTGAAGTTAATTTATGACTGAACTATGCCTATTTCAATGTGTAATCTGCTATTGATACGTCAGTGGCTTCGATATTTCTCATTCGCTCAGTAAGCTAGTTGATTTGCGTGCGCTGGCGCACTATTCCCCTGAACTGAGCGATGTGTTTCTTGCTCGCTGTAAACGAGTCACTTGGTAGCCAAGTGCCATCATGGACGCTATTACTAACCGTGTTCTGTGGAAGATGCGACTGAGAGTGTGGAATGGAGCGCGATACCCCTGGCTGATAGCCATGTAAACCAAGGCATTTGCCTTAGTTGCAGTATATTTAGTGTTTTAATATTTTGTATTTACCGTTCTTTAGTATATAAGTGACTGGAATATCTGCGTGAGCGTGCTTCATTGCAAAATGACCTAACAACGTAAGCTATCGGATTATATTAAATTGGACACCCAAGGATCTAAGTACAAGTATCCTTTTAATTGTTTCGAAACTGTTCTTGTTATTTGGAGAAGAATAGTCTGAGTAACACGCTATCATTGACAGTAATACTGTGGGAAATTTCGGCAACGCTGTCAGAATAAATTGTATCAAGCAAACCCCACAACTGTAATTTGAAATTACGCCTACTTTTTCAAAGACCCGTCGGCGACGGTTTATTCCTTAAATTAACGTGGGATTTTTCTATCCTCAAGATTTTAAAATGTAACATGTTTGTAAAATTCAATATTCCAATTGTAATTGATAATGGGGTAATTCTGGAACTCGGTATATGCGCGGATGGGAGGCAAATTTCTCCATTTTATTTCATTGAGAATATGGTTGTGATACCTTTCCTGTTCCTTAAAGTTATTGAGGTTGTTATTATTATTATTATTAATTTAGTTGGTGGATTTCTTTCTATATTTCCTGGTTCAGTGCTGTGGTCTCTATAGCACTGTTATCAATGCATTGGGTGATGCTATGTGCTAGTATAATTTTCGTGATGGGATCATTCTTTAACTCCTTACTGGGATCGTTTATTTCCTGTCTTATTCGCACATTACCGTATTCCAAGACCTCCTGAAAATTAAATTCAGTACCCGGCATTTTAATCCACTATTAATAGTTTGTTGGAGGAAATGACTGTCACACATAAAATACTTACCGATGACGATATTTAACGCGGAAGGGAGAAGCCCACTCCAAGAGTAGGTTCATCAAAAGGCCGGGAGCAAGTACTCACCTAAAGGTTTAACCTGCCTTGACATGTCATGTGTAATGAGCCACACCATTAAAGTTAAAAGATATTAATCAACACATTCATACCTACAGATGCAATTGAAATTCTACTAAGTAAATGAAAAGAAATATCTTGTCAATTAAAATTAATATTGTGAATCAATTGAAACCAGAAGTTGAAATATTTCTTAGATCAAGATAAAAATTGAAGGCTGAGGTACCTCAAAACAACCTTACCTATATCCCTAATATATTAATATTATCACTATTATTATTGGAGTGTGTACAGTGTCCGGAACCTCAGAATTAGAACAGGCCTTGGCTTACTAGGCAAGGAATATTGTTAAATAAAAATGAATTTTGGTACTTGACATGCACAATCAACTGGCAATATTAAAAAACTGACTAGCACAATTAATTCAATAAATAGATTTCACATTTAACTGACTAGCTAGCAGAATAAATGACAGCCATTAAGCACAATTCCGTCTATGAGTAATATTCGGAGATGGTCATCTATTTTTCAACAAGATAGGGCAGAGAAAAAGAAAATCATCATCAAACAAACTCGTAACCGGGCAACCGGCCATGATAATAGGCAAGGCAATAAGCTTAAAGAAATCTAGCCTTACGGCCATTGATAATTTTGAGGTTTCGTTTACATTAGGGAAGAATACCACGAAATGCAATTGTGAACTTTATGCCTACACTCATCATGCGATGTTCACATAACACCTTTAATAATCTTAACCTCGAGTTAGAGCCTTGATACAGCTTTTAAAACTTACTAGAAGGGATGATTATTGAATTAAGGTTATCATTTTAGCACATTTTAAGAATTCTAAACAGGATAATTGCGAATTACAGATGTGGCATATCTGCCGATCACATGGCCACTGGAATCAGTTCCACACATAAATTTTAACTCACAGCATACAAAAAGGTTATATATTTACCTTGAGGTTCGGACCACAACACTACCTGATTAAAAATGGAAATTGAATGAAATAGTTTACCACATGGGCACGTGAAACGGATGAAAATGATTTGCAACTAAAGAAAGGTAATATTCGTGGTAAATCAAACAATAACTGCTAGTGCTGACTTGAAGAAAACAGCATGGAACCACGAAAAGCCACAGGGGTTTTTATCCAGGATCAAAAATCCTTCCTGCACACATTCTTTTCTGTCACACAACCCAATTTGCTTCCGATTCAGAAACCATCTTGCTCGACTACAGAGGTCATAATTCATTTGTCCAGTTCAACTATTTGTCTCATTGTCGGAGTTCCGACTGGCAGCTGCGCGGTGCGCCACCAACTGGCTGAGTTATTAACGAGGAACGCCAACAGGCTGCGCAGCGATGCACACTCGTTTCTATTCATAATTTGACACGAATCTCAACTTACCTGCGAAAGGAACTAAAGTTCCTAATAATGTCTCAATGGCAAAATTAAAATTCTATACATTATTATTCCAAAATCGTGGTTGTAGGGAACTGAAATTTGTTTCCCTTATTCCTTAAAGATACTTACGTTTACGCTCCCCAGACTATTCATGTCCGTGTTTTCCTTTTTCCTTCCATTATGAAGTGTCATTTATCCTATTTCCCTCTATGCTACAAATGTGTGGGCCTTGCCTGTTGTTTGATGATTTGGTGTTAGCTCGGCTTGGGAAGCTGTAGACTTCATCGTGTGTACCGCTGTTCAGTTAACTGCGGAATTTTAATATCGTTTCCCTTCGTAATTTGTAACTAATTTGGGAAATATTTTTATTTGGATTTTTGCAATTTTCTTGTCTCTTCATTTAATTATTTATGTATGGAAAATTTGGTTTGAGACCTTTGGTTTTAAAATTGTGCGTGTTACCGTGTTTCTGGGATGGTTGAAATGTTTATGAAAAACTGGCCAGTGGTGTATTTAATTCTTAACGTGCGGATCCGTCTTAATATTTGTCACCTATTTATTCTAATGCGAGCTTCAGAGTACACTTATTTCTCTGTACTGTAAGAGTTACTTTTAGTTTGTAATGTGAGAGGGTTTTCACAATCTTAATTTTTTTAAATAAGAAATTTGTCTCTTATTTGAATTCATTAATTTAATAAGAAATACTTGCTTTTGGGGGTATAAGTTCTCCAAATTGCTTATTTTATTACATCGTAAGGATTACTTTACATTGTTATCTGAGTGCGCAATCATAATTTTATTTATGTAAACAAACTGAGTATTTAATGCATAATTAAAAGGGGTGATTTTATCATTAAATTATTTGCTACCGAGCGAGTTGGCCGTGAACGTAGAGGCGCGCGGCTGTGAGCTTGCATCCGGGAGATAGTAGGTTCGAATCCCACTATCGGCAGCCCTGAAGATGGTTTTCCGTGGTTTCCCATTTTCACACCAGGCAAATGCTGGGGTTGTACCTTAATTAAGGCCACGGCCGCTTCCTTCCAACTCCTAGGTCTTTCCTATCCCATCGTCGCCATAAGACCTATCTGTGTCGGTGCGACGTAAAGCCCCTAGCAAAAAAAATATTTGCTCTTTATTTTGTTTATTTTTCAATATATTGCAGAAAATTTTAAATCTTATTTAAGTATCAATATTTTTTCTTTTCCTAATTTTTAAGTAAAATTTTATTTTCTGAATTTTAATTTCACTTTTATTTAGTAGTTAGCGATATTGACATGGCCACCCCTCAAGTAGTAAGCTAAGATCCTGTCATCTTATCCTTTAGGTTCTGGGTCCTCAAAGTCGGATCGTTTAATGCTGCAGCCCCCAAAGGTATTTTGCGTCTTGTGCTCATTTTGTCATTTCATGTGATCATTGTTGTGTATAGGCTTGGGCGTTGCAGAGGGTTTTGGAACAGAAGCAGCAATCCAGAAAGGATTGAGGGAAAGCTCCAGTTTGTCACCCTCCTTTTCAATGTTTACATAGAACAGACAGTATAAGATATCAAAGAGGAATGTGGAAAGGGATTCACAATCCAACGAGTGGAAATCAAGACCTTGAGATTTGCCGATGATATTGTTATTCTATCTCAGACTGCACAAGATCTCGAGAAGCTGCTGATTGTTGTGGACGAAGTCTTGGGTAAGTAGTACAAGATGAACAAAAGTAATGGAATGCAGTCGAACAAAGGCAGGTGATGCAGGAAATATTAGATTAGGAAATGAAGTCTTAAAGGAAGTAGATGAATATTGTTACTTGGGTAGTAAAATAACTAACAATGGCAGAAAAAGGACAAAATGCAGACTACAACAAGGAAGGCAGAGCTTTCTTAAGAAAGGACATTTGCTCACTTCAAACATTGATAGGAATTAGAAAAATGTTTCTGAAGACCTTCATCTGGAGCGTGGCATTGCATGGAAGTGAAAAATTGACAACTAGCTCAGAAAGAAAGAGAATAGAAGCTTTTTTAAATGGGGTGTTACAGAAGAATGCTGAGAGGTGGATGGATCGTATCACAAATAAAGAGATACTGAATCGAATTGGTTAGAGATCAAGACAACCAGGACTTATTCAGTTGGTTGTTGAAGGAAGTTTAGGCGGTAAGAACGTTAGGGGTAGTCGAAAGTAAGAATATGACAAGCAGATAAGTGCAGATGTTGGATACAATAGTTACGTAGAAATGAAAAGGTTAGCAAAAGAGAGGGTGGCATGTAGAACTTCATTTAACCAGTCTGACTGATGACCCAAAAAAACAACATTAAAAATGGCACCCAGCATGAGGTGTTTAAATATTTGATTTGATGATTTTAATATGACGATGTTTATTAATGATTTTGTTACTAACGTATATTATAGTATACCCAATATGCACTCTTCAATATACTTCCTACCATATCCATTACGACAATGTGGGCGCTATCCAAAAATCCAAAACATGTGTCGTCGAATATCAGATTAGGTTGAAATATTACCACATTGAATAAAATGTTGTGGACGTGTCTAAAAACCGCTGTCTTTTAACACGCAACTAAGATTTCTATAACTAAGTGCATATTCAACTCAGACTTCTGGCCAAAGCGTATACACACATCAATTTCAACCAAGTGGGAGAGATGCAATGTTTCTTGTTTTCGAAGAATGCAATACGTAATAAAACTAATTATCGCACTGATCAAAGGTATGTAGACGCACCCCAGTATCCGTCAGCGTATGTTGTCGAAGAACTGCCTTTTAGAAAACTTCTTCGCAGAGTCATTACCAGAACGGGGACTCTCTTTAGTATGGATAAGCAGGTGTTGCTAGTCGCCTTGTCAGGACGCTCACGATGAAAATTATTAGAAAACTTATTACCACATTATTTACAAAAATGTGCACGCTCACGAGAATGTGTAACTACGTGCCTAATAAGACTTGATTTTACGGTAAACTTAGGACATTGATCACAGAAATATGGACGCTCACCAATATGTATAAGGAGACGACGCTGAAGACTCGTCTTCTCAGAAAATGTCTTAACACATTGTCTACAGGAATAAGGACGCTAGTCAGTATGTGTAAGAAGGTGGCGCCGAAGATTAGACCTCTCAGAAAACCTCTTACCACATTGTTTACAAGGTTTAACGACGCTCCCCAGCATGTGTACGAAGGTGACGCATAAGATTCGACTTCAGGCAAAACCTCCTACCACATTGTTCACAGCAAAGTGGACGCTCACCAGTATGTGTCAACTGGTGTTTTCGAAGATTTGACTTTTCAGTAAAATTAGAACCACATTTATCACAGGAATATGGACGCTCACCAGTATGTATAAGAAGGTGACGCCGAAGTTTAGACCTCTCAGAAAACCTCTTACCACATTGTACACAGAAAAATTGACGCTCACCAGTATGTGTAATAAGGTGCCTATTAAAATGCGATTTGTGAGAAAACTTCAGGCCACATTGTTTACAAGAATTTGGACGCACACTAGTATGTGTAGCAATGTGACGCCGAAAGTGCCATTTCCGAGTAAACTTAGAACCACATTCATTACAACATAGTTCCCATTCGCTATTAGGATGGATTGGACTTTTCTCAGAGTCACAGAACATGTGTACGTTGCATTCAGTACGAGTGGGCAACGTGCACATTACCTTACTTCCTTCCTTCGTTATCTTGCACCTACTGTTACACGTACCCACCGGACCTCCGGTAATTAATGGAACATTCCCAAATCTAGAAAACGAAAAAATAAGTTATTAAACTTTACTATTAAGATGACTAAATCAAATACAATAATCAGAAGCAAACGCAATAAATGTACCAAGATTGCTTCTTATCACATAACATAGCAGACCAAACCTCAATAATTTTAGATAAAGTCTCAAATACACAAGCCCATATAATTTCCATTTGCCTAATAGAATACATGATAAGTTTGCACTTAACCACAGCACAGACAAACTATTCAAGAGGGTCCTATATGGAAGCAATTATTGTGGTAAATGCTCCTCTTACCTGCATTCGCAACTTCATTTTAATTGAGACTCATCACATTTAAGATGTCAAATAATAACTAATAATTTAATGGCTTCATCCTTAGGGAGATTATATGTTGTCAGGATTTCTCTATCATCTACTGGACATTGGCAAGGGCTTCTGGCCAATTTGATGTCCAATTTCTGAGATAATCATCTTTCTGACTGAAGCCCCTCAGCTACTTCATCTGAGCTAATACCTGTCAACTTATCAAGGTACAAATAAGAATATGCAGTAGAGTGAGATTCTTTGTGTTCGTCAGCAAGCTGAACTAAAAATTTCGGAGCAAGAAATCGGGCAGAACTTATAACAGTAGTACGGTGGTAGTTCTCTTCATCACGCTAGGATTCACAGCACACAATATTCCGAAGACTCCTGTGGTCGGGTTGTATTAACACAAATTTGTATATCTTAGGAACATCAGTTGAATGAGTTTCAAGATGGGTTATTAATCATAAAAAATAGACAGGAAGTCAGGCTAAACTTCAGGGTCAGCCATTTACGAAGGGTTCAAAACTATCCCATTTCAAGATTCACAACTTCTGTCAAACTCAACAGTTTGGTTGGTTTTCACGCTAGAATCTTTGAGTACACAATGATGGGGCATATGTATGCTTGATGAGTTAGAAGTCATAAGGTGTATATTTTCTATGTGTCCCGTTTCACTGTATTCACGCATGAAAATTACATTACATTACCTGGCATTACCTAGCAAACTTATTTTCAGTGTATTCGAGCACTTTAACAGCATTATGCTTAAACTGAGGTAGAGGTGACACTTCAGAACGAATAGGAAATTTGCCATTAAACCTGCCAGAATCATCCATTTCATCATTGTTCAAAAAATGTTCTTCACATGCCCTTTCTTCAGGAGTAAGGAATGGTTTATAGCGTTCTTCAAGCTTCCAAAACCTCTGCTATTTTGTGTAAAGACAATCGAGATTTATCAGCCTGGCACACCGAACTTTGGCGTTATTTCTAACATAAAAATCAGGGATGGTGCCTGACAATCCCCAACCAAATTTGGTCATCTAACAAAGTGCGATAACCTTTCTTATGCAAGGTATTAGAAGACAAAATATCATAACAGACTTCAACTCTTCGCAAGATATAAGAGGAAGAACGCTGCTTAAATGTTGTAACACTTAAAACGACATCACGAGCAATATACGAACTGGAACAATCAATTTGTTGTGCAGGAAGTTGGCTTGTGGATTATTCACAACTGCACAGTTCAACTTCAATGTATAATCTGACACATTAGAGAACGAAACAAGGTTGCATATGGATCATCCAGGCGATACATCAGTATTGCCTATACCAAACACAGGTAGTCAACAAACCTTAGTACAAATGACAAGTATACAAGACACTAAGAATAAATGACTCCCCCAGTCCAATAAAATCTTCAACTAGTACAATCTCTCCCTTCGTGACAAGTCTACAAGACACTAAGAATAAATGACTCCCCCAGTCCAATAAAATCTTCAACTAGTACAATCTCTCCTTTCGTGACAAGTCTACAAGATACTAAGAATAAATGACTCCCCCAGTCCAGTAAAATCTTCAACTAGTACAATCTCTCCTGAACAGTTCTTCACTGCTATACACGTTTTGGTTAACTAAATATTTGGGGGCTGGCACAATTGCAGAACTTCTAACAGGTATATCATTATTGGAATTGTTTGTTCTTTACAAACCAATAAGGTGTGGGGTCCATTGTACCGGGGACACTTGTGTCACTTACACTGTTTAAATAAATGAGAAGCAAAAAATATAGATACCAAAGGTTACATTCCCTCACAAACTTGCAGTGATAATTAATGTTTGTTTGAAATTTCTACAATCAGAATTGCTATGATTATCAAGTTTTCAACACTCACCGTTAAAGGAAATGCTCTTGTTGGTATTGTGTAATAAAATCTAAAACAAATGACAATGACAAATGGGCCATGAATTAAAGAAAATTAGTGGAGCCAATTTACAATGCCTTATTTTCGGAGATAATGCTTGTTGTCCACAAGGGTCCAAAATCCATGCACTGATCCTTGCAATACTATTAATTACTGGTAATGTAGAACCATGGCCTTCCTCCTATAGTGGTACAAATCACACATGTCGTACTCGTGGTGTTCCTCTCATGGTGGTACTAATCACAGGTAATATAGACACAGGGCATGCCATACATAATGGCACCCCTCAAATGTAACACAGACCGATGGTGTTCCTCACACAGTGGGACTAAACGCGGTCACCGACTAGATCAATGATGATGATGATGATCATAATTCTTGTTCAAAGGGGCCTACCCGCTAGGTAACCAGACCCTATTGGTTTGAGGTGCAACAAAATGAAACAATAATTCAAACATCGACATGTATTCATCGACAAGATTCTAAAGTAAATCATGGTGAAGAATTAGCATGAATTCAAAACAATCAGTGGATCCAAATGACAATGCTTTAATGACTTCACTATGCAGGGTAGGATTAAAAAGAACTTTAGGATAAAATATTTGGTCCTTTCGTACTAAAATATTCACTTATTATAAAGATAGAAACCTCTACACGCACAGCCAACTCACCCGGTCACATTAACAGTATACAAAGATGAGTGCCCCTTCGTTAAGAAGGATAGTTATCATCCTGTAATTGTAGTCACACTAATATTAAACAGAGAGCGTAACCACATTTCACAACAACCTAAACAATCTAAGTGGTTATTTGACGTTAGAGGGGTTAATTTCTTTCATATGTATAAAATGCTTGAGAAAATGGATTGGTCTAAGATTGTAGAATTTGCAAATGCTGACCAGGCTGTTGAGTGCTTTTTTGCTCAGGTACACTCTGTATTTTGTGAAATGGTACCAATGAAGAATTTTCACACAAAGATAAAATATCCTCCATGGTTTATTAATTAGAAATTCAAGAGACATCACTAACTTCTTGTTCAACAGTATTGTCCGATCAAAACTTGAGTATTCATGTATAATTTGGTCTCCATGATATAAATATTATCAAAATCAAGTTGAAAGAGTGCAGAAACGCTTTTAAAGGTATCTTTATTCTAAAAATATTAGAAATTCCCTTTTAGAAATTATGTTTCAAAATAATTTTTGTTGAATGAATTTAAATACGTATCGCTAGCCAGTGGGTGTGTAACAGCTCATCAAATTTCTCTCTATAAGAATGTTAATGCATTAATTGACGACAACAGTTTGCTTCATGAGTTATGCTTTAAAGTTAGAAAAAATCATTTAAGATTTTGGCAATTGTTCATAACTACAATCTCTGAAACTGTATTTTCTACGAACTCTCCATTTATCAATATGTGTGAAACACAATAACATAATTAATACATATCATATAGATCTTGACTTTGTGTATGAATGTGACACATATGTAAATATATATAAAGAATTGTACTCATCAAAGTGATTTGTTAATATGTATAATATTTAAATTATTTGGTTATAGTTTATTTTTTAAATGTAGTAACAGACTTCTGTATAATTTATGTGAAGCTGTTTCATCCATTTCATCATCTCATTTACATAGCATTTTCATATTTTCTTCTTTTTGGTATTTCTGTGTGATTTGAGTCAAATAATTGGTAAAAGCTACCTATAATTGGAGTGTGTCTCTGTTGGTGGCACATTTAATAAATAAATATAATGCTACTTTTAAAGTTCACTTCTGACTATAATTCTTAGATCAGCCTTTTACGCTGATGGCAGTAGAGCGCTCACCTCCTATTTTAGCCTACACAGACATGAAAGGCTGCAATGTTACAACATCACCTCTGTCCAGTGATCCACAGATCAGCCCTTTAGGCTGATGACAGTGGAGCGCTAACTTCCAAAGTTAGTTTACATACACTTGATAGGTATCTTTCAACATATATTTAAATTCTGAAGCCAAAACTTTAATCTCTAGGTGATGTAAACATTATGGTATGCAATTAGAAGTCTCTAAATTTCAAATCTATGAGCTCAAAAGTTTTAAATCAACAAGTGAGTGAATCCGTGGTCGCTCAGTTCTGAAATTGACGTCCATTACGTCCATATAAGCAATCCAAATATGTTATGCCTTACCCATATCCCTAGTCCCAAATAAACAATGTATACACACTATCATGTACAGAACTACAAGTTCAACTCTGATTCCCTCAGGTTGCCTTCCGTTATGTCCCTATGAGTATAAAAGTTACACCATCTCTGTATTCCCATTAGCAAATGTGTAGCCACTATCTTGTTCAAAGTCCAGCACCAAGTCTCGAAGATCACCCTCCAATCTTTCCCCTCTATGAGTAAAGCATATGTATTAAGCCTTACACCATGTGCCTGGTCTCATTAGTACAATGTGTAGCCGAAATTTTGTTCCAAGGTCCGCTCCAAGGGAGCTAATGCTTCTGCACATTGCCTATGCAGTGGCCTCCACGGTATGCACTAGCCTTGCATCTTGGTAGGTGTGTTAAGTACCAACTGATGTGCCCAACTTAGCACACGAGAGCGAAACGCAGGCAACCAAGAATGAGTTAGGTCGAAAATTTATAATGTCCAATAACGGACTATTATATAGGAATTATAAATTTACTCATTCAGGACAAATATTCATGTTCCCTATGGGAATCAACATCTATATCATCTGATGGCCAGGCCGGCATCAATTTTTGGAAGTGAGACATAGTGTCTCATTGTGCATTGGCACTGCTTGAGGCTTCTAGTAGCCTATGTTGTGGCCTCCACGGTATGCATTAGCCTTGCATCTTGGTAGGTGTGTTAAGTACCAACTGATAAGCCCAACTTAGCACACGATGGCGAAACGTAGGCAACCAAGAATGAGTTAGCTGGAAAATATATAATGTCCAAATAGGGACCTTTATACTGGTGCCAACAAGGCGGACTGCTGATCACAGGCTGACTTACTTTAATTTCGTGCAATTTTCTCACAAGCCATGATCAAACCAACAAGTTTAGACCATGAGCGAAGTACAGGAAACAGAATTCGAGAACGATATGCATGGACCTGTGCTGCCTTGAACCCAAGATATTGGGATATTGAGGACTTCACCCCACGTCTTGTCTGCAGAGAGAGCTACTCAACATACACTGACTGACAGAACAAATGCAACACCAAGAAAGAGTGGTTCGAAAGGGATGAAAGTTGGGGAAAAAACAGAGACGGCACGGACAAATCATTGATGTTTATTTGAAACCGATATGCAGGTTACACAATGCGCACGGCATCGACTCAGTAGGATGTAGGACCACTGCGAGCGGCGATGCACGCAGAAACACGTCGAGGTACAGAGTCAATAAGAGTGCGGATGGTGTCCTGAGGGATGGTTCTCCATTCTCTGTCAACCATTTGCCTCAGTTGGTCGTCCGTACGAGGCTGGGGCAGAGTTTGCAAACGGCGTCCAATGAGATCCCACACGTGTTCGATTGGTGAGAGATCCGGAGACTACGCTGGCCACGGAAGCATCTGTACACCTCGTAGAGCCTGTTGGGAGATGCGAGCAGTGTTTGGGCGGGCATTATCCTGCTGAAACAGAGCATTGGGCAGCCCCTGAAGGTACGGGAGTGCCACCGGCCGCAGCACATGCTGCACGTAGCGGTGGGCATTTAACGTGCCTTGAATACGCACTAGAGGTGACGTGGAATCATACGCAATAGCGCCCCAAACCATGATGCCGCGTTGTCTAGCGGTAGGGCGCTCCACAGTTACTGCCGGATTTGACCTTTCTCCACGCCGACGCCACACTCGTCTGCGGTGACTATCACTGACAGAACAGAAGCGTGACTCATCGGAGAACACGACGTTCCGCCATTCCCTCATCCAAGTCGCTCTAGCCCGGCACCATGCCAGGCGTGCACATCTATGCTGTGGAGTCAATGGTAGTCTTCTGAGCGGACGCCGGGAGTGCAGGCCTCCTTCAACCAATCGACGGGAAATTGTTCTGGTCGATATTGGAACAGCCAGGGTGTCTTGCACATGCTGAAGAATGGCGGTTGACGTGGCGTGCGGGGCTGCCACCGCTTGGCGGTGGATGCGCCGATCCTCGCGTGCTGACATCACTCGGGCTGCGCCTGGACCCCTCGCACGTGCCACATGTCCCTGCGCCAACCATCTTCGCCACAGGCGCTGCACCGTGGACACATCCCTATGGGAATCGGCTGCGATTTGACGAAGCGACCAACCTGCCCTTCTCAGCCCAATCACCATACCCCTCGTAAAGTCGTCTGTCTGCTGGAAATGCCTCCGTTGACGGCGGCCTAGCATTCTTAGCTATACACGTGTCCTGTGGCACACGACAACACGTTCTACAATGACTGTCGGCTGAGATATCACGGTACGAAGTGGGCCATTCGCCAACGCCGTGTCCCATTTATCGTTTGCTACGTGCGCAGCACAGCGGCGCATTTCACATCATGAGCATACCTCAGTGACGTCAGTCTACACTGCAATTGGCATAAAGTTCTGACCACTCCTTCTTGGTGTTGCATTTGCTCTGTCAGTCAGTGTATAAATAGCAAATTCCATATTGTTGAGGATTATGGGTGTAAAATCTAATTAAGCTAAACAGTACTTACTTTTCTTCTTTGAAACAAGCGACCAGCTGACCTACTGTGTGTTCGTCTACAGTTATTTCATTCTTAATATCGCTGGAAGGCTGTAATGAACAAATATACAAAACAAAGTAAGAAATGTAGAGTAAACAGATAACTAGAGTAAATGTTTATAAAAAGACATGACACAGCTGACAAAATATACTGCATAATTGCACAATAACAATATCAATTTATTCTCCCAATGTAAAAAGGAAACAAGCAAACAAGTGTTAAGTCAATATTATATGAAGAACAAGAATAAGAAAAGGAACTCATAAAAGATAAAGAGGACAGCACTGGAAGAGGGAGCAAAAGAAAAAGAAAAACTGGAAGGACAACAATAATCTCTGCAATTTTTTCTTCTCTTCCTACAACTTCCTGTCATCGTGTTCATCGTATTATGTGTCCTTAAATGACTGGTCACTTGTTTCTTTCTTGCGTTCCCGCAGACGACTCTGATTGTCAGAAAGACATATATTGGATCTTAATATAAGAAAGGTCTACCTCTTGCCTACCATGTTCAATTTCGTACAACAAATAGTTAGTTGTTGAACTTTTCATTGCCTCTAGAAAATCTGAAGGCTTTATTAATACAGACTTACAACATTTACATTCAGATTTTAAAGGATAATGATGGCCGTGTTCTCTACGGATAGCAAGTACACCGCATTCCCGGAAGCCACAGAACTGATTCTCGGACAAGTCAGAGATTATTATCGCACTCTGACGGCTAGTTGCTGGTCCAGTCAGGCTGTATGAGAACAAAGAAGTTGTTATTTGATAGAGAGAGAGTCCATAGTCTAAAAAGCCAAGAATAATGGCCAAGAAAATTTGTCATGCTCACCAAACACCGACTTATAAACTGCAGGCCATCAGGCTGAGCAGGGGTCGCTTGACAGGGTAATGTCCAACAGAGCTGTAGAGCCACAGGTTTTGGTTTGGTCTTAAAAGGATTCTGTTCAAGAAGTTTAAAACTACCTAGTATGTTTTCTAGACATGACCCGAAATGCCTAACATTTTAAAAAAAATTATCAATCAAGTGAAGTAGCCTACACTTGACTTTGTATGGGATGTTAGATTAATGTTATCTCTCGGGTTTTGCTTCCTCGCAAGTGAACCTTCCACTGTTCTAACAAAGGTGAAAGGATTCAATTTAGTTAAATGTCATTGATTATTTCATCAATAGAACAATATTTAAATGAATTCATCAATCTAAACCTAACTAATGACAGTTGAAGGATCATAACTAATGTCGTATATTTTGAAACTAACGACCAGCAAAACAGAAGAAACTCCCATTGTCCTGTGTAGCAAATGCTGCAAAAAAGTCAAAGATCCAAAGCACAGGATAATACTTCCCTGTAAAATCACAAGGCTCAATTCATCTCAGATGAGTCTCTTCAGGATCGGCTGCATCTACGGATATGCCACGAAGCACATGTATGTAGAATTATATTGACTTTAATGTAAAATTTTATATCGGAAAGGCAAACCCGTTTGTTCACAACAACAAAGCTTTAAACAACAATCTATATTAACTTCATAAGAAGAAACATGCTTGAAACAGGCGATTCTCCAGATATATCCATAAAATATTTTCAACGGACTGGTCACATGAAGATTAAGTAGGCCACAGGTGGATGAAAACAGAAACGATGTTTAATTAGCTCTAGTAAATGAAGGCAAACTGACGTACTGGAGAAAAGATGGTTCGAACTTTAAGAGCGACAATACTGCTGATGAGACGCTATGCAATGGAATCTAATAATGTCACTGACAGCACACGTTAGTTTTATACCTACCTTACCTTAGAGCATACCTTCTCACATCACACGCGCGCAAATTTAGGTCAGTGTTGTCACGATGTTTTGGAATCGTACAGCACGAGCGTGTCCTCAAGGTCTTCAAGAAGCTTGCAGCGAAGCTGCATAGCCTTACAGGACAGTGGCACATTGGGTAAAAGCCTTCTTTTTTGGTAGCGGCTTTACGTCGCACCGACACAGAGGTTTTATGGCGACGATGGGACAGGAAAGGCCTACGAGTTGGAAGCGGCCGTTGCCTTAATTAAGGTACAGCACCAACATTTGCCTGGTGTGAAAATGGGAAACCACGGAAAACCATCTTCAGGGCTGCCGATATTGGGATTCGAACCTAGTGTCTCCAGGATGCAAGCTCACAACCGCGCGCCTCTACGCGCACGGCCAACTCGCCCGGTGTAAAAGCCTTTAACGAGGGACGCCAATAAGTGGCAGACGTGTGTCAGCCAGGTTATCCTAATGTCAGTGAAGGGGAAGTGCATGTTCTTGCCGTGTTAATGGACACTGCTCGATGTCATATAGCATGTGAGCTGGCCCAAGACACCGGGTCAACTTGGTGCTTCAGGTGAGTTTCTATTTACAAAAGGAATTCCTCGTTGTCTCCGCTTCCGTCAAGCTAATACGCAATTTATTTCCTTCCTTTAGGTCCGCCTTGGTTCGAAATCTTTCTAGACCCTCCAAAAATCCTTCTGAACATATTGTGTTTTCAAGAAATCTCGGCCATCAATCTACAATACTCAAATTTATGCATATTTATGGCTACGGGTTTCAAAATATAAGATCAATATTACGTGAAAAATATACTAATGTATTTTTTTTGCTATTTGTTTTAAGTCGCACCGACACGGATAGGTCTTATGGCGACGATGGGATAGGAAAGGCCTACGAATTTCAAGGAAGCGGCCGCGGCCTTCATTAAGGTACAGCCCCGGAATTTGCCTGGTGTGAAAATGGGAAACCACGGAAAACCATCTTCAGGTTTGACGACAGTGGGGCTCGAACCCAATATCTCCCGATTACTGGATACTGGCCGCACTTAAGCGGCTGCAGCTATCGAGCTCGGTCTAATGTAATTTAATTTACAGTATTCACACAAGATATTAGTCTCTATACTCTAAATACTATCAAGACAAACTCGAACATTCTACACAGGTCATTAACATATATACAATGATTTTTTTGGTTAAGAATGAAGCCATGTTTTCCAGTGTTGACTTAGTTAAATGTAACAAAGGCTTTTCAGTCCGTCAAACACACAGCAAATACAATGTAAATAATAACACTATAAACATACCTGTAAAATACACACTAACATACAAAGAATGACATGTTTCGTTCTACAAGAAAATCCTCAGATTCTATCAAATCACTTAAAAACAAGCTTATATATGTACAGTATTGTTTACGTAGCGTAAACTTGTCAATGATAGAGAGTTTAGTGATAACATGAAACAGTAATGACAAAAATAAAATATGTACAATTATTAATATAATTAAAACTTACGTAATTATCTAGACTGCCGATGTTAAGTCCGTTGTCACCAAATACTATCTCAGGACTGTGGTCGTGGAAAGTTTTTGGTGTGGCACGCTGCGCGTGGAGAGGGGAGGGCAAGAAAGGGAGGGGCCTTGTAGAGCGATATGGATCTCTCCTATTGGATGATTAAATCGAGTACACTATACAGTAGAGAGGGGAGGGAGAAGTAGGGCGGAGCGGCTGGAGCGCTGTGGAAACTTCCATCATCACTGAAGAGGGGAGAGATGTTATTGACCTATTTCATTTTAAATGTACCTTTATGTAATATGATGAATGCAATTTAATAATTATTTTTTAAAGTAAGGAACGGTATTATTATTATTATTACTATTATTATTATTATTATTATGATAAAAGCAATTTAATGAGTAGGTTTTGTCAGATATTATGTGAGTAGAGCGAATACGGGGAATTATTTAAATGTGTATGCTCATTCAGATTATTTGTATTAGCATTTTTGCGACGTAAATTTCTATTGCTTCTTTTATATTCAAAGATTTACTTTTATTTTCGAAGTGTAAATTTTTAGATCAGTAATAATGTTTGTGAAATGGTGTGAATAGTCGTATATGTGCTCCCCGAAAGCTGAATGCCGATTATATCTGATCACGTTTTTGTGTTCTTCGTATGTCGTATGGAAATTACGTTTTGTTTGACGAAACATACATATAGGTATTTTACAGGTATGTTTATAGTGTTATAATTTACATTGTATTTGCTGTGTTTTTGACAGACTGAAAAGCCTTTGTTACATATATACTACGAGGAGCTGTTTTATCAAAAACTTGGTGCTGTAATCTGATTTTCCCTCACGTATAATGCCTTTTAATATTTTATCAGCCAATTTTACTGTGTTAAATAAAATTAAGAACGTTAATAATCTGATAAGGCCAATTGAATGCCTTTAATGTGCAATTAAGATATATTTTATGAAGAATATTTACAAAAACTCAATGCTGTATTCAATCTTTATAACATCCGCAAGCAATTTGACAACGTCATTTATATTTTTATATTTTTATATTCAAAAGATTGTATTGTATCTCATAAGAATTATTCCAGTCTTTGTATTTTAAATATACAAGTTTTGTGGTATACACCCAATGCAAAAACTTACCTGAAGAACAAGTTGTACATACATAAATTTTAAAATTATATTAGTGTAGTTTTCAGAATGCCTTGTAACAATTTTCTTAGGCTGATGATGGCAACTATAAAATAAAATAAAATAAAATAAAATAAAATAAAATAAAATAAAATAAAATAAGATAAATAAATATCTGACGTATTAGTAACTTCACAACTTTGTAGTATTGTATAGGTGGAACAACTTACCCATATTTCCTAATGAAAATCTTGATTCTATATGGACCAAAAATGAAATTTTTTACATTAAATAAGGTGGTTAAGGCCAGATATCGGTCTTGCTGTGGGGTGGTTACCCTTGATAGACCAGGTACCGGCCTATGACTAACATTTCCTGTGTCTTGAAACCGTCCCCAAAACCTGGAAATGAAACTTTATGGCACAATCAAGGATACGGCGACTTCGGTCCGTGTCTGGCCTGCTTCCAGGCGGCCGAGTATTCTACCCTGCAAGACGGGGTCCAAATGGCGTCGTTGTGCCTTTGTGTTGTCACGATCACCATGAGGCTACACTTCGCACACTATAACACGGCAAACACGACTGAGGGAATATGGGGCGCAGGCACTGGCTGGGTTTACCTTGCGGTTACACCGTCAGTCAAAGCTGAGAACACTTTTTTCCTATACAGAGCGAACACGTAAGGTTGGTATGTGCATATCACTGAGATTTATTGAATAAAGGTGCCGGTTTCAATATTTAAATGTCATCATCAGCCATAAAAACTTTAATCACACAATTGAGAAAGGACATAATTAAAATTGACGTTATTATACATAAATAAATACATAGCGTTTAAGAATAAGTGATGAAAAAGATTTGACATGTTATCGACGTATAAAAGTCTTTTGAATCGCTTATTTACACTGTGTGCTGAATAAAATTGTAAAAAAAATCTTATAGCAATCACTTGATACACTGTTAATGTTGATCTGTTTATGTACAAATACTCAAACCTTCGCGTCATATCTACGGTTGCATTTGAATTTATGGCCTGGCTAACTTGCCATTGAAATCTGTATCACTTTATTCCTTCTCGCTCCTGTTCCTTTTTCCTGTGCGACTTAGGTCGCTAAATGTAATTGCATCTTCTCCACCCGCGGGGCTATATTCCATCGTTCATATACGATATTTCCTGATCTCATGTCTCTTGTCTACCGGTCTGATGTCGGACCAGCCGGAGATCGAGTCTTAATTGGCCCGCTCGCTGTCCTAAGTTCTTTTACTGTACATCGCCGGGTAGCGTGAAGTCAGTTGATTGTCGAGCGCCATGAAGGTCAGAAGCTTAATGTGGTGGCTCTTGGTTAGAGCGTCTACCTACCTCAACATGCCTGGATAGCATGTAAAGGATCAGGGCTAACGCCCTGAAGTGTTGTTTTTATCTTATTTTCTTTCCTGGAGTGGACGTCCGCTACTTATTCTACTTAATTCTATCTCTATGAATTTGTAAGTAACCTACATCCCAAATGACGCCATGCATTAGTTTCCACTCATGGACCAAAATGTAAGTCTACATCAAGATGATATTATTTTCCTTTTCTCCTGGAGCTCAATGACCTCCTCTTGGAAGTTTATTTAAAATTGCAGTCGCATGCTGTCCGAGAAATACCGAATTGATGGTTCTTCTGTTCTCACAATTTTTTAAATGTTGTAACATGTTTGATTTTCGGCCTACTGTCTGCTCTGTTTTAACCTACTATGAGTAGAAGAAAACCTTTCCGACGAGATGTTCTTGGCACTAAATAATGTTCCTGTTTCGGATTTAGTTAAAGAAGTTAGGAGTGAAATAATTTAATAATGTGAAGTCATCCATTAAAAGGATTGAGATCGCGAGATTATCTCCGTGGATCGGGATCTATTTCTTTCTTTCAATTTTATCTTTTCTGTCTTTCTTTTACACTTCAGTACCGCTTACTGTTGTTGTCGTCTCCATGGGAACTACTGTTTTGGATTATTGATAAGGATTGATTATGTTGCTGAATTAATTAGTTTTGTGAGGAGCGTACCATTAAGTTGGGAGCTGTTCGCTCTTAATTCTTCGCCTTAGTTGATTAATGAATTGAATGTGCGAGTTCTTCCTGGTGGTTTGAGCTGGATTCCTCTTCATCCTGATTTCATTCTATGTGTGCTTCTTTTTGTTGTTGATTAGAGCTGCTTGCTCTGACAACTAATGATTGATTTCTAATTTTTGGTGGGCACGTTACCATTCTGGTACTATTTTGTTTTTCCATTTCGAAGCACGATGAATTTTTGGGGTCGTTTCGTGACCTGTTTAATGTCTATCTATCTTTGTGAGCGCCTTCGGTTTTGGATATGCTTTCTGTGAATGTTAATTAATTTTCCTGTTGTGCCTATTGCGACCCGGTTCATGGGATGATCTCGCAGCCTCACCTTAGCAGTGTTTCACCTAATGTACAAAATGATTCCTTTAGAAAGGATGCAATTAATTATTTGTACGCAAGTAAATTTTTGAAAGATTAAGATTGAGCCTCCCAGGCACGCAGTAAAGTTTAGTCCATGGACATTTTCTGACAACCAATTATCTTGTAATTTAATCTCGATTTAAGTCAATTTATAAATTAAATTGAAAAGCGCCCCTTGACACTAGTTATACATTTCTACTCAATTCAGAATTATTTAATAAACCCATTTCAAATATTAATTCGTCATCTCATTTCAGAGTTTATTTAATTCATCAAATTATCATATGAATTCATTATTCAATTCAGCGTTTATCTAATTTAATCTAATTATCATATTAATAATCTAATTATCATACTAATTTGTTATCCCAATTCAGTATTTACTTTATTGATCAATTTACCACTTTAATTAGTTAAACTGTTTGTCCTTGTGAAGGTGCACCTGTAGTTTCAAGGGAGTTTTATTTTCCTATCATATGTAACTTTCTCTTATAGCAGAAATTAAATAATTTAGTTTTTTGAAAAACTCGCAAATTTTTCTTTCACGGTTTCTAATATTTCCTACCGTGCAAATCTTTTGGTTCAGTGTGAGTTGCCTCTGGTTTATGGCCTGTTACTGAACTATTTGGTGAGTATTCTCTGTTTTCCTTCTTAAGTAAGGAATATTTGCTATCTCTTGCCCTTTGTTTACTTGTACGAGTAAATGCCGGTACGACTGGTATGCCAGCTATGGATCGAATTGTATTTAATATTTTATTCCAATTTTCTCTATTTAGCGGTATACTGAATGCCCGAACTACCATACTGCTGTAGGTAGCACATTTTCGACTTTGGGATGGAATGAATATTTCTTGATGGTAGTAGCGGCCTGTGTCGGTTTCCTGTAAATATTGTATTCTATCGAAGTAGGAAGTCTGTTTAACGTGAGATCTAGAAAATGTATGCTTCCATTTTACTCAGATTCCAGAGTGAACTTTATCTATGGATCAATATTGTTTAAATTGTTTAGGGTGGAGCCTGCATAAGTAATTCTTTTGTGAAGGATTATGAGAGTGTCATCTACAAATCTGGCCCAAAATTTTATGTTCGCAAAGTCACTATTGTTATTAATTGCCGTATGCTCTAAATAGTCAATGTATATTTCTGCTAATATCCCTGAGGCTGGCGACCCCATAGCCAACCATCCTGCAGATCCATGCAATTATTAAAAAGGAATAAATTACTCTTAACTACTAGTTTCAAAATTTCCATGAAATCTAGAATCTCGAATTTACTGAGGTTACTATTTTTATTTAAATTATTTTGGATAATAGGAAAAAGTTTCTTTGTACTGACACTCGGATACATATTTGTTGTATCGACAGAATGCAACGAGTGGAAAGGCTGTATTTCAAATCTCTCTTGCTTTTTAATTTACTTAATGGTATTTTTCACAGAATTATTCAACAGAAAAGGATAATTCTTTATTAGAAATTTCTGGATAAATTGTGTTAATTTATACAATGGACTTGGCCTATAATTGATGATGGGGCGTATGGGGACGCCAGCCTTATGGATCTTAGGTAAAGCTTTCGCTACTGGCAGTCCAGGGTTCATACTTATTAGTTTTATCTTCTCTTGTTCTGTAAATAAAAACGAGGTATTTTGGGAATGATTTTAGGAGACGTTGTATCAGTTGGGTCGGATCTTTTTAGTCACAAATATTATAATAATATTTATAGATCCACCTCTTCAGTACAATGCAATACAATCCACTATTTACATCTACATAATACATAAAGGTCTTAGGCACATGTTTCACCGTTTTTACGGGCATCATCAGCCTATATCAATCTTAAAAATTAATGGGTACAGGATCTTTCTAATCTTATAAACTATAGAGTAAAATGTTGGACAATGATCTCATAAAATGATGTACTATAACATCTAAAATAGGGATATTGCACGGAAAGTACGTTAAAATACTGTCAATTAACAGTTTTTGAAGATTATAACGTGGTTAATCATGAATATTTGAGCGTTTAAAACCAAAATGGATCCTCTTTTTATACACCATTAGGACTGTGATGGCCTTGAGTGTATAAGCACTATCATCCAAGGGGGATGGTTACTCCATTCCCATAGCATGAGTTCAATATAGTAAAATCAATGTCAGTTATTTAAAATAGAAGTGAGCACATATCAAATGTGTTAAAATATGTACAGTTGATTTATCAGAAAGTCGTAGAAAAGAAAATGGGACTTCTTGTGGAGGCGTTGCTAAAGCTAAAATGTTGTGTCAAAGCTAGCTTATGTCAGTATTTAGTTATGTTAGTACGGTAATCAATTAGATCCAAAAGACGGTCAAGTAGGTGTTATTAACCCTGTTGAAACATTTGTTCGAAGAAATGATCGAGTTTTACCTGAAACAAAATGTTAAAGAGAGTTAGTTAAATAGTATTGTGCATGAGACTAAGGCGGTATTTACTCGTACAGTGCGTGTTAAGTACGTCGGGCTGTTCCAGCAACCTTTCTACTGCTAATATTATACCCGTGTGGCTGAGGCGGTGAAGGACACGGCGGGGGGGGGGGGAGGGGAACGGATCCTTGCGTGCAGGTGTTGTTGTTTGAGGGCTGTTAGGAGCAGAATGGGCGGACCTAACATTTGGCGAGGTGGTGGGAACTTTAGAACAAAAAGTTCTAAAAGTCTGCAGGATTGTATTGTTTCGACTTCACAATACCTAATAACTTTAATGTTAGCTCATATAAAGGATATTTTGCCTCTGTGGCATCATTAAGATTATGGTCTTTGTTATAGGCTTGGTCTAAAAAGATGTAAAGACTTTCTAATTCATTCATAAGTTTTCCTTTGCCTATACATGTTAGAATAGTGAGATCCTTATCAATTGATGTAAACTGGTGTCCTGTTTCACACATATGTGAGCTCATCGCTGGATATTTGTTATGTTTGAAGGCATTGTAATGCTCCGTATATCTCGTATAGAAGCTGCGCCCAGTTTGACAAACGTAACTAAATCCACACTGAGCGCAAGTTAGTCTGTAAATACCAGATCTCGAAAAACGGCTGTTTTTATAATTGACTTTATTATAAGTAAAAAATATACTTTGATTTGTATTTACTGTTCTGAAGGCGATATTAATGTCGTATTTCTTGAGTGTGTTTGCGATCTGGTGGACGGCTGGGTTGTTCTACGTAAACATGGCATAACTATTTTTTAGGTTTATCCGGAATGAGATTCGTGGATAGCTTTTATTTAACTTTATCAATTAACCGGTTAATCATTTCAACTTTGAACCTATTAAGTTTAGCCAAGTTCCTTATATAGTTTAATACAATTTTTAAGCTGTGAGGGGAGAGTGGGATTTTCAAAGCTCTGTGTATTAAATTATAGAATGACGCCTGTTTATGAGTATTGGGATGTAAAAAGGAATTATTTATGGTTATAGGAAATTGTGTGGCCTTCCCGTATATTTGAAAATCAAAAGTATTATTGACGCGTGTGATCGTTATATCTAGAATATTTACGGACAGTTTAACTTCGTCTTCTTTGGTGAATTTTACATTAGGGTCAATTTCATTTAATTTCTCTAAAACTTTGTCACTGTTAGTAACATTTTTGTCAATAACCACAAAGGTGTCATCCATGAATCTTAGCCATAAACATATAGCTTTTATATGCGCTTTAATGTCCGTATGCTACGTTGAATCCATGAAATGTCTGCCAAGATGCCGGACAAAAGGTCACCCATGGCTAAGCCAGTCTGTTGATAACTATTTCCGTTAAAGGAGAAAAGTTGTTATTCAATACAGAATTCAATATCTTCATAAATTCATAAATTTCCACCTTACTCAGGCTGCTACATTTTGAAATATTGTCAGAGATAATTTCGACAATTTCTTTAGTAGGTATATTTGGATACATGTTTATGACATCATAGGAACACATTATGTGGTTAGGTTGTAAGTCAAATCTACTTAAAATATCGCAAAATTTTATTGAATTCTTTAAAGGATGTTTATTATTAAACTAATAATGATGTTTTAGAAAACCGTGATATATTTGGAAACTTTATAGGTAGGGCTATTACAGAAATTAATAATCAGACGTACGGGAATGTTGTTCTTATGGATTTTAGGTAGGACTCTGACTACTGAAATGCTGGGGTTCATGTTGATAAGTCTCTGTTGTTCCTGTTCATTAAGAAGGAATGTGGTGTTCTTCATTATAGATTTTAAATTGCGTTGTATTCTTACAATAGGATCTTTGCTAGCGATTGTACAGATCCTATCCTTAAAAAATTAGTTTTATTTAGGTAATTGTCCTTATCCAATAATACAATAGACCCTCCTTCATCAGCTTTTGTGACTAAGATGTAACTATCTTCTTTTTTAGTTCTCAAAATACGTATTACTGTTTTTTATTAGAATCACATTTAGCGTTAAGTCCTTTAGCTAGGGTTCGTAATTTCCTATTATGTCAAATCTGGTGTCAGTTTGAACTTCAAAGGGGAGTTTAGAAATGTTAGCCTCTACCTCAGCTACGACGGTAATTATATCCAAGTTCGTTTTTATTCACTAGGCCAGTTATACTTCGGACCCTTATTTAGGAGTTCCATTTCTATTTCAGAAAACTGCACACTGGTTAAATTAACAATTGCAGGTGTGTTGACACGTGGAATACTTGCTTTTGTTTATCTGCATTCTGTACAATGAACTGTGTTTGGGATTTTTTAAATGCGTTAATTTCTTATCTAATGCAGTCTGTCTCTTGTCCAGTAAAACCATCATTTTGTAGTCTACGTGCAGTTGGAAAGAGTTCCATTCTAATGGGAGCAATGCCTGGGTCACTGTTAAATGAATTTTATATAGTTTTAAGTTCAATTGCGATTTCTTCTCGTATAGTGACATAACTTCATTCCTTAACCATATTTCACTTTGTTGTTTTGGATTTTGTTCATACATGGAATGGTTAAGTTTCTTCTTTGTGTAGGTTTCAAAAATTTTGGGATCAATTTTAGTTTTAAACATTGCTTCAAAAATGTTATATCTTTAGACAACTTGCATATTTTAATTTTGAGATTGATAAAACCTATTTAATTTGAGTTACATGTAACTATTCTCATTTTGATTCTGTATTGAAGATGACGTATATCACAAATATTATTATAATATTTATAGATCCACCTGTTCAATACAATGCAATAAAATCCATTATTTTATGTGGTTAAAATATATAATACACAATTCACAGGTATATGTTTCACCCTTTTTTTATGGGCATCATCAGCCTATAACAATCTTAAAAATTAATGTATACGGGATCTTTCTAATTTCATAAACTATAGAATAAAATGTTAGACAATGATCTCATAAAATGTTGTACTATAACATGTAAAATTGGGATATTGCACAGAATGTATGTTAAAAAATACTGTGAATTAACAGTTTTTGAAGATTATAACGTGGTTAATCATGAATATTTGAACGTTTAAAACCGAAATGGATTCTCTTCTTATACATCATGAGGACTGTGACGGCCTTGAGTGTAAAAGCACTATCATCCAAGGGGGATGTTTACTCCATTCCCATAGCATGAGTTCAAGATAATAAAATCAATGTCAGTTATTTAAAACAGAAATGTGCACGTATCAAATGTATTAAAATATATATGGTTGATTTATCAGAAAGTCGTAGAAAAGAAGATGGGACTTCTTGTGGAGGCGTTGCTAATGCTAAAATGTTGTGTCAAAGCTAGCTGTTGTCAGTGTTTATTTATGTTAGTACGGTAATCATTTGGCTCCAAAAGATGGTCAAGTGGGTGTTATTAACCCTGCTGAAACATTTGTTCGAAGAAATGATAGAGTTTTACCTGATAAAAAATGTTAAAGAGAGTTAGTTAAATAGTATTGTGCATGAGACTTCCTGTAAGTCAACAATGCCTAAGGTAGTACTTACTCGTACAGTGCGTGTTAAGTACATCAGGCTGTTCCAGCAACGCTAGCTAGAAGTAGAATGGTCAGTCAATCCAGTGGATCTCTAAATATTATAATAATATTTTTTATATATGTCATCTTTAATATGGAACCAAAATGAGAATAGTTACTTGTAATCTTTTTTAGTCACTGTAAAAGAGCTTTTCTTGAAAAATTCCTCATTTTTTGGTGTAATCTGTTTTTTCCATTATTACTGTCGTGTTCCCTTTATCTGCCCTAGTGATAATGAGGTTCTTTTCTCTAATTTCCTTTTGCTATTTGCTTTACGTCGCACCGACAGATAGGTCTTATGGCGACGATGGGATGGAAAATGCCTAGGAAGTGGCAGGATGCGGCCGTGGACTTAATTAAGGTACAGCCCCAGCAATTGCCTGGTGTGAAAATGGGAAACCACGGAAAACCATCTTCAGGGCTGCCGACAGTGGGGCTCGAACCCACGATCTCCTGATTACTGGATACTGGCCGCACTTAAGCGACTGCAGCTAACGAGCTCGGTAAATTTCCTTTTCTTTTTTTGAGGTATATTACCTGTTTCCGTTCTACAAAATATTCTTGGTTTTCATTGTTACTTGTAGATAATGCTTTTCTTTTTGATACATGGATTTTGTTCAGTTTTCTGCTATTATCGAATCTGACCTCATCTTGTATTTCCGGGGGCATTTCATTAACAGCTACTTCCGACTCAACAATCATTATGGTAGTGGCATTGATTATATTCATGTTCGACGAATTGTGTTTCGGACCTTTTTCTAGTATCTTGTTTTCCTGCTCTGTTAGTTCTGTTTTTGACAAATTTATAATGGGAGGGTGAAATTTCTCAATCAAGTTGTTTAAATTGCTATGATTTTCTATTTTGCTTTTTGTACCCATTTTTTGTCGCATTAGCCTTAAGTGTGTTGAGATTTCTGTCCAGCACGAGCTGTTTTTGGGCTAATATTTCCTGCTCTCTTCTTGAAAATTTCTCCTTTCCTCTCAAGAAGAGAGCAGAAAATATTTTAAGTTCAACATTGTGACTAACTTAATAGGTGTTATTTATTTAATTATGAATCAAAAATTATTCTATTTCAAGTGTTTTATTAAATGACAAAGCAAACACAAAGAAACATTTTATTCTTTTTCAGATTTAAATAAGGATTTGAGTTCCAAGAGCAGAGCAGATTTAAAATTTCAGCATATAATAATTTAATAGATTTTATTCAATTATGATTTGAAAATTTCTATTTTAAAGTCTGTAATAAATAACATAGTAAGTAAGTAAGTAAGTAAGTAAGTAAAGTTAAAACACAAAGAAATTTTTAACAATTTCAAAGAATTATATATAATTGTCCTGTTGATATGTATATTTGTAATAATACCAATATAAATGGTCCGTTATTGGACATTATAAATTTTCCAGCTAACTCATTCCTGGTTGCCAGCGTTTCGCCCTCGTGTGCTAGGCTGGGCTCATCAGTTGGTACCTAGCACACCTACCAAGACGCTGGCTAGTGCATACCGTGGAGGCCACTGCGTAAGCTAATTGTAGCCACCGGCAGTGCCAATGCACTACGAGACACTTTGTCCCATTATCAAAAATTGATGCCTGCTTGGCCATCAGATGATATAGATGTTGATTCCCATAGGGAATCTGAAATATTTGTTCGGAATGAGTAAATTTATAATACCAATATAAATGGTCCGTTATTGGACATTATAAATTTTCCAGCTAACTCATTCCTGGTTGCCAGCGTTTCGCCCTCGTGTGCTAGGCTGGGCTCATCAGTTGGTACCTAGCACACCTACCAGTAATAATGCACAAAGTCCAAATGTTATTGAATTTTTGGCACCACTGAAGAAGAGAGTAGTTAGCTCAAGAAACATGTACGGTAATTAAGTTAAATAAAATATGTAAAGAACTGACAAGGCGGGAACGTGTTTTATAAGTCAATACGGACAGGATTAATCAACATGGTGGAAATAATCCATGCTAATAATATTCTCGCCATATAATGGAAAGAGAGGATGTGCATTTACTTTCACCTGTTGATAAGGACTTGGACTTTGATGTGAAAATTCAAAGAAAATGAGGTTGAGGAGAGGAAGTAGTGAAAAACCCCAAGGGTACTGGAAGATAACAACCAGTAAATGAATACAGTATATCGTCAAGACCAAGCCCTTGCATATTTCCCTGTAACGCGATGGACTATGCTGTATCTATTGTATATGGCTATCTTCAATTCATACATTGTGTTCATGAAGGTTACTGGCAGGTGGCTGCATTATACAGAATTTCTCAGAGCATTTGCCAAGCAATTGTTGCTCTCCTGCCTAGGACAACAAAAGGAAGAACGCCCAGTCAACACAGCCACCTAAGACTTCAGGCAAATGTATGGGGCATTTTCCAGTGCCTGTTCCTCCAACAGAAAGGAAGAAACTTCCTTCTAGGTCCTGCAATGTTTGCAAGGGTCATAAAATAAGGTCCGAAGAGAGGTGGCTATGTGAAAAATGTGGTATTACTCCATCTGGAGAGCTGCTTCAAAAATGATCACACAATGATTCACTACTGAAGACTGAGAAACAGTTAATGAACAGTTAGGCATTGACCTGTGAAGTATATAGCTTTGAAAAAATGCCAGTTTTTGACCAAACGTCAATATACAAAATTTAAACACAATTTTCTAAACTAAATAGTTTTCTGTCCCTGCAAGTTAGACTAGTAGTCAGGTTCCAATGGCTTATTTAAGGTATAGTTTCAGAACTTTGCTGCTTTAAAAGTGGGAAACCACAGAAAACCATCTTTGGAAGAATGGCTGAAAGAGAAGTGCAAGGATGTTCAAGGCTTTATGGTCTGAGGAAAGGTAGAAAATGCATGCAGACAAATCAATGAAGCCTTTGGAGAAAGGAAAACTAGGTAAGAAAGAGTAGTGATGGCTGACACAACAGTGCTGATGGATTGGATATGGAGGAACACAGTCAACAGCTTGCTGATAATCCTATGAAACTACAGTCAAACAATCGTGCTCATTTCATATGTGCATCTTTCCCACTTTATCCAAGCAATTGCCCCTCAATAAGAGCTCAGATGGAAAAAATAAAAAACAAAAAGCACAAATATGACAGGAACATATCCAACACCACTATCAAGGTAAAGAAGTAGATGATAGCGTTCTGGAAAAATAACAGGCTGCTGATGCTGATGAAATGGGAGTCCCAATTTTGAAGTCAGAATTTGAGAAGTTTTGAAAGAACTAAGTATATACAAGGCACCAGGAATTGATGACATACCCTCAGAATTACTGACTGCCATAGGAGAAACCAGCACGGTGAGGTTATTCGCTTTATTGTGAAAGATACATGGAAAAGGAGAATTGCCATATGATTTTTGGCAAAATGATGTTATATCTATTCTTGTGAAAGCCGCTGCTGACAAGTTAGTACGGAAAGACAATTGAGTTGGAGGACATCAATTTGGCTACAGAAGAAATGTACGAACACATGAAGCAATCCTGCCTTTATGTCTGATCTTAGAGGATTGAATTAAGAGGGACCGGCACACATACATATTATCCGTAGAAAAACAAAAAGCATTCATTGTCAGATACCGAGAAAGAAGAAGAATTTACAATATGCAAAACATCAGTCTGCTGTGATAAGAATTGAGGACATTGAGAAAGCAGCAGTATTCCTTAACAGAGTCAGGCAGGACTGGAGGTTCCCCCTCCTTCACAACATTTATATAGAAGAAAGAAGCAGTAAAGAAAATGAAAGAGGAATTTGGAAAAGGTACCGCAATCACAGGAGAGGAAATCAAAGCTCTCAAGTTTGCTCATGATATTGTTTTTTATCTCAGTTTGCAGATCTGGAGAAATTGTTGAATGGTACAGGCAGAGTCTGGGGGAAAGAGTACAAGACCAAAATAAATAGAACCCCCCAAAAAAGTAATGGAGTGCAGTAGAAAAAAAGTCAGCTGACGGAGGAAAAATGAAATTAGGATATGAACTTCTAAAGGTAGCAGATGAATATTGTTACTTGGGTAATAAATAAACTAACGACAGCAAAAGTAATGAGGACGTAAAATGTAGATTACAGTCTAGCACAAGCAAGGAGGGCCATTCTTCAGAAAACTAATTTGCACCTTTCAAACAGTGATAAACAGATTACTGAGATGTTTTTGAACACATTTGTCTGGAGCATGGTGTTGTGTGGAAGAAAAACATGGACTATAACTAGCTCAGGAAAAAAGAAATAGTAGAAGCTCCTTAAATAGTGTTAAAAATGAATGCTGTAGGTGAGCTGTGTAGATCGAATCACAAACGAAAGGTACAGAATTAAATTGGTGAGAGATCAATATCAGTAAATTTGACAAGAAGAGATAGAATGATAGGACATATCTTAAGACACCCAGGACTTGTTCAGTAGGTTCTTGAAAGAATTGTAGTCAGTAAGAACAGTAGGGGTAGAACAAGATATGAATATGACAAACAGATCAGAGGAGATGTAGGATGTAGTAGTTATCTAGAGATGAAAGACACCACAGGATAGGGGCACATGAAGTGCTGCATCACATCAGACTTTGGACTGATGACTCTCAAACAATAACATGTGAGAAATTGTGTCCTGGTTAACAGAGACTGCTATTTGTTTCCAAGAGGACATGCTGAGAACACGGTTATATTCATTAGTCAAGATGAACCAGCCAGTCCAGTGCACTTATAAAATAGACTGTATTTAAGCCAAACACGGTCATACTGTATTACACTTTTCTTCATATCACCCAGTATTGAATCCCATTAAGTTGATATAGTCAAGTGTCAAGAATGGCATTTCTGAACAAAATGTGATGTACAGAATGGACGCATTTCTATAATTTATGGTGAACAAATTGCTTGTATTACAAATGAGGACTGGAAGTAAAATTTGCGAGCACGTAAATTAATTTGAACATCAGTAATTTCAACTGAAGGTTTATTTGATTATAGTGACAGTGATGGAAGCAATACTGAAACCGCAAGAGAAAGTGGTAATAAAACAACACTGCCAGCGAAAGTGAAATAGGCATGAATAGAGAATATGACGAAACAGTGGGAGGGGCATTTTCTAAGAGATTTAGTATGCCTAGATATAGTGACAGTGAATGATCCATAGTTTTCTATCAAGTGATTAACATACTAAATTATGTGTAATGTGCAGTTGTATGTGTAATTATTGGAAGGATTTGTGAAAGGCTTCTTAACAGGAATACTATAATTTATGATGAGATTGTACATTTCATAAGGCATGCATTGTACAATATCCTTCACTTATACTCTCCTGTGTATGCTCGAACCTAGTCCTTGTCACCTTCCACAACAACACACTTCCCGTCCTGCACTTAAATGAATGTTCTCCACAATTTGCAAAAGCTGTACCCAAAGATTGTGACTCAGTCCTCAACACAACAAAAGTATAAGAAAGAAACCTACACCTTTAGGAATCCTCCTGATGTACAACATACAGGCAGACAGGGTAAAAAGTATGGTATATCTAGGGAGTAACATAGGACCATTGTGCTGTAATTAAATGCTGAAGAAACCAGAGACTATCTTCATTAGCAAGTGGCAACACCTATCCTGAAACGATCACAGAATCAAGCTCAAAAAGACAATAACAAAATGCTGTATCCTCTCTTCCCTACTAAATACCATAGAGCCCTATATAATTTATTATCCACAGAAAAGAGAATCCAAACATTCAAGATGTGGATATATAATGGCAAATTGTGTAATTCCTGTGGGTTATTTTCATGTCGCACCAATGGAGATAGGTCTTATGCCAACAAAAGGATAGGAAAGGGCTAGGAGTAGAAAGGAAGCAGTGGTGGCCTGAATTAAGGTACAGCCCCAACATATTAATGACATGACAATGGGAAATGATAAAAACTATCTTCAGGGTTGCCGCCAGTTGGGTACCCCACACAAAGAGCTGTCAACCCCAGCTTATCAAGACAATTTAACTCAAGAGGCTGAAATACACGTATCACATTATGAGGACTGTTACAAGTAATATTTTGAGGAAAAAATTTAGGCAGAAGAGGACTTAGAATAAGATGGACATCTCGGATCAATATTTTGAATGGGTTGGAGCTCTTTGGCACATGACAAAAGGAAGATAGCCATGCTTGTACCCAAATTCCAGTTAGGATAAGGTACCAGTAACAGTGAAGAACCCAGCCATCAGATGCTATGCATTGGAGGGACTTTGAACAACAATGGCTGCTATATATTAACTAGCATAAAATTTCGAGCTACCTGAAGAAATTACGAAAATCGTTTCAAATATTGGAAATTTCACTATACATCTTTCCAAGGATCTTCAAAATGTCTGCTTAAAAATGAGGAGTTGCCCAATTAAGTCTATTTAGCAGTTTGTTAGAATTTCCATTATCAGAAAAATGACATCAAAATATTAGATTACTTCAAATGTGTTCACCTGTGTTTCTCTTGGCACTGCCAACTCTGATTTTGGTTCTTCTTTCAAACACATCTCTTCTGATATAATTTTGTAATTGTCCTGTGGAAAAGTTAATATATTAGGCAAATTTTTCAGACACATCTGGAAATGTATTTATATATGAGTGGGCTTAACAATTCATCATTTCCTAGTAAATGAGACAGTTTCAGTTTCAAATCTTAAACTATCGTTTATCAGAAAATCTCCATGTTGAGTATCCATAAAAGCATGACAACTAAGAGACCTTCAGGAGTGGAGGTATGTCCTGTTTAAATGCTCATATTTAATTTTGAAGAGTAGAACAATTATATAAAATAAAACCTTCTAAAATAACACCAAATGATCAGGAAAATGTACAGACATACTTAAAAATAATCTGCTCATTATAAAGAAACCAATACTGAAATATTAAGAACCTCACAATTTATCACTGTTATCTTTCACGTTTTGTACCAACAAATACAGCTCAGCATGAAAATGTATCTTCCTTACTTCCTCTTCTATATGAAGTGTTCAGCTTGAAGGCAGGGAAGATCCTCAATAGCCCTACCATCAAATGGCATAGAGAGCTAGGTGTCACTGAGGAGGCAAACTAAGGAAATGAAGAGTAAGGTAGCTTTCCATTGCGTTCCTCCTCCAGCCAGACAGTGCTGTTACATACCAGTCTCTCATGAGCACGTTACTGTACACACAGACAAGCTATTTTACACCTTTTCCTTCCTATAGGATCTGGCTGTATTAGGAATGGTGTTGCCCGTACTGCTCATATCTCAGTCACTTTCATATCGTAAGAGCCAAGGATGAGACTGAGACCCAAAATACAAGTGACAAACTTGTTCTGGGCCAATCCAGAAGACAACAGGTATTGAGCACACAGTATCTCACCAGAAATGGAATAGGGCAAGCCACCTCATATGGAAGTCATAAGCCCTAAACAATTTAAACCATACCCTATAGGTTATCTACAATATCATAGACATCAGTGCTCCTTGTGCAGGTACGAGTACATATGGTCAGCTGACAGGGATATTGCAACTTGCTTTACATTGCACTGATACAGAGAGGTCTTTTGGCAATGATGGGATAGGAAAGGGCTAGGAGTGGAAAGCATACCTGCCAACTTTACAAAACCAAAAATCAGGAGATTTTGATATGAAAATCAGGAAAATCAGAAGAAACAATTGGTCAAAACTGCTTATTCTGCATGTCTTGTGCAATGCAGTACTATGATATATTTGTAACACTGATTGTCTCAAAGCCTGACTGCTGCTGTATGAGAGAACAAGGCTAAAAATTACACATCTCTATTACCTCACAGGAAGTACATGTGTGAGATGATCGGTCTGTGATAAGCCTTCCGAAAATAGTATGAACTCATGTTCCACACGTGTGAATCAGTCATGTACTTAGATACCATTACTTAGCAAAAGCATAGATTAATATATTGCACGCGATTATGTGAAGTTCAGTGCTATTTGTATCAAATAACTAGCTGTTGTACCCGTGCTTCGCTTTGGAATTCTCAGAAAGAATGTCCTTATAGTTTTTCCAACTGAAGTCACCATAGGTCATAACAATGACATCATTATGAATGTCATGATTAAAAGTAATGCTGTCATATGAAATATTCTATAAAATGAAAAACAGCACATTTTCTCACTTTTAACGAAAAGTACTACGGTTGATATAGATGTTGATTCCCATAGGGAAACCAGAATATTTGTTCCGAATGAGTAAATCTAAAATACCAATATAAATGGTCCGTTATTGGACATTATAAATTTTCCAACTAACTCATTCCTGGTTGCCAACTTTTTGTCCCCGTGTGCTAAGTTGGGCTCATCAGTTGGTAAATAGCACACCCACCAAGATGCATGGCTAGTGCATACCATGGAGGCCACTGCGTAGGCTACTTGCAGCCACTGGCAGTGCCAATACACTATGAGAGACTTTGTCTCATTATCAAAAATTGATGCCTGCCTGGCCATCATGTGATATAGATGCTGATTCCCATAGGGAACCTGAAATATTTGACCTGAATGAGTAAATTTATAATACCAATATAATGGTCCATTATTGGACATTATAGATTTTCCAGCTAACTCATTCCTGGACCCTGATTCATAAAACTAACTAATAATATAGAACTCATTAAAATAATTATTAGTTAACCAAATTCAGTTTCATAAAGATTTACAAATGACCAATAAAATATCTTCACTCATAATAATATTAGTTAATTAGTCAGCTGATACAAATGGAGGTTAGAATTGGTCTGTTGCATATTCAAAGACATAAGCTTCATTATTGTTTCTGTATTGAACTGAGATCACAGAGATAAGTTATTTATAAGGTTCAAAGGTGAAAAGGTTGAACCTTATAAATAACTTATCTTTGTGGTCTGTTGCATATGTTCTTGGTTTGTGTTTGATCCTAGCAGTAGGCTATTACTTGAATACAACTGGTTATTAATCCGTATGTTCGATAGGCTCACTTCATATTTCCGTTGTTGTGACTTTGATACATATGAGTGTGGATAAAAAAGTCAAAATAATGTGAGAGAAGAAAGTTACTTTGCAACAAGTGACTGAGATAAAGCGTCAACTATTCGCAGCCTTGTGCACACTATAACCGTCCTTTTTTTTAAACTTTTTTATTTTATGTGCTCTTCAATTTTTTTGAGATGGACTAGATGGTTTACTACTGTGGGTGGGGACGGTAGAATAACACCCACGGTATCCTCTGCCTGACGTTAGAGGCAACTAAAAGGGGCCCCAGAGACTCTCAATTTGGGAGCGTGGGTTGACGACCATGGGGCCCTGAGCTGAGTCCTGGTATTGTTTACACTTACTTGTGCCAGGCTCCCCGCTTTCATCTATCTTATCCAACCTCCCTTGTTCAACTCTTGTTCTTTTCCGACCCCGACGGTATTAGGTTGCGAGACCTAGAGAGGTCTTTCATTTTCATGCCCTACATGGCCCTTCTCTTTCTCTGGCCAATACCTTCAATTTTCAAAGTGTTTGATCTCTTCCATTTTTCTAACTGATTAGTGTTATATAGAGGATGGTTGCCTAGTTGTACTCCCTCTTAAAACAATAATCATCATCACCACCACCATCTTGGTTTACTGGTGGTATAAGACAAGATTTTAAAGGATAGCTGGAGTCTCCGAGAAGAACTGCACTATGGAAACACAATACTGTATAACTATCAACTCGTGGAGTGCAATGTGAAGCTGCTGTTTTGAGGTTATGCTTCATTTCTTGCAGTGGAACATTCTATCACCAATCATATCAAGCAAATACTCAAAAGTTCTGTAATCTAACCTAAATCTCTCACTGTATTCATATGTTTGTCACATACCAGTACAGGCTATTTTTGGCCTAACATTTATTGAACTGTGAATACCTACACTCGTTCCTCATCACGATTTAAATCAGAGTCGACCATTTCACTGATTTTCAAGACTTTATGCCAAAATATTAAAATACCGCTCACTTTGGTTTCACTAATAATATGGATTATGAGTCAAAATACACTCATGGAAATGAATCCCAATATTATGAGTAACTTTCATTAGTCATGCTGTCTATGAAACAATTTACTAATATTATTAGGAATATCTACTAATAATTTTGACTGATAAACTAATTACTAATATTATTAGCTAAAAACTCTATGAAACATAATACTAATATTATTAGTTATTATTAGTTAATATTATTGGTTTCTTACTAATAATATTAGTGAAAGATGTTTTATGAAACAGGGCCCTGATTGCCACCGTTCGGTTTCCCTATGGGAATCAACATCTATATCATCTGATGGCCAGGCAGGCATCTATTTTTGATAATGAGACAAAGTCTCTCATAGTGCATTAGTACTGCTGGTGCCTGCAAGTAGCCTACGCAGCGGCCTCCACGTATGTGCGAGTTCTATGCGAGTTACAAACCCCTGGGACTGATACAGGTTTCAATAATCATAGCACATTCGCGAACATTTTACGCATTAATAAACGTCGATATTGCATTTAAAAGCGGCTGAAATGGTGGGATTTGAATACACATTTTTGAAGTTCACCAAAAAAATACGCTAAAATTGGGAGACATAGAATAATCGGGAGGTGGGAAGAACTGTTGAAAATCGGGAGTCTCCCGCCTAAATCGGGAAAGTTGGTAGGTATGGGAAAGGAAGTGACTGTGGCCCTAATTAAGATACATCCGCAGCATATGCCTGGCATGAAAACAAGAAACCAGAGAAAACCATCTTCAGGGCTGCCAACAGTGGGTTCGACCCCTTATTTCCCGAATACAAGCTCACAGCTGTATGACCCTAACCGCATGGCCACCTGCTCAAAAGAGATATATTGTGCAGGACTTCGTACGTATTGAGAAGCAAAAGGTCAGATTGTTGTCTCAAGAATGCCAGCCCTATGTTCAGCATATGCCTGCACAAATCAGTGTAACTAATCCAAGGATACATTTTGTTTTAAATAAGTGTTACTGGATTCAATTCCTGTTTGTTAATAAACCCATTTTAATATTTTAACAGAGGAAGTACTGTGAAACAGAGTTTTTATCAATTTGATCAGGTTACCGATATCCTTTTTAAAGACCAAGGAATAAACTCAACAATGGGTTGTGAGGATAAACGGAGACAAGTTGTATCCCACCCAATACAGTCATTTAGGTTCTGCACACTTTGATGGTAAGTACATGTATCAAATGAGCAGTGGCTATTACTGCCAAACATGGCATGGTTCTAAGCATTTTATTTTGCCTGACATTCGCAAACGAAGAAAATATGTGCTCACTGCCAATAAAACATAACGAAGGAAACCCACCAGAGGCAACTCGTTAAAATTAAAGCTGATATTGTGTAACACTGAGAAAATGCAAATACTGCACCTATTTAATTGGTTTAGTGGTATATTTTACACACTGTGTGTTGAAATTTCAGCTGATCACTAAAACGAATAGAAGAAAATGATCAGAGTCAACGTAAATGTAGTACAGAGCAAGTTCTTGAAGAGTAGCAAGACATATGTCCGGATCGGCACTGTGCTTCATGAACTACAACTAAAAATACTTACTTGATCCTAGACTTCTTCATAACATTGAAATTTCAACACACAGTGCCCCCTAAAGTGTTTTAGTGCTTCACAAACAGCAACTGACAGAATTATTTAAACTTCACATATTATTTGCCTGTGCATTGTCTTTTATACTTATTTGTGATCGGCTGATGATGACCAAGAATAAAGGTCGAAACCGGTACGAATTAAAATTAAGTAGGAATGTAAAAATTGCATTTCTTATTTTAATAGTATTGAAAGTTTGAACCATCATATATCTTCTTTTAACTTAATAGTGTGTAAAATATACCTCTAAATCAATTAAATATGTGCAGTATTTTAATCATTTCCAGTGTTACATAATATCAGCTTCATATCCATACTGGCAGTAATGAATTATTCACCTACTAGACTTTATTACATCCTTCTAATCTACACTAACTTCAGGCCAACTTCACTGATAACTTAAGGCCATGCTGCCAATGGGGGAAAATACAGACACTGCACTAATGCAATTCATATCTTGCATTGAATATGAGGATCCAATGGAGTCCAATAAAGGTATAATTCCTGTGTAATGCACAAGCACTGACACATGTGGATTGGTGCCTTGTAATGAGTCTACATGAAACACATCCTTTTCTTATCATCATGGTTGAGATGCACAGTATGGAAGATATGACACATTTATTGTTCTTTGCCTCAGTGTTTAGACGTTCATGTTTTTCTATAGGGGTCAGTTCAAAAAAATATGCAACAGAGCGCAATTATTATTATTATTATTATTATTATTATTATTATTATTATTATTATTATTACGGAGTTACCCGTGGAAGGCAGAGGTGAAAGAAGGTGCGGGCTGGAATGGGTCTAACTACAAGGCCGAAAGATGAATTTAAATTTCAATAAAGGTTATATTTTCACAAATAGAAAAACTTAACAAATTTCACATAGAATTTAAACAATTAACAAC
This sequence comes from Anabrus simplex, assembly GCF_040414725.1. NCBI lineage: Eukaryota > Metazoa > Arthropoda > Insecta > Orthoptera > Tettigoniidae > Anabrus > Anabrus simplex. Next base: position 85,090,404 of record NC_090274.1, on the reverse strand, counting down.
AACTCAACCACTATCCGCTAATCAGGTACAAGGTATAATTTTACAAACGAAAGCCCAAGTTTCAGGGTCTTTACAAGTTCTGGGCTTTGAGCCCCAATTACACAATCCTTGAGCTACTAGCCCAACTTTACCAAGGTACACACTTGATCAAAGGGCAGAAAACCCCTTCATTCAAAGAGCATTAGCTCAAAAAATCATAGCGGGCCTCCTAGAGGCACTTTTACTACATCAGAAAGAGCTGACCCGCTCTCAATTTTTCAAGCCTATTAAAGACAATACCAGGCTTTTACACATGATTGCCATCAAGGCAAAACTTACAATGAAACAGGGGTACCAAGTACCCAGCCTACTGGGTCTTAATGGAAAAATAATAGGTTAATTTAAATGGCCCTCAATGCAAAAAAGAATGGAGGCGTGAATTAGCACTCACAAATACACATTTTGAAACCTAAGAGGCACTAGGCCGATGACACAGGGCTATTCCCAAACTAGGGAGGTGACTCGTATAAGAAAATTTAATACGTTAAGGAAGAGAAGAAAATCAGTTACAAAAACAAAGTCACCTCGAACACAAAAGGAAGGGGAGCTCGAGAGGTTAAAGCACTCTCTATAAAGAAATAAAGATGTTACATAGCTATTACCTTTTGAAGAGCTGCTTCCTGATGAAAGAGGCGCTTCCCGCCCCCTGCTACATGTCGATACTCTAAGCTAGATGTTGTTGAAGTGGCGAAGAGCCGTGAAAATCAGCAGTTTTTAAACGCTCGGGGAAAGTTCGAGACCTTTCATGAATAAAGCAGCCACACCCCCCTCAATTTCATTGGGTAGCTTAAAGTTACACACCAAAATCGGAGAAGAAAGACATGATTGGTCAAAAATTAATTAAAGAAACTCGGGATCGGCTAAGTTCAAAACTGGCGGAAAGGGAGATTAATATTGCCAACCCACAAATGAAAGAAAGAAATTTAGTACAGAGAAAACTTATGAATACAAAATGTCTTCAAGAAAGTTCATTCACTTCGCACCAGGGTGCATGATCATAGTTTTTTAATCAGTGACATCTATAAGAGAATGTCCACACTTCTTGATCAATAGAAAACAAAACAAGTTGAAATCCACACAGTACTAACAACTTCGTAATCACAAATTTTACTGTGGTGACATCTTCTGAGAAAATTATGAGTTAATCCAGTTTTTGAAGTTCAGAGTTTCTCCTGTAGAGGATGATTTATTGGTGCAAGATTTAAAATTGCGGCGTGCTGGTGTACCTCCTGGTACAAGCAGTAGTAGTAGTAGTAGTAGTAGTATCAATATTCGGAATGGCTAAATTAAGATGAGAAGGACCAAGTTTCATGATTCTAGCTTATACATGAGTAGGCAAAAAGTAATGTAAAACGTTACAAATGTACCCAAATTTCAAAATCTTGTTTCATTCTTATTATAACAGCAAGACTCATCCTTAATGGGGCTGACTGATCGAAAATCACCATCAATTGTTATCCATGAGCATGTTATGAAAGGTGCTGTTAAAGGAATAGATACATACATACAAACATACATACATACATCTATATATGTATAAGCAAGTCGGTCTGGAGCGATGTATATATAAATATTTAAAAATAAAAAAAGACGTGAATTAATGAGGCACTTCCGCAAATCTCAGATATTTGAAACTTGGTACGGGAGATCTGATGACCGCAGCATCCCTAGGAAAATCCAAAATACTCAAAATTCCTTCAAGGGGGCAAGCTGGGGGGCCTCAAATGTTTGGGTCAGCATAAGAACGCAGTCGTATAATTTATCGAAAACGGCAACCTTTAGGTTTCGTGGGCTTAAAAGTTTTCGGGAATTTCCAATTTTTTATCCCCCGTCCCCCCAAATCAAGATGGCGGCACAACCTGCCAGACGAGGTAGAAAATTGAAATTTGGCGAAATTATAGCTTTTGGTCCCTAACCGACGGAAAAATTCCAAAACGTTCAAATTTTTCACTTTTGACCCCCAAAGATATCGAAATATGGAGGCAATTCTAATGACTGTGCAGACATTCCTTTTGAGCTATTTGTTGGCTAAACGGTAAGTCGTATGAGAAAACGGATGGCACAACCTCTCTTCAATTCGGAGTGATCTACAACATTGGTCCTATGACATTTTGTCGTATCTCTCTCCCTTATACGTTAATTTTTGGCCGTATTTCTGGATTGTTCGTAAATTTGGTGATTTTTACAAGTTTATTTCATTGTTTGACACACTTATATGAATGATAGGATCATCAAGTTGGGTTCGCACATTGGCACGATCAAGGGCCATATGTGGACCAAGTTTTATGATTCTAGCTTATACATAAGTAGGCAAAAAGTAATGTAAAACGTTACAAATGTACCCAAATTTCACCCTATTAAAATTTTGAACTCAATTTACCCACTAAATATTGGAGATACGAGGAAATGATTTAGAAACAAACATGTAGAGCAATAAATGAGGCGTTTGATGGCGCAAACCGTTTCTTAATATCACGCACCGTTTAGGAGATATGAATCTCGAAGTGGAGGTCTGCACTTTTCAACGATCTCATGCTTATCCGTCATCTATATACAGGGTCAAGCGTAATTCGCGCACTCGGGCGTCGCAGCGCGACTCCTCACATGCCAGTAATAAAAAATGTCTCTTACAAATTTTCGTCTTGCGAGTATATCCGGTAGAAAACGGACGTTGAAGAGTAGCAATCTGGCAACACTGTAACCATATGTCGGGTAACTGCTGCTGTCAGCACATTCATGTCGTGCGGTACAGTTGGTGGAGTGGGTAGAGTTTTTGGTTGGCATGCAGGAGGTCGATGGTTCGATCCTGGGTTGAGGCGCATTTCTTATTTGCTAATTTCCATCTGACATTACCTACTGTAATACAGTAAGACACCGTTTCTAAAGGTCACACGTATCCTACATTTACAACATTTTGTAACGCTGAAACAACAAATACCTGGTTAGACTAATAAGAAATAGACAGCTGAAACAAACAGGTTTCACATCTAGTAGATGAAGTGGTGCGAATAAATTCACGCCCACGACGTGGAAAGGGCGCCTTTCAAAGCTGACCAATGTAAACGATTGTTCGTCCATTTCTAGGATCGCAGTATGTAAGTGCAAATGGTTTCTAGAGGACCCACTGCAATCGCTGTTGACGATTAAGATGCCAGATACCATACCACCTGGACTACATTTACGAAATAACAAACATACGCCTCAACCCAGGATCGACCACTCGACCTCCTGCATGCTGACTCAAAACTCTATCCACTGCACCAAGTGTACATTACGACTAACGTCTGCTGACAGAGGTACTTACCCTACATGTGGTTACAGTGTTGCCAGATTGGTACTCTTCAACGTCGTTTTTCTGCCGGATATACTCACAAGACGAAATTTTGTAAGAGACATTTTTTTATTGCTGGCATGTGAGGAGTCGCGCTGCGACGCCCGAGTGCGCGAATTACGCTTCACTCTGTATATAAAAGCAAGTCGGTCTGGAGCGATGTATATATAAATAATTATAAATGAAAAAGACGTGAATTAATGGGGGACTTCCGCAAATCTCAGACATTTGAAACTTGGTACGGGAGAAGCTGATGACCCCAGGATCCCTAGAAAAATCGAAAATACTCAAAATTCCCTCAAGGGGGCACCCTGGGGGGCCTCAAATGTTTGGATCAGCATAAGAACGCAGTCGTATAATTTATCGAAAACGCCAACCTTTAGGTTTCGTGACTTAAAAATTTTCGGAAATTTTCTATTTTTATCCCCCGTCCCCCCAAATCAAGATGGCGGAACAACATGCCAGACGAGGTAGAAAATTAAAATTTGGCGAAATTATAGCTTTTGGTCCCTAACTGACGGAAAAAATCGAAGATGTTCAAATTTTTCACTTTTTACCCCCAAAGTTATCGAAATATGGAGGCAATTTTAATGTCTGTGCAGACATTCTTTTGGGGGTATTTGTTGGCTAAGCGGTAAGTCGTATCATAAAACGGATGGCTCAATCTCCGTTCAATTCGGAGTGATCTACATCTTTGGTCCTATGACTTTTTGTCGTATCTTTCTCCCTTATGCGTTAGATTTGGCTGTATTTCTGAATTGTTCGTAAATTTGATGATTTTTACAAGTATATTTCATTGTTTGACACTCTTATAAGAATGATAGTTTCATCAAGTCGTGTGCGCACATTGGCACGATCAATGGTCACATGTGGACCAAATTTCATGATTCTAGCTTATACATAAGTATGCAAAAAGTAATGTACGTTAAAAATGTACTCAAATTTCCCCCTAAATATGGGAGATACGAGGAAATGGTTTAGAAACAAACATGTAGAGCGATAAATAAGGCGTCTGATGGCGCGAACTGTTTGTTAATATCATGCACCGTTTAGGAGTTATGAATCTCGAAGTGGAGGTCTGCACTTTTCAACGTGCTCATGGTTATCTCTCATCTTAAAAATAACGTTTTAGGGGGTCCGCTGTCTGTAATTTCGTTTGTTTAGCCATTTTTCAGATATTTATCCGTTTTAGGTCCACTCAAGACCGAATCGGTGGTTTTTACTTTCCGTGTCTGCTTGTCTTTTTGTTTGTTTGTTCCACCATCACGGCAAAGCGGCTGGATAGATTTCAACCAAACTTCATATTTGGAGTATACTCACCCCGAGGAAGGTTTCTACATGCATTTCATTTTAAAATCTTTGATTAGACGGGGATTTATAGGAAAACCAGAACGGTTTTCCTCCATTTTCTCTTATACTATTGATTTCCTGTAAACTCCGTGGACCAAATATGTGAAACGTCTCTTCATTATAAACAACTTTCGTTATGTTCATAATTTACCTTACTATTCAAATGACGGAGAAATTTACTATTTTCTGAGGGTATCATGGTCTGCGTGTGTGACCGACAGACGGACAACGAACGTACAGGTTGCCATGGCAACGTCTCTGACTGCTTGCCAGCAGGGAAGTAACGTATTGCCATTTTCCTCATCATAACTTTAAATTCATGGTTGTTCCTTGGGTAGAAGGCAAGAGAGGGCGTTAATCGGCCATTCTGCGGGATATTGGCGGAATGTCGTTGGAGTTTATAACCGTCCTCGAATAGCTTAAGTAATATTTTTTTTCTATGTGCTTTACGTCGCACCGACACAGATATGTCTTACGGCGACGATGGGATAGGAAAGGCCTAGGAATTGGAAGGAAGCGGCCGTGGCCTTAAGTAAGGTACAGCCCCGGCATTTGCCTGATGTGAAAATGGGAAACCACGGAAAACCATCTTCAGGGCTGCCGACAGTGGGGCTCGAACCCACAATCTCCCGATTAATGGATACTGGCCGCACTTAAGCGACTGCAGCTATCGAGCTCGGTGCTTAAGTAATAACACCATTAGTCATCTTATCTGTTGACCTAAGAATGCCTGCGTCTAAATTTCTCCTCTGTTACCTCTTTCTTATATCCATAACTCACACCAGCATATTTTATTGAGGGGCATTTGATTTTCCAATACATTCACTTGGTAATTACATATTTGTTGTCATCCGGCTGTCCTCAGTTTTATTCCATTTTCTATTAATTTCAACTTTCTTTACTGAATTATTTTCTTCCTTAATTACACCGTATGAATGCGAGTGCTAATCCCGAAAGCTTGACACTCTTTCCTTTGAGGAAATATTCTCAGCTATGCAAATGTATAACTTTCGGCCCCGGAAAATATCGAAATATGGATGCAATTTTAACGACGGTGCACACCTTCGTTTCGGGATAATTGATGGCTAATCTGTAAGTCTTATCACAAATCAGAAAGCACAATCGCGTTTCATTTTGGAGAGATCAACAATTTTGGTCCTATGACTTTTTATCGCATTTCTATTCCTTATACGTTAAATAGAGCTCTATTTCTCGATTTCAAGTTAATTTTGTACTTTCACACGTATATGTTAACATTAATTTGGCACACTTATAGGAAAGATAGAATCATGACATTCGGCACGCGCATTGGCATGACCAGTGGCAATGTGATAGCCAATTTTTTTTGATTCTATCTGTCACATGAAAATCACAAATATAAAGTAGAATGCGAAAACTGTACAAAATTTCACATCCAATGATTCTAACTCAATCTGACCCATAAATATAGGAGATACGAGAAGATGTCATGGGACCAACCATGTAGAACACTGAAAGAGGCGTCTGATGGTGAGGTCCGTTTGCAGATATGTCGCAGAGTTTCAAAGCAATAACTCTCGAAATAAAGGTATGCACTTCTAGAGTGTGTCTGTACATTGACTATTTTGGCGACATTTCTGTACAGTTATCCGTTTCAGGTGTAATAATGACCATCTGCATACTTTTAGCTTTGGTGTCTGGTTTTCTGTTTGTCTACAATTTGGAAACTACTGGATATATTTCCATCAAAATTCATATTTAGAATCCACCTGTCCTTGGGTAGGTTTCAGATATCATTAACCGGACTTAACTTAAGAACGGGCGCGTGTTTAGCGTATTTCTTACAAGTTGCAAACTATTGAAGATATTTGAACCAAAATTTATATTTAGCATTCACCTTTCCAAAGGTAGATTTTAAAGGTCAGTAACATTTCCTGTACCTGGAATGGACTGGCGGTTCATAGGGAATCGAAATGGTGAATTTACTCTTCCACAATATATACATGACCAACCTGACTGGAAATCGACCAAATTTGTTGGAAATCCATTTCTAAAACTTTTTTCATGTGTATTTTCTCGACAGAAAGATTAATAAGGGAGATATCATGAATGGTCGGTTTTGCAGGGTAAGTCCAGCAGACATAGACCAAAAGGTGTTGTGCGTGGAGCAGATTCCTTATTTATCTATATAAGTAAAATCCTAACGACTGTGTGCCTGTACATTGACTATTTTGGTGAAATGTTCGCACAGCTACGCGTTTAAGGGCTAATAATAACAACCATCTGCATAATTATTTGGTTTAGTTTCCTGAAAGTCCTAATTTTAACCCTCGTCGCCCAAAATCCACATTGCGGAATAATCTGGCAGACGAACAAGAAAACAGAAATTTGGCAAAATTATACGTTTTAGCCTGCAACGGACAGAACATTTCCAGGAGCTTTAAATTTTTCACTTTTTTCCCCGAAGAATATCGAAATATGGAGGCAATTTTAATGATGGTGCAGATCTTCGCGAAGTCCTATCACATAAGGGAAGGCACAATCTCCGTTCAATTTGGAGTGATCTACAACCTTGGTCTTATGACTTTTTGTTGTATCTGTATCCCTTTTACGTTTGATTTTTTGTCTATTTCTCGATGTTAAGTACATTTGGACTTTTCACATGCATAATTCATACTTTCAATCACTTATAAGAAAGATAGAATCATCAAACCCTACACGAAAATTGGCCCACCCAGTAGCCATATGTGAGCCAAATGCTATGTATGTAGCTGTCACATAATTATCTGAAAAGTAATGCAATGTGAGATAATCTTACAAAAAATTTACTCCATTCAACGTTTCTAACTCAATCTGACCCACGAATAGATCAGATATCATACGACCAGCCATTTAGGCCGCTAAATCTGACGTCTTATGATACACTCCTTTGTCGATATGACGTACCGTTTTGCAGCAGTCAATCTGTAAATGAAGGTCTGCAATATTTTAAGCATGCATAAACTTTCGTATGTCGACCTATATATATTCACTGATGTCGTGTCGTAGCGACCGAGAAAGGGTATGTCTGCTATTGTAATCAGTACTCCCCACACCGACTTTGACTGGCAGTAGGAATGGGGTCCATCTCCAACACCTGTGTAACTGGCATTAGTAAGGAAGGCCTACCATTGTAGTGAATAATTCACTTCTCGATTTGACTTGCAGAAGGCAAGGGAGCATGCATTGTTGTTTAAAAGTCCCCTACCCGATTGTGTTTGGCTGTAGGCAAGGGTACCCACCCTTATAAACAAATGTATCCATCTAAAATGTGACTGGTATTAGGCATAGTGGCCTGCTATTTTGATGGAAACTCACCAACTTGGTATGACTGGTAGTAAGCTGGCTGGCTGTACGAAAAGGGGCCTGTCATTATAATTATAACTGCACAACTCAATTTCGACTGGCAGTAGGGAAGTTGCCAAACATTCTAATGAAAACTGTAATCTGTCTGGAAGTAGGAAAGGGGGCCTGCCATTGTAACGAAAACTCCCAAATCGATTGTGACAGCGCAGTAGGTGATGGGGCCTGAAATTATAATGAAAACTTCTACACTCGATTGTGAATGGCAGTAGGCAAGTGAGCCTGCTGTTATCATCACAAATCCGTAACAAGCACTTTACTTTGGAAACACCGTATTGGGAACCTCCCTATGCTGTTTCTCGGATAACGCTAAGAGACATGCCATTTTAAAACAATCTTATTTACTGTATGTACAGTATTTACTTAGATATTCGAATACAATGTAGAATAGCGTAGCGAAGCATGGGTACATTTGCTAGTACATACATATATACATACATACTATTTTATCATTAAATCATTAAAAACTGAGTCTAATCATCATCGCTTTGGTCTCGCTGTACTCACCTTACCATCCATGACAGACTCCATCATTCTCCTAGATGACCTATCCCGCTCCATTTGCCCCACAAGATCCCACCATGCTTCAAGACTACAGAAACATCCATTCAGTTCAATCGTAACTTAGCCTTTATTTCTTCATGACAAGTATCTTCCTGCCATTGTTCCCACCTGTTTTCCCACCTATCATTCTTGCTACTTTCACATTTGATACATCTAAATTGTAAGTTATCGTGAGCCCACCGAGCATTCACTCCCATATAACAAAGTTGGTCTGAAAACACACATATGTAAAGATAGTTTCATCCAGGAGCTGACTTCATTCTTCCAGAATACTGCTGATTGCAACTGTAAGCAGATTGTGTTAGCTTGATTCAAGATCACCAACTATTTTACCATCCTGGGAGCACACACATCTTAAATATTTGAAATTATCTACCTACTTGAACTTCATATCAACAATCTTGTATGTCTTACCTACTGACATCAGTTTAGTCTTAGAAAGACTAATTTTCATACAATACTCATTGTACCTATTTTCAAGTTCCAAGACAGTAGACTGAAGGCTTTAGGAAAAATCTGTCATTAAGATTAAGTTGTAAGAATGTGCCAGATTTCTTACAAAATTTTCACCTTACTGAATCCCTTCCTGTCACTTTATACCTTTTAGCAGATGATCTATGTAAATTATGAACATGAAAGATTTAAAATACTAATATAAATGGTCCGTTATTGGACATTATAAATTTTCCAGCTAACTCATTCTTGGTCGCCAGCGTTTTGCCTTCATGTGCTAGGGTGGCTCATCAGTTGGTACCTAGCACACCTACCAATACGCTGGCTAGTGTATACCATGGAGGCCACTGCGTAGGCCGCTTGGAGCCACCCGTAGAGCCAATGCACTAAGAGACTTTGTCTCATTAAAAAATTGATGCTTGCTTGGCCATCAGATGATATAGATGTTGATTCCCTTAGGGAATCTGAAATATTTGTCCAGAATTAGTAAATTTATAATACCAATATAAATGGTCTGTTATTGGACATTATAAATTTTCCAGCTAACTCATTCTTGGTTGCCAGCGTTTCACTCTCATGTGCTAGGGTGGGCTCATCAGTTGGTACCTAGCACACCTATCAATACGCTGGCTAGTGGATACTGTGGAGGCTACTGTGTAGGTTGCTTGGAGCCACCAGCAGTGCCAATGCACTAAGAGACTTTGTCTCATTAAAAAATTTGATGCCTGCTTGGCCATCAGATGATATAGATGTTGATTCCCTTAGGGAATCTGAAATATTTGTCCCGAATGAGTAAATTTATAATACCAATATAAAAGGTCTGTTATTGGACATTATAAATTTTCCAGCTAACTCATTCTTAATTGCCAGCATTTCGCCCTCGTGTGCTAGGGTGGGCTCATCAGTTGGTACCGGTATCAATAACGTCAATAATGTTAGACTTTAAAATATGGGGAATATTGATTTATGATGTAGAAATCACTGATGAAGTGAGTTGGGGCTCCTGAAACATGTACGTGTGAAATAATTATACAAAATTAAAAACTGATAATATATTGATATGGCAGACCAAACCATTGTCCATAGTATATTATGTGCTGGATGTCATTCATTGTTATTGGAAATAGAGGATACTTGTTGTCACTGGAACCTTGTAATGGAACACTTTAAAACATAATGGAACACTTTAGAACATTTATGAAAAGTATAACAGGTTATTTTTTGTTATGTAACACTTTAAAACATGTATTAGAAAAATCAATCAGTGAGAAATTGTTTTATGCTACTGTTTGTTCTGTTGTATTATACTACCAAAGTGAGTATTTTTGCCTTGTTATTCTTAGAACACTTTCTAGAATGAAATGGTTTACCATTGAATTATTTGCCTCCTTAAGATCTAAAGGTGTAATTCAATATATCATATCGGATGAAACCTTTCTATGTTGGTGTTGGGCTGGAAATTCGACAGAATGGATCAAACATACCGTCACGAACATGAATTCGTGGCTATTAGAAATTGCTCTTCTTATTGTAAATTATTGAAGTGGAGGAAGACTCGCTCACCAGCCTAACACTTATTTATTCTATGTGGTGCAAATTAGCTTTAAAGGTTTCAAAACACTAAGATGACAGAAATCGTTCCTGCAGGAGGCTAATGTATTTGAGCACCTTTAATACCATCAGGGAGATAAAGGATTAACATGCCAACTTGAAACCAGAAGACAGGCCCTCCACAACATGACTACTCAGGCTACCATTTTTCCTGACAAGAGCTACAAAGCAAAGAGAGATGAAGAAAAACCCACTTCTTCAGCTTTCAGACATGCTGTACCAAATAAAAGGTCCATACCTGTAAATTCTGCATTTGTGTAATCGTAAAAAAAAAAATACTTTGTCAATTTGAGATTAGTATACAAATATATATGTGCCTTAAGATTAGAGGGCAAGACACTCACATACCTCCTGAACATCAGATAAAAGTAGAGTAATGTAACCAGTCAAACTCAGACGACTGCTAAGGGTTTAATTGTAATCACTATAAAGTTGTCGAGAATGATACTTACGCATGAAGTATTTGATGTTTCCTCAAAGCAGATTGGTTCCTCTTTGATCTTTATTTCCATGTCCATTTTAAATGGCGTGTGAAGGTATGGACGGTTTTGGGATATAGATTACTTCCACAGTTTGCACTGAAACATGAGCAACAAACACTATTATTGCTGTTTTGTAGTCAAGTCTGTAGTGTTAGGTGACTGTTGATATTGTGCTCATAGCCACAGTACCTCCAGTTTTACCTCGAAACTGAACGTCATGGATAAACATTTTCAATGAAAGAACATCCCACACCCACAGAATGGGATTAATTTGCACAGCCCTTGTGAAAAGCCTGTGACTATGCAACTTACACATTGCCCACTACACTGGGAGTCTAATGACTGGTTTGATGTACCTTTTTCTTTTTTTATGATTTGTTTACATCAAACTGACAAAGATAGAACTTATGGCACTATGACTAGGAATGGGAAGCAAGTGAATGTGGCCTTGAGTAATATAGAGTCCCAACATTTCCCTGGTTTGAAAATGGGAAAACAGAAAACTATCTCTAGGGCTGTGACTTCTTCCCATTCCTAGCCCTTTCCTATCCCATCATTACTATAAGTCCTATCTGTGTCAGTGTAATGTAAAGCCAATTGTAACAAAACAAAAAGGAAATTCTACAACCAAACCTTCCAAACTATTCGTTTCTTGCTCAACTTCCAGGGCAAATGATCCGCTTTTAGCCACTGTGAAGACACAATCCCCATGCCCTGTCCCTCCGCTAACTCTATTGGCCGTGTACATTTTGCACCGCTCAATATAAAACTTACTCTCTTTTCACTAGAGTCCAACGGTGATTTAGACACAATATAAAATTGGAAAGTTACTATTAGGAATGTTCTGATATGCTACATTCAGTTTTGTTTTCAATCCACAAACCTTTGGATAGTAAGTGGTGAGCCCAGGCTTATTCACCACACTTACAAATTATGTAAATCATCCTGGATGTTAATGACAATTGTTGGTAAGCCCTGTGCCTTATGTATTTTAATAAGCCAGATTATTACACTGATTTATCCATAGACCTTCTATCAATGCACAGTACTAATCTGGGCTAGCAGCCCCTTTAACAGCTACCATACAATAAGTTGTATTCAGTAGCAGTTTAGCCAGATTCCTTATTGATCAAACAAATTATCTGATAGAGGATAGCCAGGTACTCATTGGCAACTTTATCCAGAAAGTTGCAACCATTACTGATTATACTACAATATATAGGTCTACTGTATGTCCATTACAACAAACAGTTCTGAACTGGCTTTGAACTCCTTTGTTACAACAAATAGTTCCTTCGTTACAACATTTCCCAACTGGCTATAAATTATTTTGTTACAACAAAGAGTTCTGAACTGGCCATAAACTACTTTTATTCAACTTTCTATGAACTCCTTCAAAATTGTCTTAATGAGCATACATGAAGAAGAATGCTTCCAGAAGTGGTTGTTAATAATGGTTTTTTGGAATCAGTAAATGGCATTTGTGCACTGTATTGACGCCATCTACGAATTGTTACAAAATGTTAAACAATGGATGACCTCACTATTCCAATGAGAAGTACTGCATGTAGTCACACCATTTACTGGTCAAATCAAATGTGCATGTATAGAACATGCAGTCCCTGGTATTGAATGCGCACTGCTGGCATTGGTTCTGAAATGGTTCTGAATGTATTAGAACAGCATGAATTGAGAGCTCACAGTTCAGAAGCAGTTCTGAATTTCTGTTGGAAAAGCATGTACACAGGAACAAAAAAGTATTGGCACAGAGACCTTTTTGCATATAATATAACAGTATTAATGATAGGAACATTATATGTATAACATTAACCTTACTCAATAAAAGAAAGAATTGGTATATGAAACCATTTCCTAAACACAACATAAACGCATGTAATCTGTTAAATTAGGGTTTTCTGCTGCTCAAAAAAGTTTGGCACACTGTACGTCGTTTGTTACTGAGCTTTACGGACAGCGCCGCGTGTACCAGATTTGTGCAATCGATGTTGTCAAACAATTCAGTTGCTTGCCTGATGCCCATGCATGGGTTATTCACTTGTTGATGAATCCGAAGGCGAAGGAGCATTACCTGTTTTCCGCACCAAGGTGGTTTTCTTGCAGTTAGAGGGTAAAAGTTACCACGAAATTGGTAAAGAACTTTCTGTTACTTATTCAACAGTGCGGGCAATCATCAAGAAGTTTCAAGGGACTGGTACAACAGACAATAAACGCAGATCTGGACGTCCAAGAGTTCTTATAAGTAGGGAGCGTCAAAACATAGTTCGTCTTGCACTAAAAGAGTCCTTTAAAATGCAGGGTCAATGGTATCGGACATCCAGTCCACGTCCAACAAACAGGTCAGTGCTCAAACTCGCAACATGGTTCCCTCCATGCCAAAACATCTACAAACTGTCATCAGTGCCAACGGTAGGCACACAGGCTACTAGACTTGAATTGCGTGAATTCCAGAAACTTTAATTTCATTTGTGTATAGGTGTGTTTTGTTTCGTAAACTATTATTTTTGTTATGAAAAACCAATTATACTCGAGGAAGCTTATATTTACTACTGCACATTTCAATCTTGGCATCACCTTTATTTATGTGGAATGTATATATAATGGTAGGTGTGCCAATACTTTTTGGTGCCAGTGTATACTACTGCTCATGAGCAGACTATTCAGAATCAATTCGGTACCATGTAGGAACAAATTTGCATGTATTATCACTAAGAATGGTAGCTCTTTAATGTAAACAGCTCACAGTCGGCTGAAAAACAGATTTATCTGCCGCTGATCTTTTATGTTTAAATGAGAACTGAACAATAAAGCTTACCTTATTTCCTATCACGTAAAGTACGGTATAAAGTTCCTTATGGGGATGTACAAGACTGAGACTCCTTTGGACACGGTGTAAAGCGTTATAAACTGCAATTACCTGATGTAGAAAATCTTAAGAGATACAGCACAATCCACAGAACAAACCTGCAAACGCAGCCGCAATATGTCCGAGATGCACAGTACGAAACAAAATATTAACTCAACATTAAATAACGACAAGCCAACAACTTCGAAAGTAAACCGGAACTGGCGAATACGGCTCAATCACTCAATGCTGATCTGCATTTCGGCCAGTCACCAAGGTGCAGATTGCCTAAGTGTTGTTTTCCTTACAAACCTAGGGCTCTCTAAATACTAGGTATGCTCACCCGCCATTATGGTTCATTCCTGCACTACTTTGGTAAGGCAGTTGACCGCCCCAGCTTTGTATATCCCTTTTTTTTTTTTTTACTGTTTTCCACGCTAGAAAATATTGCTAATCTAACATACCGGTACTGTAAAATTACTCATTCTCAGTAGGCTACTCAAACGGTTACTCTTTCGTACATCATTGTGCAATTTTTACTCGGGACTGTGATTGAAAAAGCAAAGTCGTTGATAATTTTCCTTTTAATAAACAAACTAGGCATGTACTCTCACTAGAGAAGTATTACAAAAAATAGCTTACTAATAAATGGATTATTATTATTATTATTATTGTTGTTGTTATTATTATTATTATTAATATTATTATTATTATTATGTTATTGATAAGTAGAATATGTTGTTCGTAAGCTATGTGCCGCGGTACCGTCAGGCGTCAAGTGAAATGAGGGACACCGTGGTATTGATATAGGCTACTGTCATTCTTAAATCATGGAATTCGACGTGGCAATCGGTCAGTGTCGAAGATATATAAAATGTGATAGAAGATTTTGATACCATATGATCTCAGTCGGTATTTCATACTTGCGTGAAATGGGTTCAGTGCTATTTTCATTGTTGTCGAATTACGGGTAATACGAAAAATATTCTTCGAACAAAGATAACGCTGAAATGTGATGTACGCAGACGAACCCACCCATGTAACTGGGATTATTTAATTTTATTTCTTCCTTATAAAATGTAGACCATTTCCTTATTTACCAGTATTTAAAATAAGACATTCTATGTGTAAAATAAACTAAATTTTTGGTGAGCGTTATGGAATCTCATCAGGTAATTCAGTTGTAATGAACAGAGGATTTTATTTTATTCAAACGAACTTTCGTGAATCAAATGTTATGGTATTATAAATTACATTCGGGAAGAAAATAAGAATAGAGTACCGGTAACTACTTGTATAGCTGAATCCTTTCTCCCAACCTGAAGTATTGCAACTGATAATCAGTTACCCGTGATTTGTAAGGGGAGTGACCCACGAGCTGTTGATAATATTGCACATTTTTGACTTTGGCAAAGTTAATAGTACGGTACCCTAAAGTACTTTTTTTTTACAGAGAATCCTCTGGTTTGAGGAGAAGTGGTATGATTTCTCAACATGGCTCACTTTATTAAGCTGCAATGGGTTGCAACGTTGGTAAACTTGCTCAGGCAGCACACTAAAACAGGGATTTTACGAATTTACTGTCTCCTTTTATTACAGTACGGTATTTACAAAACAATAACATACCATGCCTTGTTTACATCTCCTCTTCTTTTCCGAAGCAGTCCCATGCATTTTACCACGTTTCGGTACATTCTTGTTAAGTCCACAGCAGCATAGGATCGAATTTTGAAGAAGTGTCTAACAATTTTTTTCTTTTAAATTACAGCACGTTGGAGAACATGTACTGGTACATTTATCATTCAAAATATTCTCCGTTACTAGATTTGCACTAGCCTATTTTGCATTATACAGTTTAATGCTAATAGTCCCTATAGAAGACCTCACAGTTTACAAATTAATAACTTCAGAATTTAGTTTCTTTAGATGACCCAATTTTTAAAAAAATTACGAATGTTTAGAGTTTGAGAAAGCTCATAGTTTAAAACCTGTCTGCATATTGGCCTACCACAGATCTTGGTTTTCAATAATGCATTTGTTCTACCGCCAACGTTAAACAAATTATTTCTGTCATATGACGTTAGTTTTGACAAAGATTGTAACTGCGGTGTTTGGATGTTGAACTCCTGTTACCGGACTTTGGGGCCAGAAGTGAATATTGAATGATGAATGTGACTTAATTCAGGGGTGTAGTAATGTCAGTGGGAGCTGGATGCAGGTTTAAGTCAGCAGTTGAAGTAGATGGTGTAGCAGAGGAAGTGGAGGCACAATGAAGCTGAAGGGAATCTAAACAACCTATATCTCGCAGTAGAGACATTACCGTACTACAATTAGGTGCAGAACATCCCACCATTATGTAATATAGCACTACTCTGTCCCTGCACGCAGTGATTGAAGCTATACGTTCAATGTGACGAAGCGAGCGCTCGTAGGAGAAACTAGAGTTTCATCACATGGCCCATTGGGGATGAATGAACCAAAATGGCGGCTAAGCATACCCATCTTGTAGAGCCTTAATATAACCAGTACGTCGTTCCTCGACCGTATATATACAGACCCGGTATAATTAACTTATCTGCAGCTAACTATTGCACATGTAGAGAAGTCAAATGTCATCTAAGACAACCAAGACCAAGACCACTCAAACCACAAGACAGAAAATATATGTTGCGTACCTACCGAGAGACGGCAGACTTCATCTTCTAGAAAATAGATCTCAGAGAATTAGAGTAGGCGAAGCTTTATCTGACCCTGTAATAATTAAGAGGGGAATTCCTCAAGGCAGTGTTATTGTTTTCTTAAATATATAAATGATATGAGTAAAGGAGTGGAATCAGAGGTACAGGGTAAGGCTTTTGCGGATGATGTTATTCTGTATAGAGTAATAAATAAGTTACAAGATTATGAGCAACTCCAGCGTGACCTCGATAATGTGTTGAGATGGATATCAGGCAATGGTATGTTGATAAATGGGGTCAAAAGTCAGGGTGTGAGTTTCACAAATAGGAAAAGTCCTCTCCATTTTAGTTACTGCGTTGATGGGGGTGAAAGTTCCTTTTGAGGTTCATTGTAAGTATGTAGGTGTTAATATAAGGACAGATCTCCATTGGAGTAATGACATAGATGGGATTGTAAATAAAGGATACAGATCTCTGCACATGGTTATAAGGGTGTTTATGGGTTGTGGTAAGGATGTAAAGGAGAGGTCATGTAAGTCTCTGGTAATACCCCAAATAGAGTATGATTCCAGTGTATGGGACCCTCACCAGGATTACTAGGTTCAAGAACTGGAAAAATCCAAAGAAAAGCAGCTCGATTTGTTCTGGATGTTTTCCGACAAAAGAGTACCGGGTAGCGTTAAAAAATGTTGCAAAGTTTGGGCTGGGAAGAAAAGAAAGAAGACGAGCTGCTCGACTAAGTGGTATGTTCCGAGCTGTCAGCAGAGAGACAGAGTGTAATGATATTAGTAGACACATAAGTTTGAGTGGCGTCTTTAAAAGTAGGAAGGATCATAATATGAAGATAAAGTTAGAATTCAAGAGGACAAACTGGGGGCAAATATTCATTTATAGGAAGGGGAGTTAGGGGTTAGAATAACTCACCAAGGGACATGTTCAATAAATTTCCAATTTCTCTGAAATCATTTAAGAAAATGCTAGGAAAGCAACAGATAGGGAATCTGCCACCTGGGTGACTGCTCTAAATCTTGATCGGGTTTGATTGATTGATTGATTGATTTATCTTCTTCCTCTTCTCCTTGAAAGTTGATGTTAGGCTCTCTTTGAGACGGCAGACGACTGGGAATCAGAAGCTAGTGCTGGGAGAGGAGGCAGTCTTCCGAGTAGTGATGTGCTCGAATGACGCCTGGTAGAGTTGGGTCGATTCGTGAACGAATCGCATTTGAACGACTCCAAATAAAAAATCGTGTGAATAGATTCTAGGTATGGATGATGAGTCGTTCAAATGAATAGTGGACTTTGGAGTCGCACGGGTACGAATGAATCGTCGTTCAAATGATTTGTTGTGAATCGTAGGATTTAGAGTCGTCCGTGGTTGTAGCCAACTCGGCAGCGACCATTACCGATCCGTCCCGAAGTCTGCGAGTGAGAGATGAGGGTAATGGTGAGGATATAACTCGTATTCACGCTGTTTTAAGAAAGGTATTTCCTGCCTACAGAACAGGTCACGTAAAGTATCTATGACAGAGTTGAAACAAAATTTTACATTTTCGACCTTCGTGGCCGGGGGTAATGCTGTCAATCAAGGTTGAATTCCGGATTGTTGGACAGTGACTATTTCATAGTCGACTATTCGTCATCGTTCTAGATGACTTAATCACCAGTGGGGGCGAATGCCGGTCATGAAAGTCAGGTTTGCTCTTCCATTCGTCAAAGTTGGTGGGGTGGGACATGCATAGTTCTGAATGAATAAAATTTATAAACCCAATAATCGCTAAATCCATGAACGTTTTAATCATCGGTTACATGAACATGCATTCAAACTGGTTACGTCACACCTTCAAGAATGGCGAAAAGACACATTTTATAATTATTAACAAATCATGACAATCCAGTGATTCTATAATTTAAACAAGTAAACGTCAAATTATGTACACTGAAAAATTGCAACTATTTGTTAGATCTATCTACTTGAAAACAAACTCTACTCTGCGGCTTCTCTTTACAAAACCATCAATAACTTCATAATAGAAAGAGGACTGTAGTCTAATTTTTGCAAGCAATCCTTTTTTAATCGACAACATAGCTAATGATGATAGCCTCTCCTGACCTTGAGTCGATCTGCAATATGTATTAACGCGTCTCAGTGTTGGAAAAGTACGTTTTGCAGAGGATTTAGTAGAAGGAATTGTTGCTACAAGTTTGATGAGCTTGAAAATTTCTGGCATACAATTTCTTAGTATGCATAAACTGCATTAAGTCTGAAACACTTTCCTCTTTAAAATCAGAAGATGAATACATCACACTTAAATCGGTTTTCAAGCGAACAAAGTCGAAAAATAACCCATAGGTCTTTTCTAGGGCAGTAACATCACTGTCTGGAAACCGATTTCTGTGCTTCACAAACAAATCACAATCCAACAGCGAGAAGAACACACATTTCTTTATGCGTTTAAAACGCTCTCCTTTTAGGACAAGTACATTGTCAATAATTTCATTGAATAGACGTTTGTATTTTGATTTTTCTGGTTCATCACTAATTCTTCGATTTTTAGAGCACGGCTGTCCTACATAAACATCAATTTCAGTATCAACATGTCCATACAAACTATTAAAATCTTCATCACAAATAGACCGGCTATTTAAAATGAGCTCCTCAAACTTCTTGCCACAGTATTGAACATCCAGACTTTTTTGTTTGTAAAATACTGAACACAGTATCGGAGAATCAAAAATCTTGGAGAACACTGCCAGCAGAAATCCAGTGTTGAACAAAAGAAGAACAAAAATCCCCGTGCTTTCAATGTAGTGTCTTCATCCCAGTTGTCTGAAGTATCCTGTTCATGTTGAAAGAATTCCACCAGCTTATCATAATATTCCTTCACAGTGTTAATAAGACGTGAAGCAAAATTCCATCTCGTTGGTGCTACTGTTGGCAACTTCTTCTGAACAAAATTTCGAAGAGCAGCTGTTCTCTTTGTAGACTTTGAAAAAAAGCAGCAAGTCCTGACATTGCTTGGAAGAAAATTGTACATTCTTTGATTTTTGAATCAGACTGCTGTAGTGTTAAATTCAATAGGTGGCTATATCAATGTACAAATGTCGCATTTGGATACTGGTCTAGAAGTAGTTTATTAAGCTCATACACATGAGCGGTTAAGACAGCAGCACCATCATATGTTTGAGCCACAATCTTTTACTCACAACAGAACTCTTTTAAAATAGCACGAATATGATTTAAGAAGGCTCCAGCAGTGCGATCTTTACTAACGTCAGCAAAACCAAGAAACCTCTCTTGAATTCAAATCAAAATCAAAATATGTTTATTTGCAAATGAGGTGTCTACCTCGGTGGCAAATGGTACACTAAAATACATTATTGTCAAGCACTAAATATTAAATTAACAAGAGAAGAAAATTTTCCTATAATACAATATTATACAATTTACGCTAACAATTTTTCTATTAAACACACTAACACAATAAATTTATATTGTTCACAAAATTCTACTTATAATATCTCTTGTACTACTTACAAATATAGTCATCTGATATGCAGTATGTGGAATTACTTCAAATACTACTGTACAACTGGTATAAGATTAAAATTTACATTGCATTCATTTACTTTTTTTTCTTTACCCATTCTGGAACCTAAGAGGCATAACGACCTGCTGCGTCTCAACCAGAGCCCCTTTTGCCTCCACTTTTCAAAGTTCCTGAAGGGCCTTCACAGCTACCGTAGCGGTCCCAGGGCCCTCGAAGTCCCCACTGTACTTCACCCCTACAGGCAGTCCCCTGTAGACCAGGGGATGGAATTAATTTATTCACACACATTTTTTATTTATATTAACCTGCACTGTTCGAATGCCCTCTAACATTTCATTTATTTTCTCTGTTGCTGTTTATTCTCTTCTCGAATATCTGTACAGATTTTGGAAAAGGATCAAACACTACCCCTGGTAAACTGTTTCACTCCTTCACACCCTTCCCAATGAATGAAAATTTACCCCAATTGCTTCTGCTAAAATTCCTTCTAAATTTATATTTGTGGTCAGTCCTGCCGATATAATTACTTTCCAAATGAAGCCTCTCACGGATATCTCTCCATGCTGCTTCTCCTGTATAGGCTCTATATAATCCTATAGGTCTAGTTTTCTCCCTTCTCTTACTTAAAGTTTCCCACCCTAGTTCCTTTAACATTTCTGATACACCACTCTTTCTCCTGAAATCCCCTGTTACAAATCTTGCTGCTTTCCTCTGCACACCATCTAGTTCTTTTATTAGGTATTCTTGGTTAGGACCCCAAACACTGTTTGCATATTCCAATAATGGACGAACCATACTTAGGTAACTTTTCTATTTTTATTCTTTATTGCATCCTTTAAGTAGCCTCATTCTGACATGTAACTATCTGTATGCTTTCCCAACAATGTCATCCACATGACCCTTCCAGTGCAAATTACTTTCAAATCTCACACCTAAGTATTTGCACTTGCCATCTTTTGGGATAACTACCTCATCCAAAGTATATTCAAATTCAGTTTTAAAACTCTTGTTTGTAAATGTTGTAACAGTTGATTTGCCTCCATTAACCTTCATATTATTCTCTTCAACCCATTTTTGGATACTCTCAAAGTCCCTTTGTAATACTGAACAATCCTCAATGGTATTTATTTCTCTATTAACAATTATGTCATCTACATACAATCTTATTTTAGATGTTATACTATTCCCTAAATCATTTACGTATATTAAGAAAAGTAAGGGACCGATTATACTAGCCTGTGCAATTCCCTTCCAAACTTTCTCTTCCTGCGATACGTTATTTCCTACTTTGACTTTCTGAACCCCTGAATTTAAACATGTTTTTACCCAACGTGTAACCCTTACGTCTAATCTTATTCCCTCCAATTTCTTTAATAATATTCCCACTCTATCAAAGGCTTTGGAAAGATCTATGGCTATGCAATCTAACTGGACTCCTGAATCCAATTGGTCTAATAAGTCCTGCTGAAATCCCACCAGTTGTGCCTCACCAGAAAATTTCTTTCTAAATCCATACTGGTTCCTCATGAACCAAGTTTTATCATCACATATCCCTCTGATGTACTTTGATATTAAACTCTCCAGTATTTTACAAACTATACTGGTCAGGTTGATTGGTCTGTAGTTCTCTGGTTTCCTTTTATCACCCTTTCCTTTATAAATTGGTATTATTATAGATTTCTTCCATTCCTTTGGTATTACACTATTATTTATGACATAGTCAAAGAGAAATTTTTAATAAGGCACTATGTACCACCGCATTGCCTTTAACACCTCCCCAGTAATTTTATCACTTCCTGCTGCTTTTCCTTGCTGGAGCAGTTGGACTTCTCTGAAAATATCTTCATTTGTGAATGAGAAGCTTCTTGTTTCCCTCTGTGTCTCTCCCTCTCTATCTTCTGTTCCGGTTTCCAACTCCTGACAATCATCTGCTGAATCTCTGAATTCCCTACTAAAGAGGTTTGCTTTCTCAGTATCTGTTAAATAGTGTTCACCCCCTTCTCCCACCACTGTAATCTACAAAAGGAGTAACGTACAGACTTGTGACTTATTAATAACTAGCTGATGTACCCGTGATTCGCTACGGAATTCTACATGCTGTACAGAATTCTAGGTTAGGTAGTGTACACGTTGTGAGCAAGATTGTATGAAATTGCATAGCTCTTAGCGTTACCCTAGAAACGTGACGGGGAAGTCACCAAACATCTTTCCTCATATTAAGAGTGAGTTAGGGAATTTTCACTGTAATGGTAGACACGATTGCATACTATCAGTCACGATCAGGTTGGGGAGCTTTCATTATAATGGTGGACACTCACTCTCCACCAGCCTTTTTACATCCTCAGAAAGACTGTCTCAGTGGTTTTCCCAACTGGAATGAACATACATTACAATGACATCAATGATCAAATGAAAAACCACACATTTTCTCACTTTTAACGAACAGGACTGCGCTGCCGTTCTAACAGTCTAAAATTCCTGAGCTGAAATGACCAAGGCGCAGACTGCCGTGGGCCGTGAACACTCTTCGTCCCTTTCCGGTGGGTAGAGGGTCCAATAGTGGCGTCTCCCAGGGCAAAAACTATGCCCTTTTACTAATCTGTTTCCTAGGAGTACGTCATGAGTCGGAAAGTATCAATTCACTACACTGGCGGCGGGAAACTCTATCTGACTTGGAGGCAAATTTTTCCTCCATGCCAGAGAAGAAACCGCCTCTTCACTGCTAATTTGGAACAAAATGAATGTAGAATTTAATAAAAATGAATGGGAAGAAGTTTTCTTAAGAATAGGCTCTTTTCAGGGTTGAATTTTGAGTTATTTAGTGAATTGTGCTGCTATAATTTGGAATAGCCCTAACTGTTATTCTAGACCATGCCATACTACTACTGCTACTACTCTACTAAGTCAGCCTCTGCCTTAAGTGTGCACACTGCTCATTCAAAACAGCGCGTCAGAGTAGGTATCGAATAGCTGGAATACTATGATGAACCAGTGTGTTACGTACCATCTATATCAGAAAATGTATGGACCAGAGGAATGGCATGCTACAGAATAAAGTTTTCTAACTCCCAGGCTATTTCTCGTCAATATTCAGTCAGGCTATTATACTCGGTACGCAGCAGTAATCCCATCTATCGGAGTTGAGAGGCAGCATAAGAGACAAAGAACATCACAACAAAAAATTGGTCAATGTAATGTTATTATTGATCAATCTTATGCACTTTCGATATTGTAGGCCCTAACATTTAGTTTTCTTCCGACTCTGAAATACCACTCTTATCATATTCGGTAGGTTAAAATTGAATAAAACATAAATGACCGGAAATTGTATTCTCTGTAACTTTTGTTATGCAGTACTTTTCGATAGGACCAATAACATAGGTATTTAAATATTACATTTTAGGCGCCTTCCCTTAAACAACAGTTTCATCCAGGATTAATACAGTTGTTTATAGTGTTGTACCGTTTTCATCGTCCTGATAACGGAATAAAGGATGTCATACGATGTTTAAAGTTTGCCATGCACGGTAATGAGATCGCAAAGATTATCTAATTGAGCCATACATCTAAAAAAGAACGAATATATTAAGTGAAATAGGCCGTGATTTCAGAGTATATATATAATACGGACGCATAAAATCAAGGAGGCTATGCAGGTGACGGCAAAGATGTTCATTTGGCGAATTAAGTATGCCTAGGTCATGGAGTTAGACGTAAAGTTATAAAGGATCCATGCGGCCGTGATAAAAAATAATAGAAAGTTTTTAAAATAGGTAAAAAAGAGGAAGAGTCTGAACAATAAACAAATTTGGTACGCAAAACTTCGAAGTAAGTTTATCTACGAAAAAATAATCCTCGCGGAAAGAAGAAGGGAGATATTTCAATTAATAAGAGCTGAAGAACCTGCACAGTGAAGAGATTTTAGAATTACGCCTATATCTGATCAAATGTCGAGGCGGATCGTCAGAAGAAGTTGAATAGTATCCGGACAGTAGTCGGAATATAGACCGAAGGCCGTTACGAAATACCAAGTCAAATTTAACGTATTATAGGTTGATTGGCTGGATAAAAAAATTAAAGCTAACTTGATTATTTACCTGATAAATCTGTCACAAGGAATTGACATTGAATTTCTGACATAATAACCTGAAACAAAAATATAATCTAGATTCTTTGTAGAACATTCTGAAGGATATGGACGTGATATTAATTGCCATATTGGAAATGTTTCTTTCACATATGACTAACGGCTACAACGTGAGAGGCTAAATCAGAGATGGAGCCGACTTTCCGTCGTAGACCGCCCAGCTGCTCCTTCTAACGCGGGTTTTGAGACTACAACCTGATGGTGACGTAACGGATGTTGGGGACTTTCTACGCAGCCCTAAGATGACAACATCGGAGCTATAACCCAGTCATCTAACATCAGCAGCCGCAAGCTAAGTTCCAAAGAATTAATTTATTATCTTGAGACTAATGTGTCGTAGACGTAGTATTTAAGTATTTGTAGTGAACATTGGTATGTTGCTTGTTACGGAGTTCTTCGTGATGAAATCTCAGTCGATACTATCTTTGCAATGAGATTATCCTAGTTGATTTATCATTATGGGAGTAGGTATTTCTTCCAGAGTTTATAATCAATGTCATAGTATAGGAATGTTTATAATTGAACAAGGAGAGATTTAAAGTGATGTTTTCAACCATTACGGGATTGAAACAACGTATACAAAGAGACATATCCCAGACGTAATGTTTAAAAGAAGATAGTTGATTTCTGAGTAACTTAGATCTGGTTACTATTACGACGCGATGACATGTGAGTAAATATTAACTTGTTTAGTTTATACATGTGTTTCATTTACAGGATAACGTGTTTATGTGTATTACAAATGAAACTTAACCCAGAAATGTACCGTTGCAGTACATTAATGATATGTTAAGACGATTTGCCGCCTAGTTGGAAATGATAAATGTTTACGTAGGGAAGTTAGGATTTGAGTGACATGTTGATGTGGTTTTACGAATAATTATTAGCTGAGATATATTTATGGGAATGAATAAAGAGATATTATGGTAATTAATATTGGTAAATGGAGAGATAGATATGCTTATGGATAATTTTGGTGGTAAATACGATGTATTACTGGCCAATGGTGATGTTTGACATATGCGGCAAAATATATTAAAATGGTAATGCGAGATATATTGGGTTAGTGGTACATGAATACAATGAAATACATCGTAGATTTAGTATATGGGTTACCGTAAACTGTCTTCAGATTAAATATCCAAATAAGGAATAAATATGGGGAAACTTGTTGTCTTCATAGAGAATATGTCAACGTTGTACTGAATGTTATTTGAAGTTTGGTATCGAGAATGTCTTTAATTGATAGAGCAATTTCATAATTTGAATCTCTACCACAATTAAATAAATATTACTTACTTGCAACTGCTGACGTTATAATATTGGAAGATACAAATGTGTTAGTGACAGAATATTAATTTAATATCGACGAAAATAAGCATTTTATTTTATTTTTTACATTACTACCCTATTACCTATTCTTATCTTAACATAATACAATATAATGATTGGAAACAACATATACCGTTATCAGCAGAAAATAATAAACATGACCAGCAAAACAGTCTATTCAGTTTCTTGAACCCTGTCAACCAGTGCGTATTATTATATTGAGATACAGAGAACGAACGTACATATTCTCTATTTTTCTCCCTGTGCTGTGTCTTTAAATCTGGCAGCGCCGGACAGGGACTGCCATTCTCAATAATGTATGTTTTCTCTTGGATAGTCCTCCGAGAAAATGGATTTCATAACAAGCTGTCAATAATGCACGGTTCGGAACCCATTGCAGCACGTCAAAACATTCAGAATAGATGATCAGGAAGTTACAGTACATTACTCACTGACACAACACACTAGATCTGTAGCTCTCAGACCAGAGCTTCCAACTACACATTACAAACGTGACAGCTTGCAACCGGCCTTGGAGAGAAGACACCTGCGCGCTCATACATTTCTCGCTGTGTCGACAGCTCCGCTGAAGCTCCTGAGAGACAAGCAAGCCTCGCTGGACTCGCCAAGGTATATGCAACATGCGATTTGTATAATGCAGATCTATTACAGATACGGTACATATTGTAATTTTTAACTCGCCTGCTTTAGAAAAATATTGTGCTCGGAGAAATCGCCCCTGATCACCAGCATTAATTATAAAGGTGGTAATAAGTTCGATTTCCTAATATTTTGTACGGCTACAAAGTACTGCATTAGAAAAGGAAGAAAATATTAAAGTAACTGCGTAATAGTGCTTGACTGAGATGGCTGAATCGCCTATTAAAGGGAACAGCAGAAAACAGGCAGAAGAGGATAACAGTAACAATGATGTATGAAAACAATGACGAGTACTCGTATCTCATGTTGGAGGATTTAGTAGACACATGATGCAAAATAGGCCTATATGCTTGGAATTTCACTTGAGTTTATAAATTACGGTTGAGGAACACTATCTTAGATAAATTTGTGGACTAAGGCGTCGTCTCATCTCAGCTGTAGAAAAAGCACGCTCACACGGAACACATCAGCTGGTGCCAGTTTCTTGCCTCCCGCCTTACTTGCTTGTTTCTTACAATGGCAACTATGGGATAGGAAAGACCTGGAAGTGGGAAAGAAGTGCCCTTGGCCTTAATTAAGGTACAGCCCCAGCATTTGCCTGGTGTGAAAATGGGGAAACCACGGAAAACCATCTTCAAGGCTGCCGACAGTGGGGTTCGAACCCACTATCTCCCGCATGCAAGCTCAGAACTTCGCGACCCTAACCGCACTGCCAACTCGCCCGGTCTGAAATGGTTCATCAATATACTTATCATATTCTACTATCGAGGCTGCCAGCGGCGTAACGGGGTTTGTAAAATGTTTAAAACTGGAGTCGAACTCTCCCCAGCATTAATCTTCGTCCGAGTCCCCTACATGTTGTTGCTCCTCCGATTTCCTTGGTACATCATCGCATGAAATTCTCACAGATGCAGGTTTCTGGACAAGCGATTGTTTCACCTTATTGTACGCTGCAGTAGACAGGAATGCTTGCTTCCTTAATGTGGGATGAAGCAAGGTGGCTTCAGCTAAAACTGTAATTAATATAAGCAAGTAATTCAAACTGAAGAATACCGGGGACACATGCCCTGATGCTTGAGCCGCCATTTTGTACCTCTAACATCTATGTAATGTATTTCTAACCTCTACATCATCCGTTCGCGAAGGCTCAGTGGAGGCTTATTTAGATGTCGAGCCTGGTGATATGGTGAGCGTAATAATAAAACTCGTAGAAGTCACGATATAAATGAAGCACTGGTGAGTGATTATAATTAGGTAACGTTATTTTAATTTGCTTGAATATTGGCTTTTCAAAACGAGTTTCCCATTTGTTTTACGTCGCAGCGACGCAGATACGTCTTATGGCCACTATAGAATAGGCCTAGGAAAGACCTTGGAGTAGGAAGGAAGTGGCCGTGGCCTTAATTAATGTACAGCCCCAGCATTTGCCTGGAGTGAAAATGGGAAACCACGGAACAAAATCTTCAGTGATTCGAACCCACTATCCTCCGGATGCCAGCTCTCAGCTGCCTTATATGTGCTGCTATGAATGATTTAATACGTATGCACCTTTTGCGCATAACCTCAATTTCAAAATACGTTATTTATTCATTTATAATTATTTTGTATATCCCACTCATTTATAATTTTTGGTAAAATCCAGTATTACAAATTACGATGCTTGACAAAGTTCAAACCTTCTGTAATTTATTCATTTTCTGAGATATCTAATATGCAGATGTGATAAGTTATTCACTTGTTGATCCCTCGCGGACAGTGAATATAATTTGGTTCGTAATCCATATCAGCATAGCATTTCATCTGCACGTTGACATCAGTGGCATCCGGCAACAGTTTGTCTGCAGTCAGGCGAGGTAATGACAGTTCGACCGGTAGACAACCACACATCAACACGTGGCCCTTACCGTGCGCTCGAAAGTATCCCTGTCATTCTCCAATCAACGTGGATACTGCGGGCGGATACATGATGTTGTATGTTTACATCATTTTCGATTCCCTCGATTACGGCATAAATACTGGAATATACTTTGATGATGTAACATTATGGCAAGTCCCGATGATTTCCATCCCCTCCCTGTTTACTATCCGTGAGCTCACGAAATTTCAAAATACGTTACTTACTCATTTATAATTATTTTGTATATCCTACTCATTTATAATTTTTGGTAAAATCCAGTATTACAAATTACGTTGCTTGACAAAGTTCAATAAATTAATTTCAGTTAGAGATTCAGTATACTTTACTGTTGCTAGTGACTAGTGAATAAACTTTTCATGCATCTATGGGTCTTTGGAATCGTTGTCCGTCCGGCTTGAACGAGTCGCAAAAGAGCCGGAAAGGAATCGTGAACGAATCGTAAGAATCGA
This sequence comes from Anabrus simplex, assembly GCF_040414725.1. NCBI lineage: Eukaryota > Metazoa > Arthropoda > Insecta > Orthoptera > Tettigoniidae > Anabrus > Anabrus simplex. The sequence goes on along the minus strand of NC_090274.1, from coordinate 85,061,598 downwards.
TTCGTAATGTATGAATGAATCGTTTGAATCGATTCTTGAAAGAGAACTCTAACGCCTAGAATCGCACTCAATGTTGCATGCGAGTAATCGCTTCCCGATAACGTCACTAGAGTGTGCTGGGCGTACACACTATAGTGAGTCTTCCGTATATAAGTGGGGCAAATTCGAACGTGCAATATTTACTATTTCCTTTGTATACAGTGAAATGTCTTATTCTTAAGTGCGGCCAGTGTCCAGTATTCGGGAGATAGTAGGTTCAGACCCCACTGTCGGAAACCCTGAAAATGGTTTTCCGTGGTTTCGCATTTTCACACCAGGCAAATGCTGGGGCTGTACCTTAATTAAGGCCACGGCCGCTTCCTTCCCGCTCCTAGCCCGTTACTGTCCTATCGTCGCCATAAGACCTATCTGTTTCGGTGCGACGTAAAGCAACTAGCAAAAAAAAAGTCTTATTGGTTGTCATGAATGAATTATGCCACATAATAATGAAATAAACATTTATCCTGGGTGTCTGGAAATCAATTTCATATCTCGTCACTTGTTGTAGCAATTGACATTGTTATTTATGCTTATACTGTATATTTCTCATGTGGTTTTCAAATATCGCTAGTGTAAACGTATGAAGTCTGTTGAATTAAGTCGCATTTTTAATAAGTACACAACTTGTTTCATAGCATACCTGTCTTCCGTTACATTCAATTTGCAATGGACATTTCATGCTATTGGCCGAATGATCAGCGTTGAGGCATTTGGTCCCGAGGGTACTGGGTTAGATTCCCGGCCGGGTGGGTTATTTTAATCACCTCTGATTAGTTCTTTCGGCCCGGGTACTGGGTGTTTTTGTTTGTCATAACATTTTCCTCTTCATATTCAGACAGCACACTGCACTACCAACCACCACAGGATCACGCAATAGTGATTACATCCCTCCACACAGGGTTGGAGTCAGGAAGGGCATCCGTTTGTAAAAGAGGGCCAAATCAACATGTGCTATACAGTTCGCACCCGCGACGCCACAGGTGTGAGAAAAGTGGTAGAAAAAGAAGAAGGCGAACATTTCACACTACTGCTAAATATTATTATGCGAAACTGTCAGAATTTCAAATTTTGTTTTCATCACTGCTTAACATTAGTTAAGGTTGCCTCTTTAGTACAATTACATTTTGTTGAAATAGTACTTTTATATTATATCATAATCCGCGTACAAGTTTTGAATTGCTTACAATCCATACAATTTGATTAGTTTCAAACAAAGAATCATATTTTCTGATCAAATTACAGTCGCAGTAGAGTATATAACTCCAGGACACTACTGTACTACAGGCATGGCTTGTAAAGTGACCTGACTTTAAACCAAAACGAACTCACATTACAGAACACATTCGTGCTGCACGCGTTTACGTATCTGCATCATGGATGGTGCTACTAGTTTCTGGGAATCGATTCCGGAATCGGGTACCCGATTCCCCAGGCAAATGGAATCGACTCTTCGTGATTCCGGTCGCAACCCGTCACTTGGTTGTAGCAAGTGAAGCGCTCCACCGGTATTCTCCGGTACTTCTGCGGAGGAAACGGAGCGAACGTGCTCTGCTCATTCAGACAAAACACTCCTCCCTGTCAGTTGTTGCGTGTGACGGGTGAACGTTCTGGCACTGTTAACTTCACTCTGTAGCTAATGCCACGAAAACCATCAGTTATTTGGAACTGTTCGATGGAGAGGGCGATCAGAAGAAATCTGCCAAGTGAAAATGATGTGCTCGTAGTTCTTCAACGGGAGGCACATATAATTTATTTGATCATTTAAAGAGGAGACATAAGCCAGCACCTCGTAGAGAACAAGGCCTGGCAATACGATTCGTGACGTCACACGCGTGGGCCCAGCGCGAGTGGATAGTAGATGAAGCTAATTCCTTACGAGTGTTAATAGGTTACAATGCCGGAAGAGGAAATTCATAACTGAATTTGCAATTGCTCAAACAAGAATGTTTACTATTAAAGGAACTTGATGATTGATTGATTGATTGATTGATTGATTGATTGATTGATTGATTGATTGATTGATTGATTGATTGATTGATTGATTGATTTCAGAGTTTACACTTGATTTCAGAGTTTACACATTCCTTTTCAATGGAATTCATACAGGATAATCAACTCTTTAATTAATAATAGTAATGTACTCTAAAAATGAGAAAGCCTCCGCCCCTCAGCTGACCTTAACACAACAATGAAGATTTGGGATAGGCTCTTCCTTGATTAAAATGAGTTAAACACAATGTTGCTTTTCAATGCAGTTCCAGTCTTGTTTTACAGATATTAAACTTAATTTTTCTTTAAATTCCTGGAAGTTCTTGACAGAAACAGTACTGACATGATCTTGATGGGTCTCTAAATTTTCGAGCAAGAGCCTTGACCAAACTTTCATTGTCTAATCGAAAACGCCTATCATCTGGAGCTTCTCAGTGGGCAGATGTGGTGTTAGTTTGGAAACTGAGAAGGAACAGCTCCTAAAACGTTTAGACCAAATTAGAATGCACTCATCTAGATATAAATGCACTCATCTATTAATTTATGGTACCGCTTACTTCCGATATATCCGGTTGATTTTAATATAAAATGAATAGCACACACGGATACAGAGAAAATCATTGAATGAATGTAATTTACAATAATTTTATAGAACCTAACATATCTTCCATAAACGCAATAATATTGCTGTCTAGCCTGAATTTAAAATATTAACCCACACTAAGAGGTATATTCCCTCATGTGATATAATAATTAGATCTGGCTCACTTGCAGTTAAGGCTCCAGCAGAGTAAGAATACTTGAAAGCCAATAGCTCACATGCCTTCATAATGTATAACTATTGCCAGGATACCACTATACCGACAACAGAAGTCTTATAAATTAATGTCAATACTCAGCACATCCCAAACTAAATGTCATAACTGGTAAATTCAATACAGCAAATGCTTAAATCAGTAAAGTGTAAATCACCCCGAAGAAATCTACTATTTCATTTATAAATAGCAAATACATTAGAGACCTATCGATAAACCCTTCACAAGCCTTGGATTAGATAAAGGTGCATTCAATAATTTCCCATTTCTCTCATCACACATGCTGGTGGTCCATTCAACCTCATGAGTTTTAAAATGAAGCTCGCACATCTACAACACAGGGCTCCACCTGAAGAACTATTCCACAACTTATGTCATTGAATCATTGATCTCTATACATGGATGGCTGGTAGCATGGGTAGCAGTAAGCCTAATAGAAGATGACTGGCGTAGTAAGATGGCAGCGAGCGCTCTGTGCAGTAGACCACGAGGAGCGCGCTTGCTTTGTTTATGCTTAGTTCCTTCGAGCATACAGACAGACAGAGATGTCGCTCACTATGTTTCTACCGACCAAGCGTGGCACCAACATCAAGCTCTGAGCACAACACAAGGTGCTCTTCCATAAGAAGAGCATTACGGAGTGTTTTTAAATCCCGATTTAAGCGTGCTCCTCGTGATTCATTGATTTAAACTATTCAAGATGGTGACAAATGCTATTACCATGGAAAATTCCTTTCCTTCTTGTGTGAAAAGTGTTAAGTATCATTATATATGTGTGTAATATTTGGATGTATTTACATATCAGTTAAGCGTTACGGTGGCATGATTAGGCCTTACGAGGTTAACACTATAATTACCACTTTTCTGTAGACTAAAACGACGCACTATGAACTCAATGCTATTAATCGCACATTTACAAAGGAATTAAGATGAAACACATCAATGAAAAATCACTAGTTTAGATATTTCACTCGCTGAATTGATACCACATGTTACTTCTGCACGTTAGAAACAAGGGAGCCATGCTTGTACTGCTACAGTCCACCTCTGGTGTGTAGTGGTTACTGTGATTAGCTGCCAACCCAGGAGGCCCGAGTTCGATTCCCAGTTCTGCCACGAAATTTGAAAAGTGGTACGAGGGCTGGAACGGGGTCCACTCAGCCTCGGGAGGTCAACTGAGTAGAGGTGGGTTCGATTCCCACCTCAGTCATCCTCGAAGTGGTTTTCCGTGGTTTCCCACTTCTCCTCCGGGGAGGTACCTAACTTAAGGCGAAAGCTGCTTTCTTCCCTCATCCTTGTCTCCCCCTTCCAATCATCCCATCACCCTCCACCATCCCCCACACTCATTTTATTGCTATCCCGGAGATTTACTGACCTCGGAATGACGTGTCAGTGTTCCCAATGTCCCCATGCTTTGAGTGAACACGTCCCTATAGTTTTAATGATTCCAATGCACCATTAATTGCGATTTGAAATTGATTATGTTATTATTGCTTCCCCATAAGGAGAGCTCTAGGATGGGTACACCAACATGGCGGACGGCGCACTCAACTTGGCGTACTTTCTCCTGCAGCGGAGAGCTGCCATCAGCGATCCATGTATAGAGATCAGTGCATTGAATGTATGAAATCAGATATAACACACTAATAAATAAGACTTATCTTTGCATTTTTGGAAGGAACGAAATCATCTCGGCGAATGGCTCTTAACCACTTAGCACTCTCCGAGTCGTCAGTTGGAAACGAGGAAACAACTCACTTTAGGGCCAGTGCGATAATTGCCCTTACAATCTGGAACACTGGATTTCTGAGGCACCGTTATTCATAATTTGAAAAACAGTGATCGCAATTCACAGCAACACACCATTAAAAGTAACAACAGTTCTAACACCACGTGGCGGCCATGCCGGCACTTTAAACACAATTTATTTGTATTAACAATTGATAAGTACTAAAACCTTTAACTGAACTTACACGAATAGGAATATTAAGCGAGTGTTAACACACAAGACTCGATTAAGATTAATACAATAGATGAAAAACACTCATAACTGGGAAGCGCGTCCTAATAACGACACCAAGGTAACTGAGATACTGGCATGGGCCCACACGCACATACGTCATCAGTTACTCTCAATCGTGTTGCCAGGCCTTGTTCTCTAGGAGTTGCTGCATAAGCAGTGTTTAGAACCAAAGTAGTGAGGTGTACGCTCCAGGGAGTGAAGAGCATAAGCGCTTGAATCCGAGTTTGGCTCTGTTTGTTATATGCAACCGCTCGTCACTCTCCGGGATGAAGGCTTCAGGAAGTTTGTTATCGATTTAAATCCGAGGTATGAACTATCACATCGCCGAACTCTGCCTGAGATAGATGGAAAATGAACTCATATTACAATTAATTGCCAGCGATTTCTGTGATCGAAACCTAGGTTATATTTATTTTTTCTTAGGGAATTCTAGGCGAAATACATGACGAAGTACGCAATAAGCTGAACGTCCAATGGTAGCAACAAAACCGGTCGCTTTAACAACTGACTGTTTGACATCCAATAGACAAGACCCGTACATAACTGTGACTGCCCATTTTATATGAAAGGCGATGTCCGCGTGTCTGGCAACGGAAATTGTGGAAGGAAGTTATACCCCGGAGCATATCGCTAGCCGCTTGTCAAACATCATCAATTCTTGGCAGATGTCTGGTAAAGTGCCAGCAATTACTACAGATAACGCTGCAAATGTGGTAGCTGCGGTACGAAAGTTAAATAACCGCCATGTTCCCTGTGTAGCGCACACACTTAATTTGGCCATAAGTGATGTGGTAAAGAGCACGTTCCTTTTTCGTACGCTTCTGGATACTTGCACAGATATTGCCACGTATTTCAAGCAAGTGTGTCACAACAAATGTAAAAGTAAGGTTAGGGTTGTAAGTTTTGAAATGTTAAACTCAAGGTATTGCCGCACTCTGGCTTATAATAATACATTAGCTCCAGGCCTGCTGCTAGTGTTTGTTTCCTAATTTGTCTTCTAGGAAAAGTACTCTTGCAAACCATAAATTACTACTTCAACATTTAGAGTCCAATAAGCAGCCACTCCGGCATATTCAGTACTGTTCGACCGATGGAACAACCAGCTTGCCATGATGCGCCGTCTCCGCGAGATAAAGGACCAACTCATAGTGGCTCGGTCAGAACTTGTGAATGCGCCGCAAGCACTAACATGTGAGAATTACAAATACAGCGTATTGTATTGAAAACACTGTATTTTTGTAACATTTGAATACAATGTATCACCTCAACTTTTTCCAGCTGACGATAGGTTGATCTTAAAGGAGTGCCTAGCAATTTTAAACCAATTCGGAACGATGACTACCATGTTATCCGTAGAACTATGTACCACGTTTACTCACGTGATACCTTTGGTGCAAAGGTTATTTATCTCTCTTTCTACGGAAGTAGAAAAACCAGCAACTACTGTGGGACGGATGGTCCTAGAAGCAAGTCTGGAAGCCGTAACAACGCGATTTTTTGCATATGAAACTCGTTCTGCGACAAGGGCGGGAACTTTTCTTGATCCTAGGTACAAAAAGGATGGATTTCGAATACCAGATCATGCAGAAAAAGCACGAAAACAGGTTAGTGTTACAATTTTTATAATAATAATGTTATTTGTTTTACGTCCCACTAACTACTATGTTAAGGTCTTCGGAGACGCCGAGGTGCCGGAATTTAGTCCCACGGGAGTTCTTTTACGTGCTAGTAAATCTACCGACACGAGGCTGACGTATTTGAGCACCTTCAAATACCACCGGACTGAGCCAGGATCAAACCTGCCAAGTTGGGGTCAGAAGGCCAGCGCCTCAACCGTCTGAGTCACTCAGCCCGGCGTTACAATTTTTAATGCAACAAAAGCACGATGTGTTCACTCTCTATAGAGACTATCCCTTTCACAAAACCAAGCATGTAACAATTTTCAGGTTGAAGTCGAGCTAAGGACCACGATCCAAAAGCGTGACAGGTTACAAGCAGCAGCAGAAAATTCTACATCGTTGAAAGAAAAGCCTGCTGAAGGAAGAAAGGAAGGCAGACGTAAACTATTAGCGTTTTGGGATGCAATGCTGGCCCAGACTCGACGTGTTACGACGCCTACGTCGAATACCACCATACTACTACGGCAGTACGTGGAATTAGAGCCAGTGCATAGGTTGACTGACCCTGTCAAGTACTGGGCTCAAATGGCGAACCAATCAGATCCACTTGATGAAATAGCTGGATACTACCTTTGTATTCAGCTACCTCTGTCACAGCGGAGAGAATGTTTTCTGCTGCCGGACAAATAATCACAGCAAGAAGAAATGCTTTATAGCCAGAGGGAGGAAACACTTTATTTTCTTACATGGAAACCCCAAATAATTCTTCAAGTAACGTATGTAAACTTCGTTTCTTCTTGACTGAAACGTTATTTATTTAGTTCTTTCTTTATTTATTTATTTATTTATTTGGTGTATGGCTGTGGCTCCCAAATAATTGGTTGTATTTAATATGAGGCTGCCTTTTTATAACATACTTCGCTTTAACACACCAAAAAATAATGAATTATTGTTACATTAAATTATGTATCGGTATTATATAATATACGGTAGATTCTTCATTCAAAACAACACTACTACAACTGTTGCTTAAAAACTGCACCACACGTAACAATCCAACGGCTTGGTGCGTTGTCGCTCTACTTAAAGTAAGTGATACTAAAACAAACTACACCGCTCCTTTCCTTGCATAACGGTATTAGCGAAGGAAGCGGAGACACCGATTCATGTTGCGCGAGCAACTTCTCCGCTCCTACCGCTCCTTTCCCAGCACTATCAGAAGCGTACACCACCAATTACCACTATGCTCATAGGCAATCTAGAATACAAGTTGGCCGTTGCGCTTCATTATTGTTGTCAAACATGTGTTTGCAGTTTCGATATGTCGATTGTCAATCAATTAATCAATCAATCACTATTGATCTGCAGTTAGGGCAGTAGTCCAGGTGACAGAGTGCCTACCGTTGTTTACCTGGCCTTTTCTTAAATGATTGCAGAGAAATTGGAAACTTATTGAACATCTGCCTTGATAATTTACTCCAATTACATGTTATAAATTTCATGTTTGGTCCGTATTGAAACGTGCAAATACAATTGTATTGAATAGGTTGATCCTAATAAATTTTAGTAATATTTTAAAACTGAAGTTATTCCAGTCCCTAACTCCGTTTGCTATAAACAAATATTTTCCCCAATTCGTCCTCTTGAATTCCAACTTTAACTCTCCTACTTTTAAAGACGCCACTCAAAGTCTCTGCTAGTGTCATTCCACGCCATCCCTTCACTGATACATCGGAACATACCACATAATCAAGCAGCTTGTCTCCTTTCTCCCAAGTTTTCCCTGCCCAAACTTTGTAACTTTGCATGTTATGATTGATATTATGATTTTGCCATTGTTGCACTCACAGCCCGTACTTATAGACATGATATAGACTTTTGCTCACGGCATAATCCCAAAAGTCTTTATCATGTCAATAATATAATTGAAGTTTTGACAGACTCATTTCTTTGAAGAAACTTATCTTCCTTTCATCTGATACCAGACTTACAAACCATACGTGGCGGTGTCACATAGTTGCGTATCGGAAGACTGTGTATTACATTTATGTGGCACTTCTCAATTCGTGTCGATTGCTGCGCCAAGTGATACGATGGTATTTCACTTGACGAATGCAGTAGTGGTAGGGCAGTGTATGTTATAAGTCACTGGCGTCAGCATATTTCAGCTGAGTCAGCACCCGTGGTCAATGACTCCAGCAAAGTTCATTGAACCTATGACGTCGTGAACACGTGATCCGTGATGTCACCAGCTCGTGGGCTTGTTTTTAAACAAAAGCACGTGCTTTTGACAGCTGTTACCTTGAAAGAACCTAATCCAACTTTTTTGGACAAGAGATCGTCGCTAACCTCACTGCTGCCATCTTGACATTTCCCAACATTACTTCTCTGTGAACAGGTCAAGTGGCTATCCTCAGTGCAGCCATCTTGACAGGTGTTTGGCGCGGAATTTTAAACGTGGCTAACCTCACTCCTGGTATCATAACCACATGGGGCGCGGAATTTGAACATCTGTCACCTTGACGGAACCTAACCTCACTTTCCTGCATGAGGGAACGTCGCTGAACTCACTGCTGCTACCTTGACAGACTCAAACCATACCGCTGCCATCTTAACAACATGGGGCGCGGAATTTAAACAGCTGTCAAAATGACAGCTGCCAACTTGACAGGTCCTAACCACATGCACTAGTTGGTGCGGATTTTGAACAGGTGCCCTTCGCGACGTCCTCTTCCCCGACACTGCCTTAGAGGGTGCCTAACCTCAGAGGATTATAGTTTTAAAGCTAGCCGCCCTTCTCGACATGACCCTTCCCGACACTATCTTGGAGAGGGCCTAAGAGGTCAGCTCAATGCATTATGTCTCCATCCGACAGTTACGAACAAGTCTAAACATGTATAACCTTGACGACGTGACTTATGCTTAAGGCTTTACGTCCCCCCATCCGACAGACTGTCTGCGACGGGACTGAGCACCTGCGATACTAAGATTATTCTGCTTTTAACATGCAGCGATGACGTCGACATGATTATGCATGTTTAGACTTGTCCGTTATCAAAGTCACTCTCTAAAAAACAAGGCTTTACATATAGTATGAATGTGAATTATTCCTTAGTCTCTGAGATACTGTGATACAGAGAAGAGCAATTTATTCCATCATGACAAGAATATTTGATGTACAAGGCTTCAGCATACACACATACATTGTATTTACTTCTAAATTTACATTTACTACTTCTGTTCTAAATTTGGTAACTTACCCATCCACAAGATGTATTGTCATTCATTACTATTAGTGGTTGGCTCATAAAAACATCACGACACGTTGAAACTTGTGCGTCAAAATTATCCACGGAATCCCTCTTGGAACATTTTCCGGTGCTGTTTCGTTTTGACTGTTCGAGTGACGCCATGCATCTTGCACCGACGCGATTAATGCGTGTTTGTGTGTTTAGGCCTGCAAAATTGTTTTTGGTCTCATAGAACAATATTCTGTGCTCCCACATATTTCTGCTGTAGACATTTCTGCGCGATTTTCCATCCATGCAACTATATCTGATGAGCAAGAATATGTGTGATAGTTATAATTGTTTACTGCACTTTGTACTGGTATGATAAGGTTGCTGTCAACTTGTGTGATGTGTGGTGGAGCGCTGGCCACGTGGCATCACTTAACGTGTTTATCTACTGGCATATGGTGAAGCTCTGCTATTCTTCAACCAAGTAAGACTATTCCATGTTTACTGTACTTAAAATGTTGGACTGTCGTCTTCTGTAATCAACGTGTGAAGATTTGATTTGGACACTGAAATTGTACCATGTAATCTTGTATCCAACGTCCCAACTTTTCGCCTCCCCGTGTTTTGGCTTTCGGAGGGGAGAATCTGTGACATGAATTAAAGCTAACCTCATTTATTTGACATAGGTATTTGTGTGTGTGGAATTCATCTACCATTGTTTGAATTGCCGTTAATTTATGTGACTGAACTATGCCTATTTCAATGTGTAATCTGCTATTGATATGTCAGTAGCTTCGATGTTTCTCATTCGTTCAGTAAGCTAGTTGATTTGCGTGCGCTGGCGCACTTTTCCCCTCAACTAAGCGATGTGCTTCTTGCTCGCTGCAAACGAGTCACTTGGTAGCCAAGAGCCATCATGGACGCTATTACTAACCGTGTTCTGTGGAAGATGCGATTGAGAGTTGGTGGAATGGAGCGCGATACCCCTGGCTGACAGCCATGTAAACTAAGGCATTTGCCTTAGTTGCAGTATATTTGGTGTTTTAATATTTTTTATTTACCGTTCTTTAGTATATAAGTGACTGGAATATCTGAGTGAGCGTGCTTCATTGCAAAATGACCTTACCAACGTAAGATATCGGATTATATTAAATTGGACACCCAAGGATGTAAGTACAAGTATACTTTTTAATTGTTTCGAAACTGTTCTTGTTATTTGGAGAAGGATAGTCTGAGTAACACGCTATCATTGACATGAATATTGCGGGAAATTTCGGCAACGCTGTCAGAATTGTATCAAACCAACCTCGCAACTGTAATTCGAAATTACGCCTACTTTTTCAAGGACCCGTCGGCGACTGTTTATTCGTTAATTAAAGTGGGACTTCTCTATCCTCAAGATTTTAAAATGTAACATGTTTGTAAAATTCAATATTCCAATTGTAATTGATAATGGGGTAATTCTGGAACTCGTTACATGCGCGGATGAGAGGCAAGTTTCTCCATTCATTTTTATTTCATTGAAATTGTCGTTGTGATACCTTTTCTGTTCCTTAAAGTTATTGAGATTATTATTATTATTAATTTTAGTTGGTGGATTTCTTTCTATATTTCCTGGTTCAGTGCTATGGTCTCTATAGCACTGTTATCAATGCATTGTATGATGCTGTGTGCTAGTATAATTTACGTTATGGGATCATTCTTTAACTCCTTACTGGGATCGTTTATTTCCTGTCTTATTCGCACATTACCGTATTCCAAGGCCTCCTGAAAATTAAATTCAGTAACCGGCATTTTAATCCAGTATTAATAGTTTGTTGGAGGAAATGACTGTCACACATAAAATACTTACCGATGACGATATTTAACGCGGAAGGGAGAAGCCCACTCCAAGAGTAGGTTCATCAAAAGGCCGGGAACAAGTACTCACCTAAAGGTTTAACCTGCCTTAACATGTCATGTGTAATGAGCCACACCATTAAAGTTAAAAGATATTAATCAACACATTCATACCTACAGATGCAATTGAAATTCTACTAAGTAAATTAAAAGAAATATCTTGTCAATTAAAATTAATATTGTGAAACAACTGAAACCAGAGTTGAAATATTTCTGAGATCAAGATAAAAATTGAAGGTTGAGGTACCTCAAATAACCTTAACTATATCCTTAATATATTATTATTATTATCACTATTATTATTGGAGTGTGTACAGTGTCCGGAACCTCAGAATTAGAACAGGCCTTGGTTTACTAGGCAAAGAATATTGTTAAGTAAAATGAATTTTGGTACTTGACATGCACAATCAACTGGCAATATTAAAAAACTGAGTAGCACAATTAATTCAATAAATAGATTCCACATTTAGCTAGCTAGCAGAATAAATGACAGCCATTAAACACAATTATTCCAACTATGAGTAATATTCAGAAACGGTAATCTATTTTTCAACAAGATAGGGCAAAGAAAAAGAAAATCATCATCAAAGAAACTCGTAACCGGGCAATCGGCCATGATAATAGGCAAGGCAATAAGCTTAAATAAATCTAGCCTTACGGCCATTGATAATTTTGAGGTTTCGTTTACATTAGGGAAAAATACCACGAAACGCAGTTGTGAACTTTTAGGCCTACACTCATCATGCGATGTTCACATAACACCTTTAATAATCTTAACCTCGAGTTAGAGCCATGATATAGCTTTTAAAACTTACTAGAAGGGATGATTATTGAATTAAGTTTATCATTTTAGCACATTTTAAGAATTCTAAACAGAATAATTGCGAATTACAGATGTAGCATATCTGCCGATCACACGGCCACTGGAATCAGTTCCACACATAAATTTTAACTCATAGCATACAAAAAGGTTATATATTTACCTTGAGGTTCGGACCACAACACTATCTGATTAAAAATGGAAATTGAATGAAATAGTTTACCACATGGGCACGTGAAACGGATGAAAATGATTTGCCCTTCAAGAAAGGGAATATTCGTGGTAAATCAAACAATAACGGCTAGTGCTGACTTGAGGAAAACATCATGGAAACAGGAAAAGCCACAAGGGTTTTTATTCAGGATCAAAAATCCTTCTTGCACACATTCTTATCTGTCGCACAACCCAATTTGCAACCGATTCAAAAACCATCTTGCTCGACTACACAGTTCAGTTCAGCTGTCTTATTGTCGGAGTTCCGACTGGCAGCTGCGCGGTGCGCCGCCAACTATCGGAGTCTTTATTAACGAGGAACGCCAACAGGCTGCGCAGCGATGGACACTCGTTTCAATTCATAATTTGACACGAATCTCAATTTACCTGCGAAAGGAGCTAAAGTTCCTTAATAATGTCTCCATGACAAATTTAAAATTCTATACCTTATTATTGTAATATCGTGGTTGTAGGGAACTGAAATTTGTTTCTGCCATTCCTTAATGATACCAACGTTTACGCTCCTCAGGCTATTCATGTCCGTGTTATCCTTTTTTCTTCCAATATGAAGTGTCATTTATCCTTTCTCCCTCTACGCTACATTTGTGTGAGCCTTGCCTTTTGTTTGATGATTTTATGTTTGCTTGGCTTGGGAAGCTGTGGGCTTCATCGTGTGTACGACTGTTCAGTTAACTGTGGAATTTTAATATCGTTTCCCTTCGTAAGTTGTAACTAATTTGGGAACTATTTTTATGTGGAATTTTGCAGTTCTCTTGTCTCTTCATTTAATTATTTATGTATGGAAAATTTGGTTTGCGACCTTTGGTTTTAAAATTGTGCGTTTTACCGTGATTCTGGGATGATTGAACTGTTTATGATAAACTGGCCAGTGGTGTATTTAATTCTTGACGTACGGATCCGTCTTAATATTTGTCATTTATTGATTCTGATGCGAGCTGCAACTACACTTATTTCTCTGTACTGTAAGAGTTACTTTAGTTTGTAATGTGAGTGGGTTTTCACATTTTTAATTTTTCTAAATAAGAAATTTGTCTCTTATTTGAATAAATTTAATAAGTAATATTTGCTTTTGGGGGTATAAGTTCTCCGACTTGCTTATTTTATTACATCATAAGGATTATTTTACATTATTATCTGAGTGTGCTCTCATAATTTTATTTATGTAAAAACTGAGTATTTAATGCATAATTAAAAGAGTTCATTTTATCATTAAATTATTTGCACTTAATTTTGTTCATTTTTTAATATATTGCCGAAAGTTTTAAATCGTATTTAAGTATCATTCATAATTTTTCTTTTCCAAATTTTTAAATAAATTTTTATTATCTGAATTTTAATTTCGCTTTTATTTAGTAGTTAGCGATATGGACATGGCCACCCCTCAAGTAGTAAGCTAAGATCCTGTCCTATTATCTTTTAGGTCCTGGGTCCTCCACGTCGGAACGTTTAATGCTGCAGCCCCCAAAGGTAAGTATTTTGTGTCTTGTGCTCATTTTGTCATTTCATGTGTATTCATTGTTGGGCGTTGCAGACAGTTTTGAAACAGAAGCAGCAATCCAGAAAGGATTGAGGGAAAGTTGTAGTTTGTCAACCTCCTTTTGAATGTTTACATAGAACAGGCAGTATAAGATATCAAAGAGGAATTTGAAAGGGATTCACAATCCAACGTGTGGAAATCAAGACCTTGAGATTTGCCGATGATATTGTTATTCTATCTCAGACTGCACAAAATCTCTTGAAGCTGCTGACTGTTGTGGACGAAGTTTTGGGTAAGGAGTACAAGATGAATATAAATAAGTCCAAAACAAAACTAATGGAATGCAGTCGAACGAAGGCAGGTGATGCAGGAAATATTAGATTAGGAAACGAAGTCTTAAAGGAAGTAGATGAATATTGTTACTTGGGTGGTAAAATAACTAACGATGGCAGAAGTAAGGAGGACATCAAAGACAGACTAGCACAAGCAAGGCAGAGCTTTCTTAAGACAGGACATTTGCTCACTTCAAACATTGATGTAGGAATTAGAAAGATGTTTTTGAAGACCTTCATCTGGAGCGTGGCATTGCATGGAAGTGAAAAATTGACGATAACTAGCTCAGACAGAAAGAGAATAGAAGCTCTTTCAAATGGGGTGTTACAGAAGAATGCTGAAGGTGAGATGGATGGATCATATCACAAATAAAGAGATAGTGAATCGAATTGGTGAGAGATTGATTTGGCTAAATTTGATGAGAACAAGGGACAGAATGACAGGACACATCGCAAGACAACCAGGACTTATTCAGTTGGTTATTGAAGAAAGTGTAGGCGGTAGGAACGTTAGAGGTAGACCAAAGAAAGAATATGACAAGCAGATAAGTGCAGATGTTGGATACAAAGAGCCGCATTTAACCAGTCTGACTGATGACTAAAAAAACAACAACACTAAAATGGCACCCAGCATTAGGTGTTTGAGTATTTGATTGGATAATTTTAGTCATATGACGATGTTTATTAATGACTTTGTTACTAACGTATATTATAGTATACCCAATTTGCACCCTTCAAGATACTTCCTACCACATCCATTACGACAATGTGGGTGCTATCCAAAAATCGCAAAGATGTGTGGTCACTTATCAGATTAGGTTGAAATATTTCCACATTGAACAAAATGATGTGGACGTGTCTAATAACCGCTCTCTTTTAACACGCAACTAAGATTTATATAACCAAATGCATATTCAACTCAGACTTCTGGCCAAAGTGTTTACACACATCGATCTCAACAAAGAGGAAGAGATGCAATATATCTTGTGTTTTCGAAGAATGGAACAGGTAATAAAACTAATTGTCGCACTGATCAAATGAATGTAGACGCACCCCAGTATCCGTCAGCGTATGTTGTCGAAGAACTGCCTTTTTAGAAAACTCTTTCGCAGTCATTACCAGAACGGGGACTCTCACTAGTATGGATAAGCAGGCGTTGCTGACTAGACGCCTTGTCTGAACGCTCACGATGAAAATTCTTAGAAAACTTATTACCACATTATTTTCAAGAATGTAGTCGCAGAGCTGTATGTTTTAGAAGGTGAAACTGAATATTTGAATTCTGGGAAAGCATCTGACCACATTGTTTACAAAATGTGCATGCTGAACTGTATGTGTAACTTCGTGCTTAATAAGACTTGACTATAAGTAAGTAAACTTAGAAGGACATTGATCACAGGAATATGAACGCTCACCAATATATATAAGAAGGTGACGCTGAAAACTCGCCGTCTCAGAAAATGTCTTACCATATTGTCTGCAGGAAAAAACGCTAATCAGTATGTGTAAGAAGGTGACGCCGAAGATGCGACTTCAGAAAACCTCTTACCACACTGTTCACAGGAATATGGACGCTCTGCAGTATGTGTAAAATGGTGACTTTTGGGAATGGAGTTTCAAGAAAACCTCGCGCCACATTGTTTAGAGGAATGTGGACGCTATCACGTATGTGTAAACAAGTGTTGCTGAAGATTTGACTTATTAGTAGAATTAAAACTACATTTATCACATGAATATGGACGCTCACCAGTGTGTGTAAGAATGTGACGCCGAAGTGTCCACCTCTCAAAAAACCGCTTACCACATTGGTTACAGGAATGTGGACGCTCACCAATATGTTTAAAAAGGTGCCTGTTGAGATTGGCCTTGTGAGGAAACCTCTTACCACAATGTTCACAAGAAAATGGACGCTCACCAGAATGTTTAAAAAGGTGCCTTTTGAGATTGGATTTGCAGGAAAACTTCACACCACATTGTTTACACGAAATTTGACGCTCACCCGTATGCGTAAACTGGTGAATGCGGAGACTTGCCTTTTGAGAATAATTGGAACCACATTGATCGCAGGAATATGGACGTACACCAGTATGTGTTACAATGTGCCTTTTGAGATAGGTTTTGTGAGAAAATTTCGCACCACATTGCTTACAGGAATATGTACGCTCTCCAGTATGTATGAGAAGGTGAGACTCAAGGTGCGACTTCTGAGAAAACTTCGCACCACATTGTTTACAAGAATAAGGACGCACACCAGTATGTGAAAGAAGGTGACGCTCAAGATTCCACTTCTTGGAAAACTTCGCACCACACTGTTTACAAGAATATGAACGCACACTAGCATGTGTAGCAATGTGACGTCGAAGGTGCGATTTCCGCGAAAACTTATGACCACATTCATTACAACATAGTTCCCATTTGCTATTGAGATGGATTGGACTTGGATCAGAGACACAGGACATGTGTAGGTTGCATCCATTACAAGTGGACAAAATGCACATTACCTTACTTCCTTCTTTCGTTATCTTGCACCTACTGATACATGTACCCACTGGACCTCCAGTAATTAATGGAACATTCCCAAACCTAGAACATGGCAAGAAAAGTTATTAAATTTTACAATTAAGATGACAAAATAAAATACAATAATCAGAGGCAAACACAATATATGTACCGAAATTGCTTCTAATCACATAACATAGCAGACCAAATATCAATAATTTCAGATAAAGGCTCTAACACATAAGCCCATATAATTTCCATGTGCCAAATAGAATATACGATACGTCGGCACTTAACCACAGCACACACAAACAATTCAAGAGGGTCCTATATGGAAGCAATTATAGTGAGAATGCTTCCCTTAGTGGTTTCCTTACCTGCATTCTCAACTTCATTTTAAATGAGACTCATCACTTTTAAGATGTCAAATAACAACTAATAATTTAATGGCTTCATCCTTAGTGAGATTATATGTTGTCAGGATTTCTCTATCATCTACTAGACATTGGCAAGGGCTTCTGGCCAATTTGGCGTCCAATTTCTGAGATACACATGTGTACTATAAAGCCGGGAAGAAATTTCTGAGTGAAGCCCCTCAGCCTTCATCTGAGCTAATACCTGTCAACACATAAAGGTAAAAATAAGAATATGCAGTAGAATGAGATTCTTTGTGTTCGTCAGCAAGCTGAACTAGAAATTTCGGAGCAAGAAATGGGGCAGAATTTATACGCTGGTAGTTCTCTTCATCACAGGATTCACAGCACAAAATATTCGGAAAGACTCCTGTGGTCGGGTTGTATTAACACAAATTTGTATATCTTAGGAACATCAGCTGAATGAGTAACAAGATGGGTTATGAATCTTAAAACAATAGACAGGAAGTCAGGCTAAATTTCAGGGTCAGCCGTTTACAGGAGTTCAAAAACTACCCCATTTCAATATTCACAACTTCTGTCAAACTCAACAGTTGGGTTGGTTATCACGCTAGAATCTTTGCGTACACAATGATGGGGCATATGGATGCTTGAAGAGTTAGAAGTCATAAGGGGTATATTTTCCATGTGTCCCGTTTTACTGTATTCACGCATGAAAATTACATTACCTTACCTTACATTACCTGGCATTACCTTGCAAATTTATTTTCAGCGTGTTCGAGCATTTTAACAGCATTATGCTTAAACTGAGGTACAGGTGGACACTTCAGGACGAATAGGAAATTTGCCATTAAACCTGCCAGAATCATCCATTTCATCATTGTTCAAAAATGTTCTTCACATGCCTTTTCTTCAGGAGTAAGGAATGGTTTATGGCGTTCTTCAAGCTTCCAAAACCTCTGCAATTTTGTGTAAAGAGAATCGAGATTTATTAGCCTGGCACACCGAACTTTGGCAATATTCTTAACGTAAACATCAGGGATGGTGCCTGAAAATTCCCAACCAAATTTGGTCATCTAACAAAGTGCGATAACCTTCCTTATGCAAGGTATTAGAAGACAAAATATCATAGTAGACTTCAACTCTTCGCAAGATATAAGAGGAAGAACGCTGCTTAAATATACTAACACTTAAAACGACATCACGAGCAATGTCGTCAATTTGTTGTGCAGGAAGTTGGCTTGTGGTGTATTCACAACTGCACAGTTCAACTTCAATGTATAATCTGACACATTAGAGAACGAAACAAGGTTGCATGTGTATCATGCAGGCGATACATCAGTATTGCCTATACCAAATACAGGTAGCTAACAAACCTTATTACAAATGCCAAACTTCGTGACAAGACTTCAAGACACTAAGGATAAATGACTCCCCCAGTCCAATAAAATCTTGAACTAGTACAATCTCTCCTGAACAGTTCTTCACTGCTATACACGTTGTGGTTAACTAAATATTTGTGGGCTGGCACAACTGCAGAACTTCTAACAGGTATATCATTATTGGGAATTGTTTGGTCTTTACAAACCAATAAGGTGTGGGGTCCATTGTACCGGGGACACTTGTGTCACTTACACTGTTTAAATACACGAGAAGCAAAAAAATATAGACACCAAAGGTTACTTTCCCTCACAACTTGCAGTGATAATTAATGTTTGTTCGAACTTTCTACAATCGGAATTGCTAGGATTATCAAGTTTTCAACATTCACCGTTAAAGGTATTGTTGGTATTGTGTAATAAAATCTAAAACAAATGACAATGACAAAAAGGCCATGAATGAAAGAAAATTAGTGGATCCAATTCACAATGCTTTATTTTCGGAGATAATGCTTGTTGTCCAGAAGGGTCCAAAATCCATGCACTGAACCTTGCAATAGTATTAATTACTGGTAAAGTAGAACCATGGCCTTCCTCCTATAGTGGTACAAATCACACATGTCGTACTCATGGCGTTCCTCTCATGGTGGTACTAATCACAGGTAATATAGACACAGAGCATGCCATATATAATGGCACACCTCAAATGTAACACAGACCGATGGTGTTCCGGTGACCGACTAGATCAATGATGATGATGATCATAATTCTTGTTCAAAGGGGCCTACCCGCTAGGTAACCAGACCCTATTGGTATGAGGTGCAACAAAATGGAACAATAATTAAAACATAAACATGTATTCATCAACAAGATTCTAAAGTAAATGATGGTGAAAAATTAGCATGAATTCAAAATAATCAGTGGATCCAAATGACAATGCTTTAATGACTTCACTATGCAGGGTAGGATTAAAGAGAATTTTATTATAAAACATACAACATAGCTTGGAGTCACAGCGCTCAATGCTGCATCAGCCTGTTTGCATCCCGGAGGCAGCGTGCTTTCCTCCTCCAAAGAGCGAGTTTGCTACACGTTTTTAGGTCCTATAGCCGAGAACATCCACCCGATGGATGATAAGTTCGAATCCGCAGTTAAGAAGAGTTTTAAAGTGGTTTCACATTTTCATACCTAGCTGGTTAACAAATCACTGTACTGTGAAACTCCTTCTCCTCAAAGACGTAGTAGCGCTTAACCTCTGCCTTATGGACAGAGTACTGTATGACTTCTTCGTACCTAGTACTCATTTCTGTTACAAAATTGAGAAAACCTCAGATTTATCTCTCACACCTCTTAACAGACAACCAAACGTACACCTTTATGGAATAGACCTAAATGAATTGCTGTTAAAATTTATACTTCACTAATTCACATTAAAATAAATGCCTTCCTCACCACCACCGTTAAGGAACAAACGCTGAATCTCCGTGTTCTGAGATAGAGATTTGAACCCCAAAAACTACAACAAAAACTCCACTCATATTCACTTAAAGACGGGTATTGATATAATCGTTTTACAGAGAATCGGTTCATCATGGGATTCGACTACTGAGTTGAATGACAATTATAATTAAACTTATGTCTTAATGGTCCACCTTTTCAATCCTATATTATGCAATGTGTATAGACTATATAGTATTGGAAAGGTGGACCACTAAACATAAGTTTAATTATTACTGTGATCACAATTCAATAGGATCAAAAACAAGTAATATATATCCTATGATATTGAGTAGTATGGCAAAGCAACTATAAGCTGCGACATAACAACTTCAACAGAAACCAACAGAGAGCACCATCAGTTAGAAATATACCACCTGCGGGAAAAGCTTCTTCTATGGTGTCCGGAAATTCTACACCATCACCACCACCATGATGACAACAAATTGCAATGGAGAAGAATGCAGGGAAGCAGGCTAGGAGCCTGGAAGACAGTGATTCTCCAATCCCAAATAATTGCATGTAGCTTGCTATTCCTCCAGAGGAATAATTTCCATTTGTATTGTTGGGCAGAACACACACACCACTCTCAATCAGGCGGCATATCACATCTCAACATCAGAGTGATATTCCTTTTGCTAGTTGCTTTACGTCGCTCCGACACAGATACGTCTGATGACAACGATGGGACAGGAAAGGGCTAGGAGTGGGAAGGAAGCGGCCGCGGCCTTAATTAAGGTACAGCCCCAGCATTTGCCTGGTGTGAAAATGGGAAACGACGGAAAACCATTTTCAGGGCTGCCGACAGTGGGGTTTGAAATATACACAGCCCTTACCTGTATTGATGTTGAGAATGCCTTTCAAAGGAATTATATATAAATTCCATCATCTTCCAGTTCCAAAGACAATCACCAATTCCCTAGCGAAAATCAATATCCAAAACACATTTACCTACAACTCTCCAATTAAAGCATGAGTACCACAAGGTTCCCACTGTCACCACATTTGTGTGTCCTGTTTTGTAACAATATTACCCAACCTATACCCCCACTTTCATGTGCCAGTTTGCTGGACACACAGCACTACTGGCTGTGGAATCCAATAAGTGATCCTTGCAATCCCGTCATCAAACGAATTTAAATGAACTCGAACAATGGCTCAATCTCTGACAAATCAAGATTAATGTCCGCAAAAAATGTACTATTTTTCCTAATCGTAAATGTAGATGCCCTCCCACTAACAAACCCTTTCTAACCTTAAATAATCAACCCCTTGCTGTAATGACCACACTTACCTACCTAGGCATAACGTTTCAAAATAATTTTCAATGGGATGTACATTTGGACCAAATTTATAAAGAGGCATCCCACAGGATACAGATCCTCCCCTGGCTGTTAGGTCAAACCTGAGGATTAAAAGGCATACAAATCACACCTCCTACCAAGCACCACTTCCCGCTTCCATGTCAGACGATAGATACATTTAAACTCAAAAGGGAATTATGGACATATACAGATCGCACATTCTTGAGGGAAGTTCTCATTGTTATTTTTTCCCTCAGAAATTATGACAACTTAGAGCTTATTCACATGAAGAAGAATTCTTTAATAATTTTATGTCATAGATTGTATACTGAAACTTAAAATATATATAAATGTATCGAAGTAAAGATATAAAATATATTTAACATTGTGTATAGACTATATAGTATTGGAAAGGTGGACCACTAAACATAAGTTTAATTATTACTGTGATCACAATTCAATACGGATCAAAAACAAGTAATTTATATCCTATGATATTGAGTAGTATGGCAAAGCAACTATAAGCTGCGACATAACAACTTCAACAGAAACCAACAGAGAGCACCATCAGTTAGAAATATACCACCTGCGGGAAAAGCTTCTTCTATGGTGTCCGGAAATTCTACACCATCACCACCACCATGACGACAACACATTGCAATGGAGAAGAATGCAGGGAAGCAGGCTAGGAGCCTGGAAGACAGTGATTCTCCAATCCCAAATAATTGCATGTAGCTTGCTATTCCTCCAGAGGAATAATTTCCGTTTGTATTGTTGGGCTGAACACACACACCACTCTCAATCAGGCGGCATATCACATCTCAACATCAGAGTGATATTCCTTTTGCTAGTTGCTTTACGTTGCACCGACACAGATAGGTCTGATGGCAACGATGGGACAGGAAAGGGCTAGGAGTGTGAAGGAAGCGGCCGCGGCCTTAATTAAGGTACAGCCCCAGCATTTGCCTGGTGTGAAAATGGGAAACGACGGAAAACCATTTTCAGGGCTGCCGACAGTGGGGTTTGAAATATACACAGCCCTTACCTGTATTGATGTTGAGAATGCCTTTCAAAGGAATTATATATAAATTCCATCATCTTCCAGTTCCAAAGACAATCACCAATTCCCTAGCGAAAATCAATATCCAAAACACATTTACCTACAACTCTCCAATTAAAGCATGAGTACCACAAGGTTCCCACTGTCACCACATTTGTGTGTCCTGTTTTGTAACAATATTAACCAACCTATATCCCCACTTTCATGTGTCAGTTTGCTGGACACACAGCACTACTGGCTGTGGAATCCAATAAGTGATCCTTGCAATCCCGTCACCAAACGAATTTAAATGAACTCGAACAATGGCTCAATCTCTGACAAATCAAGATTAATGTCCGCAAAAAATGTACTATTTTTCCTAATCGTAAATGTAGATGCCCTCGCACTAACAAACCCTTTCTAACCTTAAATAATCAACCCCTTGCTGTAATGACCACACTTACCTACCTAGGCATAATGTTTCAAAATAATTTTCAATGGGATGTACATTTGGACCAAATTTATAAAGAGGCATCCCACAGGATACAGATCCTCCCCTGGCTGTTAGGTCAAACCTGAAGATTAAAAGGCATACAAATCACACCTCCTACCAAGCACCACTTCCCGCTTCCAAGTCAGACGATAGATACATTTAAACTCAAAAGGGAATTATGGACATATACAGATCGCACATTCTTGGGGGAAGTTCTCATTGTTATTTTTTCCCTCAGAAATTATGACAACTTAGCTTATTCACATGAAGAAGAATTCTTTAATAATTTTATGTCATCGATTGTATACTGAAACTTAAAATTTATATAAATGTATCTAAGTAAAGATATAAAATATATTTAACATTGATTCACTTTGAGAAAAACAATGTTTTCTTTTCTGTTATTATATTTGTAGTGATTCAATACTTTGACAAGAAAACTATTTTTATTTCCTACAACGTGTTTTACAAAAGCAGAAGAAAAGTTTTTAATTTAATTCCATAAAACAGGTGAAATTAGCACACAACCATAACTAAAACAAATATCTGTAAATGTAATTGGCCAAAGAGTCCATTTGTTGGACTGATGGCTCGCTCCTGTAGTGGGGAGAAGGAAATAACTATTAAACTAAGAAGATTGGTTGATCTTTCTTTGCCTCTATCTGCCTTTAGGAAAATATTTACCATGAAACAAGCCGGGTTATATTTGCATGGAATGAGGAATAACCTTCCTCTGGGGGTACAGCAAGACTTCCATAAGATGTCGTGTAGTGCAATTTTTTGGTGCAAACACTGTAAATAATAATATTCTTAATGCAAATGGAAATACACTTGATCTTATAATTACGAATATTAACACATTAACAGTATACAGATATGAGTGCCCCTTAGTTAAGGAGGATAGTTATCATCCTGCAATTGTAGTCACACTAATATTAAACAGATAGTGTAACCACATTTCACAACAATCTAAACAATCTAAGCAGTTATTTGACGTTAGAGGGGTTAAATTCTTTCAAATGTATAAATGTTTGAGAAATTGGATTGGTCTAAGATTGTAGAATTTGCAAACGCTTACCAGGCTGTTGAGTGTTTATTTTTATTTTTTTGCTCAGGTGCACTCGGTATTTTGTGAAATGGTACCAATGAAGAATTTTCACACAAAGATAAAATATCCTCCATGGATTTTTAATGAGAAATTCAAGAGACACCACTAACACGTATGTACTCACCGTATTGTTCAATAGTATTGTCTGATCAAAACTTGCGTATTCATGTATAATTTGGTCTCCATGATATAATATTATCAAAATCAAGTTGAAAGAGTGCAGAAACGCTTTTAAAGATATCTTTATTCTAAAAACATACAAAATTTCGTTTTAGAAATTATGTTTCAAAATAATTTTTGTTGAATGAATTTAAATACATATCACTAGCCAGTGGGTGTGTAACAGCTCATCAAGTATATCTCTCTAAGATTGTTAATGCATTAATTGACGACAATAGTTTGCTTTACGAGTTGTGCTTTAACGTTAGAATAAATTATTTAAAATTTTGGCAATTGTTCATAACTCCAGTCTCCGAAACTGTATTTTGTAAGAACTCTCCATTTATCAATATGTGTGAAACATAATAACATAATTAATACATATCATATAGATCTTGACTTTGTGTATGAATGCGACACATATGTAAATATATTAAAAGAATTGTACTCATCAAAGTGATTTGTTAATATGTATAATATTTACATTATTTGGTTATAGTTTATTTTTTAAATGTAGTAACAGACTTCTGTATATGTGATGCTGTTTCATCCATTTCATCATCTCATTTACATAGCATTTTCATATTTTATTCTTCTTGCTATTTCTGTGTGATTTGTGTCAAATAATTGGTAGAGGCTACCTATAATCGGAGTGTGTCTGTGTTCGTGGCACATTTAATAAATAAATATAATGCTACTTTTTTAAAGTTCACTTCTGACTATCATTCTTAGATCAGCCTTTTACGCTGATGGCAGTAGAGTGCTCACCACCTATTTTAGTCTACACAGATGTGAAATGCTGCAATGTTTCACCATCACCTCTGTCCAGTGATCCATAGATCAGCCCTTTAGGCTGATGACAGTGGAGCGCTCACCACCTATTTTAGTCTACACAGACGTGAAATGCTGCAATGTTTCACCATCACCTCTATCCAGTGATCTTTAGATCAGCCCTTTAGGCTGATGACAGTGGAGCGCTAACTTCCAAAGTTAGTCTACACAGACTTGATAGGTATCTTTCAACATATATTTAAATTCTGCAGCCAAAACTTTAATCTCTAAGTGATGTAAACATTATGGTATGCAATTAGAAGTCTTTAAATTTCAAATCGATGAGCTCAAAAATTAAAAATCAACAAGTGAGTGACTCCGTGGTCGCTCAGTTCTGAAATTGACGTTCATTACTTATATATAAGCAATCCAAATATGTTAGGCCTTACACCATCTCCGTATTCCCATTAGCAAAATGTGTAGCTACCATCTTGTTGGAAGTCCAGCACCGAGTCTCGAAGATCACCCTCGAATCTTTCCCCTCTATGAGTCAAGCATATGTATTAAGCCTTACAGCCTAGTCTCATTAGTATAATGTGTCGCCGAAATTTTGTTCCAAGGTCCGCTCCAAGGGAGCTAATGCTTCTGCACATTGCCTATGCAGTGGCCTCCACGGTATGCGCTAGCCTTGCATTTTGGTAGGTCTCTTAAGTACCAACTGATGTGCCCAACTTAGGAAACAAGAGCGAAATGCAGGCAACCAAGAATGAGTTAGCTGGAAAATTTATAATATCCAATAATGGACCATTATATTGGTATTATAAATTTACTCGTTCAGGACAAATATTTCATGTTCCCTATGGGAATCAACATCAATATCATCTGATGGCCAGGCAGGCATCAATTTTTGGAAGTGAGACATAGTCTCTCATTGTGCATTGGCACTGCTGGTGGCTTCAAGTAGCCTATGCAGTGGCCTCCACGGTATCCACTAGCCTTGCATCTTGGTAGGTGTGTTATGTGCCAACTGATGTGCCCAACTTAGCACATAAGAGCAAAACGCAGGCAACCAAGAATGAGTTAGCTGCAAAATTTATAATGTCCAATAAGGGACCATTATATTGGTGCCAACTAGGCGGCCTGCTGATCACAGACTGACTTACATTAACTTTGTGTAATTTTCTCATGAGTCATGATCAAACCAAGAAGTTCGGACCATGAATGAAGTACAGGAGACAGAATTCGAGAATGATATGGATGGACCTGTGCTGCCTTGAACCCAAGATATTGGGATACTGAGGACTTAACTCCACCTCTTGTCTGTAGAGGGAGCTACTCAACATATAAATAGCAAATTCCATTTTGTTGAGGTTTAGGGGTGTAAAATCTAATTAATCTAACCAGTACTTACTTGTCTTCTTCTTTGAAACAAGTGACCAACTGATCCACTGTGTGTTCATTCACACTTATTTCATTCTTAATATCGCTGGAAGGCTGTAAAGAACAAATATGCAAAACAAAGTAAGAAATGTACAGTAAACAGATAACTAGAGTAAATGATTATAAAAAGACATGGCATAGCTGACAAAATAAACATGCATAATTGCACAATAAAAGATCAATTTATTCTCCCAATGTAAAAAGGAAATAAGCAAACAAGTGTTAAGTCAAAATTATATTAAGAACAAGAATAAGAGAAGGAACTCGTAAAAGATAAAGAGGACAGCACTGGAAGAGAGAGCAAAAGAAGAAGAAAAACTTGAAGGACAGCAATAATCTCTGCACATTTCTTCTTCTCTTCCTACAACTTCCTGTCATCGTGTTCATCGTATTATGTGTTCTTAAATGACTGGTCACTTGTTTCTTTCTTGTGTTCCCGCAGATGACTCTGATTGTCAGAAAGACATACATTGGATCTTAACATGAGAAAGGTCAAAGTCTTGCCCACCATGTTCAATTTCGTACAACAAATAGTTAGTTGTTGGGCTTTTCATTGACTCTAGACAATCTGAAGGCTTTATTAATACAGACTTACAACATTTACATTCAGATTTTAAAGGACAATGATGGCCGTGTCTCTACGGATAGCAAGTACACCTCATTCCCGAAAGCCACAGAATTGATTCTCGGACAAGTTAGAGATTATTATCACACTCTGACGGCTAGTTGCTGGTCCAGTCAGGCTGTGTGAGAACAAAGAAGTTGTTAATTGATAGAGAGGTAGAGTCCTTAGTCTAAGAAGCCATGAATAATCGCCAAGAAAATTTGTTTTGCTCACCACACACTGACTTATAAACTGCCGGACATCAGGCTGAGCAGGGGCCACTTGACAGGGTAATGCCCATCAGAGTTGTAGATCCAGAGGTTTTGGTCTTAAAAGGACTCTGTTCAGAGAGTTTTAAACTACCTAGTATGTTTTCTAGATATGACTCGAAATGCCTAACACTTTTAAAAAAATTATCATTCAAATGAAGTAGCCTACGCTTGACTTTGTATGCAATGTTAGATTAATGTTATCTCTCGGGTTTTTTTGAAAAATAGAAACCTTGCACTTTGCTTCCTCACAAGTGAATCTTCCACTGTTCTAACAAAGGTGAAAGGATTCGATTTAGTTAAATGTCATTGATTATTTAATCAATAGAGCAATATGCAAAGGAATTCATCAATCTAAACCTAACTAATAACAGTTGAAGGATCATAAATAATGTCGTGGATTTTGAAACTAACAACCAGCAAAAGAGAAGAAACTCCCATTGTCCTGTGTAGCAAATGCTGCAAAAAAGTCAAAGATCCAAAGCACATGGGTAACACTTGCCTGGAAAACCTCAAGGCTCATTTCATCTCAGATGAGTCTCTTCAGGAACGGCTAAGTTTTATATCGGAAAGGCAAACCCGTTTGTTCACAACAACAAAGCTTTAAACAACAATCTATATTAACTTCATGAGAAGAAACATGCTTGAAACAGGCGTTTCTCCAGATATATCCATAAAATATTTTCAACGGACTGGTCATATGAAGATTAAGTGGATGAAAACAGAAACGATGTTTAATTAGCTCTAGTAAATGAAGGCAAACTGACGTACTGGAGACAAGATGGTTCGAACTTTAAGAGGGACAATACTGCTGATGAGACGCTATGCAATGGAATCTAATAATGTCACTGACAGCACACGTTAGTTTTATACCTACCTTACCTTAGAGCATACCTTCTCACATCACACGCACGCATACTGGCATAATGAACACAGTCTCGGGTTAGCTGGAAATTTAGGTCAGTGTTGTCGCGATGTTTTGGAATCGTACAGCACGAGCGTGTCCTCAAGATCTTCAAGAAGCTTGCAGCGAAGCTGCATAGTCTTACAGGACAGTGGCACGGTGAGTTAAAGCCTTTAACGAGGGACGCCAATAAGTGGCAGACGTGTATCAGCCAGGTCTTCCTAGTGTCAGTGAAGGGGAAGTGCATGTTCTCGCCGTGTTAATGGACACTGCTCGATGTCATATGGCATGTGAGCTGGCCCAACACACCGGGTCAACTTGGTGCTTCAGGTGAGTTTCTATTTACAAAAGGAATTCCTCGTTGTCTCCGCTTCCGTCACGCTAATACGCAATTGATTTCCTTCCTTTAGGTCCGCCTTGGTTCGAAATCTTTCTAGATCCTCCAAAAATCCTTCTGAACATACTGTGTTTTCAAAAAATCTCGGCCGTCAATCTAAAATTCTCAAATTTATGGATATTTATGGCTACAGCTTTCAAAATATAAGATCAATATTACGTGAAAAATATACTAATGTAATTTAATTTACAGTATTCACACAAGATATTAGTCTCTATACTCTAGATACTATCAAGACAAACTCGAACATTCTACACAGGTCATTAACATATATACTACGTTTTTTTCTTAAGAATGAAGCCATGTTTTCCAGAGTTGACTAAGTTCAATGTAACAAAGGCTTTTCAGTCCGTAAAACACACAGCAAATGTAATGTAAATTATAACACTATAAACATACCTGTAAAATACACACTAACATACAAAGAATGAGATGCTTCGTTCTACAAGAACATCCTCGGATTCTATCAAATCACTTAAAAACAAACTTATATATGTACAGTATTGTTTACGTAGCGTAAGCTTATCAATGATAGAGAGTTTGGTGATAACATGAAAGAGTAATCACAAAAATAAAATATGTACAATTATTAATATAATGAAAACTTACGTAATTATCTAGACTGCCGATGTTAAGTCCGTTGTCACCAAACACTATCTCAGGACTGTGGTCGTGGAAAGTTTTTGGTGAAGCACGCTGTGCGTGGAGAGGCGAGGGCAAGAAAGGAAGGGGCCTTGGAGAGCGAAGTGGATCTCTCCTATTGGATGATTAAATCGAGTACACTATACAGTAGAGAGGGGAGGGAGAAGTAGGGCGGAGCGGCTGGAGCGCTGTGGAACCTTCCATCAACATTGAAGAGGGGAGAGATGTTATTGACCTATTTCATGTTAAATGTACCTTTATGTAATATGGATGAATGCAATTTAATAATTATTTTTTAAAGTAAGGAACGGTATTACTATTATTATTATTATTATTATTATTATTATTATTATTATTGTTGTTGATAAAAGCAATTTAATGAGTAGGTTTTGTCAGATATTACGTGAGTAGAGCGAATAGGGGGAATTATTTGAATGTGTATGCTCATTCAGGTTATTTGCATTACCATTTTTTGCGACGTAAACTTCTATTGCTTCTTTTATATTCAAATATTTTCTTTTATTTTCGAAGTGTAAAATTTTTAGATTAGTGATGACGTTTGTGAAATGGTGTGAACAGTCGTATAAGTGCTCCCCGAAGGCTGAATGCCGATTATATCTGATCGCGTTGTTGTGCTCTTTGTATCTTGAATGGAAATTAAGTTTTTGTTTGACGCCACATATATATGTATTTTACAGGTATGTTTATAGTGTTATAATTTACATTGCATTTGCTGTGTGTTTGACAGACTGAAAAGCCTTTGTTACATACATACTACGACGAGCTGTTTTATCAAAAACTTGGTGCTGTAATCTGATTTTCCCTCACGTATAATGACTTTTAATATTTTATCAGCCAATTTTACTATGTTAAATATAATTAAGAACGTTAATAATTTGATAAGGCCAATTGAATGCCTTTAATGTCCAATTAAG
Organism: Anabrus simplex; assembly: GCF_040414725.1. Lineage (NCBI taxonomy): Eukaryota > Metazoa > Arthropoda > Insecta > Orthoptera > Tettigoniidae > Anabrus > Anabrus simplex. The sequence goes on along the minus strand of NC_090274.1, from coordinate 85,031,298 downwards.
ATATATTTTATGAAGAGTATTTACAAAACTCAATGTTGTACTCAACCTTTATAACATCCACAAGCAATTTGACAACGTCATTTACTATTTGTATATTTGTATAACCCGTTAGAGGAGAGATCCTCACTTGGACCATGTGTAAGTAGGGTAGCATCCTGCTTCATGAATCTACCGAGCTCAGAACATTTTAAGCAAGCCTCGGACCTATGGGAGTAACGGAGTCCCACTCCCATTTGACAGGCGAGGGTCTCCTTGGAAACAACTTGGCGAACGAAATGGAATTCGATGGGGAGCCATCAATATAAATGGGGCTTATGGAAGAAAGAAAGTAGAACTGGCTGAGTCAGCAAACAGGATGCATCTGGATGTGCTAGGAGTAAGTGATATTCGGGTAAGGGGAGATAACGAGGAAGATATAGGAGATTATAAAGTGTACTTGACGGGTGTTAGAAAGGGAAGGGCAGAGTCTGGGGTAGGGCTCTTTATCAGGAATACCATTGCACGGAACATAGTTTCTGTTAGGCACGTAAATGAGCGAATGATGTGGGTAGATTTGTCAGTTGGAGGAATTAGGACTAGAATTGTGTCCGTGTATTCACCATGTGAGGGTGCGAATGAGGATGAAGTTGACAAGTTTTATGAAGCATTGAGTGACATCGTGGTCAGGGTCAACAGCAAGGATAGAATAGTGCTAATGGGCGATTTCAATGCGAGAGTTGGGAATAGAACTGAAGGATACGAAAGGGTGATTGGTAAATGTGGGGAAGATATGGAAGCTTATGGGAATGGGAAGCGTTTGCTGGACTTCTGTGCTAGTATGGGTTTAGCTGTTACGAATACATTCTTCAAGCAAAAGGCTATTCACCGCTACACATGGGAGGCTAGGGGTACCAGATCCATAATAGACTATATCTTAACAGACTTCGAATTCAGGAAATCTGTTAGGAATGTACGAGTTTTCCGCGGATTTTTCGATGATACAGACCACTAACTGATCTGTAGTGAACTAAGTATATCTAGGCCTAGGGTAGAGAAAGTGAAATCTGTCTGCAAACGAATAAGGGTAGAAAATCTCCAGGACGAGCAAATTAGACGGAAGTACATGGATATGATTAGTGAGAAGTTTCGAACAGTAGACAATAAGGAGGTTCAGGATATAGAAAGTGAATGGGTGGCATACAGGGAAGCTGTATTAGAAACAGCAAGGGAATGCCTAGGAACAACTGTGTGTAAAGATGGGAAAAGGCGAATATCTTTGTGGAATGATGAAGTGAGAGAAGCTTGTAAACGTAAAAAGAAGGCTTATCAAAAATGGCTCCAAACAAGGGCCGAAGCAGACAGGGAGTTGTACGTAGATGCAAGAAACAGAGCGAAACAAATAGTTGTTGAATCAAAAAAGAAGTCCTGGGAAGATTTTGGTAACAACTTGGAAAGGCTAGGTCAAGCAGCAGGGAAACCTTTCTGGACAGTAATAAAGAATCTTAGGAAGGGAGGGAAAAAGGAAATGAACAGTGTTTTGAGTAATTCAGGTGAACTCATAATAGATCCCAGGGAATCACTGGAGAGGTGGAGGGAATATTTTGAACATCTTCTCAATGTAAAAGGAAATAATCCTGGTGGTGTTGTGAACAGCCAAGCAAATGGGGAGGAGGAAAATGATGTTGATGAAATTATGCTTGAGGAAGTGGAAAGGATGGTAAATAAACTCCATTGTCATAAGGCAGCAGGAATAGATGAAATTAGACCTGAAATGGTAAAGTATAGTGCGAAGACAGGGATGAAATGGCTTCATAGAATAGTAAAATTAGTATGGAGTGTTGGTAAGGTACCTTCAAATTCGACAAAATCAGTAATTGTACCTATCTATAAGCAAGGGAACAGGAAGGACTGCAATAACTATCGAGGTATCTCATTGATTAGTATACCAGGCAAAGTATTCACTGGCATCTTGGAAGGGAGGGTGTGATCAGTCGTTGAGAGGAAGCTGGATGAAAACCAGTGTGGTTTCAGACCACAGAGAGGCTGTCAGAATCATATTTTCAGTATGCGCCAGGTAATTGAAAAATGCTACGAGATGAATAGGCAGTTATGTTTATGTTTTGTAGATCTAGGGAAAGCTTATGACAGGGTACCGAGGGAAAAGATGTTCGCCATACTGGGGGACTATGGAATTCAAGGCAGATTATTAAAAGCAATCGAAGGCATTTATGTTGACAATTGGGCTTCAGTGAGACTTGATGGTAGAATGAGTTCCTGGTTCGGGGTACTTACAGGGGTTAGACAAGGCTGTAATCTTTCACCTTTGCTGTTCGTAGTTTACATGGATCATCTGCTGAAAGGTATAAAATGGCAGGGAGGGATTCAATTAGGTGGAAATATAGTAAGCAGTCTGGCCTATGCTGACGATTTGGTCCTAATGGCAGATTGTGCCGAAGTCTACAGTCTAATATCTGGGAACTAGAAAATAGGTGCAATGAGTATGGTATGAAAATTAGCCTATCGAAGACTAAATTGATGTCAGTAGGTAACAAATTCAACAGAATCGAATGTCAGATTGGTGATACAAAGCTAGAACAGGTCGATAATTTCAAGTATTTAGGTTGTGTGTTCTCCCAGGATGGTAATATAGTAAGTGAGATTGAATCAAGGTGTCATAAAGCTAATGCAGTGAGCTCGCAGCTGCGATCAACAGTATTCTTTAAGAAGGAAGTGAGCTCCCAGACGAAACTATCTTTACATCGGTCTGTATTCAGACCAACTTTGCTTTAGGGGGGCGAAAGCTGGGTGGACTCAGGATATCTTATTCATAAGTTAGAAGTAACAGACGTGAAAGTAGCAGGAATGGTTGCTGGTAAAAACAGGTGAGAACAATGGCAGGAGGGTACTCGGAATGAGGAGATAAAGGCTAATTTAGGAATGAACTCGATGGATGAAGCTGTACGCATAAACCGGCTTCGGTGGTGGGGACATGTGAGGCGAATGGAGGAGGATAGGTTACCTACGAGAATAATGGACTCTGCTATGGATGGTAAGAGAAGTAGGGGTAGACCAAGACGACGATGGTTAAACTCGGTTTCTAACGATTAAAAGATAAGAGGTATATAACTAAATGAGGCCACAACACTGGTTGCAAATCGAGGATTGTGGCGACGTTTAGTAAATTCACAGAGACTTGCAGACTGAACGCTGAAAGGCATAACAGTCTATAATGATAATGTATGTATGTATGTATGTATGTATGTATGTATGTATGTATGTATGTATGTATGTATGTATGTATGTATGTATGTATGTATTGTATCTTATAAGAATTATTCTAGTCTTTGTATTTTAAATATACAGTACAAATTTTATGGTATACACCCAATACAAAAACTTATTTGAAGAACAGGTTCTAAATACATAAATTTTTAATTATATTAGTGTAGTTTTCAGAATGCCTTGTAACAATTTTATTAGGCTGATGATGGCAACTATAAAATAAAATAATGTAAATAAATATGTGACGTATTAATAACTTCACAACTTTGTAGTATTGTATAGGTTGAACAACTTACCCATATTTCCTAATGAAAATCTTGATTCTATATGGACCAAAAATGAAATTTTTTACATTAAATAAGGCGGCTAATGTCAGATATCGGTCTTGCTGTGGGGTGGTTACCCTTGATAGTCCTGGTACCGGCCTATGACTAACATTTCCTGTGTCTTGAAATCGTCTTCAAAACCTGGAAATGAAACTTTATGGCAATATTCAAGGATACGGCGACTTCGGTCTGTGTCTGGCCTGCTTCCAGGCGGCCGAGTATTCTACCCTGCAAGACGGGGTCCAAATGGCGTCGTTGTGCCTTTATGTTGTCACGATCACCATGAGGCTACACTCCGCGCACTATAACACGGCAAACACGACTGAGGGAATATGGGGCGCAGGCACTGGCTGGGTTTACCTTGCGGTTACACCGCCAGTCAAAGCTGAGAACACTCCTTTCCTATACAGAGCGAACACGTAAGGTTGGTATGTGCATATCACAGAGATTTATTGAATAATGGTGCCGGTTTCAATATTTAAATGTCATCATCAGCCATAAAATACTTTAATCACACAATTGAGAAAGGACATGATAATTAAAATTGACGCTATTATACATAAATAAATACATAGTCCTTTAAGGATAAAAGATGAAAAAGTTTTGACATGTTATCGACGTATAAAAGTCTTTTGAATCGCTTATTTACACTGTGTGCTGAATAAAATTGTAAAAAAAGACTCATACCAAACACTTGATACACTTTTTCTGCTGATCTCATAATGTACAAAAACTCAAACCTTCGCGTCATATTTACGGTTGCATTTGAATCTTTGGCGATAATTTGCCCGTTCTTTAAGGCAATTATTATTCGAATGTTGTCAGAGTGAAAACGTAATTTTAGTTGATAACACCTTGTTCATGTAAAGAACTTGTAGAAATATGCATTAGTATACCTCATTACACTCGTAGTCTCGAAAGGCTTGTTGTGTTCGTTAAAATTATACAATGATGTATTAATAAATGCATTATAATACCCGTGGGGACACGTTTCTAAGCCTCTTAACAGCACAACTCTGGCCTGGCATTTTATTCCTTCTCGCTAAATGTAATTGCATCTTCTCCACCCGCGGGGCTATATTCCATCGTTCATATACGATGTTTCCTGATCTCATGTCTCTTGTCTACCGGTCTGATGGCGGACCAGCCGGAGAGCGAGTCTTAATTGGCCCGCTCGCTGTCCTAAGTTCTTTTACTGTACATCGCCGGGTAGCGTGAAGTCAGTTGATTGTCGAGCGCCATGAGGGTCAGAAGCTTAATGTGGTGGCTCTTGGTTAGAGCGTCTACCTACCTCAGCATGCCAGGATAGCATGTAAAGGATCAGGGCTAACGCCCTGAAGTGTTGTTTTCATCTTATTTTCTTTCCTGGAGTGGATATCCGCTACATATTCTACTTAATTCTATCTCTATGAATTTGTAAGTAACCTGCATCCTAAATGACGCCATGCGTTAGTTTCCACTCATGGACTAAAATGTAAGTTTATTTCAATAATATATTATTTTCCTTTTCTCCTGGAGCTCGATGACCTCGTCTTGGAAGTTTATTTAAAATTGCAGTTGCATGCTGTCGGAGAAATACCGGATTGATGGTTCTTCTGTTCTGACAAAATTTTAAAATTTTGTAACATGTTTGATTTTCGGCCTACTGTCTGCTCTGTTTAAACCTACTATGAGTAGAAGAAAACCTTTCCCACGAGATGATCTTGGTACTAAATGATGTTCCTGTTTCGGATTTAGTTGAAGAAGTTAGGAGTGAAATAATTTAGTAATGTGAAGTCATTCATTAAAAGGATTGAGATCGCGAGATTATCTCTGTGGATCGGGATCTATTTCTATCTTTAAATTTTATCTTTTCTGTCTATCTTTTACACTTCAGTACCGCTTACTGTTGTTGTCGTCTCCATGGCAACCGTCGTCCATGGGAACTACTGTTTTGGATTATTGATAAGGATTGATTATGTTGCTGAATTAATTAGTTTTGTGAGGAGCGTACCATTAAGTTGGGAGCTGTTGGCTCTTAATTCTTCGCCTTAGTTGATTTATGAATTGAATGTGAGAGTTTTTCCTGGTGGTTTGAGCTGGATTGCTCTTCATTCTGATTTCAATGTATGTGTGCTTTTTTCTTTTGTTGATTAGAGCTGCTTACTGTGATAACCAATGACTGATTTCTAATTTTTGGTGGGCACGTTACCATTCTGGTACTATCTTGGTTTTCCATTTCGAAGCACGGTGAATTTTTGGGGTCGTTTCGTGACCTGTTGAATGTCTGTCTATCTTTGTGAGCACCTTCGGTTTTGGATATGCTTTCTGTGAATGTTAATTAATTTTCCTGTTGTGCCTATTGCGACCCGGTTCATAGGATGATCTAGCAGCCTCACCTTAGCAGTGTTTCACCTAACGTACAAAATAATACCTTTTGAAAGATTAAGATTGAGCCTCCCAGGCACGCAGTAAAGTTTAGTCCATGGACATTTTCTGACAACCAATTATCTTGTAATTTAATCTCGATTTAAGTCTATCTATTAATTATATTGAAAAGAGCCCCTCGACACTAGGTATACATTTCTACTCAATTCAGAATTATTTAATAAACCCATTTAAAATATTAATTCGTCATCTCAATTCCGAGTTTATTTACTTCATCAAATTATCATAATAATTCATTATCACAATTCAGCGTTTATCTAATTAATCTAATTATCATATTAATTTCTTATCCCAATTCAGTATTTACTTTATTGATCAATTTACCATTTTAATTAGTTAAACCGTTTGTCTTTGTGAAGGTGCACCTGTAGTTTCAAGGGAGTTTTCTTTTCCTATCATATGTAACTTTCTCTTACAGCAGTAGTTATATAATTTGGTTTTTTAAAAGCTCGCAAATTTTTCTTTCATGGTTTCTAATACTTCCTACCGTGCAAATCTTTTGGTTCGGTCTGAGTTGCCTCTGGTTCATGGCCTGTTACTGAACTATTTGGTGAGTATTCTCTGTTTTCCTTCTTAAGTTCTTTAAAAAAAGGAATATTTGCTATCTCTTGCTCTTTGTTTACTTGTACGAGTAATTGCCGGTACGACTGGTATACCCGTTATATTTAGCTATAGATCGAATTGTATTTAACATGTTATTCCAATTTTCTCAATTTAGCGGTATACTGAATGCCCGGTCTACCATATTGCTGTAGGTAGCACATTTTATACTTTGGGAAGGAAGTAAAATTCCTTGGTGGTAGTAGCTGTCTGTGTCGGATTCCTGTATATATTGTATTCTATCGAAGAAGGAAATCTGTTTAACGTGAGATCTAGAAAATGTATGCTTCCAGTTGACTCAGATTCCAGAGTGAACTTTATCTATGGATCAATAGTGCTTAAAATATTTAGGGTGAAGCCTGCATCAGTAATTCTTTTGTCAAGGATAACGAGAGTGTCACCTGCAAACCTGGCCCAAAATTTTATGTTCGCAAAGTCACTATTGTTATTAAATGCCGTATGCTCTAAATAGTCAATGTACATTTCTGCTAATATCCCTGAGGCCGGCGACCCCATAGCCAAACCATCCTGCTGATATATGCAATTATTAAAAAGGAAGCAATTACCCTTAACTACTAGTTTCAAAAAATTAATGAAACCTAGAATCTCGAATTTACTGTGGTAACTATTTTTATTTAAATTATTTTGGATAATAGGAAAAAGTTTCTTTGTATTGACACTCGGATACTTTTTTGTTGTATCGACAGAATGCAACGAGTGGAAGCGCTGTATTTCAAAGGTCTCCTGTTTTTTAATTAACTCAATGGTATTTTTCACAGAATTATTCCACAGAAAAGGATAATTCTTTATTAGAAATTTCTGGATAAATTGTGTTAATTTATACAACGGACTTGGCCTATAATTGATGATGCGGCGTATGGGGACGCCAGCCTTATGGATCTTAGGTAAAGCTTTCGCTACAGGCAGTCCGGGTTCATAGTTATTAGTTTTATCTTCTCTTGTTCTGTAAATAACAACGAGGTATTTTTAGTATTGATTTTACGAGACGTTGTATCTATTGGGTTGGATCTTTTTTAGTCACAAATATTATAATCATATTTATAGATCCACCTGTTCAACAAAATTCAATACAACCCACTATTTTGTGTGGTTAAAATATATACATAATACATAAAAGCCATAGGTACATGTTTCACCGTTTTTACGGGCTTCATCAGCCTATATCAATCTCAAAAATTCATGGATACGGGATCTTTCTAATCTTATAAACTATAGAGTAAAATGTTAGACAATGATCTCATAAAATGCTGTACTATAACATGTAAAATAGGGATATTGCACAGAAAGTATGTTAAAAATACTGTGAATTAACAGTTTTTGAAGATTATAACGTGGTTAATCATGAATATTTGAGCGTTTAAAACCAAAATGGATCCTCTTTTTATACATCATTAGAACAGTGACGGCCTTGAGTGTAAGAGCACAATCATCCAAGGGGGATGTTTACTCCATTCCCATAGCATGAGTTCAAGATAAAATCAATGTCAGTTATTTAAAACAGAAGTGCGCCCGTATCAAATGTATTAAAATATGTACAGTTGATTTATCAGAAAGTCATAGAAGAGAAGATGGGACTTCTTGTGGAGGCGTTGCTAATCCTAAAATGTTGTGTCAAAGCTAACTGATGTCAGTGTTTAGTTATGTTAGTACGGTAATCAATTGGATCCAAAAGACGGTCAAGTGGGTGTTAACCATGCCGAAACATTTGTTCGAAGAAATGATCGAGTTTTACCTGAAACAAAATGTTAAAGACAGTTAGTTAAATAGTATTGTGCATGAGACTTTCCGTACGTCAAAAATGCATAAGGCGGTGTTTACTCGTACAGTGCGTGTTAAGTACGTCGGGCTGTTCCAGCAACGCTAGCTTGATTGACCTTTCTACTGCTAGTATTATACCGGTGTGGCTGAGGCGGTGAAGGACACGGGGGGGAGGGAAGGGAGCGGATCCTTGCGCGCAGGTGTTGTTGTTAGAGGGCTGTTAGGAGCAGAATGGGCGGGCCTAACATTTGGCGAGGTGGTGGGAACTTAAGAACAAAAAGTTCTAAAAGTCTGCGGGATTGTATTATGTTTCGACTTCACAATACCTAATAACTTTAATGTTAGCTCATATATAGGATATTTTGCCTCTGTGGCATCTTTGTTATAGGCTTGGTCTAAACAGATGTAAAGACTCTAATTCATTCATAAGTTTTCCTTTGCCTATACATCTTAGAATAGTGAGATCATTATCAATTGATGCAAACTGGTGTCCTATTTCACACATATGTTAGCCCATCGCTGGATATTTGTTATGTTTGAAGGCATTGTAATGGTCCATATATCTCGTACAGAAGCTGCGCCCAGTTTGACCAACGTAACTAAATCCACACTGAGCGCAAGTCAGTCTGTAAATACCAGATCTCGAAAAACGGCTGTTTGTATAATTGACTTTATTATGATTTAAAAATATACTTTGATTTGTATTAACTGTTCTGAAGGCAATATTAATGTCGTATTTCTTCAGTGTGTTTGCGATCTGGTGAACGGCTGGGTTGTTGTACGTAAACGTGGCATAACTAGTTTTTTAGGTTCATCCGGAATGAGATTCGTGGATAGTTTATATTTAACTTTATCAATTAACCGGTTAATCATTTCCAATTTGAACCCATTAAGTTTAGCCAAGTTTCTTATATAGTTTAATTCAATTTTTAAGCTGTGAGGGGAGAGTGGTATTTTCAAAGCTCTGTGTATTAAATTATAGAATGACGCCTGTTTATGAGTATTGGGATGTAAAAAGGAATTATTTATGGTTATAGGAGATTGTGCGGTTTTCCTGTATATTTGAAAATCAAAAGTATTATTGACGCGCGTGATCGTTATATCTAGAAAATTTACGGACTGTTCAACTTCGTCTTCCTTAGTGAATTTTACATTAGGGTCAATTTTATTTAATTTCTTTAAAACTTCTTCACTGTTAGCAACATTTTTGTCAATAACCACAAAGGTGTCATCCATGAATCTTAGCAATACATATAGCTTTTATATGCGCTTTGATGTTCGTATGCTACCTTGAATCCATGAAATGTCAGCCAAGATGCCGTACAAAAGGTCACCCATGGCTAAGCCAGTCTGTTGATAACTCTTTCCATTAAAGGATAAAAGTTGTTATTCAAAACAAAATTCAATATCTTCACACATTCATCAATTTCCAGCTTACTCAGGCTGCTAAGTTTTGAAATATTGCCATAGATAATTTTGACCGTTTCTTCAGTAGGTATATTTGGATACATGTTTATGACATCATAGGAACACATTATGTGGATAGGTTGTAAGTAAAATCTACTTAAAATATCGCAAAATTTGATTGAATTCCTTAAATGATGTTTATTATTAAACTAATAATGTTGTTTTAGAAAACCGTGGATATATTTAGAAACTTTATAGGTAGGGCTATTACGGCAATTAGTAATCGGGCGTACAGGAATCTTGTTCTTGTGGATTTTAGGTAGGGCTCTGGCTACTGGAATGCTGGGGTTAATATTGAAAAGTCTCTGTTGTTCCTGCTCATTAAGACGGAATGTGGAGTTCTTCATTATAGATTTTAAATTGCATTGTATTATTACAATAGGATCTTTGCTAACGATTGTACAAATCTTATCCTTAAAAAATTATTCTGTTTTATTTATGTCTGTCCTTATCCAATAATACTATAGACCCTTCTTTATCAGCTTTTGTGACTAAGACGTAACTATCTTCTTTTTTAGTTCTCAAAATACGTATTACTGTTTTTATTAGAATCACATTTAGCTTTAAGTCCTTTAGCTAGGGTTGGTAATTTCTTTTTATTTCAAATCTAGTGTCATTTTGAACGTCAAAGGGGAGTTTAGAAAAGTTAGCTCTACCTCAGCTACTGTGGTAATTATATCCAAGTTCCTTTTTATTCAGTAGGCCAGTTATAGTTCGGACCCGTATTTACGAGTTCCACTTCTAATTCAGAAAACTGCACACTGGTTAAATTAACAATTGCAGGTGTGTTGACACGTGGAGTACTTGCTTTTGTTTATCTGCATTCTGTACAATGAACTGTGTTTGGGAATCTTTTAAATGTGTTAACTTCTTATCTAATGTAGTCTGTTTCTTGTCCAGTAAAACCATAATTTTGTAGTCTACGTGCAGTTGGAAAGAGTTTCATTCTAATGGGAGCAATGCCTGGGTCACGGTTAAATGAATTTTATATAGTTTTAAGTTCAATTGCGATTTGTTTTCATGTAGTGACCTAACTTCATTCCTTAACCATATTTCACTTACTTTGTTTTGGATTTTGTTCATACTTGGAATGGTTAAGTTTCTTCTTTGTGTAAGTTTCAAAAATTTTGGGATCAATTTTAGTTATAAACATTGCTTCAAAAATGTTATATATTTAGACAACTTGCATATTTTAATTTTGAGATTGATAAAACCTATTTAAATGAGTTTTGCCTGGTTGGCTACTAAGTTACAAGTAAATATTTTCATTTTGATTGCGTACTGAAGATGACGTATATCACAAATATCATTATAATATTTATAGATCCACCTCTTCAATACAATGCAATACAATCCACTATTTCATGTGGTTAAAACATATAAATAATAATACATACGTCACAAGTATATGTTTCACCATTTTTATGGGCATCATCAGCCTATAACAATCTTAAAAATTATGGATACGGGATCTTTCTAATTTCATAAACTATAGAATTAAATGTTGGACAACGATCTCATAAAATGTTGTACTATAACATGTAACATTGGGATATTGCACAGAAAGTATGTTAAGAAATACTGTGAATTAACAGTTTTTGTATTATAACGTGGTTAATCATGAATATTTGAGCGTTTAAAACCAAAATGGATCCTCTTCTTATACATCATTAGGACTGTGACAGCCTTGAGTGTAAAAGCACAATCATCCAAGGGGGATGTTTAATCCATTCCCATAGCATGAGTTCAAGATAATAAAATCTATGTCAGTTATTTAAAACAGAAATGTGCACGTATCAAATGTGTTAAAATATGTACAGTTGATTTATCAGAAAGTCGTAGAAGAGAAGATGGGACTTTTTGTGGAGGCGTTGCTAATGCTAAAATGTTGTGTCAAAGCTAGCTGTTGTCAGTGTTTAGTTATGTTAGATCGGTAATCATTTGGCTCCAAAGGATGGTCAAGTGGGTGTTATTGACCCTGCTGAAACATTTGTTTGAAGAAATGATCGAGTTTTACCTGAAACAAAATGTTAAAGAGAGTTAGTTAAATAGTATTGTGCATGAGACTTCCCGTACGTCAAAAATGCGTAAGGTAGTACTTACTCGTACAGTGCGTGTTAAGTACGTCGGGCTGTTCCAGCAACGCTAGCTAGAAGTAGAATGGTCAGTCAAACCAGTGGATCCATAAATATTATATTTTTATACCTCATCTTCAAAACGGAACCAAAATGAGAATAGTTACTTGTAATCGTTTTTAGTCACTGTAAAAGAGCTTTTCTTGAAAAATTCCTCATTTTTGGTGTAATCTGTTTTTTTCCATTATTACTGTCACGTCCCCTTTATCTGCCCCAGTGATAATGAGGTTATTTTCTCTAATTTTCTTTTTGAGGTTTATTACCTGTTCCCGTTCTACATAATACTCTTGGTTTCTACTGTTACTTGTAGATAATGCTTTTCTTTTTGATACACGGACTTTGTTCAGTTTTCTCCTATTATCGAATCTGACCTCATCTTGTATTTTTGGGGGCATTTCATTAACAGCTACTTCCGACTCAATAATCACTTTGGTAGTGGCATTGATTACATTCATGTTCGACCAATTGTGTTTCGACCTTTTTCTAGTAGGCCTATCTTGTTTTCCTGCTCCGTTAGTACTGTTTCTGACAAATTTATAATGGGAGGGTGAAATTTTTCAATCAAGTTGTTTAAATTGTTATGATTTTCTGCTTTGCTTTTGTACCCGTTTTTGTCGCATTAGCCTTAAGTGTGTTGAGATTTCTGTTAAGTACGAGCTGTTTTTGGGCTAATATTTCCTGCTCTCTTCTTGAAAATTTCTCCTTTTCTCTCAAGAAGAGAGCAGAAAATATTTTAAGTTCAACATTGTGACTAAATAGGTTGTAACGTTCCAGACGTTACAGTGTAATTATGTTAATTTTATTATGTGTAATTAATTCAGGAATTTAACGTCATGATATTTATTTGGTATGTAATTGTATTATAATTCATGTTTAATCATTTGCTCACTATCATTTCATTACTTTGTAACTACGACTTGTAAACGAGGGCTGAATATCTTCATATTCACTTAGATTCTTGCGACAGTCGGTTAAAATTAACTTGCAGTAGATTTCCTTTATCTTGCCACATCACCGAGGTTGGAGGAAGGACAAATTTAGACACCAAGTTCTGAGAAAAGCGAGCACGTGTTCAAGCGTCCTAACGTAAGCTACCGTATTTCAACCAGAATTATTCGAACTATTCACCGCCTATATTTTCAAAGGAGCGTCATGTTGCCATGGATACTGAGTGAAAGGACCAATAGAAGAACAGTTGATATCTTGTGTGGGACCCATCTACTCTAATATCTGGAATGGGGAGAGAAGTGTCATCTGATTGGACCACGGGTAGCGACCTGTAATTAGCGCGAGAGAAGGTTATAAAAGGGCATGTTGGAGCTCGTGGCTTCACTTATACTTACTTACTTTGCTCTCTACATTATTCTACGATCTTCTACGAGGCTTCTACTTGATTTTCTACTTGATTCTGCGTCTCGATACTTAGAGATTCTGAATGAGGGGTGTATAGCCACTCTCATGAGGAAGTACGTACAGCACGGCTGCAAGACCGGTTTGAACCAGTCTAAGTCAATAGATAGTTTTAATTTAGATAGAAATGAAACTTCAGAGAATATTTTCAGTAAAGTTGGAAGGATTCTTAATTGAGTATCCTCTCCATATAACCCAAGGTGGTTCTTCTAACTATGACTTAGGGCTTATCTCCAATATATGGGATAGAGCATAATAGGGAGTGTTAGTTTTGAAGTCATCTTCCAATTAGTGGTGGGTGCAATTTGCAAGGCAGGAATGGTACTGAGCTGCAGATGAAGAGATATCAAAGACGGCCGGTGATGTTCCAGCTACAAGGAGGGAAGCTTTCCAAGGACCAGCAGAACAAGACGACATGGTGAGCAAGCGAGTTAAAGATATTGCAAGTTTTCGCGAAGTAGAGTCATTCATTTTTTTATTAAATTCATTTTCTATTTTAAATTCAGTTCTCGTTAAACCGTCGTCATATATTTTAAATATAATAAATAGTATTTTTCTAGTTCATTGTAATCCATCTGCCTTAATTAGCCTTTTGATTTCTAATTCTCCTGCTTAATGATTAGTGCACTATCACCTCACCCCTGTGATAAGAGTCTGTCCAAGCTTGATTATAAATTTTATCTTTAAGTCCTCAACTTAAAGATTGGCGCCCTTTGCTTGCTTGGTTGCATTTCTCATTTGATGATTGTTCTCCGAGAGGGGAAGTCACATAAATGCCGCTCCAACGTGTGGCGAGAAAATCATTAAGTACGGAGCAGTTAATTACAGTAACAATATCAGAATTCGTATTATGGGCAAAATTTGGATATCCACGTTTCATTAAGAGTGTTTGATTGAGGGAAGGGTCATGGCTGATCAGACGAAAGAGGAGAGGATGTTGCGCAGTGGACGGGCGATAAAAGGCAATAACGTATTGAGTTCAGAGGAAGAGTTGTGTAGTCTTGTAGAGGAAATTGAAGATAGTAGTGTAAGTAGTATGGAGAGTGAAGGCAAACAGAAAGAAGTCAGTATGGAGTCAGATGATAGTAGGATGGGGGGCGAAGCGGAAGTCAACACTAACAATGAAAGTAATAATAATGATCAGTTAATGGGAATGATGCAGTTAATGTTAAGTAAGATAGAGGACAGTAAAACTGAAATAAAAAATGAATTGGAACAAATTAAAACAGATGTAGAACAAACTAAATCTGAGCTTAAAAGTGAATTAGAACAAACTAACACTAAAATTGAGAATATTAAATCTGAACTTAAAGAACAGTTAGAACAAACTAAAGCTGAATTAAGTAGGGAGATGAGGGAAAATAAGGAGGAAGCGAATCGGAGAATGGACGAACACAGTAAGCAGTTACGCGATCTGGTGGTAAAAAATGAACATTTTAATAAGCGATTAGAGGACCAGGAAAGTGAATATGTACGGCAAGGGTAAAAGGTAGAAGAAAAGTTTGCGTAACAGAGAAGTGAATTCCTGGAATTAATGGGGAAGGAAAACAACTCTACTAGGGAGGAAGTAATGAGGCAGGTCACTAGTATTGATAAGAGAGTTGAGACTCAAAGAGGGGAAATACGGATATTTAAAGACCACGTCCAACAAGAGATTGACA
This sequence comes from Anabrus simplex, assembly GCF_040414725.1. Lineage (NCBI taxonomy): Eukaryota > Metazoa > Arthropoda > Insecta > Orthoptera > Tettigoniidae > Anabrus > Anabrus simplex. The sequence continues at coordinate 85,016,232 of NC_090274.1, read as the reverse complement.
CGGTAAAGCTTAGAATAGAAGATGAGACCCGGGCAAGTGAAGAAAGGTTTGCGATAGCTGAAGAGAATAAGATTGAAATTCGGACATTGAAAGAGAAGCAGGTTAATTTGGAGAGAGAAATTGATAGGAGAGACAAAGATGTAGAATGCCGGATGGAAAAAGCAGAAAATAAGTTAAAACAGGTGGCAAACGATAAACAGGTTTTCATGGGAAGGCAATGTCTAGGAAATAGCTACATTAGGGAAATTGAACTACCTAAATTTAATGGGAAACAAACGAACCCGCTAGATTTCCTTAAGATGATAGGGAAACGGTTTGAAAAGCGTCTAGAGGAAGGGTCTATGGACTGGGAAGACGTTATGGAAAATATTGACCATGCTTTTGTAGGAGAAACTCGGTCTTGGTTCATGGTATATAGGCAGACGATGACGAACCTGAAAGAATTCAGAAATAAGTTTAGAGAGAAATTCTGGAATGAAGCGATACAAGCTCGGGAGAGAGAAAGGGTGGTATTTGGGAGGTACAAACAGCATGAGGGAGTTACTATGACCGAGTACTTCCTGGCACATGTCATGATTTGTCAGAACTTAGATGGTATAACCGAAGGGTCTGATGTAGTAAGACTACTTTTGAGACATTTTCCGGACAGGGTGAGAGAAGCGGCCTGTATGCAAAAAGTTGGAACTATTCAGGAGATGGAGAACCTACTAGGCAGTTTTGATGCGTTAGGTAACCTTAGAAGTAGAACGGAGAATATTCAGAACTTTAGTCATCACAACGGAATGAGACATAACGGTAGTACACAGAATCACGAAACTCGTAATCAGTTCAGACCTCAGCAGAACAGCAGGAGAGGAGCAGCTGAATATAGGACAGGAAATTCCCAACGGAGGCCAGAGCAATGTACTAATGAGTCCAACGTCAATACACAAAGGGAACCTTTAAACTAACTAGAGGCTGTAATGTTAGGTCAGAATTCCAGCCTAGTATGAAGGTAGCGAAGTGTCTTGCCATGAAAGTGTTACCATATGACCTAGATGTTAGGGACGATTTGTTGTATGAACCCGAGCAGAATAATGGAGATTCAAGTAATAAAGTAGTCAATCCCGTTGTTAAATTGAAAGTCTGGGGGGCGTGGGTTAAAGTTTTGATTGATTCTGGTAGCCAAATATCATGTATTAGTTCTCAGTGGTATGAGTCATTAGTGAAACAGGGTATTCAGTTGGAGGAAATGCCTGTTAAGTCTACTTTCATCATTACGGCTGTTGGAAAGAGGTCTAAGCAAATTTGTAAACAAGTAGCTGTCCCGATCTGTATTAATAATTTTATTAGCGTTCAGATATGTTTGGTAATTCCGCATTTTATATTTGATCTTATCTTGGGATCTGACTGGTTAACGTTAAAATTGGCTCAGTTAAATTACAATGATCTAGTGCTAAATTTGAGGTGGAATAATGAGGATATCAAGGTCAAGTTTGAGGAGGAAATTCAGAGGAAAACGGAAGTTAGTACAGTGTGGAGAATGAGAGAGGTTTCTAAAGTAAATGAAGAGGCTAGTGAGGGCCTGAAGTTGTGTCAGTTGTGGATTCATGAGGATAAAATATGTGGCTTGAAGGAAGCCGTAAGTAGAAATGAGTTGAATGAAGTCCAGAAGGACAAGTTATTTGAAGTGTTATGTGAACACGTGGAGATTTTCTCCGAGAAACCTGGTGTTACCCATCTGTATGAACATTCTTTTTCTGTGCTGGATAAGACTCCATTCAGCGGACCGCGGTATCCGATACCACACAAATATGCAAAAGCCGTAGAGGATCAAATTCAAGCTATGTTAGCAGACGATGTGATTGAATTATCAAACAGTCAATATGTTAATCCCTTAATTGTCGTGCCTAAGTCTGATGGATCAATACGTTTGTGTATTGATGGCAGGGAGATGAACCGACGCATTGGTGCTGATCAGTTGAGATCACAAACCATTGAAGAGTTGATACAGAATTTTCAGGGTAAGAGTTGGTTTTCTACTTTAGATCTTAGGAGTAGTTTTTGGCAGATACCTTTGAGATCAGAAGACAGGCCTCTTACTGCTTTCAGCTATAAGCATAGTTTGTACCAATTTAGACGTGTTCCTTTTGGGACCCGTACGAGTTCGGCAGCTTTAATTCGCGCACTTAGTATTGCCTTGGGAGATGATACTGGAGATTATGCTACTATTTATATCGATGATTTGGTTATAGGATCGAGTACCTTTGAAGAGCACTTGGACCACTTGGAGAGGGTTTTTTCTAAATTAGAGTATGCTGGTTTTACTCTGAAACTTGACAAATGTGTTTTCAGTAGACGAGAGGTGACTTTTTTGGGGCACCGTGTATCGGCAAGGGGAGTGACGCCTGAGAGCACAAGAATTGAAAAAATATTGAATACTACGACACCTAGAAATATTAAGGAGCTCAGATCGTATATTGGTGTATGTAATTTTTTCAGACGATTTGTAGTGAGATTTGGTAACTTACTAGAGCCATTTAGAGAACTATTGAAAGCTGGCAGTAAGTGGGAATGGACACAAGATCATGATAGAGCTTTCCTAAAATTAAAAGAAGGATTCAGGCAGGCAGTTGTTTTGAGATACCCTATGCCCGATAGGAAGTATGTGTTGCTGACGGACGCATCTCACTGTGGTATCGCTGGTGCACTATGTCAAGTAGATGATGATGGTAATTTAGGGATTGTGTCTTTAGCTTCCAGAGGTTTAAGTGCTGCTGAAAAGCGTTATACTATAACGGAACTTGAATTCCTAGCTATCGTATACTCCCTGAGTAAATTTAGGATGTATGTTTTAGGTACCGAATTTCAAATTAGGACGGATCATCATGCTCTTTCTTTTGTATCCAAGTGTAAATTATCATCTAACAGAGTTAGTAGATGGATACTCGCCCTACAAGAGTATGATTTTAAGGTAACTCACATTAAGGGAAAGAATAATGTCCTTGCTGATTTATTGTCACGTGATCCGAAGTTGTGCGAAGAAGGTAGCCTTCTAGAGCCACGTGAGGGCATTATTATATGCACATGTCGGTCTAAGGAAAATGAAACTGCTCTAAATAGACTACGTAACCTATTGGTTGAACAGTCGGTAGACGAAGAATGTCGGGAACCTTTGTCTGTACTTCAGGGAGGAGAGCAGCTCACTGTGTCGCATGGTAGGCACATGTACAAACTGGTTAACGGGTTTCTAGCCAGGAAATGTGGCGAGGATCTCTGGGGGATTTGTGTACCCAAAGCGCTACGTGTGGAATTGATTTGGTTTATCCACAAGGAATTAGGACATTATGGAGCTAATAAAGTTCTGTATGAGATCCGACAGAATTTTATATGGGACAAGATGGGAAGAGATATAAGAAAAATTCTTTCCACTTGCGATCTGTGTCAGCGTAGCAAAGTTCCTAACCGCTATTTAGAAGGACCTCGTCAGGCAGTAATCTCAGAAAGACCTGGTGACTTGGTGTGTACTGATTTATTTGGACCTGTGGTTAAGGGACAGTTCGGCTTCCAATATATTTTAGTCATTATTGATGCTTTCTCGAAGTTGGTCAGATTATACGGTATGAGAAAAGCCACTGGAAAATCTTGTAGTCGTATAATCAAAGAGAAGTATATCCCTGAATTAGGTACTCCTCTTAGAATATTATCAGACAGTGGACCGCAATTTATTTCGAGAAAATGGAAGTCCATAATTAGAGAGCTAGGTATTACACAGGTTCATTCATCTATTAGATACCCTCAGGGCAATATGTGTGAGCGCGTCATGAAAGAGTTATCTCGCATGTTTAGATGCTTAGTGTTCGATAAGCATACAGCCTGGGTGGCTCATTTATCCCGCATAGAGACATGGATCAATGCAGTTCAACATGAAAGCACTAGATTGACGCCGTCACAAGTTCATTTTGGTTGTAAGCCTCAGAATGAACTAGTGAGAGTGTTAGGTTTGCCTGAGGAACCCCCTCGTAATGCTGAATTTTACGTCCGACTGGCACGGGAGAACCTGATTAAATCTGGAGATAAACGTAAAAGGCAACAGAAACGTAAGGTACTGGATAACTTTGAGGTAGGTGATATGGTTTTGGTGAGAGTTCCCATGTTGTCAAATAGTGAGGATAAGGTGACAAAGAAATTTTTTCTTTTATATCAAGCCCGTATAAAGTACATAGAAAACTTGGACCCTGTGCTTACAAGTTAGCGGATGGCGAGAGCGTAATGAATGGTTCATACAACATTAGTAGTTTAAGGAGATACCTGTCGTGTGAGGTGGCTGAACCGGATTGTGAGATATAGGTCAGTAACTCGGGGAAGTTGCTACTTGTTATGTCAGACTACGAGCGGTATGTGTTTACGTCTCAATTGTGGTGGTATTTCCTAGTTGTGTTTGTAAACAAGGGAGATGTTTGTGTGGCGGTAGATTTACGCTCGTTCATTAACGATAGATCATCTGTTTTCCGTATGTGAGGCCATGAAATTTTATATATTTGTTTTCTGAGATGTTACATAAGGCTAATTAAAGCTGACGACGGCAAATAATTAATTTTCCCGTATGTGCATTTCTAACTTGCAATAATTTTACCGTGAGCTTAAATCACGTGTGTATGTGTGTGAAGTGTATTGCATCATGCTTCAAGATAAGGTTGAAACATTCGAAAGAGTGATAAAAGTGTAAATTGTTTGTATCATATGTTTTCCATTTTTTAATGTAAAAGATTGGAAGAGAACGTGTGACTGCTATCTAGCAAAGAATGTCGGAGAGATGAGGAGTAAAAGGACAAATAGACACTCGGCAGAGTTTGTAATCTGAATTGTATATATTATGTTATATTCTCTAGGATAATGTTGTTTTTTTTTACAAAAGTGAAAAGTTGCTCATGATGGGCATAATTTAGCATCTAAACCTCAAGATGAACTGAAATAACAGACAGTCGCAATGGGAAGCAGTCTAAGAGAGATATGGAAAGAGTGAGATATAATTAATTGTATGAAAATACTGTCGCTCGTTATGGGCAGGTAATAGAGGTATTTCAAGTCAATGTGGGAGTAAGTGTGTGAGTTCTCAACTCATGTAATATTTATTAAGAACTCATGGGGGCGTATGTAACGTTCCAGACGTTACAGTGTAATTATGTTAATTTTATTATGTGTAATTAATTTAGGAATTTAACGTCATGATATTTATTTGGTATGTAATTGTATTATAATTCATGTTTAATCATTTGCTCACTATCATTTCATTACTTTGTAACTACGACTTGTAAACGAGGGCTGAATATCTTCATATTCACTTAGATTCTTGCGACAGTCGGTTAAAATTAACTTGCAGTAGATTTCCTTTATCTTGCCACATCACCGAGGTTGGAGGAAGGACAAATTTAGACACCAAGTTCTGAGAAAAGCGAGCACGTGTTCAAGCGTCCTAACGTAAGCTACCGTATTTCAACCAGAATTATTCGAACTATTCACCGCCTATATTTTCAAAGGAGCGTCATGTTGCCATGGATACTGAGTGAAAGGACCAATAGAAGAACAGTTGATATCTTGTGTGGGACCCATCTACTCTAATATCTGGAATGGGGAGAGAAGTGTCATCTGATTGGACCACGGGTAGCGACCTGTAATTAGCGCGAGAGAAGGTTATAAAAGGGCATGTTGGAGCTCGTGGCTTCACTTATACTTACTTACTTTGCTCTCTACATTATTCTACGATCTTCTACGAGGCTTCTACTTGATTTTCTACTTGATTCTGCGTCTCGATACTTAGAGATTCTGAATGAGGGGTGTATAGCCACTCTCATGAGGAAGTACGTACAGCACGGCTGCAAGACCGGTTTGAACCAGTCTAAGTCAATAGATAGTTTTAATTTAGATAGAAATGAAACTTCAGAGAATATTTTCAGTAAAGTTGGAAGGATTCTTAATTGAGTATCCTCTCCATATAACCCAAGGTGGTTCTTCTAACTATGACTTAGGGCTTATCTCCAATATATGGGATAGAGCATAATAGGGAGTGTTAGTTTTGAAGTCATCTTCCAATTAGTGGTGGGTGCAATTTGCAAGGCAGGAATGGTACTGAGCTGCAGATGAAGAGATATCAAAGACGGCCGGTGATGTTCCAGCTACAAGGAGGGAAGCTTTCCAAGGACCAGCAGAACAAGACGACATGGTGAGCAGGCGAGTTAAAGATATTGCAAGTTTTCGCGAAGTAGAGTCATTCAATTTTTTATTAAATTCATTTTCTATTTTAAATTCAGTTCTCGTTAAACCGTCGTCATTTATGTTAAATATAATAAATAGTATTTTTCTAGTTCATTGTAATCCATCTGCCTTAATTAGCCTTTTGATTTCTAATTCTCCTGCTTAATGATTAGTGCACTATCACCTCACCCCTGTGATAAGAGTCTGTCCAAGCTTGATTATAAATTTTATCTTTAAGTCCTCAAATTAAAGATTGGCGCCCTTTGCTTGCTTGGTTGCATTTCTCATTTGATGATTGTTCTCCGAGAGGGGAAGTCACAAGGTGTTCTTTATTTATTTATTTATAAATAAAAAATTATTCTGTTTCAAGTGTTTTATTAAATGACAAAGCAAACACAAAGAAACATTTTATTTTTTTAAGATTTAAATAAGGATTTGAGTTCCAAGAGCAGAGCAGATTTTGTGGGCATTTCATTAACAGCTACTTCCGACTCAATAATCACTTCGGTAGTGGCATTGATTATATTCATGTTCGAACAATTGTGTTTCGACCTTTTTCTAGTATCTTGTTTTCCTGCTCCGTTGGTACTGTTTCTGACAAATTTATAATGGGAGGGTGAAATTTGTCAATCAAGTTGTTTAAATTGTTATGATTTTCTGTTTTGCTTTTGTACCCGTTTTTGTCGCATTAGCCTTAAGTGTGTTGAGATTTCTGTTAAGTACGAGCTGTTTTTGGGCTAATATTTCCTGCTCTCTTCCTGAAAATTTCTCCTTTTCTCTCAAGAAGAGAGCAGAACATATTTTAAGTTCAACATTGTGACTAACTTAATAGGTGTTCCTTATTTATTTATTTATAAATCAAAAATTATTCTATTTCAAGTGTTTTATTAAATGACAAAGCAAACACAAAGAAACATTTTATTCTTTTTCAGATTGAAATAAGGATTTGAGTTCCAAGAGCAGAGCAGATTTAAAATTTCAGCATATAGTGACTAATTTAATACATTTTATTCAATTATGATTTGAAAATTTATATTTTAAAGTCTGTAATAAATAACATAGTAAGTAAGTAAAGTTGAAACAGAAAGAAATTTTTAACAATTTCAAAGAATTATCTATAATTGTCCTGTTGATACGTATATTTGTAATAATGCACAAAGTCCAAATGTTATTGAATTTTTGGCACCGCTGAAGAAGAGAGTAGTTAGCTCTAGAAACATGTACGGTAATTAAGTTAAATAAAATATGTAAAGTACTGACAAGGCGGGAACGTGTTTTACAGAAATTTGAATATAAGTCAATACGGACAGGATTAATCAACATGGTGGAAATAATAATAATAATAATATTCTCGCCATAAAATGGAAAGAGAGAAAGGATGTGAATTTACTTTCAACTGTTGATAAGGACTTTGACTTTGATGTGAAAATTCAAAGAAAATGAGGTTGAGGAGAGGAAGTAGTGAAAAACCCCAAAGGTACTGGAAGATATACCCAGAAAATGAATGCAGTATATCGTCAAGACCAAGTCCTCGCATATTTCCCTGTAACGCGATGGACTATGCTGTATCTATTGGATATGGCTATACATTGTGTTTATGAAGGTTACTGGCAGGTGGCTGCATTATACAGAATTTTTCAGTGCATTTGCCAAGCAATTGTAGCAGAGTGTTGGTCTCCTGCCTAGGACAACAAAAGGAAGATCACCCAGTCAACACAGCCACCTGAGGCTTCAGGCAAATGTATGGGGCATTTTCCAGTGCCTATTCCTCCAACAGAAAGGAAGAAACATCCTTCTAGGCCCTGCAAAGTTTGCAAGGGTCATAAATAAGGTCCGAAGAGAGGTGGCTATGTGAAAAATGTGATATTGCTCCATTTGGAGAGCTGCTTCAAAAATTATCACACAACGATTCACTACTGAAGACTGAGAAACAGTTAATGAACAGTTAGGAATTGACTTGTGAAGTATATAGCTTTGAAATATAGCCAGTTTTTGACCAAGCGTCAATTTACAAAATTAAAACACAATTTTCTAAACTAAATAGTCTTCTGCCCCTGCAGGTTAGACTATTAGTCAGGTTCCAATGGATTATTTAAAGTATAGTTTCAGAACTTTGCTGCTTTAAAAGTGGGAAACCACAGAAAACCATCTTTGGAAGAATGGCTGAAAGAGAAGTGCAAGGATGTTCAAGGCTTTATGGTCCGAGGAAAGGTAGAAAATGCATGCAGACAAATCAATGAACCCTTTGGAGAAAGGAAAACTAGGTAAGAAAGAGTAGTGATGGGTGACACAACAGTGCTGATAAATTGGATATGGAGGAACATAGACAACAGCTTGCTGGTAATCCTATGAAACTACATTCCAACAATCGGGCTCATTTCGTATGTGCATCTTTCCCACTTTATCCAAGAAATTGCCCCTCAACAAGAGCTCAGATGGAAAGAAAATCTAGCAAAAAAACATAAAGCACAAATATGACACGAACATATCCAACACCATTATCAAGGTAAAGAAGTAGATGATAGCATTCTGGAAAAATAACATGCTGCTGATGCTGATGAAATGGGAGTCCCAATTTTGAAGTCAGAATTTGAGAAGTTTTGAAAGAACTAAGTATAAAAAAGGCACCAGGAATTGATGACATACCCTCAGAATTACCGATTGCCGTAAGAGAAACCAGCACGGTGAGGTTATTCGCTTTATTGTGCAAGATACATGGAAAAGGAGAATTGCCAAATGATTTTTGGCAAAATGATGTTTTATCTATTCCTGTGAAAGCCGCTGCTGACAAGTGTGAAAACTATCATACAAATAGTTTGGTATGTAAAGGCAACTAGTTGGAGGACATCAATTTGGCTACAGAAGAAATGTAGGAACACATGAAACAATCCTGACTTTACGTCTGATCTTAGAGGATTGAATTACCGGGCGAGTTGGCCGTACGCGTAGAGGCGCGCGGCTGTGAGCTTGCATCCGGGAGATAGGGGGTTCAAATCCCACTGTTGGCAGCCCTGAAGATGGTTTACCGTGGTTTCCCATTTTCACACCAGGCAAATGCTGGGGCTGTACCTTAATTAAGGCCACGGCAGCTTCCTTCCAACTCCTAGGCCATTCCTATCCCATCGTCGCCATAAGACCTATCTGTGTCGGTGCGACGTTAAGACCCTAGCAAAAAAAAGCATTGAATTAAGAGGGACCGGCACACATACATATTACCCGTAGAAAAACAAAAGACATTCATTATCAGATACCGAGAAAGAAGAACAATTTACAATATGCAAAACATCAGTCTGCTGTGATAAGAATCGAAGACATTGAGAAAGCAGCAGTATTCCTTAACAGAGTCAGGCAGGACTGGAGGTTCCCCCTCCTTCACAATGTTTATATAGAAGAAAGAAGCAGTAAAGAAAATCAAAGAGGAATGTGTAAAGAGTATCGCAATGAAAGGAGAGGAAATCAAATCTCTCAAGTTTGCACATGATATTGTTTTTTATCTCAGTTTGCAGAAGATCTGGAGAAATTGTTGAATGGTACAGGCAGAGTCTGGGGGAAAGAGTACAAGACCAAAATAAATAAAACCCAAAAAAAAAGTAATGGAGTGCAGTAGGAAAAAAGTCAGCTGACGGAGGAAAAATGAGATTAGGATATGAACTTCTACAGGTAGCAGATGAATATTGTTACTTGGGTAATAAATAAACTAAGGACAGCCAAAGTAATGAGGACGTAAAATGCAGATTACAGTCTAGCACAAGCAAGGAAGGCCATTCTTCAGAAAACAAATTTGCACCTTTCAAACAGTGATAAACGGATTACTTAGATGTTTTTGAACACATCTGCCTGAAGCTAGGTGTTGTATGGAAGAAAAACATGGATGCTAACTAGCTCAGGAAAAAAAGGGTAGAAGCTCCTTAAATAGTGTTAAAAATGAATGCGGTAGTGAGTTGTGTAGATTGAATCATGAACGAAAGGTACAGAATTAAATTGGTAATATCGGTAAATTTGACAAGAAGTGATAGAATGATAGGACATATCTTAAGACACCCAGGACTTGTTCAGTTGGTTTTTGACAGAATTGTGGTCAGTAAGAGCATTAGGGGTAGAACAAGATATGAATATGACAAGCAGGCCAGAAGAGATGTAGGATGTAGTAGTTATCTAGAGATGAAAAAGACACGACAGGATAGGGGCACATGAAGTGCTGCATCACATCAGTCTTTGGACTGGTGACTCTCAAACAATAACATATGAGAAATTGTATCCTGGTTAACAGAGACTGCAATTTGTTTCCAAGAGGACATGCTGAGAACCCGGTTATATTCATTAATCAAGATGAAAGAGCCAGTCCAGTACACTTATAAAGTAGACTGTATTTAAGCCAAACATGGTCATACTGTATTACACCTTTCTCCATATCACCCAGTATTGAATCCCATTAAGTTGATATGGTCAAGTGTCAAGAATGGCATTTCTGAACAAAATGTGATGTACAGATTGGAAGCATTTCTATAATATATGGTGAACAAATTGTTTCTATTACAAATGAGGACTGGAAGTAAAATTTGCGAGCATGTAAATAAATTTGAACATCAGTAATTTCAAATTAAGGTTTATTTGATTATGGTAAACATAAACATGGGAAGTGAATTGGGTAGAAATAGTGAGTGATGGAAGCTATACTGAAACCGCAAGAGAAAGTGGTAATAAAATGACAATGCCAGCGGAAGTGAAATAGGCATGAATAGAGAATATGATGAAGCAGTGGGAGGGGCATTCTCTAAGAGATTTAGTATGCCTAGATATAGTGACAGTGATCTTCTATCAAGTGATTAACATACTGAGTTATGTGTAATGTGCTGTTATATGTGTAATTATTGGAAGGATTTGTGAAAGGCTTCTTAACAGGAATACTATGATTTTATGATGAAATTGTACATTTCATAAGGCATGCATTGTACAATATCCTCTTATACTCTCCTGTGTATGCTCGAACCTAGTCCTTGTCACCTTCCACTACAGCGCACTTCCCGTCCTGCACTTAAATGAATGTTCCCCACAATTTGCGAAAGCTGTACCCAAAGATTGTGACTCAGTCCTCAACACAACAAAGGTATAGAAAAGAAACCTACACCATTAGGAAACCTCCTGATGTGTAACATACAGGCAGACAGGGTAAAAAGTATGGTAAATCTAGAGAGTAACATAGGACCATTGTGCTGAAACCAAATGCTGGAGAAACCAGAGACTATCTTCATTAGCATGTGGCAACTCCTATCCTGATACGATCACAGAATCAAGCTCTTAAAGAGGATAACAAAACGCTGTATCCTCTCTTTCCTACTAAATACTGTAGAGGCCTATATATTTTATAATCCACAGAAAAGAGAATCCAAACTTTCAAGATGTGGATATATAATGGCAAATTGTGTAATTCCTGTGGGTTATTTTCATGTCGCACCAATGGAGATAGATCTTATGCCGACAAAACGGTAGGAAACGGCTAGGAGTAGAAAAGGAAGCAGCCATGGCCTCAATTAAGGTACAGCCCTAGCATATTAATGATAAGAAAATGGGAAATAAAAACCACCTTCAAGGCTGCCGACAGTGGGCTACCCCACACACCTGAGCTTATCAAGACAATTTAACTCAAGAGGCTGAAATACACATATCGCATTATGAGGACTCCTAAAAAGGGCAGTCAGTTACAAGTAATATTTAGAGGAAAAAATTTAGGCAGAAGAGGACTTAAAGAAGACGGACATCTCAGATCAATATTTTGAAGAATCTTCAAAATATCTGCTCAAAAATGAGGTTTTGCTCAATTAAGTCTATTCAGCAGTGTGTTAGATTTTCCATTATCAGAAAAATGACATCAAAATATTGGATTACTTCAAATGTGTTCACCTGTGTTTCTGTTGGCAATGCCAACTCTGATTTTGGTTCTTCTTTCAAATGCATCTCTTCTGATATAATTTTGTAATTGTCATGTGGAAAAGTTAATATATTAGGCAAATTTTTCAGACACATCTGGAAATGTATTTATATATGAGTGGGCTTAACAATTCATCATTTCCTAGTAAATAAGAGAGTTTCAGTTTCAAATCTTCATTATCATTTATCAGAAAATCTCCATGTTGTGTATCCATAAAAGCATGACAACTATGAGACCTTCAGGAGTGGAGGATAAATGCTCAGATTTAATTTTGAAGAGTAGAACAATTATATAAAATTAAACATTTTAAAATAACATCGAGTGATCAGGAAAATGTACAGACATAGGCCTACTTACAATAATCTGCTCATTATAAAGAAACCAATACTGTAATATTAAGAACTTCACAATTTATCACTGTTATCTTTCACAGCCTGTACCAACAAATACAGCTCATCAGGAAAATGTATCTTCCATATTTCCTCTTCTATATGAAGTGCTCAGCTTGAAAGCAGGGAGGATCCTCAATAGCCCTACCATCAGCTGCCATAGAGAGCTAGGTGTCACTGAGGAGGCAAACTAAGGAAATGAAGAGTAAGGTAGCTTTCCATTGCGTTCCTCCTCCAGCCAGACAGTGCTGTTACATACCAGTCTCTCATGAGCACGGTACTGCACACACAGACCAGCTATTTCACACCTTTTCCTATAGGATCTGGCTGTATTAGGAATGGTGTTATCCATACTGCTCATATCTCAGTGACTTTCATATCATAAGAGCCAACGATGAGACTGAGACCCAAAATACAAGTGACAAACTTGTTCTGGGCCAATCCAGAAGACAACAGGTATTGAGCACACAGTATCTCACCAGAAATGTAATAGGGCAGGCCACCTCATATGGAAGTCATAAGCCCTAAACAATTTAAACCATACCCTATAGGTTATCTACAATATCATAGAGGGCCTGTATGCCTGACATCAGTGCTCCTTGTGCAGGTATGAGTACATATGGTCAGCTGACAGGGATATTGCAACTTGCTTTACATTGCACCAGTACAGAGAGGTCTTTTGGCGATGATGGGATAGGAAAGGGCTAGGAGTGGAAAGGAAGTGACTGTGGCCCTAATTATGATATATCCCCAGAATATGCCTGGGATGACAACAAGAAATCACAGAAAGCTGGGCAGCCAACAGTGGGTTCGACCCACTATTTCCCGAATACAAGCTCATAACTGTATGACCCTAACCGCATGGCCACATGATATATTGTGCATTGTGACAGGACTTCGTACGTATTGAGAAGCAAAAGGTCAGATTGTTGTCTCAAGAATGCCAGCCCTATGTTCAGCATATGCCTGGACAAATCAGTGTAACTAATCCAAGGACACATTTTGTTTTAAATAAGTGTTACTGGATTCAATTCCTGCTAGTTAATAAACCCATTTTAATACTTTAACAGAGGAAGTACTGTGAGACAGAGTTATTATCAATTTGATCATGTTACTGATTTCCTTTTTAAAACCAAGGAATTAACTCAACAATGGGTTGTGAGGATGAAAGGAGACAAATTGTATCCCACCCAACAGAGTCATTTAGGCTGTGCATACTTTGAAGTTAAGTACATGTATCAAATGACCAGTGGCTATTACTGCCAAACATGGCATGGTTATAAGCATTTTATTTTTCCTCATATTCGCAAACAAGGAAAATATTGTGCTCACTGCCAATAAAACATAACGAGAACCCAACAGAGGCAACTTGTTAAAATTTAAGTTGATATTGTGTAACACTCCAAACATGCAAATACTGCACATATTTAATTGATTTAGTGGTATATTTTACACACTATTAAGTTAAAAGAAGATACATGATGGTTCAACCCTTTAATACTATTAAAAGAAGAAAGGTAATGTTTACATTCCTATTTAATTATAACTGGTACCGGTTTCGACCATTATTCTTGGTCATCATCAGCCGATCACAAATACGTATAAAAGACAATGCCCAGGCAAATAAAATGTGAAGTATACATAATTCATTCAGTAGCTGTTTGTGAAGCACTAAAAAACTTTAGGGAGCACTGAGTGTTGAAATTTCAGTCAATCACGAAAAAGAATAGAAGACAATGAATAGAGTCTACGTAAATGTAGTATGGAGCAAGTTCTTTAAGAGTAGCAAGACATATGTGCGGATCGGCACTGTGCTTCATGAACTACAACTAAAAATACATGTTTCATCCTAGACTTCTCCATAACATTGAAAGTCCAACACACAGTGCTCCCTAAAGTGTTTTAGTGCTTCACAAACAGCAACTGATGGAATTATTTAAACTTCACATTTTATTTGCCAGTGCATTGTCTTTTACACTTACTTGTGATCGGCTGATGATGACCAGGAATAACGGTCGAAACCGGTACCAATTATAATTAAGTAGGAATGTAAAAATTACATTTCTTATTTTAATAGTATTGAAAGGTTGAACCACCATATATCTTCTTTTAATAGTGTGTAAAATATACCTCTAAATCAAGTAAATATGTGCAGTACTTGAATCTTTTGCAGTGTTACATAATATAAGCTTCATATCCATACTGGCAGTACTGAATTATTCACCTACTGGGCTTCATTACATCCTTCTAATCAACACTAACTTCAGGCCAACTTCACTGATAACTTAAGGCCATGCTGCCAACGGGGGAAAACACAGACACTGCACTAATGCAATTCATATCTTGTATTGAATATGAGGATCCAATGGAGTCCATTAAAGATATAATTTCTTTGTAGTGCACAAGCACTGACACATGTGGACTGGCTCAGTGTAATGAGTCTACATGAAACATGTCCTTTTCTTATCATCAAGGTTGTGATCCACAGTATGGAAGATATGACACATTTATCATCCTTTGCCTCAGTGCTTAGACATTCAAGTTTTTCTATAGGGGTCAGTTCAAAAAATATGCAACAGAGCATGTTAGTAGTAGTAGTAGCAGCAGCATTATTATCAATATTTGGAATGACTAAATTAAGATGAGAAGGATCATTCATTCAAAATCTTGTTTCATTCTTATTCTAATAGCAAGACTCATCCTTAATGGGGCTGACTGATCGAAAACACCATCAAGGTGGTGAACTAAAAGTGAACCAACACTCATTTTTGTATATCACGTAATAACGCAATAAATGATTTTATGTAAGAATGCATTTAGTGTTTTGTACTGCATAAAGAACAGAGGTATCTTCTGGATAACTTCAGAACTTGCTGCCTATAGTGGCAAACACGGACACTGTGCTAATGCCGTTGTTATCCATGAGCACGTTATGAAATGTCCAGTTACAGGAATAGATACATACATACATACTCATTATAGACTGTTATTCTTTTTGGTGTTCAGTCTGCAAGCTGCTGTGAATGTAATTATCACCACTACAATTTCCTACTTCTAACTAGTTCTATATCTCTTATCTATTCATGTGAAACAGTCCAATCATCATCGCCTTGGTCTCCCTGTATTCTTCTTACCCTCCATGACCGACTCCATCATTCTACTAGTTAACCTATCCTGCCCCATTCATCTCACATGACTGCACCACAATTCCCTCCATGACTACAGCTCCATCCATTGCATTCAATCCTAACTTAGCTTTTATTTCTTCATAACAAGTACCCTACTGCCATTGTTCACACCTCTTTTTACCGACAATCATTCTTGCTACTTTCATGCCTGTTACTTCTAAGTTGTGAATAAGTTATCCTGTGTCTACCGAGCTTTCACTCCCGTATGGCAAAGTTGGTCTAAAAACACATCTATGTAAAGATAGTTTCGTCCAGGAACTGACTTCATTCTTCCAGAATGCTGTTGATTGCAGCTGTGAGCAGACTGCATTAGCTTGATTCAATTTCACTTACTATATTACCAGCCTGGAAGAGCCCACATCCTAAAAATTTGAAATATCTACCTGTTCCAACTTCGTTTCCCCAATCTGACATTCATTTACCTTGGATGTCTTACCTACTGACATCAATTTAGTCTTAGAAAGGCTAATTTTCATATCATACTCATTTTACCTATTTTCAAGTTACAAGACAGTAGACTGCAGGCTTCAGGCAAAATCTGCCATTAAGCTAAAGTTGTCAGCATATGCCAGATTGCTTACTAAATTTTCACCTTACTGAATCCCTTCCTGCCAATTTATACCTTTTAGCAGATGATCTATGTAAAATACGAACAACAAAGATTTTTCAAAATTCTGGCAAATACAGAAAATACATACCTGACAGTTCCTTTGTGGTCCGAAACCACACTGCTTTTCGTCCTACTTCCTCTGAAACACTGACCTCACCTCCCTTCCCCGTTGCCAGTAAACACCTTGGCTGGTATACTGATTATTAAGATACCTTGATAATTGATGCAATCCTTCCTCTTTGCTTGCTTATAGGTAGGTGCAAATACAGCTTCCACCCAATCTGAAGGTACCTTACGAACACTCCATGATAATCTTACTTTATGAAGCCATTTCAACCCTCCCTTCCCACTATACTTCACCATTTCAGGACAAATTTGATTTATTCGTGCTGCTTGATGACAATGGAGCATATCTACCATCCTTTCCAATACCTTAAGAATAATTTCACCAACATCATTGCCCTCTTGACACAAGAGTTCAGAAACAATAAGGACTGCAAGTAATATATGACACAGCAATGTTGCAGAAAAAAGACTGTGTACTATGACTGTGAAAATTATTTGTGTGAATTAATTTGATGAGTATGATGCTGAACTGCAAGAATGGGCTAAATATGGTATTGCTGAAGAGAGAAATTATGAAGGGGCTAGACGTAAAGGTTACATTCTACTTCATCAGGTTGTATTTAAGGATAATGCAACGATGTGAATTAGACCCACATTCGACACATCCAGTATAAGGAAGAGGGAGTTGTCACTGAATTACTGTATGACAAAGGTCCAAACTTAATTGAAATTCCCTCTCTTCTGTTCAGGTTTAGAGAGAGGCCAGTAGGTGTTAGAATATTACACATTGGCACTCGCACATCACTGCTGCACTTGCGTGAAAGATTTTCAGTTATACAAGGACGAAGGAGAAGCCAGACAGACCATGCTGTCAAGATGTGAGATAAAAAATGGCACCAAGCTAAGAAGGTGGATGTTGATTCTGGAACTCTATTGGAAAACACGATAAAATATGCTGTGGTATTTGAGGCGACAGGTGTAGACCTTGCTGGACTCTTGTCACAGAAAGTAAAAAAGGAAGGCGTGAATTATGATCTTAACATGTGCTGTGTATACGCAGTGCACTTGGATCTTGTAAGCAATTTCATAACGAATGGATTTTTACTGAGTTTTCGATGGTTCATTACTCGATGGGAAAGACCAAAATTGTCTACAACAATAGAACAAATTTCACTGGTACAGATAACTTGTTTTGATAGATAGATAAAGCCTTTATTTTCTGTGGCGAAGTTAGGGCTCTTGGCCCTTTCTTACACTTAAGCACACACATATTGTTATTATTCCATACAATGACATTGATTAACTTTACCAAGAACTACAAATAACACTAATTTTTAAGACAAAATATGAATATATACACGCAAAGAAGAAAGAAAGAAAAAGTAACTGCTTACATAATACAGGTTTGAAAAAAAAATTCAATACACGAGGAATAGAAAAATTCCAGCACTTTCTGGCTAAAGTTTAAGGACTGTAATTTGGGAAGAAGCAACCTAGGATCAACAGTATCAAATGCGCTACTGAAATCTAAAAGAGGAAGTATTGTCACTTTTTTTTGTTGTCCATTGCATATCTAATGTCATCTGTCACTTTCAGCAGAGCTGTCATGGTACTATGTTTTTTCTTAAAGCCTGATTGGTAACAGTCGAGTAAAGCATATTTATGAAAGTACGTAAGGATTTGCTCATGTACCAGGCGTTCCAGCACTTTGGACAGGATAGAAACTGGTCGGTAATCTGAAGGGATACTGGGTCCATACTTTTTTGGGATTTGGACGATGAGGGCATCCTTCCACACCGTAATGAAAACTCTCTGGGTTAAACAATAGTTAATAATGCGTGTTACGATCGGCAGAATGGCGCCAATGATATATTTGTAGAAGGACAGTGGTATGCCGCTGTGTCCAGCAGCATTTGATCTGAGAGAATACATAACTCGTTTTACGTCATTTCTACCAACCTCTTTAAACACAAATGTATCTTGAATTGGCATAAAATGAACATTATTATTATTATTATTATTATTATTATTATTATTATTATTATTATTATTATTACTGTTATAAAATTATTATTATTACTTGTACAGTTATGAAAATTATTATTATTATTATTATTTTATTATTATTATTATTTGCTCTTACAGTGGATTCGGCAGACGTGAAGTGTAAATTTAAGTCATCAAGGGATACATTCAGCGCCTGCTTTAATAACTTTCGACCTATACCCATCGTTCGTAATTGTTTTCATACTTCTGTCGAAATCTTGCATTTCGATACTTGACATATGTGTTTATATTTACTGTTTCTGATTAACTGTTTAACCCTGTTGCGGAGAACGCGGTAATTTTCAAAGTCATTAGCATTACCCATTCGTTTAAACCTTCTGTACCATGAGTCACACTTTGCCATTTCTGATTTAATCTCACTAGTCAACCACGGAGAAGGTGGTCGAGTTACCCGGATCTCTTTCTTGGGAGCAAATCTGTCATACAGATACAGATACTATACACGAGATCAGATAGTTTATTTATTTTTACGTCAATATCATCCGTGTGTAAAATATCGTTCCACGGCAGATAATATGCTTCGTGTCGTATTCTTCCCTTGTCCAGATTTTTTATATCCCTGCGTGTTATATATTTAGTTTCGTATTTTGGCATCTTTAATGAATAGCAGACATATATTAGATCATGGGTAGAAATACCTGGCACTGCAAGCTGTCCGTGTTTTAAAACTTTCTGAGTATTGTTAGATATGATCAAGTCAACCAAAGTATGAGTCATCCGGTTTACTGTATGTAGATGATTAGTAGCATTTAGAGGTAGGATGTTCAGGTCTAAGCTAAAGAACATATTTTGTAAATGTAATGAGTCGTTTGTCACAGTCAGCAGATTTGTATTAAAATCTCAAAGTATAATTATATTTTCGTACAGTGGAATTAACTTGGCTAAGCATATTTATGTCTTACGTCTGGGGGTTTATAAACTACTCCGATCAGTACTTTTTGATTGTTAGCCAAAACTTCTATAAACATAAACTCACGTCGATTGGGAATTGCCTGGTCTGAAGTAGCCACTATTTTACTTTTGAGATCATTACGACAGTATATAGCACACCCTCCCCCTATACGTTTTCTTCGGTCTAGACGATGTAAAGTCATGTTATTTAATTCAACAAGGCCTGAGTTTAGTGAGGGTTGTAACCAAGTCTCAGTTACACATATCCAGTGAAAGGTATTACTATCATGAAAGAGTGATTGTATTTCGTTAATGTGAGCCATTAACGATTGCGCGTTAATATGACAACACTGTAGGGCTCGCCGATATCTTGAAAGACTTTCCCTGAGAATGTTTCCCACTGACGCTGTTGAAGGGTAGGGTGAGGGGGGCGACTGGGGAGGGGGTGGGAGCGGGTCACTGGCATCAAGGTCACTACAATCGGTAGAAATAACACTCGTAATATGACTAGCCATTATCTAGGAAATACTTCTGCTTACTCACCTTGTTTTCTCCACAAGTACTTCCAGGGGCACAATCACATTCACTCACACACATACACGCACATTTACTTAAAACTACATCATCATGCATTAATGCCATCTCAGTAATGGGTCAGTATCAATGCTCACTCGTGTTTTACATTAAACTAACAAGTTGTACCATTGTAGTAATTAACACCTTTCGTCCATTGTCACATAGCACAACAATGCGACCGTCTTGGCTCCAGACACGATTGAAGCCAAAGTGATCTCGTGCACGATTTAAAATGTTTTCCTGGTACCCGTGAGCGATTCCGTCAGGAGAAGGTGCATGCGTTTTAGCCGACGTTTAGCCCTCCAAATGCGGTCACGATTCTAGTACCGCAGGAACTTAATAATCAAAGGGCGTTTACCCGTGGCAACCACATCAGCCGTTGTTCGCTTCGGAACACCTAGGCGATGGCAACGGTCAATGTCTGACATATTAAACTCGATATCCACTTTTTCTTTAATAGTTGATAATACTTTAGCGTACACGTTTTCACCTGGTGCTTCCGGGACGCCATGCAAAATTAGACAGTTTTGGCGGCTGTATTGTTCCGCTTCGTCCATCCGTTCACTTTGCTCGTTCACTTTTCCTCAATTTTTAAAATATTGCTTTTTTTATGTATTTCATTTCACCAGACATGTTCTCTTGAAACGC
The DNA here is from genome assembly GCF_040414725.1 of Anabrus simplex. Lineage (NCBI taxonomy): Eukaryota > Metazoa > Arthropoda > Insecta > Orthoptera > Tettigoniidae > Anabrus > Anabrus simplex. The sequence continues at coordinate 84,995,634 of NC_090274.1, read as the reverse complement.
ACGGAACTTCTCCTCCAGCCGCTGTAGTTTCTCCTCCCGGTTGGCGCTGCTGGTCGCCTCCTTGAGTTGGGCGCGAAAATGCTGCATTGCATCTTCAATTGCCGATACCTTTTGAACTACATCCCGTAGCATCATGTTTTTGTCAGTATTGGACGGTGATTATTAAAACTATGGAGATTGGGTCACGAATGGCACTTAGTTGCTGTTTATCTTGCAGATTTACGAGTTTGCCTTGACACACACTTTACACTATGACTCAGCTCTCCACCATCTTGTAATTGATAAACTGTCGACTAAAACCACACAGAAAGAGAGTCCACAATGCAGCGAATAGAGTAAAGCATTAGCCACGCCAAAGCAGGCTGGTGGGGTGGTTGGTGGCAAAGTCTGATTCAGATAGTAGAGAGAAATTTGAGATGTGTCCTCGGGAGAGCTTCACTGTGTTGCGATGAGATGACGACACTACTGTGTGAGTGTGAAGCCGTCATTAATTCCCGTCCTCTTAGCTACTTGCCTGAGAAGCCTGAAGATCTCAACCAACTTTCACCTTCAAGTATTTTGCAAGGCGATGTCTGCATGGGAATACCATATTTAGATCAACTGGATTCTGTGAAGTTGTCAAAGAGATGTTGATTTCTACTACAGTTGCAACAAGATTTTGAGAAGAGTAACTTACCTAAGTCAGTTGATCAAGAAGAAGAATAAAATGTCTATAAAAACTGGAGGAGACGTGGTGCTGGTTGCAGCTGATGGAAGAAGTGGATTGAATGGCCATTAACACGGGTGCTAGAAGTGTATCGTGGGAAAAAGTTGGAAACAGTGTCACGTGAGGTGACTAGTCCACATCAGTGACTTCTGAAACTGTGAAGGAGAATGCTAATGACTGCCCCAGTAGCTTTCACTCTCATAAACAGTCTGACTCATCACTCCTCAAACTGGTATTATGACAGCACTTCTACCGTTTCATATGAATATAAAAACGGATTAAATCTGAGTAATTTACAATGAATGTGAAGTTCCTCACAGGTAAAAAGAAAGTTTCTCACAGGCTATGTGCTTTAGGAATTAAGACTGTAGGGCATTCTGAAAATATATCTCCATCATTAATCCTCCTATCAAAATAGTGTACATGAGCAGAAAGTTCTACAAGCAGATTTCCTCTAAGATTGGTAGATTTCAAATACGGATGGCCATGTATATTTTTGGGAGAGTAAAATTACTGTTGCAGTCTTCACATAAATCCCCAGTCAATTCATAGATGTTGAAATGATACTGAACTTAAAAACTACCCATGGATAAGAGGATTCTAAATGTGGGTTAAAATACATCCAGTAGTTTTTCAGTTACAAGAACTCAAACAACAACAAAAAAGAAAGGCACAACCCCTAAGCTAAAAAATATTTAGGTACATTATTACACCTGAAATGGATAACTAAAAGAAAATGCTGCCAAAATAATCAATATATAGATTCACAGTTGTTACATTTTTTTGATATAGATTACAGTCAGTACTAATATGCATGGCTTATCAGTCCATGGACTAGATTGATGCAGATTTCCATTTCAATTTATCCAGTCCTACCGGCTTCTTCTCTATCCAGTGCAGTGTTATCCGAGAAATTTTGTCAGCCGGGTATACGGAATGAGTGGCTACATAGGGAATACTACACATTAAAATGGATATGAAAATTTTTTAATTTATACCCCTCATGGCATCCGTATTAACAGTAACTGCAAAATTGAACTATTTTTAGTATTTTTACCCTAAATTAGACAACAGAGAATTTTGAACTTCTAGTGTTCTATTGCTCATTCATAATCGTTCAATTTCTGGGATTACTATTCAATTCCTATGGAATGCCATACGGGTTTGTGACATCATTCAAAACCGCTAAACAACTAAACTCTGATGTAATTATGCTGAAAATAATGATTGATCATTTAATTAAACAGTGCATTTCTTTATGTTAGCTGGGCAGTCAGTGAACATGGCAGGTCACTTCACCCATTAAGAGGTCTTAGGGATAGCATTGTAGTTGAAGTAATATTTACTACAATTCTTTTATCATATTAACATCATGGCATGCCCTATCACTCTAAGCCTCTAGATTTGCTCCTAAACTAAATTAATGAAACTCTGCAGGAATTTGTTTCTAAAAAGATAACAGGTTGTTATAACATTCCTTCAATTGTGGTAGATTTCATAGAACATTAATAAAGCTGGACTCGTGGTGTAGGGAGCACTCCTGTCACCTGGCGGCCCCAGGTTCGATTCCCAACTGGGTCGGGGGTTTCCAATTTTAAATGAATAATATCCCTGGCCTGGGGACTGGGGTTTGTGTCATCCTTAAAATCCTTTCCTTACATTCAACACTCTACACTGACTCCATTCCAATTATATGCAGGTTCATATTAGATGGTGCAATTAGGGGCGAAGATCTCGACAGTTCGATGCCCCAAACAAAGAGCATTAAAAATAATAAATAAAGCTGTTGCAGTACCTATAGCCACACAATCAGATCAGGTGATACCAGTGTTGTTACATCATGGTATAAAAAGAGGTGGTCAACTATTTTGCCATTAACTGGTTTTTAAATACGGTATAAGGTGACTTTTTCACTTCAATGGAGTACTTAACCATCTCACTATCCACATGAGTGCTGTAAATTCCTCACCCTAACAGGGAATAAGTACAGTATTCCTCTAGATTTATCCCTCTGTGCAATCTCAAAAGCAACACTTTAGGAAGCTTTAAGGGTATTGTCATAGTGAAAAATCCAATTATCAAAGTTGACCATCAATAATATAAAAAGTTTTCAATCAGGAGAAAAGATGAGTAAAAATCACTAATTTAAATCTGTTCGTGCCAAAGAGGGTAATATAGAATTATCAATACCACATTAATGGTCACAATCCACTCATAATTTTAGGCAAAAAAGAAGTGAGCAGTCAAAATCAGTAATCATGAACAATATCACAAAGGTCACTCGAGTAGTTTTACCAAATGAAAAAAGTCCATAGCACTGATAGGATCCAGAATCAGCACTAAATTTCAGGTACTGATATCTCAAACTCATTGGAAATCTTACTGGGGCCTTGTAGGTAAGATAAACGTGCTCATTCTTTAAAGAATAGGGCCTGCTCAGTTAATTTACACTGAAAATAATAAGTGTTATGTAACTAATCATGAAACTATCCATGGGGAAAAATAATGAAAACAAGGTTCCAATGCCAACAACTATCTACTATTTCCAATAACAATGAATGACATCCAGCACATAATATACTACGGGTGATGGTTTGGTCTGCCCTCTCAATATATTATGTTTCTAATTTTGTAAAATTATTTCACTCGTACATGTATCAGGAGCCTCAACTCACTTCATCAACAATTTCCACATCATATATAAATATTCCCCATATCATAGGATCTAACATTATTCATCTATGAATAAGATGTCATCAATATATACCATTATTTTTAACACATACACACTTAATGACCGTATCTTGATAATGATTGTTGTAATGGAACCATTTTAACCTGAATGGAACACTTTAGAACATTTATGAAAGGTTCAACTGGTTATACTTATGTTATGTTACACTTTAGTACATGTATTAAAATGCCAGAATGTTTCCTCAGAAAAACTGATCAGTGATACAATGTTTCTTGCTACTGTTTGTTCTGTCATACCCCACATAAGCGTAGACCTACCAAAATTAATATTTTTGCCTTGTTATTCTTAGAATGCTTTCTAGAATGAACTTGTTTACCATTGAATTATTTGACTCCTTAAGATCTAAATGAGCAATTCATTATATCAGGTCAGATGGAATCTTTCTATGTTTGTGTTGGACTGGAATTTCGACGGAGAGGATCAAACCTCGCATCATGTCCTTGAATTCGTGGCTATTATATGCTCTTCTTATTGTAAATTATTGATGCAGAGGAAGACTACCCACTCACCAGCCTAATACTTATTGATTCTGTCATGCAAACTAGCTTTAAAGGTTTCGAAACACTAAGATGACGGAAATCATTTCCACAAGAGGCTAATGTATTTGAGCATTTTTAATACCATCGGGGTGATAAAGGATTTAATATGCAAAATCGAAATCAGAAGGCAAGACCTCCACAACATAAGCTACTAAGACTGCCATTTTTCCTGACAAGAGCTACAAAGCAAAGAGAGATGTAGAGAAACCCACTTCTTCAGCTTTAACGCATGCTCTGCCAAATAAAAGATGCATACCCGTAAATTCTGCATTCGTGTAATCATTTGCTAGGGTCTTTACGTCGCACCGACACAGATAGGTCTTATGGCGACGATGGGATAGGAAAGGCCTAGGAGTTGGAAGGAAGCGGCCGTGGCCTTAATTAAGGCACAGCCCCAGCATTTGCCTGGTGTGAAAGTGGGAAACCACGGAAAACCATCTTCAGGGCTGCCGATAGTGGGATTCGAACCTACTATCTCCCGGATGCAAGCTCACAGCCGCGTGCCTCTACGCGCACGGCCAACTCGCCCGGTTTCGTGTAATCATAAAAATATACTTAATCAATTTGAGATTAATATGCAAATATATACGTGCATTAAGAATAGACAGGAAGTAACTCATATATCTCCCGAACATCAGATAAAAGTAGAGTTATGTAACCATTCAAACTCAGACGACTGCTAAGGGTTTAATGGTAGTCACTATAAAGTTACCTAGAATCATACTTACGCATGGAGTATTTGATGTTTCCTCACAGCAGATTGGTTCCTCTTTGATATTCATTTCCAAGTCCATTGTAAATAGCGCGTGAAGGTATAGGCGATTTTGAGATGTAAATTACTTCCACAGATCTTTCACTGAAACATGAGCGAAAAACACTATTATTGCTGTTTTGTAGTCAAGTCTGTAACTTTAGGTGACTGTTGATATTGTGCTCATAGCCACAGGGCCTCCAGTTTTACCTGGAAACTGAACCTCAGTGATAAACATTTTCAATGAAAGAACATCCCACACCCACAGAATGGGATTACTTTGCACACCCCTTGTGAAAAGCCTGTGACTATACAACTTACATATCACCCACTACACTGGGAATCCAATCACTTGTTTGATGTACCTTCTTTTTTTACGATATGTTTACATCACACTGACACAGATAGGACTTATGGCATTACAGCTAGGAGTAGGAAGCAAGTGGATTTGGCATTGAGTAAGGTAGATTCCCAGCATTTCTTTGGTGCAAAAATGGGAAAACACAGAAAACTGACCCTTGGGCTGTGACTTCCTTCCCATTCCTAGCCAATTCCTATCCCATGATTACCAAAAGTCCTATCTGTGCCAGTGCAATGTAAAGCCAATTGTAAGAAAAAAGAAGAAATCTTACAACCAAACCTTCGAAACTATTCATTTCTTGCTCAAATTGCAGGGCAAGATAAGCATTTAGCCATTGTGAAGACACAATCCCCGTGCCCTGTCCCCCCGCTGGCTCTACTGGCCGTGTACATTTTGTATTGCTCAATATAAACATCACTCTCTTTTCACTAGAGTTCAGATACAATATAAAATTTGAAAGTCACTAATGGGAATGTTCTGATATAGTACCTTCAATTTTTGCTTTCAATCCACGAACCTTAGGATAGTAAGTGGTGGGCCCAGCCTTATTCATAACACTTACAAATTATGCAAATCATCCTGGATGTTAATGATAATTGTGGGTAAGCCCTGCGCATTATATATTTTATCAAGCCCGTTTCTTACACAGCTATAGCCATAGTTCTTCTCTCGACGCACAGTACTCACCTGGGCTAGCGCCCCTTTAAGAACTACCATGCAATATGTTGAATTCAGTAGTAGTTTAGCCAGATTCCTTATTGATCAAACAAATGATTTGATAGAAGATAGCCATGTACTCATTGGCAACTTTATCCAAAAAGTTGGAACCATTACTGATTATGCTATAATATATACTGTATGTCCATTACAACAAAAAGTTTCGAACTGGCTATGAAGTCCTTCAAAATTACTTTAATGAGCATACATGAATAAGAATGCTTCTAGAACTGATTGTTAATAATGGTTTGTTAGAAGTAGTAAATGGCATTTGTGAACTGTATCACCGCCATCTACTAATTGTTACAAAACGTTAAACAATGGATGACGGAAAACCCCATTATTCCAACGAGAAGTACTGCATGTAGTCACACCATTTACTCCTCAAATCAAATGTGAATATATACAACATGGTACTGAACCTGGTATTCAACGCGCAATGCTAGCATTGGCTCTGAAATAGTTCTGAATATATTTAGAAGAGCATGAATTCAGAACTCACAGTTCAGAAGCAGTTCTGAATTTCTGTCGGAAGAGCATGAACACTGGCACCAAAAAAATATTGTCACAGACACCTTTTCACATATAATATAATTGTATGAATACTAAGAACATTATGTGTATACCATTAACCTTTAATTTTTCTAAACACAACATAACACATGTAATCTATTAAGTTAGGGTTTTCTCCCACTCAAGAAAGTACTGGCACACTTTTCGTCATTTTATTTGAGCTTTGCAGACAGCAACTACGTGTACCAGATTTGTGCAATTGGAGATGACGAACAGTTGAGCCGCTTGCTCGACGCCAGTGTATGGGTCAATCACTTGTCACAATGAATCTGAACATAAAGGAGTATTCCATGTCATTCTGCATCAAGGTGCTTTTCTTACATTTGCAAGGTAATAGTTTCCGTGAAATTGGTAAAGAACTTTCTGTTACTTATTCAACAGTGCGGGCAATCATCAACAAGTCTCAGGAGACTGGTACAACAGACAATAAACGCAGACCTGGACGTCCAAGAGCTCTTACATGTATGGAGTGTCGAGGCATAATTCGTCTTGCTCTAAAAGTGTCCTTTAAAATACAAGGTCGATTGTATCGGACATCCAGTCAAGCCCCAACAAACAAGTCAGTTCTCAAACTATTATGAATGTTTTGAATGCAGCTGATATTCATGGGTGATCTCCCAGAAAGAAACCATTTATCCTGGAAATTAACCGAAGAAATTACTTCCAGTTCGCCAAAGATTATGTCAAAAATTCAATTGAATTTTGGAATTTTGTAATATTTTTTGATGAATCCAAGTTTTAACTTGTTTGGGTCTGATGGAAATGTAGATGTGTGGGGCAAACCAAATGCAGAACTCCAATCACAACATGACCTACCTACAGTAAAACATGGGGAAGGAAGTATAGTGGTTTGGGGATGCATGGGAATTTCTGATCTTGATGACTTAGCAATTATTGAAGGGGTCATGGATCAGCGTAAATATACCGATGTGTTGCGAGGCCATTTATGTAGCAGTGCACAGAAACTGGGTCTTGATGTCATCTTGTACTTTAGACAAGACAATGACCCGAAACATATGGCTCTGCGAACGCGGGATTGGTTACTGTATAATATACCAAGAAGAGGTTTCACTCCACACAGAGCCCTGATCTTAACCCAATAGAGCATCTTTGGAATCACTTGGAGACAAAAGTTTGAAAATGTCTTTCTACAGGGAGGCGCGAGTTTCAGATGGTGTTGTTGGAAGAATGGTTAAAGATCTTACGAGAGATAATTTGCAACATGGTTCCCTCGATGCAAAGACGCCTACAAGCTGCCATCAGTATGCACACAGGCTACTAGACTTGAGTACGTGAATTACAGAGAGCTTAATTTCATTTGTGTATAGGTGTGCTAATACTTTTTTGATGTGTAGAGCAACTGATTTTATTTTGTAAACTATTACTTTTGTTGTGAGAAACCATTTATACTCGAAAAACCTTATATTTACTACTGTACATTTCAATAAATATATCGGTGTCTTGCCATCACCATTACTCTTTGGTGCCAGTGTATACTAATGCACATTAAACAGGCTATTCAGAATCAATTCGGTAGCATGTTGGAACAAATTTGCATGCATTATCACTAAGAATGGTAGCTGAGATATATTTAGTGTAGACAGCTTACAGTCGGCTGAGAAACTGAATTATCTGCCGCTGATCTTTTATGTTTAAATACGAACTGAACAAAAAAGCTTACCTTATTTCCTATCACGTAAAGTACGTATTTAATGTTCCATACGGAGATGTACAAGACTGAGGCTTCTTTGGACACGGTGAAAACGTAAGAAACTGCAATTACCTGATGTAGATAATCTTAAGAGAAACAGCACATTCGACAGGATAAACCTGCACCTGCACAAGCAGCCGCAATCAATGTCCGAGATGTACAGTACAAAACTGATTAAAACGAACATTTCATAACGACAAGGCAACCACTTCGAAAGTAAACCGAAAATAGCGAATAGGTCACACAAATTTAAATCAGTGCCTCGTTCCTCGACCGTATACATACACATGCGGTATAATTCACTTATCTCCAGCTAACTACTGCACATGGACAGAAGTCAAAAGTCATCTGGGACAACCAAGACCACAAGACAGAAAATACATGGCGTGCGTATCTACCGAGAGACGGGAGACGAATGGGAATCACCACCAATTACCAGTATGCTCATAGGCTGTCTTAGCATACAAGTTGGTCGTTACCCTTCCTTATTGTTGTCAAACTTGTGTTTGCAGTTTCGATATGTGGATTCTTAATCAGTTTATCAATCAAACACTACTGACCTGTTGTTAGGGCAGTCGTCCAGGTGGCAGATTCTATCTGTTGTTTTACTAGCCTGATAGCAAAGAAAACGGAAATTTATTGAACACCTCCCTAGGTAAGTTATTCCAATCCCTAACTCCCCTTCCCTTGAATGAATGTTTGCCCCAATTTTCCCTCTTAAATTCCAACTTTATCTTTCCTGCTTGTAAAGACACCACTCAAAGTCCACTGTCATTCTACGCCATCTCTTCAATGACACCTGGGAACATACCACATAATCGAGCAGCTCGTCTTTCTCCCAAGTCTTCCCAGCCCAAACATTGTATATTCAATCAATCGATCAATACTGATCTGCATTTAGTGCAGTCGCTCAGGTGGCAGATTCCCTACCTGTTGTTTTCGTAGCATTTTCTTAAATGATTTCAAAGAAATTGGAAATTTATTGAACATCTCCCTTGGAAAGTTATTCCATTCCCTAACTCCCCTTCCTATGAATGAATATTTGCCCCAATTTTCCCTCTTGAATTCCAACTTTTTCTTCATATTGTGATCCTTCCTACTTTTAAAGACGCCACTCAAATTTATTCATCTTGTGGTGGGGACGGAGCGGTTCGGTTCGGAGCACTGCCTGCTCGATCTGCATCTGATGGCTGCTTATACTGCCTGCTCATTACAACATTTTAACATGGCACTAAATGAAACACTCCGTTTACAAATACCCACAGCAGATGGCAGCACCAACCGGCTCCAGACTTATCGGAATGAAATAGCGGGAAATAGGGTAGTACCGGTACTGTACTTGTTTCCAAGAGCGCCCATACCCGGGGGCAAGGGAGGGCCGCGGCCCCCCTCTAGCTCACAGGTAAGGAAAAAATCTAATGTAGTCAGGTGTTTATCTTTCAAGAAAATGATTTACAAGTCGGTATTACTACAAGTGGTAGTACCGCCCCCCATCAACATGCAGGGAATACCCTGGGTGTTAGTCAACTGCGGAATACAAGTCACCGTTCATCTTTCAAAATATTAAAAATACTACGTATCCTCAGGTCTATACCCCCCCCCTTCCCCCTACAAACTGTCATATGGGCGCCCATGCTTGTTTCCAGTGAAAATGGTTTACTGCTGCGTGCCTTTCTGCAAATCAAAGAAAGGAAACCAGAATGCCGTGGTATTTCATTCCAGGACACGGGCCTTTTCAGGAGATCCAGTTGAAGCCATGTTCAGTTCTATAAGAATGGGAGGAGGGTGCAATGACACGACTGACTCCCGGGCTGCTCAGAATTCCATAAAGAGAATTCTGAAATCCGGTATTTTAATGTTCACCGATGGTGCTAACATTATCCACATACAAAATTCAAAATTTTCTGCCTCAGTATCCTCCCCGGACTTGACGAAACAGAACCAGTGATGCCTCTGAGTATGTACTTGATTTATTGGAAGATGTTCGTGAGCCCCCTAAGTCAGTATGTGTCACTTCAGAAACTGCTTCCCAGGCATTAGTGTGTGGTTATTTAGTGGGTGTAATCGAAGAAAAAATAGAATGCAGCACGTGCTTGAATAACGTTTCCACCTCAGTTAATGCATTCCCATTGATGAACTGCGCTATCCCCAGCAACGATTTATTGGCCTAATTATGCGCCTACAGAAATTTGTTGAGGCGGCTCTACCGTACTGCAAGAAATCTACAAGTCTGCTCCAGACTATAAAAAAACTATGTTCTACCCTCTTTGTGCCAGTGTAAGATTTTAAAGCGTTTTAGTAACAATAAGCACCAGGAACTTCTGTCAGAAACTGTGGTGGCCAGATTCGTGCAACCTCTACTTAGTAATGTAGGGAAGTACCATACAAAGTTTCCAGGTTTTCTTTCTCGAAAAGTCCTGAAGCTATCGCTCTCTAAAGCACCACTTTATACGTACAATTCTTTAATTTTTCTGTTATTTTCAGATTTAAATTTCGCTTGTATGCTTATCTAGCTGTATTCACATGATAACTGGGTACGTCTGATGCTGCCATCTAGCGGCGGATTGTTTGTAAGTCGTATTACACGTTTGAATATGGAATGAGCAGACAGTATAAGCAGCCATCGGATGAAGATCGAGCAGGCAGTGGTTCGGAGCCAGTAGTGTGACGTCATAACTCGGTTAAACCGAGTACAGAACCGAGTACAACTTTATAGGGACCGTGCGTATAGCGAGTGCTGCCATCTGGTGGCTTAATCTGAAGTAACTGGTAGGAGCAGTAGGAGCATCTTTCACCATCGAGTTAGTAAATAGTGGTGTTGTTTTTTTATTTTTGTATTTTACTAGCTGTAAGTCTTTGACTGTTCACATTGCTTACTGAGGTAGCCTACGTTTTGATTAGGTTTTTTCAGCATGAACGAAACTCATAGTACCAGTAAACGCAGTAAATGTCACGCGAACTGTTCCGTGTACGGTTGTAATATATTACACCTACGAAAACAGCCCACCAGGAACGAATTTGTTTCGTTTTCCAGCCGCAGCTGCCCATAAGATCAGAAGGGAAGTATGGATAACATCTTTAAAACGTTCAACACTTGATGGAAAACCGTGGGTTTCTGCCAGTAATTCCAGAATCTGCAGCCGACACTTCATTGATGGAACACCTACCAGAGACCCTGATATCCCTGGATATAAACCTACTTTGCATATGTTATGAGGACGAAATAGAGAGGAAACTGACAGCCAGGTACAAAGGAAGGAAAGGGAAAGTGAAATGCAAGAAAACATTAATTCTGTTCCTGAATCACAACCTCCCCAAACTGTTTGTAGTATAGGTATTCAGACCGATAATTTCTTACTAATGTTAGGTACTGTTAAAATTGTCAGAGTTTCTGAATCACATTTTTGCTTCATAGAACTGTCGCACACCCTTTGGTAAATTATGCACATAATTAACCGGAACTAGTTTTGCTTTTAGATTTGATAGTCTTTGAATAAAATAACAATTGTGTACATTTTGACTGGGTTTCCAATTAATCAATAATAACATTTAATCCTTCATTTTCACTGAAATAAACTGCATTATTTACAATAATATTTACCACTGACTCACATACTGCAATATTTTCTCTTTCACACTCAGCCTTTAATATAGCTGAGAAGGCACAGTCAGTATTTTTAATTTTATTATAAAGTTTAGTTTCATTTCTTTCACTATTAGGCCTACTTGTATTTTGATCAGAATGGGTACGATCTTGAGCTGTATGGAATATTTCTGCAATGCTCTCCCCCTTTGAATATAATTCCTTTTGTATGCTGATTTTGGGTGCATGCCACTGCTGAAAAACTGAAGTTTGAGACTGCTGTCTTCCACTCTTAATATAAGCACATAATGCAGCTATGTGTTTACATCTTCCAGATAGACCTGCCTTGCAAGTGCAGACAGCTTCCACTAGCATTCTATTGCAGTCAATATAAATAAATAAATAAATAAATAAATAAATAAATAAATAAATAAATAAATAAATAAATAAAAAATAAACAAATAAATAAATAGATTAATTAATTAATAAGGTAGCTATCAAACAGGAAAAGTTAAACTGAACATTAAGGTTAAATGTTGAATAATGATAAAACTAAAATTATTACAAATTTATAAAATTTTAAAAGTATCAAAATTAAGAAAATTCTTTATTCTCACCTTGATGTTAATATTATTTGGGGTTTGAATAACATTTGTCTCTTTCAAACATAAACCAGATACTTCTTTTTAAAGTTTTTCTTCCACCTGATATACTGTAACAGTAAATTTGGTACTTCGGTAGAGATGAGACGCAGGGCGTGTACCAGTCGCTGAAGTGCATACAGAGGGAGAGGGTTTGTTTAAAAGAAATCTTAAAAACTTTTGTTTCAGAGTTTATTAAAAAATTGAAATTAATATCACCTCTGTACAGCGTATACAGTCGAAAACGTTCCTTGTCCTATGGCTGGCGATGTCCTTGGATTCCGGCAGCTCCATTTTCCATAGCAGCGAACCACCATTCGTCCCTCGATGGAAGTTCTAGAAGATTTATTCGGTGCTTTGAAGATCCATGGCGTCGAGGTAGTCCTTGTAACTGGTGAACATGAATGAACATCGTTCAGCTCTGGGGCGAGTTAGTGCAAAGGCTGCTTCTGCACAGATGATAGAGTGTTTATAAATGCTTTCAACAAAGTCCAAACACAAATGTCTCGGTGAAATGTCACTTAACTTTGTCACGTGTCAAGTGAAAGAAATATTCACAAAATAAAGTCCATTCAGAACGGATTGTCAAGTTCACAGTTACTTAAAGTTTGTTGCACCTATTACAACGTGAAGTAATGTCACATTACTTAGTTCATTGAAGCACTGTTCAATTTAAATGAAATAAAGATATTCCGCTCGTGAATCAAAACTCGTTCACGTGTTGAAACCAAAAGACGAAATTAACTGAGTACTGACAGTCCTTGGTTTGACTGTTCGTAAACTAAATGTTCGCAGAACTGAAATACACTGTTCATTAGAATAGAAGTGCACTGTTCATTAAAATAGAAATGCGCTGTTCACACCTGAACAGTTCACAGTTCATGACCTAGAATGTCGACACAGTTTACGGATTGGTAAATTAAATTTGGATTCAAACACAGTTTATAACTTAAAGTATCGAGTCCTCGGCAAGGAGCAATCAGTTCCAAGTCCATAAAATTTCAATTTCGAACACTCGAAAATGTTTGCGGGTCTTGGACACTCGTATAGAGTAACAGTCAATAAATAATGTCCAGACGATACACAATTCACCTCACGTCCTATCGGAGTAAAAGGTTGTCACAATATAAGGAAATCTACATAAGTCCACATTCAACGTGACTATATTAAAGTCCACGAACTTGAAACTTAGCAGCGGCTTCACGCTCGATTACCGCACCCGCGAACTGACTGTGCGAATACTACAGTCTAGTGTGCTTATAGAAATCCCGGCCACAAACTGGTATCACATTCTGCAGCGCACTGCTGCTCACTATAACATGCTGTAACACACACTGATCTGCTGAGCGAAGCAGCACGTATTTATATTTGATCCGGGCCTCCACCTCTTGTTCCATAACTTTATTGTCCCAAGTCAGATTCACTTGAAATTTGGCAGAAACATAGCGAAAGGATTAAGTTACATGGTGATGTAGTTCAATTTGTTAAATTATCATCGTGGGAAAAGTTATTACCCGTCGAAACTCGTAGAACATTCTACATCAATCCAGGCTTTGTAGTGCAGCGAGGCATGCTGTGACGTCACCCGCTCACTACGTCACACGCGCGCAGCTGTTGCTCGCTGCCTAGTCAGTTCTTCGTAAGCGGTCCGGAGCATAACACGTAAGTTTAAGATTTTCATGACGGGGATTTAGTCTGTACCGCCGTTACTGGTACAATACGGTTCTCTATGTGGTGGCTGTCATTTAACTCTCTTCCTTTCCTCAAAGTAGAATTCCTAAAATACTGAGAACTGCACATAATTTTCTGCAAACCCACAAGAATAATAGCATTCGACATAGCTGATTGATTCAAATACGTATACACAACACATTTCAATAAGTAAACAACGACAGCTGATGTTATTCTGGTGCTTCTCCTACCAATGAATAATCGTCTCATCCGCTAGGGGCGCTGCGGTAGAAAATTTGTTGTTACGCACGGTCCCCATTTTAACAAGGCTAAATCCGTAAGTTTCGCGTACTGTCTCTACTGTATTTGGTCCTACTCTGTGAACAGGGATTTGGCTTCTGATTGCACAATTAATTAGACTTTTCAAGTTTGGTTAGCAGAAATAATGAGGATTCGGGATGTTTTCTTTACGTCTTATAATATGATTGTCCGGCTCCATGGCTGAATGGTTAGTGTGCTGGCCTTTGGTCACAGGGGTCCCGGGTTCGATTCCGGGCAGGGTCGGGAATTTTAATCATCATTGGTTAATTTCGCCGACACGAGGGCTGGGTGTATGTGTCGTCTTCATCATCATTTCATCCCCATAACGACGCGCAGGTCACCTACGGGTGTCAAATCAAAAGACCTGCACCTGGCGAGCCGAACATATCCTAGGACACTCCCGGCACTAAAAGACATACGCCATTTCATTTCATAATATAACTGATGAATTATTAAGGATTCTATCAAGCAATTATCTGCATTTAGAGCTGTAGCCCAGTTGGCAGATTCCCTTATCTTTTAACATAGATTTTCAAAGAACTGGGAAATCTATCAAACATTCCCCTAACTCCTCTTCCATTTGCCCTAATTTGTCCTCTTGAATTCCAACTTTATCCTCATACTGTGACCTTTAAAAGCTCCACTCAAAGGTTATTCGTTACACGCCAGTTGCGGATCAACTTATGGGAGGAGGCTTAAAGTTACAAAATTATGATATACCGTCAGCTGGGGTTATTATGGTCACTTTTTAAGTTTTTTGTGAATATCTTGCACATTTTATGAGATATCCATGCAAAAATGAAATATGATTTAGTATAGAGCGTTGGGAATCATCAAATTAATAAAATACGTTTTTCGAACATCAGATAATTGTCTCACATCTGAAAATATAGTGATCATAGTAACCCCATGGGGTGGGGACACTACGGTCATGTGTTAAAATCACTCAAAAATTGTTACTAAATATGAAGGAATTAGTAGGGGTGACTATGGTCAAACAGAACATGATTTTCCAAGCATATTGATGTAAGAAACCTTATATTTAATTATATTCCAAAGCTAAAAAAGATACAGTTGTGTCATATATAAAAGGAAAATATGCAAAATGTAGTTAATTTGTCCTTTCCATTTATAATTGTCTAATTTCAAGTTGAAGACAGTAAACTTTACATAGAAGCTTAGTTTACCCCTCCTTTGCTTAACTGGAGGCGGTAGTATTTTAAGAATTTCATTCATATTGGTAACAGTAATGTCTGCTTAATTTGGCCACACAAAATATTCATGACATCTTCTAGGAAATGTGACTATCACTTCATCTTCTTGGGAAGTATCATCATCATCTATCACTTTACCTATTTAATGCAGTTTCGTTTTTTGTGTACTAAACTCAACCAGAAAATAGTCTCCTGCTGTTGGTTTCCTACAGCATTCATCATTATCTTCTTCTTCTGCCATCATGCCTACTTTCATCTCTTCCCAAGTTTCTTCATCACTTCCATTTAGATGAACTTCAACATCACCTTCAGAGTCTGATGAACCTTCTCTTGTACGCATTTGGAGGTTAGTAGCACTGATGTTTCACCACTTGTTCCTGCTTGAAACTGATCATGAAGATGAGGAAAAGGTTCTATATCCTCCAAAGAGACCCATTTTCCTGGCTCAACAAACAATCTTTTCTTTCTTGTGGGGCCATTTCTTTCCTTTGAATGGCGCATTTCTTTCAAGAAGCTTAAAACTGACTCAACAATGTCACTAGCAACTGAAGAATTATTGTCAGTTTCTAGGACAGACCTCACCATTTTGCTGCTAACAATGACATAAAAAGGACACAAACATGAAAATATGAAACAAACAAGTGAATAATAAAATATAAATATATTAATTGTATACAATATTTAACAAGAGTAATCTAACACAACCTGTAAGGCAATTGCAATGAGTTGGTACTCTTGACCATAGTAACCCCAAAAAACAAGACAATTGTACTATTGTTTATAAATTTGCACTTTTAAGGCACAAAACAAATTTCTTATAAAGATAAAATTACATACATACCTTCACAAGGAATAAACAAAGGTAAACAACATTTCAAGATGACATGTAGAAGTGATCACCAAGGAGCAAGAATGAACTGTTTAGCCAACTTTTGTTTTTGTCGAAAAACAAGTGCTGAAAGAAATGATAGTAAGAAAAACGCATTTCAGGTTAGAATAACAAGTTTTCCCTTTCTGGAAAAAATGTGCCTAGATTGGAGGAAAATTTGAAAAATGAGATTTTAAAAATATATGTATAAATAAGCGCCAATAATATTTTTCCTCAGATTTGACCACAGTCACCCCTGGGACCGTTGTCACCCCGGCTGACTGTAACATAATGAAGGTGGTTTTTGTGCGTGCATGCTTGAGTGTGATCATAAATACATTGATACAAATAATAATTTCGTTTGTAAGGCAGACCCTTCGAGGAGGGTGGGCGGCATCTGCCATGTAACTGCGTGTTATTGTGGTGGAGGATAGTGTTATGTGTGGTATGGTGTGGTGTGTGAGTTGCATGGATGTTGGGGACAACACAAACACCCAGCCCCCGGGCCATTGGATTTAACCAATGAAGGTTAAAATCCTCGACCCAGCCGGGAATCGAACCGAGGACCCTCTGAACCGAAGGCCAGTACGCTGAACGTCAGCCAACTAGTTGGGCGTTAATACAAATGAATTATGGTACGTTAACATTCAGATTGCAGTACACTACAGAATCTTACATTAAAAAAGCAGAAATAGGTACAATATGATCAAACTCAGCAGTTTTACAGTGAGTGGTATGTTCAGTTTACAACCTAAAATCCAACTTTCAAGACCTTAGAAGACAGATTCAAGAGATCTGTCAGTTTTACAATTATGTCTCTGTGAACGTGCAAAAAAGCCAACTCATTGAGTCGACTTTCACTTGTTTATTGTCACTTTCTGTTTATCTATATATATATATA
Source organism: Anabrus simplex (assembly GCF_040414725.1). Taxonomy (NCBI): domain Eukaryota; kingdom Metazoa; phylum Arthropoda; class Insecta; order Orthoptera; family Tettigoniidae; genus Anabrus; species Anabrus simplex. The sequence goes on along the minus strand of NC_090274.1, from coordinate 84,978,322 downwards.
TATATATATATAAATAAATAAATGTCATTGTATGTATGTATGTATGTATGCATGTATGTATTACATCTCCTCCTAAACCACTGCAGCGATTTCAACCTAACTTTGTATACTTACGACCTAGTGTCAGGAGACAAACCGCGTGGGGGTAAGACACCCGAAGTACCCTTAGGGGCGGTGGGAGGCGAGGGGGGTGACATTTGAAAATATTCGAAAATAGTATCGAATCAATACTTTTCATGGTCGCTGAGATGAATAGTGAGACTCTGGAAATTTTTACAGTCCACCCCTTTGGGGTGGGGGGCAAGGGGTAGTGATATATAAATATAATCGAAAATAGTGTCGAAACCATCCTTTTCGGGGTCGCTGAGATGAATAGTGACACGCCAGATTTATTTTGATAAACCGCGTGGGGTAAGAAAGTACCCATAGGGGCGGGGGGAGCGAGGGGAGTGACATATAAAATATTCGACAATAGTGTCGAATCCATACTTTTCGTTGTCGCTGGGATGAATAGTGACACTCCGAAAATTTTTAAAGTCCAAGTTCAGCCCCCTATGGTGTGGGGGGTGAGGGGGGAGTGATATATCAAAATTATCGTAAATAGTGTTGAATCCATACATTTCGGGGTCGCTGAGATTAATAGTGACACTCCGGATTTTTATCCCTTGGGGATGGTGGGCGAGGGTGTGATAAAAATTCGAAAAATAGTGTCCAATCCACAGTTTCCGTGGTTGCTGGGGTGAATAGTGACAATCCAGAAGTTTTTAAATTCCACGTTCAGCCCCCTTTGGTGTAGGAGTGAGGGGCAAGTGAGAAAAATAATCGAAAATAGTGTAGATCCAAAGTTTTGGGGGTTGCTGAGATGAATAGTGACACTCCGGATGCCCCTTTGGCAAAGAGGAGAGAAATGGTGAAAAAATTAAATGCCCTAAATGAGATAGATTATGAATGTATGTGTGTTTCCAATGTACCTATCAATCAAAATTTATAAAAGTATGACTTACTACTTGGAAAAGAGTACTGTGGGGGGTAAGAGACCCATACACCCCTGGGGTAGGGGTGAAATGTAAACATAATCGTTAACGACCGAGATTATGGATGGCTGTATGCATGTTCTAGCATAGCTCTGAATAAAACTGACCCCGAGATATATTCTGCAGATATTACGGCACTCCTAACAATCCTAGGGGAAACAAAAAGTAATAGAATTTTCGATATTAATATACAAACGATATTTTTTGGGATAGCTGACATGAATAGTGACACTCCACATGTTCTTTAAGTCCCCAACGACATGAGGTCGTGGTGAGAAGGGGTGAAAGAGTAAATGTCGAAAATTACCGAGATATTAATATTAATGTCGAATACATACATTTTACGGTCACTGGCGTGTGTATTGACACACAGGATACACTTGAAATCCAAGTTTATCCACCATCAGCATGAAGGTGAGAATGGGTAAAAAATAAATGTCAAATATGACCGAGATTTTGGATGTATAAGTGCCAGAACACCTCTCAGTCAAATTTGGTACTGTACCCGTCTAAATGGTGCCTGATTGAATTTGGGGAAACTGGAGTAATTTTTGTTACGGAACATTGGGTTACAAGCAAGTATACATCAGCTGTTACCGTGCCGTGCCGCTGCAGGCGGACGTGTTATGTCACCAGGCTGGTGAAGGTCGCCACGTCACGCATTACGTCACTTAGCGAGCCGACCGCCGAGAGGGGGAGGATACTCTGGATACATCTGCTTGCCGGTGTGAAGGACGAATTACGTCACAAGGAGGGCGATAGCCAATGAACATCGAGGAAGGTGCTGGAAGGTCTTCAGATTATTCTAGAAATAATTCGAGGAGAAGTCTCTAAGGAAAATCTGAAGAGAACAGTATAGTTTCTACGAGAGAATCGAACGGAAGAGTCTCTGAGGAGAAGTTAAGTAAGACAGTCTTCAGGAGGAACATCGTATAATTTCCACCATCTAGCAAAAAGATGAAAGTTCGCAGATATGGTTACATTCTGCCTATTTCTTGTATGGCACAGCCACTATGTAATTTGAGTGCTAATTCAACTTTTCTTCAGTGTACTTCGGTGTAGAGCGAAGTGTTATAGCCGCACGATTCATCGGGTAGAACTTGAGAAACTACAGACAGTTCGTGCGCTCGCTTAAGCCGAGTGTTGCAGTGGAAATTCATGGAGTGTCTCTTTTGATATAGTAAGGGAATTGAGCTATATAAAGCGAATATTCGAAAGGAAACCTGGCGTATAGAACGTCAAAATACTAGTAATAATGTTCCGTCAGTTTCAAGACTCACTGTAATCTTGTGAATGTGCTCGGAATTTGAAGCTTGGGGTACAACTGAACCTGATCGTACATCATTGTGCCAGTTAAGTGTCATAAATAATTTAATAGAATACAACTAGTGTGGAACCACTTTTCTTATACAAAATTTTAGTTTCAGCTACCATTGTGAAGAGGAACCGACAGCATGCAACGAACGCGAGGAAAATCCTGGAATGTTCTGGAACGTTGCGGGAGTGATACAACGCTGCTGTTCATAGCCGTAGTCATCATGGGTTAAGCCAAAGTGTGCACGCCAGCGCGATGACCTTGTACATCTATGAGCCTCCGTAGAGCAAGAAAAAGACGCCGACGCCCATAGTTGCATCCCGACGCCAAGGATTTCCATCGGAACCTTAAGTACCATTGTAAAATTTCTTCTCTTTCGGTAGATGAATAGTAGATTGTATTCTTGCTTAGAGCAGTGTAGTTTCTTTTGGAAGTGTTGTATTTAAATGGTGATGGTGGAGTATTCAGGTATTCTTTAATTTATGGCTTCTACATTTTCAATCTTTGCATTTCCTTAGAACAATGTTTGTGTTTTTGATTCGAAGATAAGTAATCCCAGTTGTCAATGAGTTACATGAGGTCATGTACAACTACGATCCTCAAAAGGAATTATGGGGGATTAAGACCTAAAATTAAGAATAATAATAATAAAATATGGTTATAATAATCACGACGAGGAGGATAAAATTAAATATCAGAGTAAATACCAGTAAATCGAAGTCTTAATGAACTATTAGTTTATGTGATATAATTGATATCAGAAGGGATGGGCATTGATGTGTACTAGGAGCAGCTCATCGAGAAGACGTTTCCAGGAGCCATAATAGGAGGAATAAAAATAATTCCTTATAATAATAATAATGAAAGTCGGGTATTTGACTGGTTGTTGAGAATAAAAATGTACGGCGTTATGATGGTAGATTTTACGATGAAAATTGACTATATGGGACCACTAGGGTGCATGTCAGTCATAATGATTATGGTGAATTATGGTGAATGATAGTGATTTATAGTGATTTGATAATATTTAGGGACTTATAATAGTTCATTCCTTCGCTCAAAAACCGATATTGTATAACGTACGACTTGCTTATTACTAGCCTTTCCTGGGACTCACAGACGCATCCTTCTGATGATGGTGGTGATAATTATTTCTTCGAGATTAACTTAGTCATCCTATGTCGTCTTGTAACAACAGTCTTAGTGAATTCTTATTATGATCGATTCATGCTATAAGGGTCTTCAATAAAATTTAAAGAGGAGAATATAATAATAAATGATGATAATAATAAAATATGATAATTTCAGCTGTATGATAAATTTGCCTATAAACAGTTGGTGTGATTGAGTTATTCGTGAATATTATTCATGTCTTTTCAGGAATGCTTATTCTTTTTTATATTTTATGTGATTTATTGGTCAACGATGTTGTTGTTGTTGTTGATTACGCGTGGTGTTACGTGATGCTCTATCCATCCATAGAATACTAGTCAGATAGAAATTGTTGATATAATTTATAAATGAATACAATCGAGCAAAGTCTGCGAGAGGGGAGAAATGCGCCAAAGAATTTTTCAAAGAATTTCTCAAAGGAATTTCTCAGAATTGTATAAAATTTCTTTACTTGTAAAATATTTCACAAAAATAATTTGAATAGAATTCCTCGAGAATAAGTTGTAAAGAAATTCTCAGTGGTGTGGAAAAAAATTAGTTAGGAAGGATTTTTCAGAAATGTCGAAGTAATCTCTCAAGAGAATTTTCTCCAAGTGTGCCAATACAATTGAAATAGAAAATTTGTCGCAGATGTGTTAAAGTAAAAATTATTTAGTGAGAATTTGTGATTAAAACAGTAATGAGAAATAGTTATTTTCATGTTCAATGTGGCATTGTTTCGTTGATGTTAGTACGACGGTATCACTAATTGCACGATCAATCAATGTTACAGAGAGTTGCTTCGGTTGGAGTTCATTGGAGATATTACTGAAATCCATGCAGCGACAAAGCATGTCAAGGACTTATAGTTACTTGTAAATGAGAAGATCAAGCAATTGATTATGTTGAAGAGATGTTAAAACTTTTTTTTCCTTTTGGTGCTTTGTCCAGACTGAGTTTTGTTTTTATATTTTAATAAATGAAGTGGTTATTTTGTTCTGATTTTTATTTCGCATTATGCCTCCTATCCAGTCACCAATGGCCCTGTAAATAGAAATTTTCTGAAGGTCGGTCCCGTACTAGCAAATCGGCCCTGCGAACAGTCCACCCTTTTGGGACTCTCGCTCCGCCGACTGAGCGACCCCGGAGAAGGGGACAGTACATATCCGAATTACTATCTCGACAAAAATATTGTCGGGTAAGACACCCGTAGCACCGCTAAGGGAGCGGTTTGCATGTAGAAATTCTAATCCATACTTTTCGAGGTCACTGAGATGCACTGTTAAAATCTGGATGGCGCTCAAGACTAAGTTCAGCCTCCATCGACATGGGGGAAATTAGAAGGAAGAAAAGACAAAATATCCAAAATGACCTAGATAACTTTTGAATCCACAGTTTTCGGGGTTCTTACATGAATGGGACCTAATACTTCACTATTACTTATTTGGACTAAATGGCCACGCTGATATTATGCGCTATATTGAACACCTTAACGCAAGCCCGTGTTGTGGGCGCTGTACCTTCGGAAGCATGGATAGCATGTGGTAATGTTTAACGTTACGTGCACGTTTTACTATTGAATCGTGTCGCTTACTGAACGGATCTGTTGTAGTATTATAAGTGACGGAGTAATTATACGTATATTGCTAAGTATTTTCATCAAATAAGACGTTACACCTTATATAGCAGTTAAATTAAACATCAATTTTTAAGTGAGGAAGTCTGGCCGTACATTTTTTTCTTCTTCTTCTTCTTCTTCATTCATACTACGTAGGGTCGGAACTTTGTATGGAATTAGCCGACACTTACGCGCGGACGGCGACCTTATGTGGATGGATGTGTTGACTATTGTGTTTCTGTAGTGGTTTGTAGTGTCATGTGTTGTGTGTAATGATACAAATACAAGCACCCATCCCGTGACCTGCAGAAAGTAACCACACAATGTTAAAATCTTCGATCCGGGGCCCTTTGAACTGAATTAAGCAGGCTATAGGTATTTTGAATGTCTACGTTTTTTTTATTCCTTGCATTTTGCCTATTCATTGGTCGCACTTCTTAAGAACTAAACAACTATTCTGAAGAAGCATACATATTTTCCTCGCAACTGTACTGGTACTGAACATTTTATAAGAACCTTCTGCTTCCTGTTTTCATGCTTGTGCAATGTAAGTGATTGCAAAATTCCGTATTACCATCCCGATGTGCTGAGGAGTGCCCTCAACACGGCGGTAGGTGCTCGGACAGCTCTTCCCCAGTCACTCGCTACTGGCCTTCATGCTAAGAGTCCCGATAACAGTTGGACTCGTGTACATCATATCTATCTACATACAGTTATATCATGTTTATTCCACATCTCCTCCCAAACCACGTTTCGGGCCCGCCGCTCACATAAATATGTACTTCAGCGCCTCTAACCATCTACCATCTACCACTGCCATATAAATACGTACAACTTACCTTTCATTCAGCATAAAGAAGACATCATGGCCTTCCTTGAGTACTAAATATGCCCGTCCATGTTCGTTCTTGGTGTGGCCACTCATGTATAAATTCGTAGCTGTGCAGGTTCGTGTGTCATCTACCGCTTTCAATGGAACTATATGTAAACATCGCCTTCTACTATGACTGCGCAGTCCACTGCCTGCTCGACATCCATCCGAATCAGCCATTTGATGCATATCGAGCAGGCGGTGGTGCAGTTGAGAGCGATGATCTAACGTATCACGCGTCTGCCATCTACCGTTCGCAATGGAAGTATGTCTAAGTTATCATGGCCGACCAAATCTACGCTGTCATCCAGCAGGCTAGAACAATGCATCAAGTCGGCCGTGAATTAGCCGTTGATTCTTCTTGAAATAAGGTATCCAAGGCCTGGTTTTAGTACCGCATTTGTTCTTATTAGCATGTTTATCGTCCCCTTACATCCACATAAGCATTCATCAACGTGTGTAAACACATATGGCAGCTCATTCAAGTACACAGGAGCATATGTTAAGATCGAAGAACGAAGTAAAAACCTCAGTTGAAAGTGCATAATTTCAGATAGAAACTATACAGCACATTTCCTTCACAGTGAGTGAATTGAGATCATAGTGTTTAGTGATAGTTTGGACACAAATATCCTTGAGAAGTGTATAAACTTTACCGTACTGATCTAACAATGCCTAAAAGGAAACGTACGTCAATCCGCCAAATTCAACCCAGTGCAAAGAAAGCAAAGATTTTGCAAGCAGACGAAACATATGTTCAACAACAAAAACGGCTTCGGGCTATGTGGGAACATGCCACAACACTGCGAGCGCCTGACTCTCAAGACCAACGTGAACGTCGTCTTCACGAAATGCGCGAGAGAGCTGGCACATCGCGATCAAGCGAAGACCAACGTGAACGTCGTCTTCACGAAATGCGCGAGAGAGCTGGCACATCGCGATCAAGCGAAGACCAACGCGAACGTCGTCTTCACGAAATGCGACAGAGAGCTAGCACATCGCGATCAAGCGAAGACCAACGCGAACGTCGTCTTCAGGAAAAGCGGGAGAGAGCTAGCACATCGCGATCAAGCGAAGACCAACGTGAACGTCGTCTACACGAAATGCGCGAGAGAGCTAGCACATCGCGATCAAGCGAAGACCAACGTGAACGTCGTCTTCACGAAAAGCGGGAGAGAGCTAGCACATCGCGATCAAGCGAAAACCAACGTGAACGTCGTCTACACGAAATGCGCGAGAGAGCCAGCACATCGCGATCAAGCGAATCCCAAGACCAACGTGAACGTCGTCTTCACGAAAAGCGGGAGAGAGCCAGCACATCGCGATCAAGCGAATCCCAAGACCAACGTGAACGTCGTCTTCACGAAAAGCGGGAGAGAGCCAGCACATCGCGATCAAGCGAATCCCAAGACCAACGTGAACGTCGTCTTCACGAAATGCGGGAGAGAGCTAGCACATCGCGATCAAGCGAAGACCAACGTGAACGTCGTCTTCACGAAAAGCGGGAGAGAGCTAGCACATCGCGATCAAGCGAATCCCAAGAACAACGTGAACGTCGTCTTCACGAAAAGCGGGAGAGAGCCAGCACATCGCGATCAAGCGAATCCCAAGACCAACGTGAACGTCGTCTTCAGGAAAAGCGGGAGAGAGCTAGCACATCGCGATCAAGCGAAGACCAACGTGAACGTCGTCTACACGAAATGCGCGAGAGAGCCAGCACATCGCGATCAAGCGAAGACCAACGTGAACGTCGTCTACACGAAATGCGGGAGAGAGCTAGCACATCGCGATCAAGCGAATCCCAAGAACAACGTGAACGTCGTCTTCACGAAAAGCGGGAGAGAGCCAGCACATCGCGATCAAGCGAATCCCAAGACCAACGTGAACGTCGTCTTCAGGAAAAGCGGGAGAGAGCTAGCACATCGCGATCAAGCGAAGACCAACGTGAACGTCGTCTTCACGAAATGCGGGAGAGAGCCAGCACATCGCGATCAAGCGAAGACCAACGTGAACGTCGTCTTCACGAAAAGCGGGAGAGAGCCAGCACATCGCGATCAAGCGAATCCCAAGACCAACGTGAACGTCGTCTACACGAAATGCGGGAGAGAGCCAGCACATCGCGATCAAGCTAATCCCAAGACCAACGTGAACGTCGTCTTCACGAAATGCGCGAGAGAGCTAGCACATCACGATCAAGCTAATCCCAAGACCAACGTGAACGTCGTCTTCACGAAATGCGGGAGAGAGCCAGCACATCGCGATCAAGCTAATCCCAAGACCAACGTGAACGTCGTCTTCACGAAATGCGCGAGAGAGCCAGCACATCGCGATCAAGCTAATCCCAAGACCAACGTGAACGTCGTCTTCACGAAATGCGCGAGAGAGCCAGCACATCACGATCAAGCTAATCCCAAGACCAACGTGAACGTCGTCTTCACGAAATGCGCGAGAGAGCCAGCACATCGCGATCAAGCTAATCCCAAGACCAACGTGAACGTCGTCTTCACGAAATGCGGGAGAAAACAACCGCATCGCGTGTGGCTGAATGGCATTCCAGCTTATTTCTTGAAGGTTTTCATTACGATCCTAGGAAAGACTACATCAAACATAACAGTATGTTAATTGGAGGAATGGACCAATTATGTAAGTACTGTTTTGCCAAGAAATGTAAAGGCAAACCTCCGGGCATGTGCTGCTGCAACGGGAAAGCACTCGGAACGCCACCAGAGCCATTATTGTCTTACATGTCTGGGACTGAAAGTCAAAAAATTTCCTTAAAAATATCAGGAGATACAATTCATGTTTTCAGATGACTTCATTCGGGACCTCATGCGATCTTCAACAAAGTCGATTTGATACAACTTTCAAGGTGCAGGATCAAATATACCACAAAGCAGGCTAACTTCTCCCACTTACAAGTGAAAACGCAAAGTTCTTACAAATTTATTTCATGGGAGACGAAGAACTGGAAGTGCGTCAACGGTGTAACAACATAACAGGAGTGAGACGTGGAATTGTATTGAATCTTCAACGAATGTTTCAACAACATAATCACCTTATAAAACTATTTAAGACAGATTTAGAGGAGATGCCTTCGGATGAGTGCAGATTAGTCATCCGTGCTTATAAAAGACCGGTAGGGGAGCATGAGGGATACTTCAACAGTCCGCAAATAAATGAGGTGGCAATAATCATAGCAGAGAGTGACATAGTCATTCTAAAACGAGGTGGCCCACTACAACGCATTATATTTTGGCAGGGTGCGGACGGATATCACTTTAACATCTTGCCATATAATCCGAATACAGAGTCGACAATTAAGAAGAAGTCTTCCATGATGAACACAGGGTAATGATCCGCAATCACATGTTAATGGCTCGACAGCTATTGATCGTCATGATTTATCAGCCAGGGTTTTCGACAAAAACAACAAAAAATAATCAATGTATTGACCAAGATCCACGTATTTGGAGAAACCAGCTGTTGGATGTATTATATTGAATGTCAGAAAAGGGGTCTTCCGCATTTTCATAACTTAATCTGGCTGAAATATAAAATTCATCCGACCCAAATACACGATGTTATTTCTGCAGAGTTAGCAAATCCTGTAGTGGACCAAGTTCTTTCCGATATAGTGAAAAAAAAAAAAAACATGATACTTGGACCATGTGGAAACATTAACCTGAACGCACCTTGCATGAAAGACGGCAGATGTAGCAAGAAATATCCTAGACAAATGATTAAGGGGACGCAAACAGGAGATGATGGATACCCGAAGTATAGGAGAAGGAGTCCACAAGATGGTGGATACGCAGCAAAATTAAGTATTCGGGGTGAGGAAATTGAGATCGACAACATATTCCCCTCTCCTTTCTAAAATATTCCAAGCTCATGTAAATGTCGAATACTGCAATTCAGTTAAATCCATAAAGTATGTATACAAATATATCAACAAGGGTAGTGATATGGCTGTTTTCGGTTTAGCGAAGGGAAATGAGGTATCACATTATCAGTTGGCAGTAACGAGGCAGTTTGGCGAGTACTAAGTGTTCCCATTCATGAGAGGTACCCGTAGCGTGCATTTAAAGAACGGCCAAAGAGTCCATTTCACGAGAGAAAATGCACAAGCAGTTGGCGCTGAGCCGCCAAGGACAAACTTGACAGCCTTCTTTCAGTTATGTCAACATGATCCATTTGCAAGGACATTGTTATATTCGGAAGTTCCTCGCTACTATACCTGGGATTCAGGAAGGAAAGTTTTTCTAAAAGAAAAAAAGGAGTAATTGTTTTGGGCATTGATGTTGTAGCGAGTGAGGTTATAGGACGTGTTTACACTGTTCATCCAAATAACGCCGAATGCGTTTTCCTAAGAATGTTGCTTCATACAATCAAAGGACCAACATCTTAGGAAATGCTTAAAACTGTAAATGGTAATGTGTGTAACACCTTCAGGGAAGCCTGTTAATAACTTGGTTTACTGGAAGATGACGAACACTGGGACAAAACAATGTCCGAAGCAAGGCTGACATCATCTCCTCAGCAAATACGAAATTTATTTGCCGTTATACTTACTACATGTAATCCATCCAATCCCAATATTTTATGAAATATATTCCGTGAAAGCATGAGGGAAGACATCCTTGCAATATTTCGGCGAAACAACTTCAATGATGACATAGAGTTCTCTGCAGAAATATTTAACGAAGTTCTCATTATACTAGAAGACAAATGTCTATCAATCTGTAGCAAAAGTCTGTTACAGTTGGGGCTTCAGGCTCCGGAAAGAAATCCCGAGAACGCATATAATGCAGACCTTCTTCGTGAAAAGAATTACAATACAGCAGAGTTGGTAAAATTTGTTGAATTTAATAAACCATTGTTGATGGATGATCAAAGGAAGGCTTATGAATACATCATGCAATGCGTGAACAGAGAAAAAGGGGGTATAATTTTTCTAGATGCTCCGGGAGGAACTGGAAAAAACTTTCTCATCAATTTGATACTAGACGAAATTCAATCGAAAAATAATATAGCACTTGCGATGGCTTCCTCTGGGATAGCGGCTACTCTCATGGATGGTGGGCGGACCGCGCATTCGGCACTAAAAATAAATGTGGATGAATATCCCGTTTGCAATATTAGCAAAACATGTGGACAGGCGATAGTGCTACAAACGTGCAAAATTATTGTGTCGGATGAATGCACAATGGCTCATAAAAAGCTCTTGATAGGACACTCCGGGACCTGCTCACTTGCTGGGAGGTTCTCTGCTGATTGTTGCTGGTGACTCCCAGTCATACCAAAATCGACTCCGGCGGATGAGCTCAATGCTTGCCTTAAAACGTCGCCTCTGTGGAAGTTTGTTAAAAGATTCGCGTTAAAAACAAACATGAGGGTTCAGCTGTTTGGAGATGAGACTGCCCGTCATTTTTCGTATACAATTCAACAAATCGGTGGAGGTACTTTACCAACTCAAACGGAGAAATTACCTTTTCAGATGATTTTTGCACTCAGGTTGCAACGGTTGAGGACCTGATCAACAAACTTTATCCGCGTATGGCCGAAAAGTACAAAAAACACGAATGGTTATGTGAAAGAGTCGTTCTTGCAGCCAGAAACGATGTTGTTCGTGACATGAACAATCGGATTAAAGTTATGATACCAGGCTCCATCATAGACACAGTAGTGGACAACGGTGACGTAGTGAATTTTCCCATTGAGTTCTTGAACTCGCTAAACCCTCCTGGATTGCCACCACATCAACTTCAGCTTAAAATCGGCTCTGCCATTATGCTGTTACGTAATTTATACCCACCAAAACTTTGCAACGGTACCAGGCTCAGTCTGAAAAGACTGTCAGCTAACATCATAGAAGCTACAATATTGACAGGAAAAGACAAAGGTCAAGACTTCCTTATTCCTCGAATACCTTTAATCCCAACAGATTTACCGTTCAGTTTCAAGCGATTTCAATTTCCTGTTAGACTTGCTTTTGCCATCACAATTAACAAAGCCCAAGGACAATCAGTCAAGTGGTGTGGAGTAAACCAAGAATCCCCCTGTTTTTCCCATGGACAGCTTTATGTAGCATGTTCCCGGGTTGGCTCACCCAAGCACCTCTTTATTCTAGCACCAGGGGGAAAGACAAAAAATATTGTTTACAAACAAGCATTGGAATAGTCATGTCATTGCAGCCTTGAACTCAGTTGTACTGCAGTTTAAATGCAACTCGATTTTCACTCGCAGTAGGTATCGAGGCCTGCCAGTATAATGAAACCTCCGCAATTCAACTGTGACTGGCAGTAAGCAAGAGGGCCAGTCATTGGAATCAACCCAATTCGATTGTGACTGGGAGTAGGTAAGGGGTCCTGCCATTATAGTGAAAACTCCCTACCTCAATTGTGACTGGCAGTAGGCAAGGGGGCCTGCCATTATAGTGAAAACTCCCCAAATTGACAGTCACCGGCAGGTGGCATGGGGACTTGCCATCATAATGCAAACTCCCCAAATCGATTGTGACTGGCGGTAGGCCAGGGGGCCTGCCACCGTAATGAAACCTCCGCAATTCAACTGTGACTGGCAGTAAGCAAGAGGGCCTGTCATTGGAATCAACCCCAACTCGACTGGGAGTAGGTAAGGGGAGTAGTATAATACAGGGATTCGGCGGCCTCTTCCCGCGGGAAATTTGAATTTTGGCGGGAGATTTGAATTTTGGCGGGAGATTTGAATTTGTAAACAAAGCCACGTGCTTTTTGACAGCTGTCATCGACAACAACGCATCGCTAACCTCACTGCTGCCATCTTGACGGGACTAAACCTCAGTAGTGCCAACTTAACCTAACTAGTGCGAGGTAAACAAAGCCACGTGTGTTATGACAGCCACGTGCTTTTTGACAGACAAGAACGCATCGCTAACCTCACTGCTGCCATCTTGACGGGACTAAACCTCAGTAGTGCCAACTTAACCTAACTAGTGCGAGGTAAACAAAGCCACGTGTGTTATGACAGCCACGTGCTTTTTGACAGACAAGAACGCATCGCTAACCTCACTGCTGCCATCTTGACGGGCCTAAACCTCAGTAGTGCCAACTTAATCTAACTAGTGCGAGGTAAACAAAGCCACGTGTTTTTGACAGCCACGTGCTTTTTGACAGACAACAACGCATCGCTAACCTCAGTACTGCCATCTTGACGGGCCTAAACCTCAGTAGTGCCAACTTAACCTAACTAGCGCGAGATAAACAAAGCCACGTGTTTTATGACAGCCACGTGTTTTTTGACAGCTGTCATCCGCCATCCTTAAACCACAGAGCACTGTGCTGCCCTCTTTATCGTAGTAGATGTAAATTCGTCACCTGTCATCGGCAGTGCTGCCATCTTGGCGGGCCTAAACCTTAGTGCTACCAACTTAACCTCACTAGCGTGAGATAAACAAATGCACGTGCAGCTGTCATCCGCCATCTTTAATCCAGAGAGCACCGTGCTGCCCTCTTTAGCTACTTACCTTTGAAATGTGGTACGTCACAGCAGTCATCCGCCATCTTGCATCCGAAACCTCAGTGCTGCACTCTTTAACTAGATACCTTTGAAATGTAGTGGCGGCAAATTCCACGTGCTCTTGTTTGGAAACAAAGCTACGTGCAGCTGTCAACCGCCATCTTTAATCCAGAGAGCACCGTGCTGCCCTCTTTAGCTACTTACCTTTGAAATGTGGTACGTCACAGCTGTCATCCGCCATCATGCATCGCAAACCTCAGTGCTGCACTCTTTAGCTAGATACCTTTGAAATGTAGTGGCGGCAAATTCTTTATGCTCCTGTTTGGAAACAAACCTATGCGCATTTTTGTGACAGCTATCATCCGCCACCTTTAATCTAGAGAGCACCGTGCTGCCCTCTATGTGGGGGTGGTAAATTCTACGCGCTTTACAAACCCATGTGCTTTTCTGACAGCTGTCAACCGCCAAAGAGCACCGTGCTGCCCTCTTTATGCCGGTGGCAATTTCTACGTGCTTTTTGACAGCTGTCATCCGCCATCTTTAATCAAGAGAGCACCGTGCTGCCGTCTTTAGCTAGATACCTTTGAAATGTGGTAGCGGCAAATTCCACGTGCTCTTGTTTAGTAAACAAAGCCACGTGCTTTTCTTGACAGCTGTCGTCCGCCATCTTTAATCAATAGAGCACTGTGCTGTTATCATGCGGGTAATTTCGTCAGCTGTCATCCGCCATCTTTAATCCACAGAGCACCGTGCTGCTCTCTGTAGTAGCGGGTAATTTGAAAAGTTCAGTTAGCTGTCATCCGCCATCTTTAATCAAGAGAGCACCGTGCTGCCATCTTTAGCTAGAACCTTTGAACTGTGGTGGCGGCAAATTCCACGTGCTCTTGTTTAGTAAACAAACTCACGCGCTTTTTGTCAGCTGTCATCCGCCATCTTACATCGCAAATGGTGGCGGATAATTTAAAAAGAAAAATTCTACAGCAGCCATCTCTCGACGCTAATTGCACAAGATGGTGGCTATACATGACTCCTTAAAGGTGCTTATGCAAGATGATCGCTATACATAGTTTCTTATGAGACGCCCTTGGGATGCTTGCGCAAGATGGCGGTTATACAAGGCTCCTTATGAGACACCCTAGGGATGCTTGCGCAAGATGGTGGTTGCTCTTATGAGGCGGCTTAAGGATCCTTGCACAAGATGGCTAGAGACGCCCCCACCCCTAAGGAAGCTTGCGCAAGATTGCGGACGCAAGATGGCGGCTATACATAGCTCCTTATGAGACAGCCAGTACTCGATACAACATGTGATCAGAACATTGATTGATGTGTTCAGAACACAAAATAAGTAATCAAGACTAGAATCGAACACTGTACTCCATGTCGTTAACTTCAACATGTGATTAAAACATTGTTCGGTGTGTTCAGAAAACTACATAAGTAGAATCGAACGCTGTACAACATGTTAGGGGATACCTTTGTTCTAAGAAGATCAGATTGAAACATAACAAGACTAGAATTGAACACTGCACTCGATGTCGTTAACCTTAACATGTGAACAGAACATTGATTGATGTGTTCAGATCACTAAACAAGTAGAACCGAACACTGTACAACATGTTAGGGGATACCTTTGTTCTAAGAAAATTAGATTGAAACATAACAAGACTAGAATCGAACACTGCACTCGATGTCGTTAACCTTAACATGTGAACAGAACACTGATTGATGTGTTCAGATCACTAAACAAGTAGAACCGAACACTGTACAACATGTTAGGGGATACCTTTGTTCTAAGAAAATTAGATTGAAACTAACAAGACTAGAATCGAACACTGCACTCGATGTCGTTAACCTTAACATGTGATCCGATACAACATGTTAGGGGATACCTTTGTGCTAAGAAAATTAGATTGAAACATAGCAAGACTAGAATCGAACACTGTAAGAACATTGTTTGATGTGTTCAGAGCAAAAGTACAACTTCAATGATTTACCTAGTGTAAAAATCAAAAACACACACTGTGCACATCTCGCATAGCTATCTCGCCTATCACTTGCCTAGTATGAAAATCAAAAACACACTGTGCACATATCGCATAGCTAACTCGGCAACACTTCAAATGATTTGCTTAGTACGAAAATAAAAAATCTATACCGCGTAGCTAACTCGTTCATCGCACTGCTAAGACGCTTAGTAATTGTGAATACACTGATATATCTCATACGAAAATCAAGAAAGCACACTGCGTAGCCAACTCGCTCGGATCACTCGCTTAGTAATTGCAACACGACTAGAACACTGATACACACACGGATAAGAATGTTGCGAGATACTACATACTTACATGTTTTTTTAAAAAATAGGGGGATGAAAGATCATAAATTATATGTACACATGTTGTCTCCTCCAAGTTGTAAGACGAAATAGACGCAGTACTGCGAGTTTCCGCTCTAGCTGGCGAACGGAAGTAGCATGATATCTCAGCAAAAAAAAATACGCGTGAGCTTGCATACACGCAAGTCAGACACAATGATGTATACCGCGATTCAAATCCTGGCAACTTATGCCGTCAGGAAGGGCATCCGGCGAGCATCTAGTTGTAAATCCCCGATTCTCATGTTAGAAAGAGCAACTTGTTGTAAAACAGATTCTTAATCCGAGTTATTTGACGTCAGGAAGGGCAACCGGTCGAAAACAATAGTGTATGATGTAAGAGGCTAGATACTGCCAGTTTTGCGTCAGGAAGGGCAACTAGTCTTAAAACAAATTCTTGCGATTTAAAATCTTAGTTTTGCGTCAGGAAGGGCATCCGGCTGTAAAACAATAGTTCGTGATACAGCGATTTAAAATCTAAGAAGAGCATCTAGCTGTAAATCCCCGATTCTCGTGTTAAAAAGAGCATCTAGTTGTAAAAAGATTCTTAATCCCAGTTCTTTGACGTCAGGAAGGGCAACCGGTCGAAAACAATAGTGTATGATGTAAGAGGCTAGATACTCCCAGTTTTGCGTCAGGAAGGGCAACTAGTCTTAAAACAAATTCTTGCGATTTAAAAATCTTAGTTTTGCGGCAGGAAGGGCATCCGGCTGTAAAACAATAGTTCGTGATACAGCGATTTAAAATCTAAGAAGAGCATCTAGCTGTAAGTCCCCGATTCTCGTGTTAAAAAGAGCATCTAGTTGTAAAACAGATTCTTAATCCCAGTTCTTTGACGTCAGGAAGGGCAACCGGTCAAAAACAATAGTGTATGATGTAAGAGGCTAGATACTGCCAGTTTTGCGTCAGGAAGGGCAACTAGTCTTAAAACAAATTCTTGCGATTTAAAATCTTAGTTTTGCGTCAGGAAGGGCATCCGGCTGTAAAACAATAGTTCGTGATACAGCGATTTAAAATCTAAGAAGAGCATCTAGCTGTAAATCCCCGATTCTCGTGTTAAAAAGAGCATCTAGTTGTAAAACAGATTCTTAATCCCAGTTCTTTGACGTCAGGAAGGGCAACCGGTCGAAAACAATAGTGTATGATGTAAGAGGCTAGATACTGCTAGTTTGCGTCAGGAAAGGCAACTAGTCTTAAAACAAATTCTTGCGATTTTAAATCTGTAAAACATATTTTTATTCCCAAGAGAATCGAACCCGAGACTGCCGGGTGAGAGGAATGCACACTAAACTAAACTGTAGGCTATAGGTTACATTTTTTTGTTCCACAGTCTTTGAAGTTGTATCGGTGCAGTCATTCAGAGCGAGTTGCGGAATGCATGTGTTGGCTGAAATTGTACACACATATTCCGGCTGTAGTAAGCTTGAACGAAGACACGGTGTGCTGATAAGCTACTTGTAACTCGCAGAACGTCTTCTTAGCTGAGAAGCATTCAGCCCGTGTAAGCTCCTAACATAAAATATCATGATTGTACGGAGAGGTTAAAACACAGTGCCAGCATATAGCCCACTCCTATCGAAGGAGCCTGCACGGTGCCGGCATGTAGGCTACTCCTGTTGAAGGAGCCTGTACAAGGTTTAACACCCCTCCATCAACAGCCCTTACTTAATGCTGGCTTTTTGCACGCCCTTGAAACTACCTAAGAATGTAATATACTACCGTAGGGAGAGGGTAAAACCCGGTGCCGGCACATAGCCTACTCCTACTGAAGAAGCCTGCACACAGCTTAACGCCCCCATCCGACAAATGAATCACCCTCAACACTCTTGTACTCACAATCATTTTCGAAGGAGTCTGCATAAGGTTTAACATCCCAATCGACAGCCCTTACTTAATGCTAGCTTTTTTGCACACCCCGCCTCTTAGATCATACACCATAGTTTTACGACCGGTTACCCTTCTTCACTAGGATTTTAAATCGCAGTATACGCGATAAATTTGTTATAGCGGGTTTTATAACTAGATGTCCCGGTACCGGCACATAGCCTACTCCAACCGAAGAAGCCTGCACAAGGCTTATGGCCTCCATCCGACAGATGAATCACCATCAACGTCCTGTACTCAAAATCATTTTCGAAGGAGTCTGCACAAGGTTTAACGCCCCCTATCAACAGCCCTTACTTAATGCTGGCTTTTTTGCACACCCCGCCTCTTAGATCATACACCATAGTTTTACGACCGGTTACCCTTCCTGACTAGGATTTTAAATCGCAGTATACGCGATAAATTTGTTGTAGCGGGTTTTATAACTAGATGTCCCGGTACCGGCACATAGCCTACTCCTACCGAAGAAGCCTGCACACAGCTTAACGCCTCCATCCAACAAATGAATCACCCTCAAACACTCCAGTACTCGCAATCATTCTCACTACTTCGGAAGATAGCGGGTTCGAACTCCTACTGTTAGAAGCTGTAAAAAATAGCAAATGCTAGGCGAGGGACCTGCGCGATCGTCATAACATGATCTAGCTAGATGCCCTTCCTGACGGCATAAGTTGCCAGGATTTGAATCGCGGTATCCATCATTGTGTCTGACTTGCGTGTATGAAAGCTCACGCGTATTTTTTGCTGAGATATCATGCTCCTTCCGTTCGCCAGCTAGAGCGGAAACTCGCAGTACTGCGTCTATTTCGTCTTACAACTTGGAGGAGACAACATGTGTACATATAATTTATGATCTTTCATCCCCCTATTTTTTTAAAAAACATGTAAGCATTGTCCCCTTCAAAAGTGGTAAAAATCATTTACTGGAGAACATTTTATTTCTACTGTAAATTGGAACATTATTTCGTGAGCCAGGAAGGGAGTTTTAGCACGTCGAGTCGACTAGAACCAGACACCAGGTGTACGGAAATCCCAGCCAAGGGCGAGCAAGAGGGAGCGAGCAGATACCGCTAGCCAAGTAACCTTCAAATCAGCCGTGAATACCACGTGATCAGGCGAAATGTATGTCAAGTGCTCGATCGATATTAGTGAAGGTGTATGACGTCTGACTATGGCAGCCAATCAAGTAATCAATTTGGTGTGAAGTTAATGAATTAACCAATCGCTTATAATGAAAAGACGCACCTATGTCTTAAGACGGTGAATTATGGATTTTCCTAAGGAAACTTTACTCTGAAATTTCTACCTCTGAACGCGACGAGTGGGAATTTATTCTGACTTCAACTACGGACGTGAGAAGACGCATTTTGCTTACTGGGGAACTTCGTCTTATTTAAAGCTTCCAACATCTTGCAAATAACAGTTCAGACATTCACGGATTCTACTTACAATCAACTACAGATATTAAAAGATAAGTTGCTTTTCCATCTCGTCAAACAACGGTGTGTGTTTTGGACTAGTCTCAGACTTAATTTTCAGTTTCAGCTTTCACAAGAACTTCAACAGAGGAGATCATTGGTTCGAGTGCAGGTCAGGATGCCTGTCTTCCTACGAGATGAATGGTGTGATTTCCAGCGCGCCAGCATGTCCTCAATGAGCGAGTAGAATGTAAAGCAGCTCAGACGGGCGAGAACAGGATCGATGGTGCGTAACGTGGTAATGCACTAGGTCATCAGCCCGAGTTCTACGATCGACAGTCACCACCAAGTAATATTTAAACATTGTTATTCTTTCTTCCTATTTGTAAATGTAAATTGTAATGATATAGCCTCTACTTATTTGCTTAGAAGAATTTCTATTAGTTAGAATTTTTCCACCTCTTCTTTCTTGGTGAAGGTAGTTTGGGAATGAATGTGTATTTTGAACCTATTAGCTTGTTTTGAGTGAATGTCATCGAGAGATGTTTCAACTGTCCCGAGTTCATTGTGGCAGGAGAAATAAAAGTAATACGACCTCAACGTTAAACTAGGACTATTTGAATAATTTTTATACTTGAATTGAGATTAGATGGGACATTAATTTCGTGGATTCCATTATATCAGAGTTCTTTTTATCGATTATACGACGTATGGTTGGATTTCGAGTGCGATAGAGTCATCTGAGAATTGTTGTGCAGTAGCTTCCGCATGTATGATCTTGCGCGGCCAGGGATAATAATAATAATAATTAAAATAAATTAACCTAGTTATCGCATAAAAGGAACACCTAAGGTCATGAGCATAATAATAATTATTATTTAATAAGGTTGATGTGCGTTCATTTATATTAATTTAGGCCTGGGAAATGGCAGTATCTGACCGATACATTTCTATATATTTGTGCTGTGCTATTATAATTATTTGACTGGTAGATGGATATTATTGAATTTAGCAGATAAGTTGTGCATCCATTATTGAGTCAATATAAGAAGAAAATATGTTGCCTGACGTAATTTCTTCGTTGTGAGCGCAGATTAATTGAGAGCCACAATTATGGTGGAAAGGTAAAAATAAATATCGTAGCTCATGAACCGCGTGCGCGGAATGTTAATTCCGACCTGTGTGTAGGCAATTTTGTCGATGATTTTCGGATGATTTTAGCTCGTAAACTTTCCCTGAACATCGTCGTATGACTGAGTTCTTCAATAAAGTGATAATCATTGCTCTATCACATCTCAAGTTGATGAGAGGAAGTCCCCACGATATTGTCATCATGAAAATATTTTCCCTGACTTTGACTAAACATGAAAATAATAATCAAGGGCTAGCATTCGTGTAAATATGTATGTAATATTTCCGTGTATCTTTGTGTGAGTGTAGTGAGTGTGATTTGTCTGTATTTTGCTTATTGTAATTTTATAGTCCATATTTGTGATGATGCTCTTCGCTGTTTCGTGGATTTTTTGGCCAATTTTATGCCAACTTTAGTGATTCATTATTTGATAGAATTTAAACCTTTAGTGAATTTTATTCGTTTTTGAGGAAGAATAGGGTCTTAAATAGCGAATACATATAAATAAGTATAGGCCATGTCAGTGGATTGGACTCACAACATCGAAGTTGTAAGAGTAATATAACTAATTATTTTCAATCAATGGGTAAATGTAGGTTGACATGATGTCAAGTTCCAAATTATTGTGTGAAGATAAACTACTGAATAATTATGAAAGAGAATTTATTAACTAATTTAAAGGTCAAGGAAGACGATTCAACCATAATTTCATGGGAGAAATTTTTTTATTTAATTTTCAGAAAGAGTGAAAATGATCATTTTCAAACTCGATTTAAGTTAAGTCCATTGAGGAAGGAAATTTTATTTTCAAGTCATTTAATTATTAATGGGAGAGATAATCTCAAATTAATTATTATTAATCATTTAACTAAATTTCAACTAAAAATCCAAATATTATATTTACAGATTCAGGCATTTGCTGATCCGTTTATCGATGGAGTGTCCATGTTGATAACGACATAAAAGAAGACAAGTCATATGAAAATCCCTAGATTTTGTAAATTATTTGTAGATTTGAGAAGAGCAGTAGTTGTAATAAATGTGTGAAACCTATTTAGCCTTCTCTCATTTGCCACTAGTTCATCATCTATCCCTGCACTTAAAATTTTCGCACAGCCGATAAGCGAACGATCTACCCCCTGGAGATCCTCGCTCACCGGCCGAGCTGAGCCCGGCATGACGGGTGCAGGTATAGATTTGGCGGCCAACGTGTTAAGGCCCGATTTATTGGCTGTACCAATAAAAGAACTCGATCTTGTAGTCCAGAATTTGGATGAAAACAAGATGCAGTGGCAAATTAAATTTCTCAGGTTTACTTTGTGACATTTATTAGCCCAAATTTTTGTGGCGAACTACGCTCGTGTTAAAGGTTAGGAAGGGCCTTGGTGCTATATTATAAACAAAATCTGGATGATATTTTCAAAATTGATCTTTTTGCGGCAGATTCCCGCATAGTTTGGGCTTAAATTATAAAATATTATTTTATGCGATAATAATCTTCTTTTATGACTGTGACTTCAATCCACACGTGACTGTCGATCTAAATTCGGGTATTAGACCATCGAATCTTGTCCGTCCAATGTCTGAACTGCTAGTTGTCTCAAATAAGAATGAGTACTGTTACTATGGAGGACCTTCGCAGGCTCCTGGATGTAGTGACTGCGGACTTGAAAGATAGTTTAGAACAAAAGTTAAATGAAAACAGTAATTTGTTGAAACAGGAATTAACTGGAAGCAGTAATTTATTAGAACAAAAGTTAAGTGAAAACAGTAATTTATTGGAACAAAAGTTAAGTGAGAACAGTGAATTGTTAAAGCGTGAGATTAGTGAAAATAATGCTCAATTAGAACGCAAATTGACTGAAAATAATGCTCAGTTAGAACTTACATTAACGGAAAAACTGAATGCAGGACAGGACAAACTAAAACAAGGTCTTAAGGGTGTCCTGGAGGATATTCAAACTAGGACAGACGAAAACTTAGGGAAATTGCACATGGACGTTAAATTATTTAACGGAAAATTAGCGTCGGTCCAAAATGAATTGGTGTCCGTCAAGCAAAAGTTTTCTAATTTAAAAGGGGAAATCCAGGCCGGAATCGATAGCTCCATGTCGGCTATGTCAAATGAGTTCGGCGAGAGGCTAGCCAAAGTACAGACAGGAATACTGCACGGACTAGACCAATACAAGGACGAAGTGAAGGGAACTTTTCGGACCATTGAGGAGAAAATTAGTGACAATGCCGAGGACTTGTCTGCAACTAAAACCGCATGGGGCAGGAAGTTCACCGAAATCTATGAAACGGTAAAACAAGTGGAGAAGGGCGTAATAGCCGAAATTAAGGTAGCCCAGGTCACTAATTCGGAGCGACTCGAATACTTTTATGAGACGATCGAGGAGACCCAGCAGAGTCTTAAAACAATGAAAACAACCGTGGGCAAGGAAATAAGTGAAGTTAGAGCCAGCTCGGAAGCCTACAAACAGGAATTACAGGGAGGAATACAGGAGCTTGCCAAGGAACTAAAGCTACTCAAGTTACAAGGCGAAAGTAATAACATTGTGGCTAATACTCTGTTAGAACGGCAGGGGCAACTGGAGAAACGTGTATCCGGGGAAGTCCAATTCTCAACTCCAAAGAGCGATGAAAGAGTAATTTTAAACGTTCCTGTAAATACCACTAACCCATTTTTAGAACCTGTTAGAGGGGAAACGAGTCAACTTAACACTTCTGGTCAAACCCAAATCGTGAATATAATACGATTGCATGAGGATCACCCAAAAAATTTAATAATGTAAAAGGAATAACCCCCAAGAGTTTCATTAACGAATTGCAGGAGTTTTTCCGGGACAATAAGATTCCTGTAGAGCGCCAATTACGAGTGACCGAAAGATACCTAGAAAACTCAGTGTTGACGTGGTTCACTGCCTTCCGATATTCGTTTGACGATTTTGAAGGTTTTAAAAGAGCATTTTTAGAGAAGTACTGGAATTCAGATATTCAGGACCAGCTTAAGACAGAACTGTACGCCAAGAAATATGCTCAGTCCACACCCACGCGCTTTTCAGAATTTTTTTCAAGCCAATTACGCAAATTGCGTGAGCTAGATGCATCACCAACAGAAACTGGGCTAATAAAAGTCATTGTGAGACAGCTACCTGCGGATATACAAAGGATTATGATAGCCTCAAACGTTCAGACGGCCATTCAAGCTGAGGCCATTCTCAGACAGCTAGATATGACATCCAGGGAACCATCTAGGCGAAGTACGAATCCAGAACAACAGGTATTCCATGCAACAGGCAATCGACCAGACGACAGGAACCTTACCAGCCAAGGGAGAAACTGGAATCGTGAAAATGAGGAAAGACCGTCCAGGGATCGTTCTCCAAGACCAGGCTATAGGAACGAAGGAGAATGGAATTACTACCGGCGGAACAATCGAAGAAGGCCGTATGAAAATAACAGAGATCGCTGGAGAAGAGAACCAAACGACCGCAGATTTGAAAACCGGAAGAGGAACTGGAGGCAAGAGGAGCGTGAAAAATATCTATGCGAACTCCAGCAGTCCAGCCAGGAACGACGGAAATGGCACCGTGCTATCCACGACCAAGACGTCAATCCTGATATGGTCGGCGCCGAGGGCTTAGAATACCAGAGAGCCAAACAAAAGGAAGAAAGAGAGCGTCCTGAAAGGGAAGAGCAGAGTCAGGGCGCAAAACAACCCCTGAACTAACGGGAGATAGTCTGAATTCTAGCCCTTGTACTGACAATAAAACACGAGAATGGATAATAGTGCAGATTGATTCATGGATGACAAAGTCGGAAGATCTACTGGAAGAGAATATGGATACCAATAAAGTTTGTATGAGGACATTACCGATAATTTTAGCCCGAGTATGTGGTGTTAAAGGAAAATGCTTGGTCGACACAGGGTCCACCATCAGTGTCATCTCTAATTCGTTTCTAAATGACTTAAACGAAAGATATAACATTCCGATTATTCCAGTGTCTCATGTAAAAATAAAGGGAATTATCCCGGATAAAACTGTAGCATGTAGACAACAAACCTTACTGGATGTCGAAATTGGTAATTCGAAATTTCAAAATATTTTTCTGGCCATGTCAAATATAAAGTTCAATATCATTCTTGGGGTGGATTTCTTAACAACTTATCAGGCCAACATCGATCTTAATTTAAATCAGATACTATTTCGGTCAAATGAAACAATTGAAACAGTCATAGTTAACCCATCAGAAATAGCTGATCAGAGTGTGTTCCAAATTAGTAACGCCTATGCACCGTGGGAATCTGAAGACCAGGAGGCCACTGAAGAAGTTCACCAGGCCCTGGACAATATAATAGAAGAGGGCGATAGTGCAACACACCCGTACGATCTTATAAACTCCAAGGCTGAATAAGCATTAGGAACAGAGAAAGAGAGAGGCCAGCTCCGAGATCTATTAATGAAATGTAAATCGCTGTTCGATGACAAGCCAGGCCAGATTCCTGATTTTAAATACTCGCTGGTAGCTACAGATTGGACCCCGTTTAAGAAGAAACCCTATCCAATTCCAGAGAAATTTCATTCTCGCGTGGTGAAGATTATCAAGGAAATGGAACGGGATGGGATTATCATGAAGGCTTGTACACCATTCCTTAGTGCTCTAGTAGTAGTAAATAAACCAGACGGGTCTCTGCGCATTTGCATCGACGCTCGTGATATAAATAGGAAATTAGTACCAGAAAGAGACCAGGCACCAGCAATCAAAGACGTCCTGAGGAAATTCCATGGCATGAGATTGTTCTCATCAGTTGATTTAACGGCCTCCTATTACCACATACTGTTAGAAGAGAAGTCTAGGCTGCTAACTGGGTTTATGTTTGATCAGCAGACTTATGTCTTTAGAAAATTACCATTTGGCATTTGCAACGCGGGAACCGTTCTTATCCGTGCCTTAGACAGATGCCTTACAGAAGAAGTCAAGAGCTTTACCACCAGGTACATCGACGATCTGCTTCTGGCCAGTGAAACGTTTTAAGAACATCTAATTAAATTTGAAAAACTGTTAGATAACCTTTCTAAGTCTGGATTCCACATCAATTTAAAGAAATCGCACTTTTGTCAAGCTGAAATATTGTTTCTAGGCCATATAATTGATGGGGAAGGAATACGACCCAATCCTGTAAAAATAGAGGCCATCAGCAAGTTCCCAAGGCCGATCCGCGTGAAGCAAGTACGGCAGTTCTTAGGCATGGCCAACTTCTTCGCGAATCACTGTCCGAATTTCACGGAAACCGTCGCTCCATTGCAAGAATTATTGAAGAAAGGCAACAGGTGGAAGTGGAACAAAGAATGTGATTTAGCCTTCGCAAAGACCAAAGAGATGCTGTCAAATTATGTTAAACTAGGATATCCCAGTTTCGAGAAACCTTTTATCCTACAAACAGATGCATCAGGAGTCGGAATTGGGGCCGTACTGTTCCAGGAAGACGAGAAGAATCCCGAGGACAAGATCTACCTAGCCTTTGTCAGTAGGAAACTGCGCAGCCACGAGAAGCACTATTCGGTAATAGAATTAGAGATGCTATCTATTGTCTATGCCTTAAAATACTGGCAGAAAATTATCTATGGGTTCGAGATAATTATTAGGACAGACCACAAAGCACTGATATTCATGCTAAAGGCCACAATGGCGTCTGATCGCATTTTTAGATGGACCATGTTCGTACAACAATTTAACATCAAATTAGAGCACTGTTCAGGAAAGAGTAACATGCTAGCTGACTGTCTGAGCCGTAATCCTAACGAGGAAATATTACAAGTTAACCAACTGGAATTAGTTCCCGAAGATCACGAGTTTTTGAGGAAATTGGGATATATAAGACAAGCTCAAAAGCGAGATGGTGACTTGAGGCCTATTATTGACTTTTTAGAAAACAAAACTAAACCTAAGGACCCTGGGTACAGAAGAATAAGAAGGAAAGCGTCCCGGTACCAATACTTAGATGGTACTTTATTTAAATTTGTGGATACAGCGAATACGAAGCTGAAAGTAGTGGTACCTTCCAAATTACGCGAGCCATTGATATGGCATGCTCACAGAATCACAGGCCATGGTGGCATTGACAAGACGCTAGCTACGATACAAGAAAAGTTTACATGGGACAAACTCCGGTCGACTGTAAGAAACATGGTCCGAACTTGTGACATCTGCCAGAGAGTGAAACCGAGCTCCCATTTGCTCCAACACAGTCCCATTCCGATCATTCCTTCTAGGCCTAAACAACTATACGCAATGGACCTATTTGGACCCGCTCCGACATCGAAGTGAGGCAACCGGCATGTCATCGTCACCATCGACGTGTTTTCAAAATACGTAACTTTGTACCCGATCCAGAAAGCTAACTCGAAATCAATAATTCGGCGCATCACTCGCAATCTGATTCCAGATATGGGCAAGCCAGAGGCACTACTCACTGACCATGGGTCCCAATTTACATCTACAGAATTTCGTGAAGCCATGGAACAGCTTGGGATTAAACACATTCTGAATTCTATCCGCCATCCTTCAAGCAACCCGGCAGAAAGGGTGATGCAGGAACTAGCTAAATTCTGCAGGATTTATTGTGGAAATACACATTGGTTATGGGTCGACGTTCTACCTATAATGATGGAGTGTTTGAACAATACTGTGCATGAGGCCACGGCACAAATCCCTGTTAGTCTCCATTTCAACCGACTACCAAATCGACCTTGGGATAGCATCGTTCAATGTCCCAATAACTTAAGGCCAACACTAGAGGAGAACGTTCAAAAAGCTGCTATTTCATTACGGGAGCAAGCTGAGCGCAGACAACGGAGAGTAAGGGATAAAAAGTTTCATCGACCCCTGAGACTGAATGAATATGTTCTCTTAAAAACACAGCCATTTCGGAACCTACCAGCAAATTCTACGCGAAATTCGCACCTCTTTTCGTCGGTCCTTACAAAATTATCCGAGTATATGGGAACAATGCCTATAAAATTCAAAGTCTTGATAAGAGCTATGAGGGAATTCATAATGCCTCAAATTTACGAAGCTACAAATGCCTTAATCCAGTAAATGATGCCCAAGTCAACACTATGGCAGAAGAGGAAACGTCATGGAATGTAAGTGAGGATGCAGTGTACCACCATGCATCGACCCAGGTCAACCTGCAAGAAGAAATCAGTGAGGAATGTCAAGTAATGCAGAACAAGATAATGGATCAACTTCGACTACTGGGCGCAGCACTAGAAGCGGACAACAGGAGGCTACGTGCCGGAACAAGAGCTGAAAATGTGGCTTAGAAGTGTGACACATGTTTACCACTTAAAATTTTTCAGGGAACATGTTAAAGGTCTATTTCCAGCATTAATGATTTCATCTTCCGACTAAATCATTAACTAGCCAAGGGAGAAAATTTCCCCTTCAAAAGTGGTAAAAATTATTTACTGGAGAATATTTTATTTCTACTGTAAATTGGAACATTATTTCGTGAGCCAGGAAGGGAGTTTTAGCACGTCGAGTCGACTAGAACCAGACACCAGGTGTACGGAAATCCCAGCCAAGGGCGAGCAAGAGGGAGCGAGCAGATACCGCTAGCCAAGTAACCTTCAAATCAGCCGTGAATACCACGTGACCAGGCGAAATGTGTGTCAAGTGCTCGATCGATATTAGTAAAGGTATATGACGTCTGACTATGGCAGCCAATCAAGTGATCAATTTGGAGTGAAGTTAATGAATTGACCAATAGCTTATAATGAAAAGGTGCACCCCTGTCTTAAGACGGTGAATTATGGATTTTCCTAAGGAAACTTTACTCAAAAATTTCTACCTCTGAACGCGACGAGTGGGAAATTATTCTGACTTCAACTACGGACGTGAGAAGACGCATTTTGCTTACTGGGGAACTTCGTCTTATTTAAAGCTTCCAACATCATGCAAATAACAGTTCAGACATTCACGGATTCTACTTACAATCAACTACAGATATTAAAAGATAAGTTGCTTTTCCATCTCGTCAAACAACGGTGTGTGTTTTGGACTTGCCTCAGACTTAATTTTCAGTTTCAGCTTTCACAAGAACTTCAACAGAGGAGATCATTGGTTCGAGTGCAGGTCAGGATACCTGTCTTCCTACGAGATGAATGGTGTGATTTCCAGCGCGCCAGCATGTCCTCAATGAGCGAGTAGAATGTAAAGCAGCTCAGACGGGCGAGAACAGGATCGATGGTGCGTAACGTGGTAATGCACTAGGTCATCAGCCCGAGTTCTACGATCGACAGTTACCACCAAGTAATATTTAAACATTGTTATTCTTTCTTCCTATTTGTAAATGTAAAATGTAATGATATAGCCTCTACTTATTTGCTTAGAAGAATTTCTATTAGTTAGAATTTTTCCACCTCTTCTTTCTTGGTGAAGGTAGTTTGGGAATGAGTGTGTATTTTGAACCTATTAGCTTGTTTGAGTGAATGTCATCGAGAAATGTTTCAACTGTCCCGAGTTCATTGTGGCTGGAGAAATAAAAGTAATACGACCTCAACGTTAAACTAGGACTATTTGAATAATTTTTATACTTGAATTGAGATTAGATGGGACAGTAATTTCGTGGATTCCATTATATCAGAGTTCATTCCTCGATTATACGAAGTATGGTTGGATTTCGAGTGCGATAGAGTCATCTGAGATATTGTTGTGCAGTAGCTTCCGCATGTATGATCTTGCGCGGCCAGGGATAATAATAATAATAATAATAATAATAATAATAATAATAATAATAATAATAATAATAATAATAATAATAAAAATAAAAATAAATTAACCTAATTATCGCGTAAAGGAACACCTAAGGTCATGAGCATAATAATAATTATTATTGAATAAGGTTGATGTGCGCTCATTTATATTAATTTAGGCCTGGGAAATGGCAATATCTGACCGATACATTTTTATATATTTGTGCTGTGCTATTATAATTATTTGACTGGTAGATGGATATTATTGAATTTAGCAGATAAGTTGTGCATCCATTATTGAGTCAATTTAAGAAGAAAATATGTTGCCTGACGTAATTTCTTCGTTGTGAGCGCAGATTAATTGAGAGCCACAATTATGGTGGAAAGGTAAAATTAAATATCGTAGCTCATGAACCGCGTGCGCGGAATGTTAACTCTGACCTGTGTGTAGGCAATTTTGTCGATGATTTTCGGATGATTTTTGCTCGTAAACTTTCCCTGAACATCGTCGTATGACTGAGTTCTTCAATAAAGTGATAATCATTGCTCTATCACATCTCAAGTTGATGAGAGGAAGTCTCCACGATATTGTCATCATGAAAATATTTTCCCTGACTTTGACTAAACATGAAAATAATAATCAAGGGCTAGCATTCGTGTAAATGTGTATATAATATTTCCGTGTATCTTTGTGTGAGTGTAGTGTGTGTGATTTGTCTGTATTTTGCTTATTGTAATTTTACAGTCCATATTTGTGATGATGCTCTTCGCTGTTTCGTGGATTTTTGGCCAATTTTATGCCAACTTTAGTGATTCATTATTTGATAGAATTTAAACCTTTAGTGAATTTTATTCGTTTTTATAGAAGAATAGGGTCTTAATTAGCGAATACATATAAATAAGTATAGGCCATGTCAGTGGATTGAACTCACAAAATCGAAGTTGTAAGAGTAATATAACTAATTATTTTCAATCAATGGGTAAATGTAGGTTGACATGATGTCAAGTTCCAAATTATTGTGTGAAGATCAACTACTGAATAATTATGAAAGGGAATTTATTAACTAATTTAAAGGTCACGGAAGACGATTCAACCATAATTTCATGGGAGAAATTTTTTATTTAATTTTCAGAAAGGAGTGAAAATGATCATTTTCAAACTCGATTTAAGTTAAGTCCATTGAGGAAGGAAATTTTATTTTCAAGTCATTTAATTATTAATGGGAGAGATAATCTCAAATTAATTATTATTAATCATTTAATTAATTCTCAACTAAAAATCCAAATATTATATTTACAGATTCAGGCATTTGCTGATCCGTTTATCGATGGAGTGTCCATGTTGATAACGACGACTTGTCATATGAAAATCCCTAGATTTTGTAAATTATTTGTAGATTTGAGAAGAGCAGTAGTTGTAATAAATGTGTGAAACCTATTTAGCTTTCTCTCATTTGCCACTAGTTCATCATCTATCCCTGCACTTTAAAATATTCGCACAGCCGATAAGCGAACGATCTACCCCCTGGAGATCCTCGCTCACCGGCCGAGCTGAGCCCGGCATGACGGGTGCAGTACGGCCTTAGCCCAGAATTTGCTGGAGCATTCCGTTCGAGTAAAAATGCGGACACATTTTCCGACCAGGTTGTCATATTCATCGCTCCAGTCTAGAGTGTGTGTTGATAAAGGAGGCGGGTGTGACTAGTCCATCTTCGAGAGGTCCGCCAGCTTAAGTAAATATCAGTTCAAGCTTAACTATGTGATAGTCATTGAAAGCCAGATCGAGGGGTATGTTTCCAATCTGTAGTACTATAACTTTAATTTTCTACAATGTAAATTTCAATTAAGCGGAATAAACTTACCCGAAATTAGGGAATAGATAGTGAGGTACCCTCTCTTGCGCCCTTTCAACTTGATCTTGTGGTGACTATGATTTTGTAACCCTTAAAATCGATCTTGTAATTTCCGTAAATATTTTTCTCCGCTTAGTCACCTCCGTCGTATAGGCTCAGCCTCTGTAACTTCGGGCCGTAAGCCCTGATAGGATTTTATGCATTTAATGTAAAGTCAGGGAGTGTAAGGGTCCGCCTCCTAACAATTTTGGTTTTTTGGGACAGTGATATTAATCTTTTGTTTTTACCCAATCGCCTCGTAGAATGGCTGCATGTTAACCCTGATTAACTTATTTCTTTTTATGTTAAGGATATTAGACCGTTGAGATTTTACGATAGTGAATACTGTTGGATTTAGTTAAATGTAGGCGTGTCCTTCATAGGTCTGGAAGATGTAAAATTTTGGAAATAGATTTCTAAGGTTAAATTTGTGGAGCAAGGATGCGCTTCTGATGTTAAAATTGGGAGATCCGTCTCCTTGATTGTTTGTTA
This sequence comes from Anabrus simplex, assembly GCF_040414725.1. Lineage (NCBI taxonomy): Eukaryota > Metazoa > Arthropoda > Insecta > Orthoptera > Tettigoniidae > Anabrus > Anabrus simplex. The sequence continues at coordinate 84,946,881 of NC_090274.1, read as the reverse complement.
AGGGGAACAGTTGCGCTGATGTAAAATTAGTTAATAAGGAACTTTTGGCTCATGATGTACATTGTTGTTCTCTCTAATTATGTTACGCAAGCTCTCTTGAGCTAGAATTGTACCTCGACTATTGGCAAATTATTGAGTTTTTAAAAAAGGAAAGCATAAGAAAAGAAACAAAACTGTCAATTTTAAAGTTTTATATCAATCTTTCGATTTTCGAACGTCCACCCATTTATGCCCGCAGCATTTACCTCTGTGATCCATACGATCCCCAGTAAAAGTGGTGGCAGATCGTGGTTAAATGGGCCTGGATAAAGATCATTTTGACGGCACCTCATAGAAATCGATACCGAACTCTAAAGATTTTTCTTGGATATTGAATTTTTCAAATTTTGTTAGATCCTCTATCACTATGTCTGGTTCTCGTGAAGTCCTTGCACCTGGGTACCTGCGCAAGGAGGAATGGATTCATGAACTTCTAATTAGGAGGGTCCAGTCTGGTGGCACGGTTGCGGCAGATACTGACCAACATAGACAGTCTTTAGAGTTTCCATTTGTAACCCAGTATTTGCGGAGAAGGACATTTATGAGGCTCTGTCCACTATCACTAATAATACCACCCAACTAGCGTCAGTTGTACGTTTCTTTATGTAATTGACCCTTCTACTAATCAACTCAAGAGAGTTCAAGCTAGACTATTTCACTTTTACAATAGGGCTAGGGACATATTTTCTCTAAAATTGAAGGATGATCATGCTAAGGAAGCTAGTAACTTGGTCGAAAATCTGTCTGACATGTCTAATAGAGTAAGTCAATTGTTTTCCAGGGTCGTAAGTGCTAAAAGTGACCATGTTCAAACCATCAACTTAACAACAGAAGAGGACTATACTAGGTCTGCTGAGAGTAGAAAATTGGTGGCTACACAAGAAACGATGGCCCCATCCGAACAAGCATCTGAACGTCCAAAACAACAAACGCGTTTCTTTATGAGTAGTGCTGTGTCTGAATCCTCTCAATCTCCAATGCCGTCACCTATTATTTCTCCAGGGATTAGCAGCTTCTCCACCCCTTAGCCATGTCGATAAGGACATCTCCGAATTTTCAATTAATTCAACTAAGGAGCTGATTTCATTTTCAAGATTCCTAGTTGAATTTCAAGACGATGTTTTGGTTTGTGCTCTATCTCATCCTTAAATAATAAAAATTACTTACCCATATTATGTATGTATCCTCTCGGACAAAATTGTGAAAGCAGTAGCTGGCCGATGTTCTATTGAAGATTGTCATGTCCATCTATTGGAAACATTTATTTCAGCTGGGGCAATGCCTTCCGTAATACAAAAGTTCTACTTCAGAGCATACAGGTTGGATGAGAAGTTAGCCGACTATATCCAAGATATTCAATTTTATACTAGGGCATTCGCTCTTCATTTTCCCGAGGATCAAATTGCGCAAACCACTGTGAAGGAAATTCTCCTGCTTATAGGTCGTACTTATGTTTATCTCCTCGACCTCAAACCTTTTCCGAACTAAGGGCAATGCCAGTGTCAGCACGTTTGCTGACACTTTATGAGTAGCCAGGGAGCCCCCTCCGTCATCTAACAGTTCTCGGCCACCCCGTCGACGAATCTTACACACACGCAAGTGTTATGCGTGCGGATCTACTGAACACCTTAGGAATAAGTGTCCCTTGGTAGAATATAGCGGAACTAGGAACGGAGCAGGCCCGTCTCAATGCTGCATTAGGTGCGGGTGGTTCCCCCCTCTAGCAAAAAATAGCACATCACTTAACAGCACACCGTCTTGTTCAACTTCTAGTGCTACATCTACTACCTCAGGCGATAGGAAGTGACTGGGGTCATCGGCTGACTCACAATGTTCAGCTTCCTGAGGCTCAGGACCCCCTATAATAGGCAACGAATCTTCCAAGAAGAAACCTCATCTATTTTATCATTTGAAGACTCTACAGGATTCCTTAAAATTGCTTCTGAGACCCAAGGATCGTGGCATTTCTGAACACTGAGGTAAATAATGAACCTGTCCCTGCGCTACTAGATTCAGGAAGCGCTAGCTCCATTATTTCCGAGAAGTGTTACTATAAGATGAAAGCCTGTTGTAAATTTCCGGACTATTGTTTGTCTTCTATTAAATGTGTTAGAAATTTTAGGTTTCACTTTTGCTAAAGTCCATATCTCAAAATTTACATGGAAATTAAGTTGTTCGTGGCTAAGCAGTTGTCTTGCCCGGTAATATTGGGAGCCGATTTCATGTGTCATTCTGGTCTTGTGCTCGACCTTCAAACCAAGTAGTGCAGTATTGGATGATTCGGCCGCCTCCTCCCGCGGGAAATTTGAATTCTGGCGGGAAATTTGAATTTTTGGCGGGAAATTTGCATTTTGGCGGGAGATTTGAATTTGTAAACAAAGCCACATGCTTTTTGACAGCTGTCATCGACAACAACGCATCGCTAACCTCACTGCTGCCATCTTGACGGGCCTAAACCTCAGTAGTGCCAACTTAACCTAACTAGCGTGAGGTAAACAAAGCCACGTGTTTTTTGACAGCCACGTGCTTTTTGACAGACAACATCGCATCGCTAACCTCAGTACTGCCATCTTGATGGGCCTAAATCTCAGTAGTGCCAACTTAACGTAACTAGTGCGAGGTAAACAAAGCCACGTGTTTATGACAGCCACGTGCTTTTGACAGACAACAACGCAACGCTAACCTCAGTACTGCCATCTTGACGGGCCTAAACCTCAGTAGTGCCAACTTAACCTAACTAGCGTGTGGTAAACAAAGCCACGTGCTTTTTGACAGCCACGTGCTTTTTTGACAGCTGTCATCCGCCATCTTTAAACCACAGAGCACTGTGCTGACCTCTTTTTCGCAGTAGCTGCAAATTCGTCACCTGTCATCCGCAGTGCTGCCATCTTGGCGGGCCTAAACCTTAGTGCTACCAACTTAACCTCACTAGCGCGAGATAAACAAATCCACGTGCTTTTTTGACAGCTGTCGAATTAGTAAACAAATCCACGTGCTTTTTTGACAGCTGTCATCCGCCATCTTTAAACTACAGAGCACCGTGCTGCCCTCTTTATCGCAGAAGCTGTAAATTCGTCACCTGTCATCCGCAGTGCTGCCATCTTGGCGGACCTAAACCTTAGTGCTACCAACTTAACCTCACTAGCGCGAGATAAACAAATCCACGTGCTTTTTTGACAGCTGTCATCCGCCATCTTTAATCTATAGAACACAGTGCTGCCCTCTTTAGCTACTTACCTTGAAATGTGGTGGCAGATAATTTGAAAAATGCTTTTTGACAGCAGCCATCTTTGAGCACCGTGCTGCCCTCTTTAGCTAGATACCTGTGGTGGCAGACAATTCCACGTGACAGCAGCCATCTTTGAGCACAGTGCTGCCCTCTTCGTGGTGGCGGGAAATTCCACGTGCTCTTGTTTGGAAACAAACTCTCGAGCTTTTTTCTGACAGCTGTCATCCGCCATCTTGCGTCACAAACCTCAGTGCTGCGCTCTTTAGCTAGATACCTTTGAAATGTGGTGGCGGCAATTTGAAAAATTCTATGTGCACTTGTTTGGAAACAAAGACACGTGCTTTTTTGACAGCTGTCATCCGCCATCTTTAATCAATAGAGCACTGTGCTGCTATCATGCGGGCAATTTCGTCAGCTGTCATCCGCCATCTTTAATCCACAGAGCACCGTGCTGCCCTCTTTATGACATGTAGCAGCGGGCAATTTGAAAAGTTCTGTTAGCTGTCCATCGGCATCTTTAATCAAGAGAGCACCGTGCCGCCATCTTTAGCTAGATACCTTTGAAATGTGGTGGCGGCAAATTGAAAAGTTCCACGTGCTCTTGTTTAGTAAACAAACTCACGCGCTTTTTGTCAGCTGTCATCCGCCATCTTACATCGCAAACCTCAGTGCTACACTCTTTAGGTACATACCTTTGAAATATGGTGGCGGATAATTTAAAAAGAAAAATTCTACGGCAGCCATCTCTCGACGCTAATTGCACAAGATGGTGGCTATACATGACTCCGTAAGGGTGCTTACGCAAGATGGCCGCTATAGATAGGTTCTTATGAGACGCCCTTGGGATGGTTGCGCAAGATGGCGGTTGCTCTTATGAGGTGGCTTAAGGGTCCTTGCACAAGATGACTAGAGACGCCCTAAGGTTGCTTGCGCAAGATGGTGGACGCAAGATGGCGGCTATACACGACTCCTTATGAGACGCCTTAAGGGTGCTAGCGCAAGATGGCTGCTGCTCTTATGAAGAAAGCTAGCTTAGAGGCTAACGTGTCATGCTAGTTCGATTCATTAAATTTGGGGGCTTAAATACAAAATGTTAAATATCTCGAAAACGGTGCATCGTAGAGCAAAACGGACAACATCTTTTCTATCCAATACCTCGGTTCGCAGTAAGAGGAACAAGAAAAACATAGTCTAATGATGAGATCAACGGTTCGGTTCCTACTTAGGCCCTTTGGCATTCGCTCTGTTTTAGTTTGTATTGAAGCAAGTCTTCGTGACATGATCAGGTCTAGCTATGGTAGAGAGTATAACGTGCCGTGCAGGTTCGATTCATTAAATTTGGGGCTTAAATGCAAAATGTTAAATATCTCGAAAACGGTGCATCGTAGAGCAAAACGGATAAAATGTTTCCACCTGATACCTAGGTTTGCAGTATCAGGAACACGATAGCATAAGAAAAATATAGTCTAATGATGAGATCGACGGTTCGATCCCTACTTAGGCCCTTTGGCATTGGCAGCTATCTAATTCTACAAGATGGCGGCTATACATAGCTTCTTATGAGGCAGCTTAAGAGCGCTTGCACAAGATGGCTGCTGCTCTTATGAGACGCCCTAAGGGTGCTTGCGCAAGGTAGCAGCGACAAGACGGCGACTATACACAGCTCCTTATGATACGGCCTAGAGGTGCTCACACAAGATGGTGGCTGCTCTGATGAAGAAAGCTAGCTTTGCATCGTGCAGGTATCTTTACAGCACTAAACCTCATACCTTTGAAATGTGGTGGCGGGTAATTTGAAAAATTCGACGTGCTTTTTCTTAACAGCAGCTATCTTTAAACAATAGCGGCTATACATAAGCTGTTAAGGCCTCCTCTTATGTCAAGGCATAGCTCTATCGAACAAGTTTAAACCTGCATCGGGATAGCTAGAGTAAGCACGTGCTGCAGTGATGACGTCATTATGCATGTTTAGACTTGCAAATCACTAAAGAAATATAACAAGACTAGAATCGAACACTGCACTCTATGCGTTAACTTTATCATGTGATCGGAACATTGATTGAAGTGTTTAGAACACTAAATAAGTGATCAAGACTAAAATAGAACACTGTACTCGATACAACATGTGTTTAGAACATGTCAGGGGATACCTTTGTTCTAAGAAGATTAGATTACCGCACATTCCTTGTAGAGCTAATAGGCTAAAGGGCTAATGGGCTAAAGGGCTAAAGGTCTAGGGTGCCTCTCCTCTCTTTATCCGGGCTTGAGACCGGCTCTACAACTAGAGGCGGAGTTAACACCCTAAGGAAGGGAGAATGTTGGGAAATAATCTATACGAATATAGCTACTCGATCGACTATATACTACAGATGGATGACTTAGGTGAGGGTAAGCGCTTACTTAATAACACCTAAACGACGTAATTCATGCTGTATTTCAAAAATATCTTCTTTGTACTGTGTGTAACCAGCATCATGATAGGCTCTTAGCAGTTGTAGACGTTTTACCAGTACGTTGGGGTCTTTACAGTAGCTTATATCTACATAGGGTAACAGAGGCTCGTTGTGAACTTTGAGTGTATATGCAGACAGTTGATGTGTAGGAGCTTGTTTTGATGTAATACGTGCTTCAGCAGTAGCGTTTCTAGGTACAAACTTAACTTGTTTCGATAGCGATGAAGCGTTGAAATTTCCTTCTTCTTTACCTTGCATCTCTTCTTGAGATGTTTGCACTGCGACAGAACGTGTAGTAGGCTTAGGAAATGAAGTAAAATCATCAAGCTGTAATGGCAATGAAACATTAAGATTTTCTTCTTCTTCTACTTTCCCTTTACTACTGTTTTGATCAACATCATTATCCTTATTATCATAATCATGATCTTGCCTCTCTTTATCTTGAAGTTTGTGCTTAGTAACAGAACTTGCAGCAGGCCTAGACAACAAGGGAGAATTAAAAATCTCTCGCAGAGGTGTACTTTTTAAACATAAATCAGTGTTCGCTGGAATATGGTTGAGCTCTTTGTATTTTGTTCCCGATGAAGCTACATTACACGCGGCTTCATGACGTTGAGCGTTGTATGCGTTCTTGAACTCTCTTCTACAATGTTTGCATTGAAAAATTGTAATACATGATATCTCATGACGTCTCCTGTGATAGCTTCGGGAAAATGCTTTTCCACACTCTTCGCAAATATACCTAGAAATAGGTTTCTCCATGACGGACTTTTATCTTCTGCTAACAGATTCTTCTTTAAATCTACTCGACATTTGTTACTCTCTACTTCGATGATGCGAACAGCTTAGCGATTAAGAGTAAACTAACACAAAAGCGTATAACCAAGGTAGCAACAGTAAGGTTTAAGCCCATCAAGATGGCAAGAGTGAGGTTAGCGACGTTCTGTTGTTGGATTTTAAATTCCGCGCTATAACATGCATAAGGTGGCAGCCTTGAAGTGAGGTTAGCGACGCTCTATTGTCCTTCAATGTGAGGTTAGGGTCCGTCAAGAAGACAGCTGTCAAAAAAAGCACGTCGCTTGGTTTACTAAACAAGAGCACGTGGCTGTGACGTCACGGTCACTTAGTATGCTGCTTCAGCGTGCAAAGTTCAATGTCTACACCTACGTAGTTAACACTCTGCTATGTTCGCAAGATTTTTACACATAACTATTCTTTATGTTTTAAGTTCGTGCACATAGGTTATGTTTAGATAGCAGCACACGTACAAGCGATGGTCGCACGCTCGCGGAGAAGTTGTTTAGTACGATAATTGATGTATGCTTTATCAAAAGGTGATACGTACACGCTTTTAAACCTTGCTATTCTTACTGCTACTATGTTCGCAAAATTTTTAAACATCGCTATTCTTTGTGCTTTAACTTCGTGCGCATAGGTCATGCTAAAGTAGCAGCGCAAATACATGTGAACGTTGTACATTCCAGCGGGATGTGTTAATATAGTTGTTGTGTACACGCTTTGAAACTTAACTATTCTTCGTGCTTTAAATCCATGCACATAGGTTATGCTAAGATAGCAGCACACTCTAGCGGGAGAAGTTTAGTACTCTAGTTGATGCATGTATAATCGGTAGGCAATGCGTACACGCTTTTAAAACATTGCTATTCTTACTGCTGCTGCTGCTATGTTCACAAGATTTTTATACATCGCTATTCTTTATGCTTTAATTTCATGCGTATAAGTTATACTAAGTTAGCAGCATACTTATAAGGTTGTCGCACGCTCTAGTGGAAGAAGTTTAATACGAAAGTCGATGCATGTAAAATCGATAGGTGATGTGTACACGCTTTGAACTTGGGTATTCTTTGTGCTTTAAGTTCGTGCACATAGGTTATGTTAGGATTGCAGCACACACAAGCGATGATTGCACGCTGTTGTAGAAGAAGTTTAGTACGATAGTCGATGCATACATCATCGATAGGTGATATGTACACGCTTTGAAACATAGCTCTTCCTTGTGCTTTAAGTTCGTGCACATGGGTTAGGGATACACAAAAGCGATTGCTACATGCTCTAGCGGAAGAAGCCTAGTACGATAGTCGACGCATCCATCATCGATACGTGATGTGTACACGCTATTCTTTATGCTTTAAATTCACGCACATAGGTAGCAGCACACAATTGCGATCGTTGTACACTCTAGCGGGAGAAGTTTATTACGATAGTCGATGTATGCAAAATCGATAGGTGATGTGTACGCGCTTTGGTATATAGCTATTCTTTTTGCTTTAGCTTTATACACATACGTTAGCAATACACATATGCGATCGTTGTACACTCTGGCGGTAAAAAATAGTCGATGCATGCAAAATCAATAGGTGATGTGTACACGCTGTTAAACATCGTTATTTGTTGTGCTTTAAGTTCGCGCGTATAGGTTATGCTAAGATAGCAGTACAATCTAGCGGAAGAAGTTCAGGGTGATGTGTACACGCTTTGAAACATAGTTATTCTTTGCATTTTAAGTTCATGCACATAGGGTATGCTAAGATAGCAGCATAATCTAGCGGAAGAAGTTTTAGTACGAGAGTCGATGCATGCGAAATCGATAGGTGATGTGTACACGCTTTGAAACATGGCTATTCTTTGCACTTTAAATTTATGGGTACAGGTTATGCTAAGATAGCAGCACAATCTAGCGGAAGAAGTTTAGTACGAGATTCGATGCATGCAAAATCAATAAGTAATGTGTACACGCTTTGAAACATGGCTATTCATACTGCTGCTCTGTTCCCAAGATTTTTTTAAACATAGCTAATCCTAATGCTGCTCTTAACGACGTAGAGCTAAGGATTGATTACATGACAGTGACGTCACAGCCACGTGCTCTTGTTTAGTAAACCAAGCCACGTGCTTTTTTGACAGCTGTCTTCTTGACGGACCCTAACCTCACATTGAAGGACAATAGAGCGTCGTTAACCTCACTGCTGCCATCTTTACGGCGGTAAAGTTCAAGGCTGCCACCTTATGCATGTTATAGCGCGGAATTTAAAATCCAACAACAGAACGTCGCTAACCTCACTCTTGCCATCTTGATGGGCTTAAACCTTACTGTTGCTACCTTGGTTATACGCTTTTGTGTTAGTTTACTCTTAATCGCTAAGCTGTTCGCATCATGGAAGTAGAGAGTAACAAATGTCAAGTAGATTCAAAGAAGAATCTGTTAGCAGAAGATAAAAGTCAGTCATGGAAAAACCTATTTCTAGGTATATTTGCGAAGAGTGTGGAAAAGCATTTTCCCGAAGCTATCACAGGAGACGTCATGAGCTTCATCGGGAACAAAATACAAAGAGCTCAACCATATTCCAGCGAACACTGATTTATGTTTAAAAAGTACACCTCTGCGAGAGATTTTTAATTCTCCCTTGTTGTCTAGGCCTGCTGCAAGTTCTGTTACTAAGCACAAACTTCAAGATAAAGAGAGGCAAGATCATGATTATGATAATAAGGATAATGATGTTGATCAAAACAGTAGTAAAGGGAAAGTAGAAGAAGAAGAAAATCTTAATGTTTCATTGCCATTACAGCTTGACGATCTTACTTCATTTCCTAAGCCTACTACACGTTCTGTCGCAGTGCAAACATCTCAAGAAGAGATGCAAGGTAAAGAAGAAGGAAATTTCAACGCTTCATCGCTATCGAAACAAGTTAAGTTTGTACCTAGAAACGCTACTGCTGAAGCACGTATTACATCAAAACAAGTCCCTACACATCAACTGTCTGCATATAGACTCAAAGTTCACAACGAGCCTCTGTTACCCTATGTAGATATAAGCTACTGTAAAGAACCCAACGTACTGGTAAAACGTTTACAACTGCTAAGAGCCTATCATGATGCTGGTTACACACAGTACAAAGAGGATATTTTTGAAATAGAGCATGAATTACGTCGTGTAGGTATTATTAAATAAGCGCTTACCCTCACCTAAGTCATCCATCTGTAGTATATAGTCGATCGAGTAGCTATATTCGTATAGATTATTTCCCAACATTCTCCCTTCCTTAGGGTGTTAACTCCGCCTCTAGTTGTAGAGCCGGTCTCAAGCCCGGATAAAGAGAGGACAGGCACCCTAGCCCTTTAGCCGTTTAGCCCATTAGCCCTTTAGCCCTTTTGCCCATTAGCCCTTTTGCCCATTAGCCCTTTAGCCTATTAGCCCTACAAGGAATGTGCGGTAATCTAATCTTCTTAGAACAAAGGTATCCCCTGACATGTTCTAAACACATGTTGTATCGAGTACAGTGTTCTATTTTAGTCTTGATCACTTATTTAGTGTTCTAAACACTTCAATCAATGTTCCGATCACATGATAAAGTTAACGGCATAGAGTGCAGTGTTCGATTCTGGATTTGTTATGTTTCTTTAGTGATTTGGAAGTCTAAACATGCATAATGACGTCATCACTGCAGCACGTGCTTACTCTAGCTATCCCGATGCAGGTTTAAACTTGTTCGATAGAGCTATGCCTTGACATAAGAGGAGGCCTTAACAGCTTATGTATAGCCGCTATTGTTTAAAGATAGCTGCTGTTAAGAAAAAGCACGTCGAATTTTTCAAATTACCCGCCACCACATTTCAAAGGTATGAGGTTTAGTGCTGTAAAGATACCTGCACGATGCAAAGCTAGCTTTCTTCATCAGAGCAGCCACCATCTAGTGTGAGCACCCCTAGGCCGTATCATAAGGAGCTGTGTATAGTCGCCGTCTTGTCGCTGCTACCTTGCGCAAGCACCCTTAGGACGTCTCATAAGAGCAGCAGCCATCTTGTGCAAGCGCTCTTAAGCTGCCTCATAAGAAACTATGTATAGCCGCCATCTTGTAGAATTAGATAGCTGCCAATGCCAAAGGGCCTAAGTAGGGATCGAACCGTCGATCTCATCATTAGACTATATTTTTCTTATGCTATCATGTTCCTGATACTGCAAACCTAGGTATCAGGTGGAAAAATGTTATCCGTTTTGCTCTACGATGCACCGTTTTCGAGATATTTAACATTTTGCATTTAAGCCCCAAATTTAATGAATCGAACCTGCACGGCACGTTATACTCTCTACCATAGCTAGACCTGATCATGTTACGAAGACTTGCTTCAATACAAACTAAAACAGAGCGAATGCCAAAGGGCCTAAGTAGGAACCGAACCGTTGATCTCATCATTAGACTATGGTTTTCTTGTTCCTCGTACTGCGAACCGAGGTATTGGGCAGAAAAAATTTTGTCCGTTTTGCTCTACGATGCACCTGTTTGAAGATATTTAACATTTTGCATTTAAGCCCCCAAATTTAATGAATTAACTAGCATGACACGTTAGCCTCTAAGCTAGCTTTCTTCATAAGAGCAGCAGCCATCTTGCGCAAGCACCCTTAAGGCGTCTCATAAGGAGTCGTGTATAGCCGCAATCTTGCGTCCACCATCTTGCGCAAGCATCCTTAGGGCGTCTCTAGTCATCTTGTGCAAGGACCCTTAAGCCACCTCATAAGAGCAACCGCCATCTTGCGCAACCATCCCAAGGGCGTCTCATAAGAACCTATCTATAGCGGCCATCTTGCGTAAGCACCCTTACGGAGTCATGTATAGCCACCATCTTGTGCAATTAGCGTCGAGAGATGGCTGCCGTATAATTTTTCTTTTTAAATTATCCGCCACCATATTTCAAAGGTATGCACCTAAAGAGTGTAGCACTGAGGTTTGCGATGTAAGATGGCGGATGACAGCTGACAAAAAGCGCGTGAGTTTGTTTACTAAACAAGAGCACGTGGAATTTTTCAATTTGCCGCCACCACATTTCAATGGTATCTAGCTAAAGATGGCAGCACGGTGCTCTCTTGATTAAAGATGCCGAATGACAGCTAACAGAACTTTTCAAATTGCCCGCTGCTACATGTCATAAAGAGGGCAGCACGGTGCTCTGTGGATTAAAGATGGCGGATGACAGCTGACGAAATTGCCCGCATGATAGCAGCACAGTGCTCTATTGATTAAAGATGGCGGATGACAGCTGTCAAAAAAGCACGTGTCTTTGTTTCCAAACAAGTGCACATAGAATTTTTCAAATTGCCGCCACCACATTTCAAAGGTATCTAGCTAAAGAGCGCAGCACTGAGGTTTGTGACGCAAGATGGCGGATGACAGCTGTCAGAAAAAAGCACGAGAGTTTGTTTCCAAACAAGAGCACGTGGAATTTCCCGCCACCACGAAGAGGGCAGCACTGTGCTCAAAGATGGCTGCTGTCATGTGGAATTGTCTGCCACCCCAGGTATCTAGCTAAAGAGGGCAGCACGGTGTTCAAAGATGGCTGCTGTCAAAAAGCATTTTTCAAATTATCCGCCACCACATTTCAAAGGTAAGTAGCTAAAGAGGGCAGCACTGTGCTCTGTAGTTTAAAGATGGCGGATGACAGCTGTCAAAAATGCACGTGGATTTGTTTACAAATTCGACAGCTGTCAAAAAAGCACGTGGATTTGTTTATATCGCGCTAGTGAGGTTAAGTTGGTAGCACTAAGGTTTAGGCCCGCCAAGATGGCAGCACTGCGGATGACAGGTGACGAATTTGCAGCTACTGCGATAAAGAGGGCAGCACAGTGCTCTGTGGTTTAAAGATGGCGGATGACAGCTGTCAAAAAAGCACGTGGCTGTCAATAAGCACGTGGCTTTGTTTACCACACGCTAGTTAGGTTAAGTTGGCACTACTGAGGTTTAGGCCCGTCAAGATGGCAGTACTGAGGTTAGCGATGCGTTGTTGTCTGTCAAAAGCACGTGGCTGTCCAAAACACGTGGCTTTGTTTACTTCGCACTAGTTAGGTTAAGTTGGCACTACTGAGGTTTATTCCTGTCAAGATGGCAGTACTGAGGTTAGCGATGCGTTGTTGTCTGTCAAAAAGCACGTGGCTGTCAAAAAACACGTGGCTTTGTTTACCTCACGCTAGTTAGGTTAAGTTGGCACTACTGAGGTTTAGGCCCGTCAAGATGGCAGCAGTGAGGTTAGCGATGCGTTGTTGTCGATGACAGCTGTCAAAAAGCACGTGGCTTTGTTTACAAATTCAAATCTCCCGCCAAAATTCAAATCTCCCGCCAAAATCAAATTTCCCGCCAAAAATTCAAATTTCCCGCCAGAATTCAAATTTCCCGCGGGAAGAGGCGGCCGAACCATCCACTTATACTACTTAGTGCTCATTCAGTTTTGATAGTAACGTTATGATTTCTCTTTTGTAATGTAATTCGGTGTCATTTTCATCTATTTCGCCTACCCAGAGTGAGATGACGTTAGATCTTAGGCATCTACCTAAAGACCAGGCTGAAAGTATTAGAAGGTTGTGTCAGTATTTTTATTGGTGTCGCAGACCTTATTGAATATAAGACTGAGGTAACGGTTTCGATTCCTGTACGATTTCCTCCATACAGGCTATCTCCACCTAAACTGAAGGCTCTTAAAGAGATCATCGATCAAATGTTAAAGAACGGTATTATTCCACCTTCAAAGTCGGCGTATTCATCACCCATTTTTCTTGTACCGAAAACTCAAGGTGGTTTCAGGCTTGTCATTGATTACAGGGATTTAAAGCGTAAGGTCGTATTACAATCAGTGCTCATTCCTGATCTTCATTCTTGTTCTTCATGGCTCCGTAAGGCTGAGTTCTTTAACATCTTAGATATGAAGCAATCATATAATCGGACATCTCTGGCAGAAGAATCCAGATATCTAACGGCTTTCGCCACTGATTGGAATTTGTATGAATACAGTCGCGAGCCTTTCAGGCTCCCCACCGGCGTGGATTATCTTACTAGACTGCTGGATAGGGTCTTCTCCGACATCAAATTTGAATTGCTTTATCATTACCTCGATGATTTCGTCGTGTTTTCGGAGACCTTTGAAGAACATTTAGATCAATTCAAGGAAGTTCTCAATCGCCTTCGTAAGCCTGGGTTGACGGTTATGTTGTCCAAGGTAGCTTTTGCTAAGCCTTCTATGTCAGCCTTAGGGCATATTGTATCACCTGGTGGTGTTACTATCGACCATTCCAGAACGCAGGCTATTCGTGACTTCAAGTCGCCTAAGGACGTCAAAGGGGTTGCTAGAATAATCGGCATGGTGAATTTCTTTAGGGAATTTATTCCTAACTTCGCTAATAGAGCGGCGCATGTAAACCAACTCCGTAGGAAATATGTCAAATTCGAAAGGGGGCCATCGCAGCAAGCTGCTTTTGAAGACCCAGTATTAGCCATGCCCAATTTCTCTAAGAAATTCATCGTTCAAACCGATGCCTCTTCATATGCTGTTGCTGCTGTCATTCTTCAAGAAACGGAACTCGGAAGGTGGCCTATTGCCTATGCGTCTAGGACTTTATCGGCTCAAGAAGCCAATTACTCCAGCAACGAATTAGAAGTTCTGGCGGTCTAGTTTGCCTTGGAGAATTTCCGCCTTTATTTGGAGCATCACAAACTTGAATTAGAAACAGACAACCAAGCTTTAAGTTGGGTTTTAGCGAGGCCTCATCGTACCGGACGTATCAACCGTTGGGCTCTCAGAATCTCAGCCTTTCAATTTGACGTGCGACACATTAGAGGATCTGAAAATGTGGTGGCAGACAGACGAAGCCGCATGTTTTCTGCAACGCCCAAGGACACAGATATGAATACAGTGAAATAACCGTTAACAATTCAGAAACGTAGGGCAACTTACCTTGGGTGCAGTTACTTACAAACAAAAAATGTGGAAGAGGACCCAGAGGAAGGGAAATAAAAGCAAGGATATTAAATTAAGACTTGAGCGGTTGCCTGGTCATTGTGACTATCAGTACCAAATGAAAACCACATCAAAGTAAGAGTGAAATATTTAATTTAAATTAAAATTGAAAGTCATAATAATCACACTCAAACAAATGTACAGGATTCTAAAATCATGTATCTTCCTAATGTACATAATTTCTAATATGATCACTCAGAATTTTATCAGTTAGGTGTGAAATAAATTAGGTCGACTCAAATATGAATAACAACAAAGGAAACATGTCAGGAGGTATAATACTTAAATGTCAACCATTAAATACATAAACTAGAAGTTTATGTACCTCTTTCATATCCAGTGTAGTCAAAACAGAATCTCACAAAATCATACTTGTTTACCAAACGATGAAGTAATCTGTTTAAAGGTGTACTTCCTCTAAAATCCTCAAATCACGACGCTGCTACTCGAGAGACACATCGGAAATCTAAACAATTCCCAAACGGATGAACAGACCAAAATAAGGCCGTAAAACCACATACATAACAGTGAGGCAGGAGAATGTCAAATATAATAACACAGTAGGTCAAAACACAACAGAAGGTTACATAACTGCGCAAGGCAGAGCAAGAAAGCTCGATACGCTCCAAATCAAAGCCGCCACGAACCAAGAAGGCGTAAAGAAGAGAACGTAACGGGTAACAATCGGCAAAAGATAAGACGGTCGGCACGATCTGTCACTATCAAGATTGTGAGATAAGAGAAGCGGTAACTTGTTCACAACAATACACGAATTGCGTAACTGACAATTAACTTTATGCCGGTGAAATAAAATTTAAATGCAAGTAATTTCCCTGAATATGTGACTTCTAGCGAAACTTAACGTCATAGGAAGAACATGAGCAGAATCTTAATCTATCTTAGAATTAATATCGGCCGATAAAATGATCAATTCTATGTATAAGACACAACAACCTTAAAATATGCCAACTATAATAGGATAAAATTAATTGCATTTACTTGGATATTAGTTTTAACAGTGAATAATTTCAGGGTTTTAAAATAATTTTCCTCAGCTGTAGTCGTTTACAAGGAAGAATTATCTTGTGTCCAGATATAGTGAAACAATGTCTGTGTGCATCTCAAAAATGCCCCCTTTAGTTTTACACAACACTGGATACAATATGACAAGCAGTTATCCGGCCACGAAAGAATATATTCATGGCACACTACACTAACACAATTCACATGACGAGGCTCAAATTCTATTAAGGGGAGATTAAGAGCCCTTTTGGTGAAAATATGACTGTTTCTTTTTTTCGCCTCAAGTTGTGGCGGGGTCTTTTCTGCTCATTTTGTTGTATCATTTATTAAATTATGATAGTTGTAAGTATTTTTAAAATAATATTGACATACGGCTTGCATTGTTTCATTTTTATCTGTAAGGCACACCATACTGCAACACTTTTTTCTAAAGCTTGTCTCAGAAAGTATTTTATGTAGAAGGTGGAGACATGGTATATTCATTTATTTTAGGTTGGCATGATTGCCAAAACAGGTGACATGGTATATTCATTTTAGGTTGGCAGGATAGCCAAAACAGTAATGGAGGACTTTTTTTATATTTGTCACAATGAGTGTGTATCTTCTCAGTATTTTTACTTTCAATATTATTTGGTTGTGGTGTGAAATATTCATAAGTTACTTACATTCGTATATTCTACAACAATGACTAAATCAAAGGGAGTGTTCAAGAAACGGCATAATGAAATCCTACAGGAACTTGGTGTTAGAATAGGTAAAAATAATGTCAGATGTTTCGAAGACCTGGATCAATTACGGGTACAAAAGGCAGAAATTGCAGGGTGCTTCTAGTAATTGTATGGACATTTATTACAATATCATGTGTGTAAGTTTTATATCCTCATTTCTGAAAAACATGTTTTTCTTGTACAAATGACCCATTATCTCAAAACCTATAACAGACAGACACGTGAAATCTTCGGATATAGCTAAGTAACATCTGTTAGTACAATGGATCTACACTTATGTAAATTGCTTTTATATCTTGGGAGTTATGTTAATAAACGTTCCAAAATTTTGGAAAAAAGTAATTTGTAAAAAAAAATTGAAACACATTTCCCAAGTAAGCTATCATATTGAGTGTAGATCAGTGTGCATTATTAGTACTCAATAACCTTCAGTAAAAATTTCAAGTCTCTACCTGAAGTAGTTTATGAGAAAATGGGTCATCAATATGGTAAATTTAACATTATAAGCATAGGGCTTTTAATCTCCCCTTAAATGTAGATTTTAATATACACAATGCGATGTCAGGACGGGGATAGTAAATGTCTATCCCGTAACCGTCAGCTAAATACAGAAATAAAAGTAGACTACTTACAAATGCGATTCCTAGGCGATCTGCTAACTCACAGTTCACTTACATTCACACGTATAACCCAATATATGGTGAACACAGCAAACATCAATTTGTAGGTAAACCCTTTTTAACACCTAGGTAATTCCGGCATCAAGGACTTGTCCCACAACATGTTCTTTTATTTTAACGGTCTTTTTCACGAGATGGCAAACGTCCACCATGTTGAAGCTCGGATCAAGGACTGACAGTGGCGAGCAGACTCACGGCAACTTCACGACTCGCTTCGCGGCGAAGGAGAAAAGAGCACAGCGCTGTCTTCAAGAGAGATCAGCGCACGCGCGGACAATCGACTTGCTTATTTACCTAATGAGAAAAGTCGAAGCTACTGACGTAACAATAGCAGATAAAAGTCTTAGATATGCAGACGTTCTTGGTCACCCAAATTATTGGCAATTCAAACAATTAATGATAGTTCGAGATAAACTCCCCATACACAATCAATACGTGCAATTATTTAGGGTAGCTTTAATTCATGTCACATTTTCTAGCGATGTCGAGACCAGTGAACAGGAGGAAAGTTCTTCTCTTTCCATATCCACACCTTATTGTGTTAGTGATATTTTGAAGGATGCCCCTATGTTGTTTCATGATATCGAAAAATATCAAAGGGAAGATCCAGTGCTTGCTCCTGTAATGGAAACCCTTTCTTCTGAGGAACATGTTGTCCCTTATGTGTTGAGGAACGGGGTTCTGTGCTACCCTTCGAGGCACGGTCAGAAGATGGAAGTAGTTGCTCCAGCTGTTCTTGTGGCCATGATATTCAAAAAGTATCATGAGACCCCATTATGAGAGCATTTAGGCATCTTCAAAACAAGACAGAGAATCAGAGAAACGTTTATCTGGAAGAGTATGGACGGCGAAATCAGCAAAATGGTTAAAGCTTGTAAATCTTGCTTGCATCTCGCCGCATGGAGCGTTTGTATATAGACTACGTCGGACCTTTCCCTCAATCGAAGAGGAACGGGAATAAGTGCATCCTTGTATGTGTAGATGGCTTCACTAGATTTTCATGGTTATTTCCGACTAATCTGGCTACCGCTCAGTCTACCATTTCCTGCCTTAATACTGTCTTTGCTTCTTTTGGTCCTTGTCAATATATAGTTTCTGATAATGCAAAGGCCTTCACATCTAACTTATTCCGAAAATTCTGTCTTGATGTATCCATATCCCAGGTACCGGTAACTACTTCTGCTCATTACCCTCGACCATAACTGGCTGAGCGTGTTAATCGTCATCTTCGATCTGCTCTGATAGCACGAATATCAATCTAGGCTATCTTTTGCTCTAAATTCGGCCGTTCATTAGTCCCACAAGTTTACCCCTGCCTCTCTCATGTTCAAATTTGTACCTAACAGGCCGTTGTCAAACCTTTGGTCCATAAATGATATATTGCCAGAGACAACATATACCGATAACATCAGTGATCTGTGGAAGAAAGCTACAAGTAACCTTGAGGCCTCTCATGAAAAACTTAAGGAGAGATATGATCGTGGACGGAGGCCCACCAATCTAAAGTTCAGAGATCAGGTCAAGGTTTAGAAATTTGTACCGGCAGGCAAGCTTACCGCCGGATTCCATGGGCCATGTATTATTCTGGATTTCTTAACACCGGTCACTCTTTTGGTGAGTAATCCAGCCACAGAGATAATTTTTAGAGTGCATCTCTCCCAAGTTAAACTGGTATAAATTTCTTGATTTGCTGCGTAGGCCACTAAGTTATGGAAATGAAAAAGCAAAGCAAGGTCCTCTCCGTACAGGCCATGGAGGCCCTTGGAGGGGTGGAAGGTAAAGGCTTCCACTATCCGTATGGGATAGAGTGGTTAGCTCTACGCCCGGCCGCCTTTGCCCCCAGGAATTAACCTAGTACTCATTTCTGATGTAGGCTGAGCGAACCTCAAGGCCATGTGCACCTCCAAAGTGGATATCTCGTTTCCTAAATGTTAGGACTTCCTGACGAGGATTCGAACCCACGTTCTTCCGGGCGAACCGAGCACGCCTTTACCGCCTCAGCCAAGTAGGCCAGGTAGCCCCTTAATTATGGCAATGAGGAAGTAGTTATATTTCTTTCCTTAACAGCTCAGAACCTTAAAATAGTATATTGAAAAGTGGAGGCGTTCTACCCCACTAATCTAGTGTGTTACCTTTTCTTGTTCCACCTGTGTACAAAACTTCCCCTCAGAATAAGGTGTATACTACTGCCATTACATTTCCCCGCCTCCAAAACAAGGTCTGCATTTCTCGGACTCATCCTCGATGCCGCCTGCCTCATCTGTACCTGCAGATTAAATATAAACGAACGCGCTAAAGAACCATTTCCGGCAAGGACTGAGGTGCGGTAACTCAACCGTCTACTTAATACTGGAGCAGTGTCTATATATCTGGTCTGTGGCGACCATCACCAAGGCTACCCCCACCAAGATAGAGGGAGAGATGTATCTGAGGGTATTTTGAGGCTCCGGGGGACCCCACCCGGGTATCGGCTGCAGCGACCGCTCTTGCAGATAAATTGAACGGTACATCACGGACTACTACGGCTCAGGAAGACTACAAGACTTGCTTTCGACATGATTATTCACTTATGAACTTTCATCAAGAAGTTTCCTGTCAGAAAATTTCAACTTATTTTTTTCTAAAAAGCAAAATTTCAAACTGCCACCCGAGGAAGAACTTTGGGTGGGAGTGAGGTCTTGACCGGAGGTACACCTGCCCCGCACATTTATATTAAGCGCCTTGGAGAATGCTATCTGTAATATAAAACTTGCAACAACTGACGCATGAAGTTTGGACTTTTCTCAACAGATGTCGCTACTATAAACTTATGTTATGCCCTCTGGTGTGACAATGAACTATTAAAATAGTAGGGTAATTTTGTATGTTAAGATTTACTACACTGAATTGTTTCTTCTTTGTTTTCGGTGTGTTAATGTTTACATCACTACCATCTCTTCCCACCAAGTGAAGATGTGAGTCAATGATACATTCTGTACACTCATTTTTCTACCAATCAGAAATTTTCTGGTATTTATTTGTTTACCGATTAAGAATTGTGGGTGTGTCGGGAATTACCCCAGAGTTTTCTGGAACATTCCCCTTGGATATAAGTGCCGGCACATTTTCGGACCAGGTTGTCTTATTCATCACTCCTGTCTAGAGCGTGTATTGATAAAGGAGGCGGAGGTGCCTCGTCCATCTTCTAGAGGTCTACCAGGTTAAGGTAATTGGCAGTTCAAGCTTAACTATGTGATAGTCTTGGAAAGCCAGGTCGAGGGGAAGGTTTTCAATCTCTAGTAATGTATCTTTAATTTTTTCTAAAATGTAAATTTCAAACTTAAGTGTACATTTCTAACAAGCCGAAAGAACTTAGCCGAAATCACGGAATAGAGAGTGAGGTACCCTCTCGTGTTCCTTCTCAACTTGATCTTGAGGTGACTACGATTTTGGTAAACGTTAATATCTATCTTGTAATTTCTAACTTAAATAATTTTCTCGATCTAGTCATCTCCGTAGTATATGCTTAACTCTGTAACGTAGAGCTGTAAGCCCAAGTAGGGTTTTATGCATTTAATGTAAAGTCTAAGGAGTGTAAGAGTTTGCCTCCTCACCATTTTGGCTTTTGGGCAAGTAACCTTAAACTTATGTTTTTACCCAAAAGCCTCATAGAATGGGTACGTGTTACGCCTGTTGATCTTAATGCTTTTCATGTTAAAGGTATTAGAATCTTCAGCTTTTAAGACAGTGAATATTGTTGGATTTCGTTAAATGTCGGTTTTGCCTTTCTTAGGCCTGGAAGATAGGAAATTTTGGAAATGGATTCGAGCAAGGATGCTCTTTCTTCTGATATAAAATTGGGCGATCCGTCTCCTGATTATTTGTTAAAGGGAGCAGTTTTGCAGATGTAGAATTTGTAAATAAGGAGATTCTGGCTCATGATCTAAACTGTCGTTCTCTCTAATTCCGTTACGCCAACCCTCGAGCTAGAATTGTACCTGATCTATTCATAATTACTTGGTAAAGTATTAAGATTTAAAAAAAGGAAAATTAAGAAAATAAATAACAAAGGCGATTTTAAAGTTGTAAATCTATCGATTTTCGCATATGCACCCACTCCCGCACCTTCATTCACCTCTGTGATCCGTACAATCCCCGAAACAATAATAAGATGAAAACCAAAGACCCGTGCTGTTCATCAGAACGCAAACCCACGGTGTTCCTCACATAAATCTAAGGGACCCATACTATACTGTAGAGTTCCTCGCACAGTGGAGCTAATCACAGCAACCCGTTCTATACCGTGGTGTTCCTCAAATTGTGGGTAATAACTGCAGGGACACATACTATCGAGTAGCGTTCCTTCCATGCTGTTCATCACATAGTGGTACTAATCATAGGGACCCGACTATCCCGTGATGATCCTCACATACTTGCTACTAAAGAGAGGTAAACCTCAGACCCTGGCTGTTTCTTGCAGCGCAAGCCCATGGTCTTCGTCTCGTAGTTGTACAACCCATGATGTTCCTTACATAGTGGACCCGTACTATCCCGTGGTGTTCCTCGGAACCCAAACCCATGGTGTTCCTCACATAGTGGTACTAATCACAGGGACCCGAATATCCTGCGGTGTTCCTCACATAGTGGTACAAATCTCAGGGACCCGAACTATACTGTGGAGTTCCTCGCATAGTGGGTACTAATCACAGGTAAACCCAGACCCGTGGTTTTCCTCGAAACGCAAACCCATGTTATTCCTCATATAGTGGTAATAATCACATGCACCCGTACTATCCCATGGTGTTCTTCACATAGTGGTACAAATCTCAGGGACCCGAACTATACTGTGGAGTTACTCGCATAGTGGGTACTAATCACAGGTAAATCCAGACCCGTGGTGTTCCTCGGAAGCCAAACCCATGGTGTTACACATATAGTGGTACTAATCACAGGGAACCGTACTTATCCCGTGGTGTTCCGCGCATGGTGGGTACTAATCACAGGTAAACGCCAGACCTGTGGTGTTCCTCGGAACGCAAACCCATGGTCTTACACATATAGTGGTACTAATGACAGGGAACTGTACTATCCCGTGGTGTTCCACACATAGTGGTACTAATCGCAGGGAACCGTACTATCCTGTGCTGTTCTCACAGAGCA
This sequence comes from Anabrus simplex, assembly GCF_040414725.1. Lineage (NCBI taxonomy): Eukaryota > Metazoa > Arthropoda > Insecta > Orthoptera > Tettigoniidae > Anabrus > Anabrus simplex. The sequence continues at coordinate 84,924,790 of NC_090274.1, read as the reverse complement.
GGTACTAATCACAGGTAAACGCCAAACCCGTCGTGTTCCTCGGATGCCAAACCCATGGTGTTCCTCACATAGTGGTACTAATCACAGGGACCCGACTATCCCGTGGTGTTCCTCACATAGCTGTACAAATCTCAAGGACCCGTACTCTCCTGTGGTGTTCCTCATAGAGAGGGGTACTAATGACAGGTAAATCCGACACGTGCTTTTCCTCGGAACGCAATCCCGTGGTGTTCTTCACATAGTTGTATAGACCTCAGGGACATGTACTGTCCCTGTCCCGTGGTGTTCCTCATCCGGAATGTACAGGCTCTGAAATGTGTCATTCACGTATTCAACGCAAGGCCTTATTTTACTTAAACAATCGGTTTTATCTATCTCGTCATTACTTACAAAATGCCTTTATTTCATCACTAGTTGCGTCATACCACTTTGAATCCAGGCTGGTACTTGCAGAAGGCACGTCAATACTGATACAACTATTCGCGTACCTGTTTGTCTCATCACACACACGTTTCCAGGAAACATCACTAAGAAATTTATAAAACATATGTTTAGGCGTAATTTCGATATATTGAAAAACAAGATTTACGCCAGGAATACCAGTGAATGGTATTCTGCTATGAATACCTTCTAATGGACAAGCAGATTCCCATTTTCACTCTTCAACTTTCTGTTTTTTCTTACGGTGCGTCGGAACATTTACGTTCGTACTATTTACATCTCCTTCTTAGCTGCCTCTGTGGATCAGTGGTAGAGTGTCGGCCTCCGGATCCCAAGATAGCGGGTTCAATCCCGGCAGAGGTAGTAGGATTTTTGAAGGGCGGAAAAAAATCCATTCGACACTCCATGTCGTACGATGTCGGCATGTAAAAGATCTCCGGTGACACATTTGGTGTTTACCCGACAAAATTCATTAAATCTCAGCCACAGACGCCCAAGAGAGTTTCGGTTTACTCGGTCTGCCATCTAGTAGGCCAAGAGTAAAACGGAACGTCGAAATTGACGAGCAGACAGCCAGATGGCGTCAAATTGAAATGTCTGCACACGGTAGCTGAGGCCATACGATTATTATTATTTTATCTCCTTCTTCACTCGTACTACTATCTCTAACTTCACTAAGCAAAATATATTATAGTCTTCTACCCAATCAGTAGTCAGTAAAATATCCACAACTTCTCACTCAGTAATAGCCTCGCGCGTGCTCATATATACTCACTGAATACCCGTGACATCAGCTCATTGCTATCTTCAATTTATGCGGTTAATCCCCTAAACATGACTCAAAAACAGCTGAAGAGACTTCCTCCAAATATAAGAAATGATTGTGATGCCATCTGTTGAGTTTTTAGTGTACTACCCTCCCTTTACCATTGATAAAGCAGGATGCTGTATTACCCCGTCGATTCTACGGTTAGGTACGCCGGGGTCAGCGTCGCACATCCCGTCGATTCGACGGTTAGGCAAGCCGGTGGGTTAAGCCGTCTCATAAGAGCCTATGTATAGCAGCCATCTTCCGCAAGCGCACTTAGGCCGCCTCATAAGAGCCAATGTATAGCCGCAATCATGCACAATTAGATAGGCGCCATCCTGCGCAAGCGTCCCTAGGGAGTCTCCGAAGAGCAGCAGCCACTTTCTCAAGCACCCTAATGCCGTCTCATAAGGAGCTGTGTATAGCCGCCATCTTCTGCAACTGGCGTCGGTAAGGGCATCTTGCCGTAAAACTAAGGTTAGGCTCCTCCATAGGTTAGGTGTGCTCTTTTATGCTAATCCCATTGCCCCATTATTCAAATAACGTCTCAAGAATACCCATTGCCCTACTATTCAAGATGGCGTCGAGAAGGGCATCTGGCCGTCAATCTGAGGTTACGCTCCTCCAAGATAGCGGCTCTGAGGTTAGGTTTGCTGTCCTGTGGGTAAAATGTAAGGTTAAGCCCTTCAAAGATGGCGGATGTGAGGTGAAGCTCGCTCACTTAGGCGTCAGGAAGGGCATCTCGTCGCAAAAGTCAGGTTAGGCCCCTCCACGATAGGCGATGAGCGGTTAAGCATGCAGTCTTAGGTAGCATAGCAATAACCTTGTCAGAGGTCAATGCACCGGAGGCCTCTGCCGAGGGCCTGCGGAGGAGGCGGCGTCAGAACCCGTAAAAAGTATCTACTCTCACGGAATCAAGAAACGAGAACAATGCTTCATATGATCCAAGAAAAGGCTCTGTATTCAGAATGTTCTCGTCCCGTGAAATGGTACATTTCTCCCAATCAGCTTTCTTAAAATGATATCTTCTTCGAAGAGGAATTTAGATTCTAACGATTTGAAGATAAGACGTATAGAACTAAGACGAGGCCACAGAACTAGTTGCAAATAGAGGATTGTGGTGGCGTTTAGTATATTCACAGAAGGCCGCATACTGAACACCGAAAGGCGTAACAGTCTATAATAAAGGTGTCTGTGTGAAAAGGAACTGTCTGTGGTCACATTGTGGCATACAACAGGACGATGAAGGATTGCGTTAATAACTGAGATATGTTTGCTTACGCAGATACTGTAAGATAATACGTAGGTGGATCAAAAGTTTAGTTGCACTACCGCGCCACAGCAGCGCTCTGTGTGTCGCAAACGTGGGCACAACGGAGAAAGGGACAGACACTGCCCAGACGTCTGTTAGGCAGGTCGCTGTGGTGTCTCGTCTAGTATTGTGTGAACAGCGGCCAAATGCAATGGCGCGTCAACTGGACGTTCACTCCAAATATGTGGTGCGTGCGACAATCCGATTCCTATGGGCCAAAAGGAAGAATTTCAGGGATATTCATCGTGAAATTAGTGCTGTGTATGGGGAGCGGGCCATTTCCCGGCAAGGTATCTTAAAGTGGTGTCAGCAATTCGAAGCCGGACGCACGTATATCACGGACAACCATCGCGAAGGCAGGCCTGAAACGTTCAGGACCCGTGCAAAGGTCAACAGTGTGAGTGCGATCATTAGACAGAACCGGCGCATTAAACTGTGAGAAATCGCGACGCAGCTGAACATGTCGTATGGCAGTGTGTTCGCCATTCTTCACGAGGACCTTGGATATCGTAAGCTGTGTCAAAGATGGGTCCCACGTCTTCTCACCGATGAACACAAGGGACACCCTTTCCAATCCTACCTGGCATTTTTGCAACGCTATGCCGCAGACGGCAACGGGTTTCTGCGGCCAATCGTCACAGGCGACGAAACGTGGGTCCACCACTTCACCCCCGAAACGAAGAGAACATCAATGGAATGGGTGCACCCCTCATCACCAAAACGAAAGAAGGCCAAGGTTCAACCTTCAGCCGGTAACGTTAGGGCGACAGTGTTCTTTGACATGGAGGGTTTGCTGCACGTTGAATTCATGCCGAAAGGAATGACGATCAACGCGGCGTCATATTGTCAAACGTTGCACCAGATGCGTAAAGCAATTCAAGAGAAGCGCCGGGGGAAATTAAGCGCCGGGGTGACTTTTGTTGCACGACAACGCAACACCTCACAAGGCCCGCCAAACGAGAGAACTGCTGCAGCGTTTTAGTGGGAGGTCCGGCAACATCCACCCTACAGTCCCGACCTAGCGCCATATGACTTCCATCTGTTCGGTGAGCTCAAAACGGAGCTCGGTGGTCGACGTTTCCATACCGATGAGGAGGTGAAGGCCGCTGTCTCCGAGTGGTTGCAGAACGCTGGAGGAAATTTCTATGCATCCGGCATCGACAAGTTGGTTGTGCGTTTGCAGGAATGTTTGGAGTCTCTTGGAAACTATGCGGAAAAGTGACGTTGCAGTGTATGTCCTTATAGTCGTGTTGCTGTTGTACAGGTAGTGTAATAAATGGCCATAACTGGGAAGTGCAACTTATTTTCTGATCAATCCTCGTATGTGGATTATATTCATAACTCCATCTGGCACACTTGAATAATGCTGGAAGTTTGTTGTCATGCTCTGGAATTGGATCACACGAATCTTCCCATTCTACCCCATCCTCTCCGCTTCTGACGGTACCTGGGTAGCCTAATATTGTATTATGACTGTTGAAATCACCACCCACAAATTACACATAATGACGCCGGAAGGTTCCACAAATCTAAATACAGTACCTGGTGGCAAATTAATTGATTCCTACTGTAAGAGTTTCAATGTCATCACGGGAGAGATTCTGGACGTTGGATAGCACTGAGTGTGTTCAACCATTAAACGCAGGCTATAGATATTTGGACATCGAAGATTCTACTTTCGTTGAATTTCCTGAATGCATATTATTAGCGTGTGGAGAAAATTGTGAGGGTATATATTCTACGTTGCCTTTCAGATTCTTAGAATTAAGTCAATATTAGAAATAAAATAATCAAAATGCAAAATACTATTATGCAAATATGCGTAAAATAAACCAGTAAACCCATACATACAGAGGACGACGCAGAGCAGAGAATGGGAACTTCTAAGAGTTAAATAAGGTCTGTGAATTCCAGTAACTTCTACAACGTAGACCGGTGTATTTTGCTATGCGTAGGGTAGATGTGAACTTGTATTATTTTAGTGGACATTTATAACAGTTTAAACCATCAATTTTATGCTGAGAAGAAACGAGGAGAAATTTACGATGCGTGCGCCTGTTAGAAGTATCACTTTTTAACAGAAATTTTGTCATATTCTTCTTCAGGATGGCACGTTATATTTAGCGCAATTCTCATAGAATTTGTTCAGACGTAATGGGGAAATTGTTTGCAGTAAAGTAGTTAAGTTTAAAGGAATTTTAAGTACGTTAATTTGCAAGATTAAACGTCCACATACGTAGAATCAGTTATGTATGCAAATTGGAATGTTTTGGTCAACTTGTAATTTATAAATGCCAATAATTATTATTTATTTGGCGTACGGCTACATCGATAAAACAATTAATATTTGCAATAATTATCTCGTCCTAATAACAATAATAACAGTAATAACTGATGCCAACACCCTAGTAAGTTGAAGACAGGGGAGAGTTCGATTTTAATCTATCTAAGCAGTATAACTAAGGTATTTCGCAATAAAGGTTGCCTCAAGACATTCTCTGGCAAGGTAGTTAATCATAAAATTCATATTAAATGTTTGGCTTTCACGATGGTCTACTTATTGTATTCCATCCAACAATAGGCAAGAAGAATTCAGTTCCTGGAAAAACTTCATGCAATTGCATCTAATACGAATCCAAATCTCATATAAGAAAATCCGATACATGGAAGGATCTACTCGATACTTACGCAAACAAAATCTGGTAACTCAGTTTGGCAAAATCACTCAGGTAAATAATTTCAAATACAAGGAGAAATCACCCAACCATCTGTATTAAATGATAAGACAAACAGAGAGAGGTTTCTATATTACAAGTAGGCAATAGAATCACATGGAAAAGTTACGACAAAAACTCAATATCCCGGAACGCCAAATTAAACATTATAACACCGTAATTAAGCCCGAAGCATTACACACGTCAGAAAACATCATTGGAGAAAGATCAAAGTCCAAAATTATAAAAAAATAAGAAAGAGAAGTCCTCAGGGAAATTTTTCGCCCAGTATGCATATATGGAGTTTGGATGAATAGGAGGTCTCTGGAATTATACCAACATACTAAGAAAATATCAGACAAAATTGGAAAAATGCGATTGAAATTTGATGGCTCTATTCAAAGAATGGATGACAAAAGACTCACTAAAATATACTTAATAATGCCTCCAGTAGTATAATTGGACAGTTCGGCCGCCTCCTCCTCCTCCCGCCGCCTCCTCCTCCTCCGCCGCCGCCGCCGCCCGCGGGAAATTTGAATTTTGGCGGGAAATTTGAATTTTGGCGGGAGATATGAATTTGTAAACAAAGCCACGTGCTTTATGACAGCTGTCATCGACAACAACGCATCGCTAACCTCAGTACTGCCATCTTGACGGGCCTAAACCTCACTAGCGCCAACTTAACCTAACTAGCATGAGGTAAACAAAGCCACGTGTTTTTTGACAGCCACGTGCTTTTTGACAGACAACAACGCATCGCTAACCTCAGTACTGCCATCTTGACGGGCCTAAACCTCAGTAGTGCCAACTTAACCTAACTAGCGCGAGGTAAACAAATCCACGTGTTTTTTGACAGCCACGTGCTTTTTGACAGACAACAACGCATCGCTAACCTCAGTACTGCCATCTTGACGGGTCTAAACCTTAGTGGTGCCAACTTAACCTCACTAGCATGAGGTAAACAAAGCCACGTGCTTTTTGACAGCCACGTGCTTTTTGACAGATTTGTAAACAAAGCCACGTGCTTTTTGACAAACAACAACGCATCGCTAACCTCAGTACTGCCATCTTGACGGGCCTAAACCTTAGTGGTACCAACTTAACCTAACTAGCATGAGGTAAACAAAGCCACGTGCTTTTTGACAGCCACGTGCTTTTCAACAGATTTGTAAACAAAGCCACGTGCTTTTTGACAGCTGTCATCGACAACAACGCATCGCTAACCTCAGTACTGCCATCTTGACGGACCTAAACCTTAGTGGTACCAACTTAACCTAACTAGCGCGAGGTAAACAAAGCCACGTGCTTTTTGACAGCTGTCATCCGCCATCTTTGAGTACAGTGCTGCCCTCTTTAGCTACTTACCTTTGACAGCTGTCATCCGCCATCTTTAAGCAGTGCTGCCCTCTATGTGGTGGCGGCAAATTCTAAATGCTTTACAAACCTATGCCCCTTTTTGACAGCTGTCATCCGCCATCTTTGAGCACTGTGCTGCCCTCTTTCATCACCTGTCATCGGCAGTGCTGTCATCTTGACGGGTCTAAACCTTAGTGCTACCAACTTAACCTGGCGCGTGGTAAACAAAGCCAGGTGCTTTTTTGACAGCCACGTGCTTTTTTGACAGCTGTCATCCGCCATCTTTAAACCACAGTGCACTGTGCTGCCCTCTTTCGTCACCTGTCATCGGCAGTGCTGCCATCTTGACGGGCCTAAACCTTAGTGCTACCAACTTAACCTCACTAGCTCGAGATAAACAAATCCACGTGCTTTTTGACAGCCACATGCTTTTTTGATAGCTGTCATCCGCCATCTTTAATCTATAGAGCACAGTGCTGCCCTCTTTAGCTACTTACCTTTGAAATGTGGTGGCGGATAATTTGAAAAATGCTTTTCGACAAGCAGCCATCTTTAATCATGAGAGCACCGTGCTGCCCTCTATGTGGTGGCGGTAATTTGAAAAATTCTACATGCTCTTGTTTGGAAACAAACTCACGTGCTTTTTGGACAGCTGTCATCCGCCATCTTTAATCTATAGAGCACCGTGCTGCCCTCTTTAGCTACTTACCTTTGAAATGTGGTGGCGGCAAATTCCACGTGCTCTTGTTTGGAAACAAAGCCATGTGCTTTCTTGACAGCTGTCATCCGCCATCTTTAATCTATAGAGCACAGTGCTGCCCTCTTTATCGTAGTAGATGTAAATTCGTCACAGCTGTCATCCGCAGTGCTGCCATCTTAACGAGCCTAAACCTTAGTGCTACCAACTTAACCTCACTAGCGTGAGATAAACAAATCCACGTGCTTTTTTGACAGCTGTCATCCACTATCTTTAATCTATAGAGCACAGTGGTGCCCTCTTTAGCTACTTACCTTTGAAATGTGGTGGCGGATAATTTGAAAAATGCTTTTCGACAAGCAGCCATCTTTGAGCACCGTGCTGCCCTCTTTGTGGTGGCAGGCAATTCCACGTGACAGCAGCCATCTTTAATCCTGAGAGCACCGTGCTGCCCTCTATGTGGTGGCGGCAATTTGAAAAATTCTACATGCTCTTGTTCGGAAACAAACTCACGTGCTTTTTTCTGACAGCTGTCATCCGCCATCTTGCATCACAAACCTCAGTGCTGCGCTCTTTAGCTAGATACCTTTGAAATGTGGTGGCGGCAATTTGAAAAAAATCTATGTGCTCTTGTTTAGTAAACAAAGCTACGTGCTTTTTATGACAGCTGTCATCCACCATCTTTAATCAATAGAGCACTGTGCTGCTATCATGCGGGCAATTTCATCACCTGTCATCCACCATCTTTAATCTACAGAGCACCGTGCTGTCCTCTATGTAGTAGCGGGCAATTTGAAAAGTTCTGTTAGCCGTCATCCGCCATCTTTAATCAAGAGAGCACCGTGCTGCCATCTATGTGGTGGCGGCAAATTCCATGTGCTCTTGTTTAGTAAACAAACTCACGCGCTTTTTTGTCAGCTGTCATCCGCCATCTTACATCGCAAACCTCAGTGCTACACTCTTTAGTTGAAATATGGTGGCGGATAATTTAAAAAGAAAAATTCTACAGCAGCCATCTCTCGGCGCTAATTGCACAAGATGGTGGCTATACATGACTCCTTAAAGGTGCTTATGCAAGATGGCCGCTATACATAGACTCCCTTGGGATGCTTGCGAAAGATGGCGGTTATACATGGCTCCTTATGAGATGCCCTAGGGATGCTTCCGCAAGATGGCGGTTGCTCTTATGAGGCGGCTTAAGGGTCCTTGCACAAGATGACTAGAGACGCCCTAAGGATGCTTGCGCAAAATGGCGGACGCAAGATGGCGGCTATACACGACTCCTTATGAGACGCCTTAAGGGTGCTTGCACAAGATGGCTGCTGCTCTTAGCTTAGAGGCTAACGTGTCGTGCTAGTTCGATTCATTAAATTTGGAGGCTTAAATGCAAAATGTTAAATATCTCGAAAACGATGCATCGTAGAGCAAAACGGACAAAATTTTTCTGACCAATGATTTAACAGCTGCTGTTATGCATGCGGTGGAGGGCAATTTGAAATTCTATGTGCTTAATCAACAGAGCGCCCTGCTGCCCTCTTTAGCTGAAATGTGGTGGTGGATAATTTGAAAAATTCTTTTGACAGCTATCATCCTTAAACAATGTCGACTATACATAGGCTGTTAAGGCCTTATCATGCTCCTCCTCCTCCTCCTCCTCCTCCTTCTCTACCTCCTCCTCCACCTCTTATGTCAAGGCATAGCTTTATATCGAACAAGTTTAAACCTGCATCGCGAAGGCAAGCGCGTGCAGCGATAACATTATTGTGCATGTTTAGACTTTCGAAACATAAGAACAGTAGAATCAAACGCTGTACTCGATACGACAAGTGATCAGAACATTGATTGATGCGTTCAGAAAACAAAATAAGTGATCAAGACTAGAATCGAACAATGTACTCAATACATCATGTGTTTAGAATATGTCAGGGGATACGCTTGTTCTAAGAAGATCAGATTGAAACATAACAAGACTAGAACAGAACACTGTAATCGATGTTGTTAACTTCAACATGTGATCAGAACATTGATTGATGTGTTCAGAACACAAAATAAGTGATCATGACTAGAATCGAACACTGTACTCGATACAACATGTGATCAGAACATTGATCGATGTGTTCAGAACACGAAATAAGTGATCAAGACTAGAATCGAACACTGTACTCAATACAACATGTATTTAGAACATGTTAGGGGGTACCCTTGTTCTAAGAAGATCAGAATGAAACATAACAAGACTAGAATCGAACACTGTAATCGATGTTGTTAACCTCAAGATATGATCAGAACATTGTTTGATGTGTTCAGAGCAAAAGTACAATTTTGATGATTTGCGCAGCTAACTCGCTCGGTAAACGATGTGGCCAAAGTATAACTTCAAATTATTTACCTTCCATCATTCGTCTTGTGTGTAAAAATCAGTCGAACAAGTTATCGCATAAACATAGCTGAAAAAAAATCGTGATAGGGTATGGAACCCAGGAGTTACATCTTGTCAGAAGAGCAAAAAGGATGAAAGGACTCTTCCTCCTCCTTACCGCACATTCCTTGGCTAAAGGGCTAATGGGCTAAAGGGCTAATGGGCTAAAGGGCTAATGGGCTAAAGGGCTAAAGGGCTAAAGGGCTAATGGGCTAAAGGGCTAAAGGTGCAACAACCTCGTCGATCGCTATCAGCAAGAACGCTTGTACTTTGTAGAAAATTAATCTTTATTGGTAAATGGTTTTATGTTCAGAACAAGGAATGGAACCTAGGGGTTACGTCTTACCTAATAAAATCCCCGAGGTGCGATGAGTTACGTTTTTCGAACTAGTGTTTGGAACACTGAACTTTTCAAGATGGCAAGAGTGAGGTTAGCAATGTTCTGTTGTTGGATTTTAAATTCCGCGCTACAACATGCATAAGGTGGCAGCCCTTGAGGTTTACTCCCGTAAAGATGGCAAGAGTGAGGTTAGCAATGTTCCGTTGTTGGATTTTTAAAATTCCCCGCTATAACATGCAAAAGGTGGCAGCCTTGAGGTTTACCGCCGTAAAGATGGCAGCAGTGAGGTTAGCGACGCTCCATTGTCCTTCAAAGTGAGGTTAGGGTTCGTCAAGAAGACAGCTGTCAAAAAAGCACGTGGCTATGTTTACCAAACAAGAGCACGTGATCGTGACGTCACGGTCACGTAGTATGCTGCCTCAGCATGTAAAGTTCAATGTCTACACCTACGTAGTTAACACTCTGCTATGTTCACAAGATTTTTATACATCACTATTCTTTAAGCTTTAAGTTCATTCACATAGGCTATGCTAAGATAGCAGCACAAACACATGCGAACTTTGTACATTCTAATGGAATAAGTTTAGTACTGTGTGCGTCATGGATACATGATGTGTGCACGCATTTAATCTTAACTATACGTAATGCTGCTGCTTTGTTTACAAGATTTTTATACATTGCTATTCTTTATGCTTTAAGTTCGTGCACGCACAAGCGATACTCGTACGCTCTAGCAGGAGAAGTTTAGTACGATATTCGATACATACATTATCGATAGGTGATGTGTACACGCTTTAGAACATAGCTCATCTTTATGCTTTAAGTTCATGCACATGGGTTAGGGATACTCAAAAGCGATTGCTACATGCTCTAGCGGAAGAAGTCTAGTACGATAGTAGATGCATGTAAAATCGATAGGTTATGCTAAGATAGCAGCACACTTACATGATTTTAGCACAATCTAGTGGGACATGTTTAGTATGATAGTCGTTTCGTGCAAAATCATTAGGTAATGTGTAAACGCTTCGAAACAAGGCTATTCTTTGTACTTTAAGTTCATGCGTACAGGTTATGCTAAGATAGCGGCACAATCTAGCGCAAGAAGTTTAGTACGAGACATGCAAAATCGATAAGTAATGAGTACACGCTTTAAAACATGGTTATTCTTCGTACTTTCAGTTCATGCATCTTAGTTATGCTAAGATAGCAGCACAATCTAGCGGAAGAAGTTTAGTACGATATTTGTTGCATGCAAATCGATAGGTGATGTGTACACACTTTGAAACATGGCTATTCTTTTTACTTTAAGGTCATGCGTATAGGTTATGCTAGGATAGCAGCACAATCTAGCGGGAGGAGATTAGTACGAGAGTCAATGCATGCAAAATCCATAGGTAATGTGTACATGCTTTGAAACATGGCTACTCTTTGTACTTTTAAGTTCATGTGTATAAGTTATGCTAAGATGCCAGCACAATCTAGCGGAAGAAGTTTAGTACGAGAGTCAATGCATGCAAAATCGATAGGTAATGTGTACACGCTTTGAAACATGGCTATTCTTTGTACCTTAAGGCCATGCGTATAGGTTATGCTAAGATACCAGCACAATCTAGCGGAAGAAGTTTAGTACGAGAGTCGATGCTTGTAAAATCGATAGGTAATGTGTACATGCTTTGAGACATAGCTATTCTTTGTACTTTAAGTTCATGCGTCTTAGTTATGCTAAGATAGCAGCACAATCTACCTGCAGAAGTTTAGTACGAGAGTCGATACATGCAAATTCGATAGTTGATGTGTACACGCTTTGAAACATGACTAATCATTGTACTTTAAGTTCATTGGTATAGGTTATGCTAAGATAGCAGCACAACCTAGCGGAAGAAGTTTAGTACAATATTTGTTGCATGCAAAATCGATAGGTGATGTGTACACACTTTGAAACATAGCTATTCTTTGTACTTTAAGTTCATGTGTATGAGTTATGCTAAGATAGCAGCACAACCTAGCGGAAGAAGTTTTGTACGAGAGTCGATACATGCAAAGTCGATAGGTAATGTGTACACGCTTTGAAACATGGCTATTCTTTGTACCTTAAAGTCATGCGTATAGGTTATGCTAAGATAGCAGCACAATCTAGCGGAAGAAGTTTAGTACGATATTCGATATTCGATACATACATTATCGATAGGTAATGTGTACACGCTTTGAAAACAAGGCTATTCTTTGTACTTTAAGTTCATGCGTCTTAGTTATGCTTGCGATAGTTGATGCATGTAAAATCGATAGGTTATGCTAAGATAGCAGAACAATTACACGATTTTAGCACAATCTAGTGGAAGAAGTTTAGTACGAGAGTCGATGCTTGCAAAATCATTAGGTAATGTGTACACGCTTTGAAACAAGGCTATTCTTTGTACTTTAAGTTCATGCGTCTTAGTTATGCTAAGATAGCGGCACATTCTACCTGAAGAAGTTTTGCACGAGAGTCGATACATGCAAAATCGATAGTTGATGTGTACACGCTTTGAAACATGACTATTCATTGTACTTTAAGTTCATGGGTATAGGTTATGCTAAGATAGCAGCACAATCTAGCGGAAGAAATTTAGTACGAGATTCGATGAATGCAAAATCAATAAGTAATGTGTACACGCTTTGAAACATGGCTATTCTTCATACTTTAAGTTCATGTGTATAAGTTATGCTAAGATAGCAGCACAACCTAGCGGAAGAAGTTTAGTACGATATTTGTTGCATGCAAAGTCGATAGGTAATGTGTACACGCTTTGAAATATGGCTATTCTTTGTACCATAAGGTCATGCGTATAGGTTACGCTAAGATAGCAGCACAATCTAGCGGAAGAAGTTTAGTATGAGAGTCGATGCTTGCAAAATCGTTAGGCAATGTGTACACGTTTTGAGACATAGCTATTCTTTGTTCTTTAAGTTCATGCGTCTTAGTTATGCTGAGATAGCAGCACAATCTACCTGCAGAAGTTTAGTACGAGAGTCGATACATGCAAATTCGATAGTTGATGTGTACACGATTTGAAACATGACTATTCATTGTACTTTAAGTTCATGGGTATAGGTTATGCTAAGATAGCAGCACGATCTAGCGGATGAAGTTTAGTTCGATGGTCGATGCATGTAAAATCGATAGGTAATGTGTACACGCTTTGAAACATGGCTATTCTTTGTACCTTAAGGCCATGCGTATAGGTTATGCTAAGATACCAGCACAATCTAGCGGAAGAAGTTTAGTACGAGAGTCGATGCTTGTAAAATCGATAGGTAATGTGTACATGCTTTGAGACATAGCTATTCTTTGTACTTTAAGTTCATGCGTCTTAGTTATGCTAAGATAGCAGCACAATCTACCTGCAGAAGTTTAGTACGAGAGTCGATACATGCAAATTCGATAGTTGATGTGTACACGCTTTGAAACATGACTAATCATTGTACTTTAAGTTCATTGGTATAGGTTATGCTAAGATAGCAGCACAACCTAGCGGAAGAAGTTTAGTACAATATTTGTTGCATGCAAAATCGATAGGTGATGTGTACACACTTTGAAACATAGCTATTCTTTGTACTTTAAGTTCATGTGTATGAGTTATGCTAAGATAGCAGCACAACCTAGCGGAAGAAGTTTAGTACGATATTTGTTGCATGCAAAGTCGATAGGTAATGTGTACACGCTTTGAAACATAGCTATTCTTTGTACCTTAATGTCACGCGTATAGGTTATGCTAAGATAGCAGCACAATCTAGCGGAAGAAGTTTAGTACGAGAGTCGATGTGTGCAAAATCGATAGGTGATGTGTACACGCTTTGAAACATGGCTATTCATTGTACTTTAATTTTATGGGTATAGGTTATGCTAAGATAGCAGCACGATCTAGCGGATGAAGTTTAGTTCGATGGTCGATGCATGTAAAATCGATAGGTCATGTGTACACGCTTTGAAACATAGCAATTCATACTGCTGCTCTGTTCCCAAGACTTTTAAGCATAGCTAACCCTAATACTGCTCTTAACGACGTCGAGCTAAGGATTGATTACGTGACCGTGACGTCACGACCACGTGCTCTTGTTTGGTAAACATAGCCACGTGCTTTTTTGACAGCTGTCTTCTTGACGAACCCTAACCTCACTTTGAAGGACAATAGAGCGTCGCTAACCTCACTGCTGCCATCTTTACGGCGGTAAACCTCAAGGCTGCCACCTTATGCATGTTATAGCGCGGAATTTTAAAAATCGAACAGCAGAACATTGTTAACCTCACTCTTGCCATCTTTACGGCGGTAAACCTCAAGGCTGCCACCTTATGCATGTTGTAGCGCGGAATTTAAAATCCAACAACAGAACATTGTTAACCTCACTCTTGCCATCTTTACGGCGGTAAACCTCAAGGCTACCACCTTATGCATGTTGTAGCGCGGAATTTAAAATCCAACAACAGAACATTGCTAAACTCTCTGCTATCATCTTGAAAAGTTCAGTGTTCCAAACACTAGTTCGAAAAACGTAACTCATCGCACCTCGGGGATTTTCCATTCCTTGTTCTGAACATGAAACCATTTACAAATAAAGATTAATTAAGTACAAGCGTTCTTGCTGATAGCGATCGACGAGGTTGTTGCTCCTTTAGCCCTTTAGCCCATTAGCCCTTTAGCCCATTAGCCCATTAGCCCATTAGCCCTTTAGCCCTTTAGCCCATTAGCCCATTAGCCCTTTAGCCAAGGAATGTGCGATAAGGAGGAGGAAGAGTCCTTTCATCCTTTTTTGCCCTTCTGATAAGATGTAACCCCTGGGTTCCATACCCTATCACGATTTTTTTTCAGCCATGTTTATGCGATAACTTGTTCGACTGATTTTTACACACAAGACGAATGATGGAAGGTAAATAATTTGAAGTTATACTTTGGCTATATCGTTTACCGAGCGAGTTAGCTGCGCAAATCATCAAAATTGTACTTTTGCTCTGAACACATCAAACAATGTTCTGATCATATGTTGAGGTTGACAACATCGATTACAGTGTTCGATTCTAGTCTTGTTATGTTTCATTCTGATCTTCTTAGAACAAGGGTACCCCCTAACATGTTCTAAACACATGTTGTATTGAGTACAGTGTTCGATTCTAGTCTTGATCACTTATTTCGTGTTCTGAACACATCGATCAATGTTCTGATCACATGTTGTATCGAGTACAGTGTTCGATTCTAGTCATGATCACTTATTTTGTGTTCTGAACACATCAATCAATGTTCTGATCACATGTTGAAGTTAACAACATCGATTACAGTGTTCTATTCTAGTCTTGTTATGTTTCAATCTGATCTTCTTAGAACAAGCGTATCCCCTGACATATTCTAAACACATGATGTATTGAGTACATTGTTCGATTCTAGTCTTGATCACTTATTTTGTTTTTCTGAACGCATCAATCAATGTTCTGATCACATGTCGTATCGAGTACAGCGTTTGATTCTACTCTTCTTATGTTTCGAAAGTCTAAACATGCACAATAACGTTATCGCTGCACACGCTTGCCTTCGCGATGCAGGTTTAAACTTGTTCGATATAAAGCTATGCCTTGACATAAGAGGCGGAGGAGGAGGTAGAGAAGGAGGAGGGGGAGGAGAAGCAGGAGGAGGAGGAGGAGAATGATAAGACCTTAACAGCCTATGTATAGTCGCCATTGTTTTTAAAGATGATAGCTGTCAAAAGAATTTTTCAAATTATCCACCACCACATTTCAGCTAAAGAGGGCAGCAGGGTGCTCTGTTGATTAAGCACATAGAATTTCAAATTGCCCTCCACCACATGCATAACAGCAGCTGTTATCTTGCGCAGTAGCCTCTAAGCTAGCTTTCTTCATAAGAGTAGCCGCCATCTTTTGCGAGCACCCCTAGGCCGTCTCATAAGGAGCTATGTATAGTCACCATTTTGTGTCTGCCATCTTGCGTAAGCATCCCTAGGACGTCTCAAGGCATCTTGTTTCTCATAAGAGCAGCCACCATCTTGTAGAAATAGATAGCTGCGAATGCCAAAGGGCTTAAGTATTAATCGAACCGTTGATCTCATCATTAGACTATGTTTTTTCTTGTTCCTGATACTACGAACCTACGTATTAGGCGGAAAAATTTTGTCCGTTTTGCTCTACGATGCATCGTTTTCGAGATATTTAACATTTTGCATTTAAGCCTCCAAATTTAATGAATCGAACCTGCACGGTACGTTATACTCTCTACCATAGCTAGACCTGATCATGTTACGAAGACTCGCTTCAATACAAGCTAAAACAGAGCAAATGCCAAAGGGCCTAAGTAGGAACCGAACCGTTGATCCCATCATTAGACTATGATTTTCTTGTTCCTCATACTGCGAACCTAGGTATTAGGCAGAAAAATTTTGTCCGTTTTGCTCTACGGTGCACCGTTTTCGATATATTTAACATTTTGCATTTAAGCCCTAAATTTAATGAATCGAACTATCACGACACGTTAGCCTCTAAGCTAAGAGTAGCAACTATCTTGCGCCAGCACCCTTAAAGCGTCTCATAAGGAGTTATGTATAGCTGCCATCTTGTGTCCGCCATCTTGCGCAAGCATCCTTAGGGCGTCTCAAGCCATCTTGTGCAAGGACCCTTAAGCCATCCCATAAGATCAGCCGCTATCTTGCGCAAGCATCCCTAGGGTATCTCATAAGGAGCCATGTATAACTGCCATCTTGCGCAAGCATCCCAAGGGCGTCTCATAAGAACCTGTGTATAGCAGCCATCTTGCGTAAGCACCCTTAAGGAGTCATGTATAGCCACCATCTTATGCAATTAGCGTCGAGAGAGGGCTGCTGTAGAATTTTTCTTTTTAAATTATCCGCCACCACTTTTCAAAGGTATCTAGCTAAAGATGGCAGCACCGCGGATGACAGGTGACGAATTTACATCTACTACGATAAAGAGGGCAGCACGGTGCTCTCTGTATTAAAGATGGCGGATGACAGCTGTCAAAAAAGCACATGGCTATGTTTACCAAACAAGAGCACGTAGAATTTGCCGCCATCACATTTCAAACTAAAGAGGGCAGCACTATGCTCTGTTGATTAAAGATGGCGGATGGTAGCTGTCTAAAAAGCACGTGAGTTTGTTTCCAAACAAGAGCACGTGGAATTTTTCAATTTGCCGCCACCACATTTCAAAGGTATCTAGCTAAAGATGGCAGCACGGTGCTCTCTTGATTAAAGATGGTGGATGATAGCTAACAGAACTTTTCAAATTGCCCGCTACTACGTGCTTAAGGTAGTAGCCATAAAGGGGGCAGCACGGTGTTCTGTGGATTAAAGATGGCGGATGACAGGTGATGAAATTGCCCGCATGATAGTAGTACAGTGCTCTGTTGATTAAAGATGGCGGATGACAGCTGCACGTGGCTTTGTTTCCAAACAAGAGCACGTGGAATTTACCACCACCACATTTCAAACTAAAGAGGGCAGCACTGTGCTCAAAGATGGCAGATGACAGCTGTCAAAAAAGCACGTGAGTTTGTTTTCAAACAAGAGCACGTGGAATTTTTCAATTTGCCGCCACCACATAGAGGGTAGCACTGTTCTCTCTGGATTAAAGATGGCTGCTTGTCGAAAAGCATTTTTCAAATTATCCGCCACCACATTTCAAAGGTAAGTAGCTAAAGAGGGCAGCACTGTGCTCAAAGATGGCGGATGACAGCTATCAAAAAAGCACGTGGCTGTCAAAAAGCACGTGGATTTGTTTATCTCGAGCTAGTGAGGTTAAGTTGGTAGCACTAAGGTTTAGGCCCGTCAAGATGGCAGCACTGCCGATGACAGGTGACGAAAGAGGGCAGCACGGTGCTCAAAGATGGCGGATGACAGCTGTCAAAAAAGCACGTGGCTGTCAAAAAGCACGTGGCTTTGTTTATCTCGCGCTAGTTAGGTTAAGTTCGTACTACTGCGGTTTAGGCCCGTCAAGATGGCAGTACTGAGGTTAGCGATGCGTTGTTGTCTGTCAAAAAGCACGTGGCTTTGTTTACAAATCTGTCGAAAAGCACGTGGCTGTCAAAAAGCACGTGGCTTTGTTTATCTCATGCTAGTGAAGTTAAGTTGGTACCACTAAGGTTAGGCCCGTCAAGATGGTAGTACTGAGGTTTGCGATGCGTTGTTGTTGATGAGAGCTGTCAAAAAGCACGTGGCTTTGTTTACAAATCTGTCAAATAGCACGTGGCTGTCAAAAAGCACGTGGCTTTGTTTACCTCATGCTAGTGAGGTTAAGTTGGCACTACTGAGGTTTAGGCCCGTCAAGATGGCAGTACTGAGGTTAGCGATGCGTTGTTGTCTGTCAAAAAGCACGTGGCTGTCAAAAAACACGTGGGTTTGTTTACCTCTCGCTAGTTAGGTTAGGTTGGCACTAGTGAGGTTTAGGCCCGTCAAGATGGCAGTACTGAGGTTAGCGATGCGTTGTTGTCGATGACAGCTGTCAAAAAGTACGTGGCTTTGTTTACAAATTCAAATCTCGCGCCAAAATTCAAATTTCCCGCCAAAATTCAAATTTCCCGCGGGCGGCGGCGGCGGAGGAGGCGGCGGCGGCGGAGGAGGTGGAGGTGGCCACTGGGAGCCTGAGGTGGAGGTGGCGGCCGAACTGTCCAATTATACTACTGCCTCCTCACTAAAGGTCAAGAATAACTGGATAATCGAAATTGAAAAATGAACTTCAAGAAATCAGCATACCAGGTGAAATTGTATGGGACAGGGCTAGCTTTAGAACGTTGGTGAACAAACATAATTTTGCTAAAAATCCAAGATGAGAACACCCCTGCATGGACAGAAGAACGGATGAAAAACACAGCGAGGGAAGAAGAGAATCTGGCAAGAGAAGAAAGCACACTCACCTGCAAAAGAAGTACAATCGGGCTCCTGAGTTTGGCACAAAACTTTGAAATAATAATAATAATAATAATAATAATAATAATAATAATAATAATAATAATAATAATAATAATAATAATAATAATAATAATAATAATAATAATAATAATAATAATAATAAGCAATGGAGTGAATGATAGTTAATACGCGTGTGATATGCTTTGTTTTGTGAAAGTCAGTCTGCGATACATTTGTCCGGTGGTGATAGCACGGGGTTCGGTCTGATGTGGTTTGGGTCCATGATGAAGTCAGTGTCATATGCGTCTGGAGTATTGTATTTCCAAGTTAAGTGAGAAACTTCGTAACTGTTCATAACTGTATATCCATGCAGTCATGAAACCATGCGACTCAGTTAGTGAGATATGTTCCTAGTAGATACTCCAGAGGTAATAGTGTAGATAATGCCGAGATTTCTTTGTAAAAATGCCAGAGGGAAAATCGCCATGACAGAACGTTTTGAAATATGGTAAGGTCCATGGTTAGAACATTGAATAGGATCCTATATCCAGAGGGATCCTTGTTCACCTAATAACTCCATTAATACCAGTGACACTCATACCATATTCCACAGATCCCATTAGACTTCAGTTCATTCATGATGGCGATAATGTTGACCGATAAATTGTCAGATAATACAAGGATTTGGACGAAGATTTGTGCTGTAGTAAAAGGCCATCCGTGGCGAGATTTCTTTGCTCACTTGTAGAACAGTGAAGAGTGTCAGGTATAAAACTGTTTAACGAGATAATGGGTGTTCACACTTATATGACGAGGACCCTGTTCGGAAATAGAAGGGCGTGTTACAACATTATTGATGTTGAAATAAGTGGGGAGTTATTTGAATTTCAATTCTATTGCATAGGCGAATGGTAGAGTGGATTCTCAGTAACATTCCCGAACATTTGTCTATGTATTATATTTTCGATGTTTCCTTAACACAGTCATAATTCGTATTGCCACTGAGCAGTTAAATTATTATTTTGGTGTGAGAAGGATGTCCTTAGATATTTAGAATTTCCATATCTTGATATGTTCGTAGTGCGCCGATGGCGTGTCCTCCAGTGGAAACTAGGATAATCATGCTAGGACCGTCAAATTATGTAATTAGCAAACTGCTCCTAGATGACAGGTGAGTATTCTTGTTTGACGCAAAGAGCTGGTACCACATGGTATTCCATAAGATGTAGAAGCAATCTGCCATTAGTCCATGGGCTACCCATGATTTATGGCCACGTTGTTCACAAAGGAGTTGTAATATTTTGTGTGTTTATATTTTAGTAGGACATTATAAGTGGATGTAGTTGAACTCCGTGACCTATAATATATAAGGGTCACCCATGAGTCGAGTTTATTTTGGAGTTTAATTGAACGTTATAACTAAATGAAAACAGGATTTCTTTTCACAGGTTTTCATAAGTTTATTCCAATCACCAACTTCAACCTGTTCTTTTGACTCATGAATCTTCATTCATTTCATATAAATAACACTATTTTTGTTGTGTAATTTTACGCTATTAATTCACTGGCACATGAAGTCCTCTTGTTTTGGAGGGTCACATTTGTCATCAGGCACGCTCAGTTAACTTCAGTGAGAGTCACTATGGTCATCATCTTTTGTACTTACCCACAAAGTGGTTTTCTGTAAATAGCCCTTCAGGCTTTCTTTTGTGGTGAATATTAATTTCAACCTGAAATTGTCCAGCCGCATATTAATATCACTGACCACAGACCACTGTTTATGGCCGTATTTGTAAACACACCCGCCATCATATTCAATTTTTTTGAATAAGTATAATCAGATTATGTAAGTTTTTAATGTATGTAGGCTTTATTTGATACCCAATAGTCATGTCTGGAAGTGACGAGGAGCCATTAAAACCCCCTGAGACACAAGAGTTAACTATTCATGCTGAAGACCTGAAACAGGCAAACATCAGTTTGACATGAGGAAAAGGGTCCATTACTCAGTATGTCTCTTCAACACATGCAACGGTGATTAGAGAGATTTTTTGTGACTTTCTCTTGGCTTCATTAGAGAAAAGCGCGTGGCCAATTCTCTGCCACCAGGTAAACAAAAATGGAGAAACTTAAGCGCGAGTATACTGCAGCTGTCGACATACGAGTTCTTACTTGAAGACGCCCCCTCGAGAACTACTTGATCTTCATGAATAGCTATGGGCACTGAAGTTGAACTTTGAATTTACATTCAGAACCGGTTGACAGACACTATATCGTTCAAGTGCCGAGGGAGCATGTACAGCTTTGAGCTACTGGTATATTCATAATTAAAGGAACAAAAGACATGTAGGAAGGGGAGCATATGTGTCCAGACTTCAGCTATAATTTCTACAATTGCATACCCTGTTATGACTTGATACGGCACTTGTTTATTCCCTTGAATTGTTTATTCAAACATATGCATATTTCTTTCCTGCGCTTCAGGTCTTTTACCACTTGTCTTTTCCGTATGATTCTTCTGTGCTCATCCGGATTACTTCTTATCCTGGCACCTTGACGGCTCCCCAATGAGTGTTAATGAGCACACTTCTACTATAGTGCGAATACAGAAAGGGGTCGTCCATGGTTGAGAACAAGCGGTTGCATATATCTGCGATTGGTGGCGAGATAATTCATGAAATGTCCTTTGCTCGTATCACACACGGATCTGGGATTAGGTTACGTGAAGATTCTCTCTCAGAGAAAATGGCACAAAGGGATGGACCGCTCATCGGTGTACATCATGAGGTGTGCAGAAAAGGTGCTGTTCTGGCTGAAGAAATGATTTTTCTGCTGTGGGCGATCGCATGTGCCTGGCTACATCTCCAGAATTGGAGAAGGTCTTGTTGAACTCCGAACTTCCGTGCAGTAGTTAGTGGGACGTAATGCAAAATAATATTATTATTAAATCACGTGCGGCTTCATCACGGCATGACGTAACGCTTGTGCGCCGCCTCGCAGGTGTGCACCGACAGCGTGGTGCTGCGTGAGAACGATTTGCAACAAAACACGGAGCAGTGCGGCAAGTCTCCAGTGTGGTTCACATGTGCATGGTTGTTACATGATTCTCTGAACATTTTATCGTACTATTGAGCACTCGTGTGTGTTCTGTTCTTCACTGTTAGAATTACTTCCTGGCTGAATATTTGCCACAGACATTACAGTAGTATAGCTCCTAGGCTGTGTGAGTCTGCTTATGAACTGGTAGCTCACTTTTCTGGATGAGCGATTGGCAACAGATATTGCAGTAGTAAAGCTTATCGCTCGTGTTATTAAGCATGCCTTACTGGATGAATGATTTTTCTCAGACATTGCAGCAGTACGTCTTTCGTCCGTGTGAGTCCGCATGTGACGTGCTAGGTGAGTTCTCCTGCTGAATAACTTGCAACAGACATTGCTGCACAATGCCCTCTTGCCCGTCTGAGTCAACATGTGAACAACCTGGTAGGCATTGATGCTGAAGAATTAGCCACAGATATTGCAGCAGTATGTCTTTTCACCTGTGTTTGTCCGAACGTGAATCGCTAAGTCACATTGGATAAAGGATTTTCCACAGACATTACGATACTTTGGCTTAACGCCTGTGAGAGTACGCATGTGACCAGTTAGATGGACTTTAGGTTGAACGCATTCCCACAGACGTTGCAACATTATTGCTTCTCGTCTGTGTTTGTCAGCACGTGCCTTGCTTTGACCGATTTACTGTCAATGATTTGCCACAGACATTGCATCGGTATGGCTTCTCGCCGTGTGAGACCACATGTGATGAGTATGGTTGGCTTTCGTGCTTAAGGATTAGCACAGACACTGCGCAGTATGCCTTCTAGCCTGTGTGAGACCGTATGTGATATACTAGATGGCGTCTCTGGAAGAATGATTTGCCACAGATATTGCAACAGAATGGCTTGTCGCCTGAGTGAGTTCGCATGTGATCTGTTACATATTCTTTCCGGCTGTAGGACTTCCCACAGACGCTGCAACAGATTGGCTTCTTGTCTGTGCGAGTCCGCATGTGACTTGTTCGTCGGGATTTACTGCTGAATGATCTACCACAGACATTGCAACAGTATGGCATCTCGCCCGTGTGAGAACGCATGTGAATAGTATGGTATCCTTTGGTGATGAAGGATTTCCCACAAACAGTGCAGCAGTATGGCCTATCGCCTGTGTGGGTCACCATGTGATAAAATAGACCGTGTTTCTGGATGAATAATTTGCCACAGACATTGCAACAATGTGGTTCATCATCTGTGTGAGTACGCATGTGATCTGTTAGGTTTGTTTTCCGGCTGTAAGATTTCCCACAGACATTGCATCAATATGGTTTCTCCTGTGTGTGTGTCCGCACGTGCCTTGCATGGTCGGATTTGCAGCTGAATGAGTTGCCACATACATTACAAACGTATGGCTTCTCACCCGTATGTGTCCGAATGTGCCTTGCTAGGTTGAATTTACTGTAGGATGACTTGCCACAAACAGTGCAACAGTACGACATCTCGCCTGTGTGAGACACCTTGTGATGAGAGAGACAATGTTTCTGAGTGAATGATTTACCACAGATATTGCAGCAATATGGCTTACCACCTGTGTGAGTCCTCATGTGCACTACAAGGTTACCTTTGACGGTAAAGAATTTGCCACAAGTACTGCAAGAGTACGCCCCGCCTGTGTGCGACCGCACGTGAGCTGTTATGTCGCCTTTCTGGGTAAAGGATTTGCTACAGACGTCGCAATTGTATGGCTTAATACCTGTGTGAGTACGCACGTGTACTTTCAGATGGTCTTT
Source organism: Anabrus simplex (assembly GCF_040414725.1). NCBI lineage: Eukaryota > Metazoa > Arthropoda > Insecta > Orthoptera > Tettigoniidae > Anabrus > Anabrus simplex. Next base: position 84,900,974 of record NC_090274.1, on the reverse strand, counting down.
CTTGCTAAACGATTTCCCACAGACGTTGCATGAGTATGGCCTATCGCCCGTGTGAGACCGCATTTGAAGAGCTTGGTGAGCTTTCGGGCTGAAGGAACTGTCACAGATATCGCAGCAGTGTGACTTCCAGTCTCTCTTAGACCGTATCAGTTCTGAACTTTTCCTTAACAATTTATGACATATTGAGCATCCGCTAATAATTTCACCTGTGTGCAATCGCGTGTGCTCTGTCAGCATGTTCCTTTTATTAAAACATTTATCACAAAATCCGCACACTAAGAGCGGGTGGATAGTGTGATGTTCCGACAAGCTGCTCCCGCTGCCGAAGAGCTTTCCGCAGTGATCGCACTTTAAGAGACGGTCATCTTTGTGTGTCTTCAGATGTCGCAAGAGGCCCAACTTTCGAGCCAGGATTTTAGCGCACACATTGCACCTAAAACAAGGTGCTCCGCCATCCAGAGGTTGACGATCTCCATTGCTCACCTCGGGTCGCGATCTACAGTGACAAATTAAAACCACGTGACCAATATTTCAACAACCAACTCCACTGACTCTCACACAAAGGAATTTCTACTGGACATTCCAATCACTGATATCCCGTGCAGAGAGCTCGTTACTGATAAACATCACATTTTTGAGAGTAAACATCATCTGAGGTCATATTCAGAGTGTAGACTTAAATTTCAACACCTCTCACTTGTATGAGGATGTGCTGCGTCTTATCTCTCGAATCACGTTATGACGCGCAATAAACTCGTCACGTTTTAGGAATGTACGAATTAATAGACAACCTCCGTTAAAGAATGCATGAGAAGTGGTCCAGCCTACAAGGAGAAATACAAGCTCTTTCATCCGGCACACATTTACCAACTGAAAACTGTACATGTCTGTTTTCCTACATAAAGGACGGCATATGCTTTGGAGTTTTGATCTTGTTCAACCACTCTGCGCTTTGTGGCAGGCAAGTAATAATTTTTGTAAAAGACCTTGTTATTGAGTTTGTTCGAGAGAATGTCAGTGTTGTAGATATTAATAAAGTTGAAACATTGTTTGCCGACAGTCAGCAAGATTTGCTGAACAATGGCTAATCATTTGTGGATGTTATTTTGTCACACAAATATATCTTATTTGTACATTGTAATCATGTCAGTGTAGCATTCTAATAAGTCACTGTGTGGATATCCTTAAATACGTAGCTTCGATGCGCAATCAAACAGAGCCAACCTGCATATAGAACGGTAGGTTTACACAAGGACGTTCATACTTACTAACGTGCGTTATGTCAGTCTACATCTTAATTGCTGTCTCTAACACAAGCCGTATACAGCATTCATCCTGATGAAATCCTCGAAAACCTGAAATATAACAAGTATACGACGGCTCTCTCCCTAACACTGATACTGTCCTTTCTCATCCAGATACTGCTGTCATAGACGTTGTGAAGGCGACAGAGAATATGGCTTTGGTAGTGGTGTTTTTTTCAATGTTCTGATATCCTGAATTTGAAACGAAACGCAACCTATCATGCCCTTGAGTATTCTTAGAAGTATTACTCTAACACCACGGCTAGAAGGAGCACGAAAATCAAGGCTTGAGCCAAAATTCGAGATGACAAGACGTTTAACTGCAACGTACTGGATATTGCTGCTATATAAAGGAAGGAATGAGATTCTATTTATTTCGAAAGATCACGGTCAACGCGATTATTTTTAGTGGATTGATAACACAGTTGGATAGCCTCCAATTATGTGCCTGTCTCCCGAACGCAGAATGGTTCTACATATTCTAGGAAGGAAGGGCGAGAAATGCAAATTTCTTGGTTAAAAGTAAGATCCGCATACAGCTGGCACGTGGGAAAAGTCGATCACGCAGGCCAAAATATATGGTAATGTGACCTGGTACTTCCCAATTCATGTTCTATGCACTGAATTCACATGGTCCAGTCGAATGCATGACTGGTTCACAAGCAAAGTAATGGGAGGCTCGACCACGTGTTCTTGCTGCACACTTAGGAGAAAATAATTGGACAAATAAAAGGGGACACTGATTCCATATGACAGACTAGACCTCTTGATCATCTCACAATATATTGATGTTGACACCACTAGATACTGAATTATATGCCATACGTTGGGTGGCATATCACGCCAAGCAAAAGGTGCAAAAGTCTGTAACCTTTCTTCTTTACGTGATTCTTGTGACAAGTGAATTATCAGCTTCACAGTTCGTTTTTCAGTAACATGGTGTTTCGTTTTGCATTGATGAACATTCTTCACGAACCAGCCACTTTGCTGTAACACGCGGCGTCTCCCAGGTGACGGGTACTGGTTCCCCACTGGCCTGCCGACGAACTTGAGCAATATACTAGCTGTCGCGCTCCTAACACGTACAAATTCTTTAATGGCAATTTTGGCGGAGATGGAGACGTTCCCTACGGAGCAGTTGGCAGAAGAGGTACTCTAACTTTCTGGAAGTTAATGCAGAAAAGAGCGTAGCGTTTCTTCTCTAGAGGAGCGGCTACAAAAGGCAACTGTTTCCCATGTCCGGAGCGACGTAACTACCTGCTCTCAAATGCTCTAAACTCAAACTCTAAAATGCTTCAACACAAGCCGGCCGTAAAATAATAACGTCACATGATTACCGAAATATGTCTCATGGCATCGGAACGAACGTTAGTGCGGCCTCTGGAAGGGACGCGCGTTGGCAGGGCCCAGTCAGCATTAAAAGTATGCAAGAGTTACCGTCGCAAGTGCTGTGACGGCTAACCAAGCGTGTACCTCCTTTCTGTATCCCATCATTAAACTATGCCTGTATGAGGTATCAAATAAGCCACAGCACATGAGAGAAGGCATATAGGCATCTGTGAGGTGCAGAAAAAAAGATGGAGTGGAGAAAAGTCATGGGAAATGGGGTGCGGTTACTAACTGATGTACAACAGAAGCCGAAGAACAGCTCATGATGTTGACATTGTCATATCAGCAAAATTTGACGGTTCAGACTCTGAGGTTCAAAAGTTTGACAATCGCTTGATGTAACTCGTCCGCATTGGGGAGAAGGAAATTCTAATTTTTCAGCGCAACGCTCCACAAATTGACGTGCGCACGGAAACCAAAGATGCGTTCTGGACCCTTCCTGACAAGAAGATCGCTGCCGATTATCTGAATGGACGTGCCGGACGGAGGAAAGAAGAACAAACAGTTCATGGCGTTCATGGACATGGAGAAAAGAACGACGATGGCCAACAAATTCGCGATTATGCAGAAACTGATCACCGCAAACACACGGTTCAAAAAGAGTGACATTCATCTACTCAGTACTACAGTGGCTCCCATCCAATTCGCATTGACTACATCCTTGTGAGAGGATGAAATCTCGAAGATGTTCTAGAGATAACAGTTGTCCCTTAATAAATCCTTGCGACGAAACCACGACCAGTCATCTCTGCTGCGGATAAAGTCACCAAGAGCCCAATACTTCACAGGAAATAGACAAATTGGGATCAAATGATGGCCGCTGAAGAAGGTGACTAACGTTGTTGCAAAAGTTACAGAGCCCCAAATCACCATAGTTGAAGTGAGCCAGACTAAATTGAAAGACGCCGTTCGCTCTATTCTGGAACAATTAAGTCAGGGCGACGACATCGACAACATATGGCTAAGGAATGTAGATGTTAAGTATGCAGTACGGTTGAAGAAGCAGCTGTACCACGAGTCTCTTGCCTACAAAGCAGCCAAAAGTAAAGTGAATTAGGTCTTTGCCGTAACAAAAGCAAACCGGTAGGCAGGTCTATATGTGAAAATTGACATGCGCGAATTCGAGCGGAATTTTTAACGGCTAGTCCAATCGAGCCAATGCAAAACGGCAGAAGTCCAACGTTTTTACGACATCAATGAGGAAACAGACGATTTGCTACTGGACTGGCGGGAAGCGCGAGTACATTGGCGCAACTATTTTGACTAAATTTCAATCATGGAATTTCCGTATCTACCAATCCTAATCACCTCCGCTGTTGAAGTTCCAATGTATGAAAATGACGTCACTAAAGTCCAGGCTATGCTGAAGGAAAAGAAACCAGGGAAAGCCATCTGTCCCGATTATCTTCCGGCAGAGTTTTGTTTCTCTCAATGGAGGGATGCAGCAGTGTGGCTAAAGCAAGCTTTTCAACCAGATCATCATAGAAGGTCAAAAACAAACAGACTGACGACGGAGTATCCATTCAGAAATAAGGGAAGCCCTGCCGATTTCTCTAACCACGGCCAGATCATACTTCTGAGCCACGCAATGAGAGACTTAGAACAAATCTTCGACAAAAGGATTAGCGATTTACCCAAACAGATAACAAGCCAAGCTGGATTTGCGTAAAATTGTGGCGCAATAGGAGAAACTCACGCTGCCGGACTGTTACTTGAGAGACACTGTGAATATAATAAGAGGCTTCATCACAAATTTCTGGACCCTGAGAAGGCCTTCCATCGGGTACTTCATACATAATCAGTCAGCCCTACAAGTACATGGCATTCCAGAGAAACTTGCTGAGAGGGTATAATTGCTCTACAAAGAACAAACGAGTTGTGTTCAAGCTGCTGCATGAGCGTCTGATGACTTTCGCATAACTTTTGGAGTCCATCAAGGCCCCGGCTTATCACCACTGCTGTTCATTCTTGTGATGGACACAATTACCTAAAACCTGCACAGTCCTATACCACGGATACTTCTCTAAGCAAATGATATCATTTTGGCTGAAGAGAATAAGCTTAATCTGCAGCGTCAAACAGAAGAATGGAGCAATCGACTAGCGCAATAAGCCCTGCGCCTCAACAAGAACAAGACAGAATACATTGCATTATATCGTCGGGAAGTTGAAACCATGCAAGTTGACGTTGAAGATATAGCACGAGTAGGGATATTTAAGTATATTGCCTCCACAATCTATGATGATGGCCGACTTAATGATGAAGTCAACTTACGGATATACAAAGCCTGACTGAAGTGGAGAATGGCAACAAGCGCCCTTCCGAACTTTGGACGAAGGGCCATCTCTAAAGTAAGTTCTACCGAACTGATATCTGTCCTATCGTTATCCATCCTGCCGTTTTCTACGGCAACGAATGCTGGCCAGCTCTAGAGGTAGAACGCCAATTAAGCATCATGGATACGAAGATGCTCAGGTGGAAGGCTGGCATAACTAGACTAGATCACATTTAAAATTATGTTATTAGAAAACGTTTTCGCATTGCACCGATCCAGAAGAAAATTGGGGAAAGGCGTGTGCGCTGGTTTGGCCTTTCCTATACCATCGCCGCCATAAGACCTATCTGTGTCGGTGCGACATAAAGCCACTAGCAAAAAAGGAATGTTCACAAGAATCACCTCGTACGGAACCAATGTTTCTTGTCAGGCCTTGAGACCTGAGATTGACTCATGCGCAGCAGCCATGCTTACCCTCCACACCCCTTACCCCGAATGCACACGATTTCTCATCAGACGACCATTGTATCTTTGTACAGGCCATGAAGGGTTCTTGGGGGAGCAAAAGATTAAGCCTTCCACTGTCCATACATCAAATAGTAAAGTGGTTAGCTCAATGCCTAGCCAGCCACCTTTGCCCCTAGAGATTACCTGCTTCTAATTCTGGAGTAGCCTGAGCAAATATCAGAGCCATACACTTGTCCATAGATGGATGATGATGATTCTGCTATACCTGTAACATTCCTTTAACAGCAGATGTTTTTTTAATGCTGAAATTTTGTTCTGTAAAGGGTTCTTTTTAACATCAGTGAATCTTTTAACATGATCCTCTTGCATTTACGCTATTTTCCCGTGCAAGTTCTGAGCTTGTGACAACCATAGGAACTAACATGAGCCTGGCTTTGCATTCATTGTCCCATTGAAGATATTGGTGTCATGATGGGTCACTATTTGGTGCATTGTCTCAGACCTATAAGTCTTGCTTGCTGTATGACATCATCAGGTACAAGAGGTAGAGAGTAATGTTCAATATCTCAGTGACTGACTGTAACCAGAGTACAGATGTAGGTCCATGATGAAGGAGGATGCCTAACATAAATATGATATAAATATTTTTGGCACACAATATACTTCAAAACCTGAGGATGTGTTGTGAGCTAAGTAATGTTTTTGTAATTGAGATACATTACCAGTAAGTATAATCTTGAATAACTTACATTGTAATCCATATTTAAGGTGTTGCAATTTTTTCTCCATCAATATAGCATTACTTATCGAATTCTGTTCCTTTTCATTTAAAAAAGCGGGAGAGGAAAAATGAAAAGGAAATGCAAAGACTGATCAAGTAGGATTCTTTCAAATATTTTGATACAAGCATTGCTAATGGAAATAAAGTTTTATGTTCAGTTGTGATTATTGAAATATCACAGATTTGGTAAGTTTGTCCCCAAAATGTTTAATAGAGAAGGTTTGTGTGTTGGTTTTTTTTTTAATTTTCATATCTACTTCAACTGGCTTAAAACTGAGGAAAGAAGGAGAAAGTAACTCTGTCACAAGTGCTATGCCTTAATTTACCGTGATTGAAATTAAGATGGTCCATCAAAAATATTGTTGGATTTTTAGCTTTCTCATGGACAATTTGTGAAAAACATCCTCAGTAAAAATGTTCTATGTACCCTGCACATTGTTGCTCTCTTGTGTGAGCTAGCTGGAGCTTTGAGTGCGAGTCTCTACACATGGACGGAAGTGTTTTATGTCTGTATGCGGACCTAAAATATGGCAAATTAAAACTCTACCAGATCAAACATTAGCTATAAACATGCATATGTATGTAATATTAATTACCATGAATATTGGATGTACTCCAACGCAGATGTCTGTAGGACATTATTGATTTTTTCGCTGCAGCATGTTAGCACAGAACAGTCATAAGAGTCATTGCACAAATAAGTTATTAAACAATCAAAAAACCTTATATCAGATACGTGTTCTAGTTGGAGATGTTGCCTGTTGTTTCCATTTTATTTCCCTGAATTACCGTTTCCTGATGAATTATGTCAAAATTTCGGTATTAAAAAAATAAGTACTCCGTAGGCTCGGTCGTCATGTCACAATATGAATGTAAAATTGGTCCTTGATTAATATTATATATCGAAATGGTACTTGAAGGTCCTGGGTCCAAGTTACTTATGTCAATTCTTTCGTCAGCTGTTTCATTCTCTGGGGCATTTGAGTCCATCTTGCACTAAAAAGACTACTTGGATTTCTGTCTTTTGACTCTTCAAATGAAAAATCATTTTCATCTACATCCGTAGAGTCCAAAATTGAAGCAATCTATTGCTCACTGACTATCTTCTTACAAACCATGTTGCAAAATAGCTGTGTAAATTGAAAAAAGCCATTTTTTCCCCCCGCCCCCCTCTACATCCGCCAGTGATGCTGGCTGAATTTCTGACCATTTAATATATTTAATTCTGCTCGTGGGCAACCTGTTACGGAATTTAACACATTCACCATCAGCTCCTCAGCGGGTGATTCAATCCTCTAGCCCAGCTTTTTAAAATCCCCTCATCTCTATAATACACTATTTTACATTAAATATTACTGTACGAAAACAATTGTAGATACAACATTGAAAATTTCAACATACCTTGAGGTAGTACTTATGGCACCGGGTTTGACATTTTCCTGGATGGAGAAGCACACCACATTTTCCACAGAATCACCTGATTTCACACCGAACGTTGCTATTCGCTCACACTGTGTACCGTCTAGTTGGAAAATTGTTTGATTTCATGCCTGGGAATTTGAGAAGTACATGCTCATTCATTTTCCCATCAAGTCGAAATGGTGGCTCATTAGCTGGAATTCTCTTGGGGGGCTGCACCGGTGGACTACACATAGATGCTGATAAGCCTACTGAAGACTGAGATGGGACCGGCGATACAGAAATATTCACGGCTTCTGATGGTTCTTCATGTTCATTGTCTTGTAAAAAGTTTCTACATATTGTCTGCTTGAACATCAGGAAAGTTACTTTTGAGTTTGGGTTGGACTTTTGGAAAAGCCTGAATGCATTAAGGAATGTACACTGCAAAATGTATATTTTTTTTTTGCCACTTTACTGTTTTTTTACACTGTGCATACACTGATTACAATCAATAATGCTTACAGGTTTCATTTTTATTTTCCCAAACCTGTTCGAAACTTCAGCATTTTCTTCAGAATGTACTGTTGAAACCATGGTGCCATAAGACCTACCTACAACTTAAAGCAAAACAAAAACATGGTAATTACTTTTTTGTCCTTCCAAAGACATAGCAGTACTCAATTGTCCCTCTTGAAAGTCATTTCCCCTGTTTTCAACTTCTTCTGCCTTTCACTGAATTCCTTAGAGAGTCCCCCATTCTGCCTTATTGTCCCACATATAGCCATATTCTCCCGGCCAAGGTAGGGATCTGAGAAGTCAAATATAGTGTCTCAGATGTTCATGCCACTTGCAGCAGATCTTCAACTCTGCCAACAATAGGCAATATATAGGTCACACTATGTTACTTCTTGTTCTCTTTTCCTTCATTAAACAGCTGCTTATATCGCTCTGTACAATAAAAAATTGTTACTTTTACACCACCCGAGGAACATTAGGGAACTCATTGGTGCTGTTTCTCTGACTGACTGGAGTATGAACTAATTAATGGGTAAGTTAAGACTGCTGAACGAAAATGAGTTAATTGTGAAAGTACATATTGATGAGATATGTGTAAATCCTCAACCTAATTTTAATGCAGGCACAATTACCGTGTCGAGTGAGGAGAATCCAACCTGTGTAGCTAAAGGAGCACAAGTATGCATATTATCTGTGTAATTTCGAATTATAAAGATGTAGTAACTGCTGATGATGTGATATTGATGACGCTAAGGTCAAGAGAGATACAGAGGGGCTTAAGTGCGGTGTCGGATTTCTCAAAGAAATGGGCCTTGAAAATTAACGGGAATAAATCGAAAGTGATAGTAGCCCAGGTACACAAAGGAAGAAAGGAAGATGGGAAATGGGTTATGCAAGGAGAAAGACTGGAACAAGTAATTAAGATGGAATATTTAGGAGTTTTTTTTTTTTGCTAGTTGCTTTACGTCGCACCGACACAGATAGGTCTTATGGCGACGATGGGACAGGAAAGGGCTAGGAGTGGTAAGGAAGCGGCCGTGGCCTTAATTAAGGTACAGCCCCAGCATTTGCCTGGTGCGAAAATGGGAAACCACGGAAAACCATCTTCAGAGCTGCCGACAGTGGGGTTCGAACCTACTGTCTCCCGAATACTGGATACTGACCGCACTTAAGCGACTGCAGCTATCGAGCTCGGTATTTAGGAGTTATTATTAACAGAAAAGGGACTTGGGACCATCAAATAAGTCGAGCGAGAAGCAAAGTTTTTGCCGCCCTAAGACCAGTCAAAAACCTGTTGGCTAAATTTCCGGGTATCAGTTATAAAACCTTGAGGTTAGTTTTAGGATGGGTGACTTTTTGTAGGGTAATGTATCGGGCTGAAGTATGGGGGTTGGATGATAAAGAGTGGAATTAAGGGGAATCATTTGTAATTTCGGTAAGTCGGTGATGCGGCTCCCACAGTGCACAGCTAACGCAGGGGTGGAATTACTATGTGGGGAAGATTCAGACATTGAGTGTGTGAAAAGAATAATTAAATACTGGATGCTTTTGGAAAGAGGAGAGGGTAGGAAATTGTTGCAAGTCGCGTACAATCAACAACTGAAGAGCATGTATATGGGATGCTGGCTAGAAAAAAATTAAAGGATATTTGGAGAAGATAGGTTTGGGGTACATGTGGGATGCGGTTTAGTCGAAGACAGAAGCAACAGGGTGGAAGGTACTCTCCACGAGGATTAGAGATATGCAAAAGCAGAGATTATTAGAAAAAAATTAGGCTAAGAAGTTCCCTTAGTGTTTTTAATAAAGTGCCAAAAGTAACGGATATGAATATCAGGTATTCGAAACCGACTTTCAACCTATTAGGTCGTGTTACGTACATTTAGTACGTATTGAAGAGATTTTAAGTACAGAACAAAAATGGCCAACCAGACATCTCTTCAATACGTACTAAATGTACGTAACACGACCTAATAGGTTGAAAGTCGGTTTCGATTAAAATGCGGTCGTGAAAATTCAATATTCAATATCAGGTATGTTAATAGGCTTAATAGGGGTGGGATGGCGTGGTGGTTGATGGGACTCCACAAGAACAAGGTTTAGCTAAAGGGTAGAGATATGACGGTATGTGTATTATGTGGGGTAGTAAACGACGATTTTCATTTAATTAGTAATTGTAAAGAAACGAGTAAATTAAGGAATTGTCTATTGAGTGTCAAACATCGTGAATTACTAGAAAAAGGGGAAGAGAAGAATATTATAAGCTGGATTATCAGGTAATGGGAAGATGGGGGCAGTTGAACAGGTACTTATGTGCCATTAAAAGGAGTGTGAGAGAAAGGTGAGAGAGGAGGAGGCATAGGAAGAATAAGTGGATGTGTAAAGGCTGAAGTGTGTTTGTCATTGAAAAAAAGAAGATGAGTGTAATGTGTTAAGTTAGGGAGCTTTTTTGATTTTGTAACTGTAGGAGGACCTATGGATGGTGATATGACAGGTGATTGTGAAACTGTTGACTAACAGTATATTGGAATTCAGCCATAGTAGGACAGTGGACAAGAATTGCGAACGCAGTAGATAGGCAGGCAAGGTCCTGTGCTAATAGTTCATGAAGCCTGATGTCGGCTGATTTTGTAACAATGACCTGATATAAATGATACGTTTAGAATATAAGGATAGAGTAGGACCAGACTGGATTTATTTAGGAATGGAATTGTAGGCATTCAATTATGTTTTCATTTGTACGGTAGTTAATTGTGACTATTAATTGTTCATTATTACTTTTTCTCTTATTATTAATTATAGTACGGTAGCAGGAGGACACTTAGTTGTAGCAAAGAAGGCATGTGCGGTTTTCTCACTATTTATGTATAGTAGATGGGCAAGGGAGAGGAAGGCATGCTCGTAAGAGGATGGGGTGGGACGGACCTACCCCCAAAATTGATGGAAGATAAATCTGGAATGAGGAGTGAGAGAGGAGAGAAACAGGAGGAGAGCGGTTTCAGCCCCAAGTAAATGGAATGGTGAGAGAACTGCGCTGAAATCTGGTAGAGGTAGAGGGGGCCCTCTTTTGGGCCCCACGGGTAGTGCCGATCGTGCCATCGCAGGGAGGGTGGTCTTTTTCTCACCAGGGGCGATGGCGCCGCCGGACAGTAGTAGTAGATAGTTAGCTTATATTATTGATATTATTATATTTTATTTATTTATTATTTATTTATTTTCATAATATTGAATGGAGACGATGGATGCGGCATGGGGGACTGAGGATGACCGCCATGGTGACACTCCCTTGGGAGTATCTGACGGGCCCCATGGCATGCCCAAGGAGTCCCGTCTTTCTTTTATTTTGGTTGCTAGTTGTCTGTGCTGGAAAGGAGCTGTGGAAACATGTATCGGGGCTAATTGCCTGTTATGGTTAAATAAAATACTGTACTATACTATACTACTAAATTTATAAAATCGTGCTGTGTGTACTGTCTGCAAAGAAGTAAATCTCTCTTCATGAAGAGAAGGTATTACTCACTGTAGAGGTGCGTGCTAAAACAGTGCCGAAATTACAATTTGCAAACCAAAAATGTCTGAATGCTAGGGTAATTATTTTAAAAATAGATATATTCTCTAAATACATTCAAAACGTGACTTAAAATTCTAGCACACAAGGAAACGATCACGCTAATAATTGCCATCCAGACAGCACAAATTGCATACTTATTTCTCAGTGTAAAAGCTGGTCAATCCGTAACGGCAAAGTGGCCGTTTGAAACATACAGTGGCAGATTTTTATCCTAACATCCAGGATGAAAAGAACGAGTGATCATTTTATCCATTCTCACGAAACAGCTCATGTTCTTTCCTCCAATATCTGACTACATTTCCAGTAAATATCTGCACTGAAGATTAACACAATATACTATACGAGATAAATTATGAATCCTACGTTCTGTCGGGTAATCAAATCTCCTCGCAGAAGATTGAAGGAATAAAGTTTACATTTATAAGTAGAGTCGCCAGCTGTTAGGATATGATCTGTTGTGTTTCACATGTTTGGTATCTCGACTCTGGGCTCCGCGGTCAACTACAATTTGTCCGTGTAAAATAATTTAATAATAATATCATAAGCTTTACGTCACACTAACTACTTTTACGGTTTTCGGAGGCCCCGAGTTGCCGAAATTTAGTCGCGCAGTACCTTTTCGTGCCAGTAAATCTACCGACACGAGGCTGACGTATTTGAACTCCTTCAAATAGCACCAGGCTGACCCAGGATCGAACCTACCAAGTAGGGTTCAGAAGACTAGCACCTTAATAGTCTGAGCCATTAAGCCGGGCAAAATACTTAATAGCGTTGAAAGGAAAATACATAGTTTATTCATCTTCTCATTGCATTATTGGCTGTCATAGTGGGATGGAGTGATCTGTTTTGTTGCTACCTGAAATGTTTGAATTAAAACACTTATGAACTCGCAGTGATGGATTGATAATCTACAACAACCCAAAGCTAACTCAAACAAAATTGTGAAGCTTAATACATACAAGGTAGATACCATGTCCCTTATGGGAGCAAATCAGACAAAATTCTTAATTAAATAAAAACCAGCCTATAAATAATATCATATCCAACGTTGAGTTCAGATTAGGTGCACCAGAATCAGCTACGTAGGCTAATCAGCATCGGTGAGGATCGAGTCAAAGCAGTATTTTGAAGATTCCTCGTGTGGCAACACATACGTTGACTGTGAAAATTCATAACTTCAGTGTAAAATATCGGAGGTTCAATTACACGTCCTCTGTAAATCGTCATTTGACAGCATGCCTGAACATTCCAGGTTAACTGAGACTTGGGTGTTCTATGATGAGTGTAGTGAACTCGGGAGAGCCCTCCATGAGATTTGCAAATAGGAGAAATATCTCGATAAAGTACACTTATATTTCATTCTTACGGACCTCGTACAGATGGACCTCGAATTCATAGCTGTGTCACTGTAATCGTCTCCATCATGGTGAGGAATTACGATTTATAACTACGTACGTAGGTACATGATCGGAGGAAATCTGCTCTTTTAACAGCAAGACAAATTAAATTTATGAATGTGAAAGGTCCAATTCCATAATTTAAGAGTTTGTCTCTTCATTGACCACATTGCACAACACTTCAAAAAAAATTCATTTGCGGGGTCGTGTTATTTTTTCCCTACTTTCTCAATTATGTTAATTATAACTCCAGATGTTTCCAGTCGCGTTATAGGTTATGGCAAATTTCCATAATCGAACTTTGTCATACAAATTTTCTTGTTATTTGTAAAGGAATCTGAATATTCAGAAGCTAATGAGTAAATTGTTTTCGTAATTTTACTGTTATGTTCTGCGTAATACAAGTCAGCTTTAACTCAAGTGCCTCATGCAGTAAGTAGAGGCTGAGCAAAATGAAGAATACGCTGCCCAATTTTCCTACATTTTAATATTTTCGTTTCATCTTTCATGTAATCTTTAAATTTGGCCATCATATTTCAACAACAAACATGCATATGTTTCCATGTATTATTGATACGCCTGGGACTGAACTCAGGTATTGCACGATTGTAATGGCAGCTGAATCTCCAGCATTCAATGAACAACTTGTGAGATTTAACCGATATGTTCTGCCTATTACAACTTAGCTTCAAACCAAGTGCCTCATCTTGTAACTATACCAATGAGGTGGTATCTTGCATCGTTGTACCAGAGCCCCACTCCACGCGGACAATTCAATACGGTTGCACTTACTAATATGCCCGTTGCATTTTCAACGTGTTCCAAAATGGCGCCTATGAAAGCTATAGACCACTCAGACCCAAGAGAGTATAAAACAAAGTCTTAACATTTGGATATAATAGGAGGCCATGATTAACTTGGAACGAATACATTTCAAAGGCGGTGCAGAACAGAGCAATGTCAAGCGAACTGTTTCATAAAAACAAGTAAAATATAATAGATTATTAAATCTAAATCCTACTCGGCGTTCTGCAGGTTTATTATTAAATACCGTACCTCACAACCTTTTAATTTTAAGACTTCAATGTAACTTTTATTTCATGTCTGTGAGATTGGAAAAGAAGGAAGCATTAGCTATAGTAGAGTTGAGTCTCTTTTTTGAGGACAAACCACCTAAAAAGAAGCCCAACCGGATAATCTCTGAGGAGGAGAGAAAAATACGAAGCGAGAGAATGAAAAGGTTCTGGGAAGAGAAGAGAAGAAAAGCCAACAAGCCTTAAGTTCTTTGCGGTCCACAGTTGGCCAAATTTGGAAGAAGAAGAAGAAGAAGAAGAAGAGTTGAGACGTCAGGGAATATGTACAGGTCTACTTAGATGGCAGAGCTCTCTTCAGTAACCCTACATACTCCCACTTTTGAGTCGTGATTAATTTCCAACGACTCAAACGAAAACAATAAATCAGAAACACATGAGTAAAATTAAACAAATTAAACAGTCATTGAAAGTCAATCACAATCACGTCGAAATCTAGCAGGTACAGTAGTTGCACTTTACGTCCACACCTAGTTCGAACATGTCCAATTTCCTCACTACCTTCCACACTGTTTTGGACAGTTGTCCAAACTCCATCACTCTTTCAGACTAAAAGTTCATCTTTTGGAGATGCCTCCTTTGCACGAATTTCCAAAGGATATACTCTCTGGACTGGTCGGAAAAGGGTCCCTGCTGCAGTCTTCAGCTTCACCAGACGAATTTCTCCATCACGTCCTGGAATAAGCTGTTCCACTACAGCTAAAGGCCAACCGATTCTTTTGAGGTTGTCGGCTCCAATAAGAACAACTTCTCCTAGAAGCAATTGACTACTCTTCTTTTGGGCAGTTGATGCTAATTGACCTATATATTCTCTCCTAAATCGCTGACGAAAGCTATCTCTTATCCTTTGACGATTTCTGTTCCGTCGGTTAAGATGATCACAATCCATGACATCACAGTCTGGCACGCCCATTTCTTTCATATCTAACAAAAACATATTAGGCGAGATAGGGGCTAGATCAGCACTGTCTTCTGATACATATGTGAGCGGTCTAGAGTTCATCACGGCTTCGCAATCACATAAGACTGTTTCCAACTCTTCATAGAATAGCGAAGCTTTGCCAACAGTTTTCCTTAGCAGCTGTTTCAGCATCCTTATTACTCGCTCCCACCATCCTCCCCACCATGCTGCTATGGGAGGATTGAATCGCCAGTCAATCTGATGAGCATTGCTGTATTTGGAAATCTTGTTCCAGTCCAATGGACTGAAAGCATTGTGTGTCTCAACAAAATTTCTACCATTATCTGTATATACAATAGAAGGTCTACCTCGGCGAGCTACAAATCTTTTGAAAGTTCGTAGGAATGAATCAACGGAGAGTGACGAGGTCAGCTCAAGGTGGACTGCACGGTACACCGCACAAGTGTCAAGACATAGCCACACTTTGCAATTATTTCTCAAAAACAATGGACCAGCTAAGTCAATACCAGTAGTCTCGAAAGCAACTGAATCCCGCACTCGTGGCTCAGGTAAAGCAGGTGTAGAAACGGAAACACTTCTCGCCTCATGTCTCCGACAGACAACACAACCAGCTAGAATGCCTCGAATAGTTTTTCTTCCTTTGAGGATCCAAAATTTTTCCCTTAAGTGGCTTAGGAGACCTTGTACTCCTACATGACAAGACTTGATATGTGTCCAGAACACAATCTTGTCAACCAGAGGATGTTTAGAAGGCAGCACTGCAGGCATCCTGAAGTCCTCTAAATCTCTTCTTTCGACTATCTTCGTTTTTATTCGAACTATACCGTCGACATCCGTAAAGGGACACAACGTAGATAATTTATCATCTTTTACTCCACTGAAAGTCTCTTGTTGCACCAAACGTACAAGGTATTTCTCTGCTACATTGAATTCCTTCAGTTGAAGTTCACTTTGTTTCACCACACCTTTCCTTCTACAAGAATTAATGAACCGTAATATCCAAGCAATGACCCTTACAATTTTATCATAATCATTGGAGAAGTTGTAGAGCCGGTCAGAATCACCGCCATGGCATGGAAGTATCGAAGTGATAACCTTCCTTCTCTCCTGTCCTATAATTTCTTCATCCAGTTCTGGTGCTTCTGAAGGCCATTCTCCAAGTGGCAGTTTCAGCCATGGTGGGCCCTCCCACCATCTATACTCAAGCAACTGTACAGCAGAGCATCCACGACTAGGAAGATCAGCAGGATTCATATTGCCTGGTATGTGTCTCTAAGCTTCCTTCACCGTCAGACTTCTGATCTCCTGAACCCGGTTCCACACAAAGACTCCTCAGTGATCTCTCTGTATCCACGTGATGACAGTAGTAGAGACACTCCAGAAGAAAAAATCTGTCTCTATTTGTTCAAATTCCTTCTTCAAAAATGCAGTTAACCACGCTCCGGTGTTTGCAGCTAATAACTCCAGGCTCGGAATTGTCAGGCCTTTGAGTGGTGACACTCTATATTTTGCTTGTATCAGCTGTACATGTACACAGGAATTATATTCTAAACGCAAAAACACTGCTGCAGCATATGCAAACTTACTGGCATCACAAAAGGTATGCACCGAGCAACTTATTATCATATCACTCATTCCCATGAGCCACCGAGGCATCTTCACTTCTTCAAGTAAAGGAAGCTCTTGTAACCATGCCAAGAACGCGTTTTTTACATCATCTGTAACTTCTTCGTCCCATCCCCCTTTCATGGACCAGCATCGCTGCAACAAAAGCTTTGGACAAAGTGACACAGGACACGTGAAGCCAATAGGGTCAAATACTCTGCGCTATTGACAGTATAGCTCTTCGAGTGATCAACTTTATGTCTATAGATTTGTGACCACTCACGGCTAGAGTATCAGATCTTCTGTCCCAAATAAGGCCTAGGACAGGAGTAGCAGTCTTATCTTTCAGGTTAAAGTCTGAATACTCCCAACCTCTCAAGTCAAATTTGGCCTGTGCAAATATTCTCGTTGCTTCTTCCTGAAAACAGAGTAGATCATCAGCTGATTGTAAACTGGTTACGCAATTATCAACGTAAAAACTTTTTCTAAGCTTATTGATGGTAGCTGGAGAATACCTTCCATCTTCCATACTTTCAATACGTTTCAAATGAAAATCAATCACAGCACTCAATAAGAACGGGCTGCTTGTAACCCCAAACACAACATGGGTATGACGGAATATTTTCATTTCTCCATCCATGTCAACCCAAAGAAATCTAAGGAAGTCCCGATCCTCTTCACATAGACTAATTTGCAAGAATGCTTTTCTTATATCTGCTATCACCCCAATTTGTTAAAACCTAAAACGGAGAAGAAATGTAGGTATAATTTCAATTAGATTAATCCCTTTCTCCAAGCATTGATTCAGCGAAGGATAGCCACACTCTCTAGAAGACGCATCGAAAACAGGTCTGACTCTTGTTGTACTCTTCTCCTTAAATACAGGTCGATGTGGCAAATAGTGCCCTTCATTCCACTGGGAGACAGGTACTTCTTCGATGATTCCTTCTTGTACCCTTTCATTTAGAATTTCATCATACATTACTTTAGAACCATTTTCTTCTAGTTCTTTGAGGGTATGTTCCATTCTTCTTTTACCCAAATTGAAGTTACTAGGAACTGGTGGATGTCCTTCAATCCATGATAATCTCACTTCATAGCGGCCCTCTTCATTTACCTTTAACAGTATCAAGAAAATAATCTAGAGTCGCCCGGTCTCTTTCTTCTTTATTTTCCTTTCAGCTGGATCTTGAATACCAAGAGTATCTAGCTCCCAAAGTTTGCTCACAGAATCAGTGTGAACGAACATAGACAGTGCTGTCATAGAGTTGGAAGATTTGTGTCCCTTTATCTTTCCTGTTATAATCCATCCTAGATAAATCTCAAGTGCAACAAGTCCACACCGTAGAATCTCTCTTTTTCCAGTGAGAAGTTTCCCATATATATTCGCTCCAACTAAAACTTCAACTGGCTTATCTTCATCGTAGAGCTTGATATCTTTCTCAATGGCCTCAGTTAACCATGGGCCAGGCTGAATGACAGGGATTTGTGAACAAAAGTTTTCTTCGTCTAGTGCTTCAAAGTTACAAGCATATGTCCCATCTAGACTTCTTAACCTCACCTTGTAAGCGAGGTGTGTTTCTGGATTAGTTACCTTACCTCCGAACAAACCATGAATCAGTGTCTCATCTCCGATGGGTTCATATCCCATGCACCGAGCAGTGTCTTTCCTAATGCAAGAACGTTGTGATCCAGGATCCATGAGAACACGTACATGTTTGACCGTTTCTCCTATTATGGTCACTACGAGAGTTTGTAGGAAAACCTGACTACAGTTCACGTTCGATAGAGAATTCTCAACTGTTACATCTTCTTTTGGAGTTGGTTGCTTACAACTTCTGGAACACATAACTGGGAAATGCTTTCCTTCGCAAATTATGCATTTCAGAATAGTTTTACACTTCTTACTGACATGACCATTCTTAAGACAAGCAATACAACAGTTCTTTCTCTTTAAAATGTCCCTCTTTTCATCAAACTCCATTTTCTGTGTTTTAAAACAAGCAACGCTTAAGTGATTCCCTTCACAAAATACACATGGTTTTTTGTTAGGCTTAAAATTAACGAGACCAGCTGCTGTAGGAATAGCGTTATTATGATTGCTTGACTCTGCTCCTAATGCTTTGGTACTGCCTTTGGAACTACTTCCTATCCTAAACCCTTGGACTGCCATAGTAATTCGTTCCTCATTTTCGACTTCGCATTTCAGAAAATCTATTAGCCTATCATGTCTGGTTTCACCACCAGGTTGAGCCGAGTTAATGTTAGAGCTCCTTTGCCAAGCTCGTAAGACTTCATCAGTGAGACACGATTCAACTAGTGGAAAGAGCATTGCAGTGTATTTCTCTTTAGTTACTCCTAGGGTTTCTAGAGCCCTTAACTGAGTCTCAATTTTGTCATAGAGAGAGGAAAGACTGACCTGCTTGGGTTTAGAATTCATAGCTAAAATCAATTTAAGTAGTTCCCTGACATAGAACTCTACTAATACATCATCCCGACCAAACCTAGATTTCAAGCACTCAATAGCTTTGCTATACTTAGAGCCTGTAGGGGGGAAACTTTCCACCACTTCCCTAGCTCTAGTGTTTGGCTCCACGGCTTGTAACAAATACTGAAATTTATCGGAATCATCTATGTCAGGATCATCATTTATTTCCTTAAATTGTCCCCAGAAGGTTAGCCAGTCCTTAACTTCACCAGCAAACTTCTTTAACTCAAGAGCAGGCAATTTAAATTTTCTCCCTGTTACGTTTTGGTCAGAGATAGAATCATCAACAGCATTTAGAGACTTTTGCAAGTAAAGGCTTATTCTCTTGTACTTGCCTGAGTATTCATCCGCGGCCTGCACCTCAGTATCCAATTCTTGTGTTTTGGTACCTGGATTTTGTAGCAGCAATTCCAAAATTTCTGAATCCAAGCGCGCCAGCTCCTCGAATTTTTCACGTAGCAATTCCAGATCAGCCATAATCTCCACATCGTCTCGAGCTTCGTCATTTACTATGGAATTTCGTCTTTCTTCCAAGCTATTATATACACGAGTAAATGCCGGCCGTACTACTGTTCGTTTCTTCTTCAACGTATCCATCTGTCTGTACCGTTACACAACAACTGGGGATGGATATGTTCACAATTTACGTACGGTATGTTGCAACCCACAATTTAATAGAATCCTGTCATGGTCGCTATACATTAAATCTAAAGCCTACCCGGCGTTCTGCAGGTCTATTATTAAATACCGTACCTCACAACCTTTTAATTTTAAGACTTCAATGTAAATTTATTTCATGTCTGTGAGATTGAAAAACAATGAAGCATTAGGTATAGTAGAGTTGAGACGTCAAGGAATATGTATAGGTCTACTTAGATGGCAGAGCCCTCTTCAGTAATCCTACATAGATTATTGAAAAACTTACTTGAAAAACTGAACTCGAGAAGACAAGAAGCAAATTGCTGTTGCGGCGTAGAAGAAAGGAAATTGTAGGAATTACGGGAGAAGTTTTGAATAAAAGCTATTATATTTCAAGAGAAGACGGCAGAATACCCGCAGAAACACTGTGGAGAATATAAATTCAGCCAGATATGCGACAATTTATTTAAATACGTACACTGATAGACCCGAGGCGCAAGATCAGCGATACTTCGGAAATCATAAACTGGGAGCCGTAAGAAAGGAAAAGGACAGGAGAGAATAACTCCATCAGTAGGAAAATCGAGGAAGAAAAGAGATTTTAAAAAATAAATAATTTAAAATTGAAGATTTTCGTAAGACAAGACGAGAGATCTTACGTAGACTTAGAGAACTGTTTAAATAGTACACAAGAGAAGACTAAGAGAATAGTTTTAAAGAAGAACCTAAAATGGGCATTTACTTCTAGACAATATTTGATTTCATTGGCAGTTATTCCGAGAAGAAGATGACTTGCTAAGCATCCAGATGGACCACCCTTGAGAGAGATATCATCCGAACAGCTGAACCTACCTAAGATGAGAGGAGAAATCCACCCAGCCGTACCTGCCTAAGATGACATGAGGAGTCCAGCCGAACCTCGAACCATGGCCAGTGAACCAGCGATGTGACGAGCAGGAGAGCAACTGACGGCTAATATGACGAAAGACGAGCTAAGTGTTTACCATAAATAATATAGTTCTTAATTTAGCTGGGCATATGCATAAGAATAGAGTATTCTAAGTGTGAAATATTTAAGAGTGCAAGTGAAACAGTGAAGTGAAATCTATAGTAAGTTAGTGTATAATTAGATAGATATCTCGTGGAGCATGACTATGTATAAAATAAGTCGATTAACGAGGTAGATGAGAATAGGTGTAAGAAGAAAAGTTATCTAAGAGCTGATTGCAAAGATGATCGTACGGAGAAGAATATGTATGAATCTCGCGAAGCCATTCAGTCAATGATAACGTCACAGGTGGATCGCGTGTAAGAAGTGAAAGATAGAGTCGAGTTATTCCTTGTAAAGTAATGTCCTTACATGCACAAACGCAGTATTTTAAGTTAAGCATCGTAATTTTTGAAAGAGAATTGATCAATATAAAGGAGTCTTTTTGTACGAAGAATGTTATGTCTCTGTAGTTGCAATAATAATGAAGGATGTTAGGAAAGATGAGAATAGATATTGAGAAAGATGAAATGGAATTAATTGAATGTTTTATAAGGTAGTAAGAAGATATATATATTAATTGATTTGAGTATGGTAATGTGCGCTGTGGTAATTATGAGACATATATATGGATGTTAGATGATAAATATGAGTGTATAGTATCAGTTAGACCATGGAAGCACAGGGAGAGAAATAAGGTATGGATGGTGAATATTCATATGTAGTTGAGGTTTGAGAGGTTGTTGCGTCAAATACTGCTGTTAGTATTAAAATAATTGAATCTTATGGCGTATTCTCGTAACTTATATAAAGTGTAAGATATGTTAAGATAATATATAAGAGAAGCGATGCATATACATTGTACCGAGATATCGTAACGTAGATACTTATTGAATTACTTGCACATATGATATATTTGAGATAAATTTAACGAATGAATGAATATTGAGCCGTGTAGCAGTAAATTAGGAATTATTTAGATAGAATAGTGAGATAGATTATTATATATTTTGAGTGTTGTTTTATAATTCATGTTATAATTTTAAATACGAAGATAGTAAATTAGGAGCCGTGATTTAAGTGGCAACAGCACGTCAGTCATCGTAATACAGTTCTTCGCCAATAATGTGATACATTAACGAATTCAGATTTGGTGATTTTAAAATTTATTAATTGTAAGAAGGAATACCAAATTTTCTTTTTATGATGTAATTGTGATACAGTGATGCATGTGAATGACTAGTTTAATTTTTCGAGGATGATTATAGATATGGAATCTTGAGTTTCTTTAAGAATTAGAGAATTCATTATGTCGTATTATTTTGGTTTGAAAGCTAGCGCTGACTTAAATGTTGAATTTTACGAATTATTATTAATTTTAAGCAACGATTGTGGAAGATTATAATAATAATACGAGTTCTCAATTCTTATATTTTTCCCTTACTTTAATAAATATGTTTTCTCATTATTTTATAATATAGTGAGTGATAATTTATTGTAGTGGTGAGTAGATTGACTTAGTTTGTAAGGAGCTTATTATGCGATTAGCGTTAGAATATTGCGGTCGGTGATGAATTTACACCGATTACGTTTATCAATCCGTGAGCCGGTAGCCCACAACAAGGGAAGGCTCCGTTTCTCAAGCGAGGTATACAAAGAGCAGGGCGCGTCAAGCCCCACTGTGTGAGAGAGACGCGCAAGCAGGACAGTCATAGATATTTAATAACCCTTGCTTGTTCAATTTGTTCGGGGAAATACAATTGAAAATTGTGAGGGGGGAAACTATGACATGCTTCAACGTTCGAAAACCCAACGAACTGATTTCTATCCAGCACGGGTACCCGATATGGGCGAAATAAAAAGTCAAAACAGCCAAGATATAATTACGGTGGTGAGCACGAAAACTTATAACTCAAAAATGATTTTTTGTGTCAATTTTTACCATACGCCGACCACTACAACCTCCGAAATTGTAACAACACAACATCTAATGCATTAATTTTAGCAAGCACTTCAAACGGCTTTCACTGATCTGAAATTCGTTGCTTTTCTAAATTCAAAAGGCTAGCCTTATGAGTTGTAACTCTTTTCCACATTATAACAACCACGTAACATTCGCGTACACACGAATATTCATAAAAATTATGTAACACGTCAATTTTTGAGAGGCAATGATATAAACTGCTAAAACTATAAACATTTCTCTTGAAAAGCATAGATTTTTAATTGTAACTCTTTCGTTTTGGGCCATTGAATTATGCAGCCATGCCCAATCATGCTTTAATTCATCATTCTGGTTGAAGCGAACCAATAACAGGAAATCGGCTGCCCTCAGAAAGGAATGTTTTTTAGTGTCTGTTGAGGGGGCCGTGACTTCAAAATGTGAGGGTTTGATGCTTCCCCTTTCTTGTGTCCAGAGCTGTTCTACAAGTGCGAGTCGCCTGTCGAGAAGTCGGAGCTCTTTGTGAGTTGTTCATTTTGCTCTTCGTTCAGAGCGGTTAGAGAATAGAATCCAGTAATTAATGTGGGAAAACCTAGATGTGGGAACAGTGGATTTGAAAATAGATTCAATAATAATTGCAACCGTTAATATGGGCGCTGAACAGGGCAAGATTTTAAAATTTGTACTATGGAATATGTAGTGGTTTATGGTGTGGGTTACTGTAGTCACGTCCCAGTTCGTGAACCATGGTCAACGGCTGAGTGGCCTAGTAAGAGGTTCTGAGGGTCGGGATACCAGTTGCTATGGAATGGAAGTGGGCATCTTGGACATATTCTGAGTCATTGCCTTCCTTGTGCTCAGGCGGATAGGACTATACAATCCTCCAGTTGTCCATAACCCGTAGAGGAGAGGTCCTTCCTTGGAATATGTGTAAGTAGGGTAGCATCCAGCTTCATGAATTTACCGAGCTCAGAACATTTTAAGCAAGCCTCGGACCTATGGGAGTAATGGAGCCCCTCTCCCATTTGACAGGCGAGGGACCCCTTGGAAACAACTTGGCGAATGAAATGGAATTCGATGTGGAGCTATCAATATTAATGGGGCTTATGCTGAGTCAGCAAAAGGGATGTATCTGGATGTACTAGGAGTAAGTGATATTCGCGTAAGGGGAGATAACGAGGAAGAGATAGGAGATTATAGAGTGTACTTGTCAGGTGTTAGAAAGGGAAAGGCAGAGTATGGGGTAGGGCTGTTTACCAGGAATACTACTGCACGCAACATATTTTCTGTTAGGCACAAAAATGAGCGAATGATGCGGGTGGATTTGTCAGTTGGAAGAATTAGGACGACAACTGTCTCAGTATATTCACCATGTGAGGGTGCAGATGAGGATGAAGTTGACAAGTTTTATGAAGCATTGAATGACATCTTGGTCACGGTCAACAGCAGGGATTGGATAGTGCAAATGGGCGATATCAATTCGAGAGTTGGAAATAGAACTGAAGGATACGAAAGGGTGATTGGTAAATGTGGGGAAGATATGGAAGCTAATGGAATGGGAAGCGTTTGCAGGACTTCTGTGCTAGTATGGGTTTAGCTGTTACGAATACATTCTTCAAGCATAAGGCTATTCACCGCTACACATGGTAAGCTAGGGGTATCAGATCCATAACAAACTATATCTTAACCGACATCGAATTCAGGAAATCTGTTAGGAATGTACGAGTTCTCCGGGGATTTGCCGATGATACAGACCACTCTACGATCTGTAGTGAACTAAGAATCTCTAGGCCTAGGGTAGAGAAACTGAAATATGTCTGCAAACGAATAAGGGTAGAAAATCTCCAGGACGAGGAAATTAGAGGGATGTACATGGATATGATTAGTGAGAAGTTTCGAACAGTAGAGAGTAAGCAGGTTCAGGATATAGAAAGAGATTGGGTGGCATATATGGGTGCTGAAGCAGAAACAGCAAGGGAATGTCTAGGAACAACTGTTTGTAAAGATGGGAAAAGGCGAACGTCTTGGTGGAATGACGAAGTGAGAGCAGTTTGTAAACGTAAAAAGAAGGCTTATCAGAAATGGCTCCAACCAAGGGCCGAGGCAGGCAGGAATTTGTACATAGATGAAAGAAACAGACCGAAACAAATAGCTGTTGAACCAAAAAAGAAGTCATGGGAAGATGTGGAATAACCTGCAAAGGCTAGGTCAAGCAGCAGGGAAACCATTCTGGACAGTAATAAAGAATCTTAGGAAGGGAGGGAAAAAGGAAATGAACTGTGTTTTGAGTAATTCAGGTGAACACATAATAGATCCGAGGAAATCACTGGAGAGGTGAGGGAATATTTTGAACATCTTCTCAACATAAAAGGAAATCTTCCTGGTGGTGCTGGGAATAGCCAAGCTCATGCGAAGGATGAAAATGATGTTGGTGATTATGCTTGAGGAGGTGGAAAGGGTGGTAAATAAACTCCAGTGTCATAAAGCGGCAGGAACAGATGAAATTAAACCTGAAATGGTCAAGTATAGTGGGAAGGCAGGGATAAAATGGCGTCATAAATTAGTACGATTATCATGGAGTATTGGTAAGGTACCTTCGGATTGGACAAAAGCAATGATTGCACCTATCTATAAGCAAGGGAACAGGAAGGATTGCAACAAATATAGTAATATCTCATTTATTAGTATACCAGGCAAGTATTCACTGGCATCTTGGAAGGGAGGGTGTTATCAGTAGTTGAGAGGTAGTTGGATGAAAACCAGTGTGGTTTCAGACCACAGAGGGACTGTTAGGATCATATTTTCAGTATGCGCCAGGTAATTGAAAAATGCTACGAGAGGAATAGGCAGGCGTGTTTATGTTTCGTAGATCTAGAGAAAGCATATGACAGGGTACCGAGGTAAAAGTTGTTCACCATACTGGACAACTGGTGTTCGTATTTTACATGGATCATCTGCTGAAAGGTGTAAAATAGCAGGGAGGGATTCAGTTAGAGGGAAATTTAGTAAGCTGTCTGGCCTATGCTTACGACTTGGTCTTAATGGCAAATTGTGCCGAAAGCCTGCAGTCAAAAAGGAACTTGAAAATAGGTGCAATGAGTATGGTACGAAAATTAGCCTTTCGAAGACTAAATTTACGTCAGTAGGTAAGAAATTCAACAGAACTGAATGTCGGATTGGAAATATAAACTTAGAACAGGTCGATGATTTCAAGTATGCAGGTTGTGTGTTCTCCCAGGATGGTAATATAGTAAGTGAGATTGAAGCTAATTCATTGAGCGCGCAGTTGCGATGAACAGTATTCTGTAAGAAGGAAGTCAGCTTCCAGACGAAAATGTCTTTACATCGGCCTGTTTTCAGACCAAATTTGCTTTACGGGAGGGAAAGCTGGGTGGACTCAGGTAATTTTATTCTTAAGTTAGAAGTAACAGACATGAAAAATAGCGAGAATGATTGCTGGTACAAACAGGTGGGAACAATGACAGGAGGGTACCCGGAATGAGGAGATAAAAGTTAATTTAGAAATTAACTCGATATATGAAGCTGTATGCATAAACCGCTTCGGTGTTGGTGTCATATGAGACAAATGGGGAGGATAGGTTACGTAGAAGAGTAATGGGCTCTAAGAAGAGTAGAGGTAGAGCAAGACGCCGATGGTTTGACTCAGTTTCTAACGTTTTAAAGATAAGAGGTATAGAACTAAATGAGGCCAAAGCACTAGTTGCAAATAGAGCACTGTGGCGACGATTCGTAAATTCACAGAGGCTGAAAGGCATAACAGTCTATAATAATAAAGTGTGTATGTATGTCTGAATATGTACTTACGATTGGATGAATTAAGACCATGATGACGATGCTTGCTTTTTAAAGGCGCTTAACGTCTAAGGTAATCGGTCCCAACTAAGACCATTAGGTGTTATCTAATATCTGGTTATGAGTGGACGGACTAATTCCAGTGAGGCAAGTAGGAACACCAAACACTATCTGGTATTTTTTCAAAGCTGGAGCCCTTGATTTCGGGTGTCGCGCGCGGTAAACGTCTACCATAACGTGCGTGCGGCCCGCTAGGTGGGAGAGTAAGTGAACAAATACTAAATAGCCCAATGTTCTATGTAGCAGTGACGCATTTCGCACCTCATCAAGAATAAAGCCTCACTAGTATGGTGGTCGATATCACAAACTGAACCATGAACTTGCCTGAAGCCAATATTATCGCCATGAACGATAATGAAAGACACTACGAGGCCCACGTTTATCACAAGATATAGACCAGGTAAGTACCAATCATTATTATTTTATTTAGGAGATTATTAACTGAACCGCACACGGTCATCTACATAAATCTGTAAATATCAATCACTTATGGTTCATTGTGGTGGTTTTAAGTTTCCTAATTACCTAGTATATAATTGGTTTAATGCATGTCCTCTTATGATTGATGGATTGCCTAATAGAGTATTAGTTAATGCGGTGTAAATATTAGTAATCACGAGTGTACAGATGTACCTGCTTTATGTTCAGTCGTCATGAAATGACTTTAGTTTAGAAAATATTATAACAAATGTACAACAATTATTTATATGTTGTCATAGACTATTCGTTGCCAGATCATAAACGTCTCAGGCTTCAACTATCATCTGAAAACTATCAGCAAGGTAACATTAACCGAATCAAACATTCCATGATGATCAGGCAGGAAAATATAGTCTCACTGGAAGAAGGAAACACAGTAATATGTTAAGACTGAAATATTTAAAATTAATTTAAGCTCTTCCACAAAGGAAAGCTACCCAGAAAAACTAAGGTACTACATAAATACATGGCACTACAATAAGAAAGCTTACTATTAAAAGATACATTTTTCATCTTGCAAGAAATCAGAAAGGAAACTCTTTTATTGCATAGCTAAGCAGGGTATTTCTGAGCAAAAATGGTGATAGAAATTTAAAAATATGTTATATGGCATGGAGATATAAAAATAATTGTCAACGACAAAATTATTCGAGATTCTATAATTAATGTAACACTGCTTGGGATATAAAATTATGAAACCGGTAGCAAGGTAATAAAAGAGTCAACAGCCATTGGACTACACATCCTGATTTACCTATTTATAACCAAGTACAAACAGGAAAATAAGTTTGATAACCTTGAAGAGAATTACAATTTACCTCCCGATATTCTGAGTTACCATCAATTACAGATGTAACGATGGAAATATTATGTGACATTAAATTACATTTAAAAGGTCTGTCCACAGTAACTGGTAGTATACATGAATTTAGTACGACTAGTAGCAAGTAAATAATAATATCCTTGTGTGTAATTTCTATTGCTCATTTATCTGAATTTGCCATCGCATTTGTGTTGCTTTTCTGCACATGAATTCCAATTCTCTAAAATTTCAAACTCGTTTACTGCAGTACGAGAGTATTTCATCTTCTTATGACGTTTCCTAAAATAACATTTTATACAACCTGCTTGTGCCCCTGTGCCGCCCCTCATGATATTATACATCAGAATTACAAACAATACAGGTGACTACAGATTTAATAGATTTCAGACAACTATTATAGAGTAAATACGCGTGCATAGCAGTGTTTTGGAGTGTCATCGACCTCGAAGTGTGGAACAAGGTTGCTGAGCGGCAATAATATTATTCTATTCATAGAAGAAAGCAAAGATCTATTTCCACTGCTGTTTTAACACAATTAAACTTTTTAAAGATATTTCCAAAAATCGAACATCTCATCAGCCATACTCCACAGTCAGTAGATAGAAGGGCATTAAGTGGAACTTATTGGACAAACTTTCAGGCACAGCAAAATTCCATGACACTTATTCAGGTAAGAAAGTTATGTAATAATAACAATAATGTTACTGAGCCACACATCCCGGCTGTTGTTTAAGGAATGACCTGTTAGGAAAACGTGGCACTGTATACATGAGAAAAGTGCGGCCTGAATCGTGTGTTAGTGGACTGGTAACATCAACGATTTTACCACTGAGAAAATTTACTGCTGTATACTGCGCTATGGATGGGCGTTATCCCAAACCATGTAAACCCTAGAACAATAGTTTGAAAATCGTAACATGAACGGTCGGGCTAGGCGTGACAGACCCAATATCAAAACAATTACGTCAACAAGTTTACTGATTAATTTTGCACCAAAAAATTAATTTTGCACCAAAAATATGTTACAATAAAATTACATATCAATACCCTGAAAACATTCTTAGAATAGTCGACTCAATAAAAACCTTTAAAATGTTCACTGAAAAATCAGCATAACATTCAGGGTTCAATACACACACGGATATGAACATTTATGGCAAGCAATATGTACTTAATGCATGTATGTGTTAAGAGCAATGTCCAAAAATGAACACAATGATTGTTAATATGACAACCAAAATGTAACAGGTATATACCATTTAGAGAAGTTCCAACTGGATCACATTCGTTGGTTTCTTCTTCCTTTAATCAACAAAATAAGGAGGACAGCTATTTGCATTGGAATCCTTTGTAATCACCGTAAAACTGGAATTAGGCATAGTTGCATCTCCAATGTTTTCTTCTTCTTCTTCTTCTCCTTCAATAAATTGGTTGTTGGATTCAGTATTACTGCTTATCACAAAATCTGGGTCAGAGTGTGAATTATCTTTCTAGGGATAAACAGTCGTCAAACGAAATGAGATTTCAGACAAACGTATCTGAACGTTGAATAGAAGGGTGTAGCCGTTCTATAAAATATTTTCTAAGATTAAGAATTCCAGAAAATAACGTTGAAACGTACCATATAACAACATAGGCGTTTTTGATAGGGTCTAAATATATGTTCCTTTCGAATGTACTGTACTTACAAAAAGAACAAACGAACAATGATGTATATCAGTGTAGATGTTCACAAAAGTGAGCTACCAGGTCTGTCCGAAAATGAGTCTTGTGAGAAAACGTTTTAAATTCATTTATAAAAATGGCTTGATCGTTCTGCAGTGTTAACGTGTGAGTTCTTTTTATGATTAAACTTCTCGGTACCTACTACCGGACTTATAACACAGAAGCATCTATTCTGGATGCTGGGTGAGCAGGTGTTTACAAATTTACCACAATCGTTACAAGAGCGAGGGGTTTCACCAAGTTCTTCTGAAGAACGTCCTCGTTCCACACCACAAGTCTCTTCCCTAAATCCTTTACCTCATTCGCTACACCATTTTCCGTTATAAGTGACCCAGTGCATTCAAAAATTGAATATCTTGAATTACTTACTGCCACATTCTTCCCAGACTTGTAGGCACCCAGCAACATGCATGGGCAGGTGTGTCTGAAGACGAGATGTCAGCGGAAACGCTCATTACAACACTGCATTATCTTTAAGCAGTTGCTCATTAAGGTTGGAATTTTCACGAAACTTATTACCACATTAGTTACGAAAGTTTGGGCGACAGATGTTTCCGTAAAAATATATTGGTGGAAAACGCACTACAACATTCAACACGCGAGTGTGACCAATATCCATTCAGTGTGTGTGTGTGTGTGTGTGTGTGTGCGCTGTGATAACACATATATATCAACCTCGTACTATATTCAAAAGTAGGAGATATTTGTCAATATTTGATTTATCATTATTATTTTATTTGCATATTTTTAATATTTTAAACTGGAAGGTATCCACATGTGATATTAGTAATTGGTTCTGTACAAACGGACGGGAAATACTGCTAATTACAACTCGGAAATTTGTATGAGTCATGCTGACATCTCAGATTCCGATGAGGCGACCTTGTTGATGTAGTAGTCCGAAGGTTCCTGTGAGTCATGTGAATAGCCCAGTCTGATGTGGTGGCCTTGTTCATGTTATGAAATCCGGAAGAGGTTTGGGACGTGGTCTTGACACCTTCTACACGTGATTGGATGGCCAGGATCGATCTATACGCATCATGTAAGAGGTGTATACAAGCATGTGATCAAACGGCGAGAAGCATACTGGACTTGGCTTCATACTGGACTGGACTTCAAACTTTGGTGGAGGAAACTTGACTTCAAACAGGAGAGAAGATGTAACTTGTAGCAACCTGGCTTTATTTCGTTTGTGAAGTGTGGTAATAACCTATAACTGTGGAGTGCTTAGGCACATGGTATTGTACTACTTTAGGTAGCTTGGTATTATATGTAGGTGAGAGGTATGTACTTCAGACTTTCCACAGTTTATGTTCCAGAACATCAAGCGTGTGTTGCTCGAGTGAGGTACCATTAAACCAAGTGTTAAGAGTCAGTGAACGCAGTACTACAAACATACAGAAACGTGTTGTATGAGTTTGAAATATAACAACAACGAACACAGTGACGTAGACGTGTCCAATAAGCGCAGTCTTTCTTCACGCAACTAAGATATATATAAGCAAGTGCACATTCAACACAGACTTTTGACCAAAACTGTTACACACACCGTTCTCAACTAAAGCGGGAAGCTGGAATAAATCTTGTCTTTTCCAAGACTGGACTTGGTAATAAAAGTAATTATGGCATTGATTACAGAAATGTAGAAACTCATCAGTACGGGTCAGCGTATTTTATCGAAAATCCTCCTTTTCAGAAATGTCTTTTTCGCATAATCATTACCGGAACATGGACTCCTGTTTAGTCGTCTTTGTGGACGTTCGCCAGTATGCGAACGTAGGTGTTCACAGAGATGTGACTTTTTAGAAAACTTACTACTACAATGATCAGAGTAACATGGACGCTCTTCAGTATGCACAGCACGTGATATCCTAGACTGACTTCTAAGAAAATATATGCAGACAATGACCACAAGACTGAGATGCCCAGCAGAAAACTATTACCACAGTGTGGTTGAGCACCAGTATGTCTGAGCAAATTAAGACAAAGAAGGGAAATTTGCGAAAACTTCTTACCACATTGTATGTATAAGAAACGGGGTCGCTAACGCTCACCAGTATGCGTAAGAAGGTGACGCCGAAGATGAAATTTCAGGGAAAACTTCTTACCACACAGGTTACAGTAATGTGGTCGCTCACCAGTATGTGTAGGAAGGTGATTCCGAAGACTCGACTTTACAGAAAACTTTTTACCACATACACTACAAGAATATGGTCGATCACCAGTATGTGTTAGCAGGTGAGTGCGAAGATTAGACTTTACAGAAAAGGTTTTACCACATAGACTGCAGGAGTGTGGTCGCTCGCCGCTGTGTGTAAGCAGGTGTAGTAGAACACTTGATTTTTGTGAAAACTTTTTACCACATTCATTACAGGAAAATGTTTGCTCACTGGTATATCGCTTACGAGTATGTGTAGCAAGGTGTTTCCGAAGACTTGACTTTTCAGAAAAATTAAAACCACATTGATCACAACAATATGGACGCTCCCCAGTATGTGTAACTAGGGGGTGTCGAAGTGGCGACTTCTGAGAAAACTTCTTACGACAAAGTTTACCGGGAAGTGGACGCTGACCAGAATGTGTAGGCAGGTGACGTCGAAGATGCGACTTTTCAAGGAACTTCTTACCACATTGACTACAGGAATGTGGACGCTCATCGGTATGTATGAGCAGATGACGCCGAAGATGCGCCTTCCGAGAAAACTTAGAACCACATTCATTATAACAGGCTGTCGATTTTCTAATGGAATCAGGGTCAGAATGTATATCTTTGTTGCATTCATTATGAATAGGCATAGTGCACATCACCTCACTTACTTTTTTCAATATCTTGCACCTACGGTTGCTTGTATCCACTGGACCTCCGGTCAATAATGCAATATTACCAAATCTAGAAAATGGATAACAAGTTATTAGATTTTACGATTAAGATAACGAAATCAAATACAATATCCATAAGGAAACGCAATATATATGTACGAAGATTGCTTCTTATCACATTACATTACACTCATTTGAGATAAAGGCTCTAACACATAAGCCCATATGATTTCCAATTGCCAAACAACATATGATAAGTTTGCACTTAAGCACAGCTTATCCAAACAATTCGAGAGTGTCCTATATTGGAAGCAATTATTGTGATAATGCTTCCCTTAGTGATTTCCTTATGTGCATTCTTCAACTTCATTTTAACTGAAATTCATCATATTTACGATGCCAAATAATAAATAATGTTTTAATAGCTTCATTCTTAGTGAGGTTACATGTTGACAAGATTCCTCTATCATTTACATGGACAATGGCAAGGGCTTCTGGACAATTTGATGTCCAATTAATGAGATACAGATGTGTACTATAAAGCCAGGAAGAAATTTCTGATTAAAGCTCCTCAGCTACTTCAACTGAGCTAGTACCTGTCAACTCGTGGTCAATGTAAAACAAGAATATGAAGTAGGGTGAGATTCTGTGTTTTCGTCAGCAAGCTGAACTAGAAAGGTCGGAGCAGGAAATGGGGCATAACTTGTAAAAGCAGTAAGGTGGTAGTCCTTGATCTCTTCATCAGAGGATTCATGCCACACAATATTCTGAAGACTCCTGTTGTCGGGAGGTATTAACAAAAATTTGTATATCTTAGGAATATCAACTGAATGAGTAACAAGGTAGGTTATGAACCTTAAAACAATAGACAAGAATTCAGGCTAAATTTCAGGGTCAACCAAAAAAAAAAAGAGTTCCAAGCTATCCCGTTTCAAGATTCACAACATCTGTCAAACTCGCTTGTCATGCTAGAATCTTTGAGCACACAATCTGGAGCATTGAAAGCTTAATGGGCTAGAAGTCACAAGGGGGGTACATTTTCAATGTGTTCTGTTTCATTGTATTCACGCATGAAAATTACATACAGCTGATACAAATCTGGAAATCCAGCAAACTCATTTTTAATCTATTCCACCATTTTAAAAGCATTATTCCTAGACTGAGCTACAGGACAAATAGAAAATTTGCCATTAAACCTGCCAGAATCACCCATTTCATTATTCTACAAAAACATTTTTTACATGCCCTTTCTACAGGAGTAAGAAATGGTTGACGGAGTTCTTGTAGCTTACAATATCTTTGCCATTTTTGTGTATAGGTAATCTAGATTTATAAGCCTGGCACATCGAATCTGACGTTATGCTTAATACAACACTCAGGGATGGTGCCTGACATTCCCCGACCAAATTAGGTCATCTAACAAGGTGGTATAACCTTTTCATGCAAGGTATTAGAAGGCAAAATATCACAGTAGACTTCAGCTCTTAGCAAGATATAAATAGCAGAACGCTTAAAATCACATCACGAGAAATATACTAACTGGAGCAATCAATTTTCTGTGCGGGATGTTGGCTTGTGGTTGTATTCATAACTGCACAGTTCAACTTCAATTTACAATCTGACACATTAGAAAACAAAACAAGGTTGCATGTGGATCATCCAGGTGATACATGAGTAATGCCTACACCAAATATAGGTAGCCAACATATCTTAGTACAAATGCCAAGCTTCGTGACAAGACTATAAAACACTAAGGATAAATGACTCCCCAGTCCAAAAAAGTTTCAACTAGCACAACCTCTCCTGAACTCTTCAACAAATGCTACACAAGCTGTGCTTAACTAAATATCTCACTGGGTGGCACAATTGCAGAACTTCTAACATTTACAACATTATTGGGAATTGTTTGTTCTTTACAAACCAATACGGTGTGGGGCCATTGTACTGGGGGCACTTGTGCCGCTTACAATATTGAGACATATGAAAAGCAAAAAACATAGATACCAAAGGTTATTTTCCATCGCAAACTTGCAGCAATAATCAATGTTTGTTTGAACTTTCAACAATCAGAATGACTATGATAATAAAGTTTTCACACTTACAATTAAAGGAAATGCTCTTGTTAGTATTGCAAAACAAAATCCAAAACGAATGACAAAGACAAAATGGCCATGAATTAAAAATAATCAGTGGATCCAATTAAAAATGCCTTATTTTCCGAGATAATGTTTGTGGTTTAAAAGGGTCCAAAATCCATGTCACTGAACCATGCAGTAGTATTAATTACTGGTGTAGCAGAACCTTTGCCTTCCTCCTACAGTGGTACTAATCTCGGGTAAAATAGACACATGGAATGTCATACATATTGGCACCACTCACACATAACACAGACCAATGGTGTTCCCCACATTAGGGTACTTACTACACACAAGCAATGCAGACTGATGGTGTTCCTCACATAGTGGGACTAAACGCGGTCACCGACTGGATCAATGATAACGATGATGATCATAATTCTGGTTTAAAGGAGCCTAACCGTTGGGTAACCAGACCCTATTTGTATGAGGTGAACAAAATGAAAGGATAATTAAAACTTCAACATGTATTCATTGAGAAGAACCTAAAGTAAACGACGATTGACAAGGCTTTAATGACTTCGCAATGCAGGCTATGATTAGAAAGGGCTTCAGCATAAAACATACAACTAAGCTTGGAGTCCCAACGCTCAATGCTGCATCAGCCTGTTTGCATCCCAGAGTCGGCGTGTTTCCTGCTCCACAGAGCAAGTTTGCTACATGTTGTTCGGTCCTATAGCCAAGAACATCCACTTGAGGGACGGTAAGTTCAAATCCGCAGTTCAGAAGATAGTCTTAAAGTGCTTTCACATTTTCATAACAAGCAGAATTAACATAACGTCACTGCAATGTGAAACCCCTTCTTCTCAAAAACTTAGTAGCACTTGACTTTCTCCTTATGGACAGAGTAGTGTAAGACCTCTTCCTACTCAGTATTAATTTCTGTTACGAAATTGAGTTAACCTCAGATTTATCTCTCGGAACTCTTAACAGACATCAAACATCTTTATCGAATAGACCTAAATGAATTGCTGTTAAAAATTATAGTTCATCCATTCAGATTAAAATAAATGCACGACCACCATTAAGAAATAATCGCTGAATCTCTGGGTTCTGAGGTAGAGATCTGAACCCAAAGAACTACAACAAAAATTACACTCGTATTCACTTAGCAAACTGGTATTGATAAGATCTTTTTACGAGTAACAAAAGACAATGGCGGGTGAAGTGGAAGAACGTGTAGAAGAAGCTCTACGAAGTTTGGAAAAATCGCAGAAACAGGATGACTGAAGAAAGAACTGAATAAGAACATTCTAGCAACGGTGAGTGTTCTAAAGACCTGTTTTAATTCATTAAAAATAGCACTAACTATAGCGAAAGAGGAAAAAACCATACACCAAAAAGAGGTTATGGGTAACCAAGGAAATGTTACAACTGAGGGGCAGGCAGCTCCGCTACGGGACAACTAGCGCCATCTAGCAACAAGTAACAGAACCAAAAAGAGGCCACGGGTAACCAAGGAAATTCCACAACTGAGGGAGCAGACAGCACCTCTGCGGGATGACTAGCGACATCTAGCAACTACGAACAGAACCAGCAGAGTCCCATCTACCGACACCACCCAGAAAGCAAACAACGTTACTACGGTCCGAGTAGCGCCATCGACACACGACGAATAGAAGAAACCCTGAGTTCCATCTACCGGAAACGGCCAGAATCAGCAAGAAGAGACTCCAACTAACACCGTCCAGGAGAAAATCAGGAGACAGCAAGCACTGTCACCTACCGGCACCGAGCAGAAGACGAAGAGTAGCCAGCTACCGCATAACGATCCAAGCGAAGAACATACAGAACACTTGAAGACAAAAGCACACAAAGAATGACCCAGCAAATACAATCAATAATGGAAAATATCACGCAAAATATCAAAAAGATGATGAGAGGAGATCAGATGTACAGATTAACATACATCTCAGCTAGATAACTCAAAAACCAACCTCGAAATACCATACCGCTCGGAAGAAATGCGCAGAAGTCCAACATGCGAAAAGAAACACACCCTACCCCGACGCCTATAGGAAGAAATGAGGATTACAATTTAGAGGAAGATAACTTCCCAGCGTTAAAAAGTGACTCCCCACAAAGCCAAAAACAGGTAACATCAACAGGCGAAAGAGCCGGGGAGAAGTGGACAGATATAATCGGCAAAAGGAAAAGACAACCAACGCGAACACAAGCGTCCATAACTGGAAGAGGAACAGAAGACAAAAACCTACAAGCAGCAGAAAAGATGGCCTGGATCTTCATAGAAAGACTACAACAGGAAACAACAGCAGAGGACATAAAGAACTTCCTTACCAAGAAGGAAATTAAAGGAAACGTAATCTGCGAAGAATTATCAAAGAAGTATAACACGAAATGCTTCAAACTGGAAATCCCATTTAAATACCTTGAAAGAGTTAATAAATCCGAACATCGCCGTCAGCCGTTTTAAGTTTTTTCGGAGGAACACAGGGATGCGACTGGAATAAAAGACACAATGGACTTTAGAGTAATACAAAATACACAGGAAATGAGAATATAGGACACATGCAAGTAATGTTATGGAACATTGAAAAAAAAACATTGCGCATGTCGCCAACGGGCTGCCTAAAAGGATATGACATAATAATATTAACAGGAACATTCCTCACAGACCATTGGCAACATGCAGAATGTTATTGCATACATCTACAAGCGAAACAAGGTGAAAGAAGAAGACCCATAGGAGGAATATCCGTTCTCTTAAAGCCTTGGCTGACCCCAATAAAAATGATAACGCAACTGGATCATTCTCTACTAATAGAAACAAAGGACATCACAATTATAGCCACTTACTTTCAACCACATACAACGGCCTTGGAAATAATAGACGAATTAGGACAACTAGTAACTCAAGAGCAAACAAGACAGCCCCTAATCATAGCAGGAGACTTAACTGTACACAATTACAAAACAAAACTAGTCATAGAAAATTACAAGAAGATGGCCTTATCCTACTAAATAACAGAAACATTCCAACCTACATATCTCACAACGGAACAAGCGTGATATATGTTGCACTCATAAAATGACAAATGAAAGGAGAAATAACCCCTATCTGGTCAGCAAATCACACCAATAAGAAAGCATATCCCCATGAAAATAAAAATTCATGGAGTTTGACGATTACCAAACAAACAAACAAAGAAACAAACAAAAGGCCTATTATCAATCAAGACTAGAAGAAGCGGCACAAACATTAGAGGAATTGCTAATACAAGCCGCAACCCCAACAAAGGACAGAAAGGCGAAACAATGGTTCGACCAGGAATGCTTCCTGCTAAGAAAAGAAGTACTGAACGCCCTGTATGAGCTAAAAACGAAGGAGAAGAAGAAGAACCTTAAGGCCCATTCACAAATGCAAACGTGACGTAACCTAAACTTAAAATTAACTTAGAAGTTAGCGGCCATTTTATCTAATGGAACCATTCACAATGCGCCGACGTAAACTTAACTGCGAGTCCGTAAAATCAAGGGAATGCAAACTCCAAGCTCTTGCGGTTAATTTTACGATAACTTTAAGAACCAGCAAATCAGAGCAGAGGTAAACATTGTTTATTGAGCACGATATAATGACTTCTTTCGACGAAACACTTGTAAAACTCTTTCAACATAATCTTTGTGTGTATGATAAAAGGAAAAAGAATTACAAAGACGCTGTACCAAAAAATAATAGGTGGAAATAAATACCCTGTAGCAATGAAATCTGACGGTAAATGGCGCCAAAGGAGACCTTACATTTCTTTTTATTAGAAAAGGGGAATCAAATCGTAAGAAAGGCAAACAGTTCAGGTTTCATCCGCATGTCCAACACGAACTGATGAGGGTCATTTATTACAGTAGATTACCGAAATCGCACTGAGATAACCTTCTTTGATACAAGGGATGAACCCTTTTTTTTTCTGCACCGTTGTTTAGTTCGCTTTTCCAGATAGGCCTACACAGCTCCCAGGAGCAAAGCAATAGATGTTTGAAGTAATATGAATTCCGCTACCACGTTGTTTGATACCATCGAGGTATTACAATATAAAACTGCGAGATAGCCCAAAACCCGACTTCCGTGCTAAATAACGTGGCAGTGTTTTGATTGGCTGCTGTGTACTCTCTACGTTCATGTTCCGTTCCTCCGTTGTGAATACCACAAGTTTTACTTTAATTTTACAGTTACATTACGTCGTTAAGTTTACGGTTACGTTTGCATTGTGAGTGGGGCCTTACAACCCATCGGGTATACAACAGAGAAATAAGTCTCTATAAAACGCTCATGCGGGGAAAAAGAAAAGGATGTTCTGGGAGGAAGAAGGTAAAAGAATAGTAGAAGAGGCAAAGAAAGAGCCATATCTCGCTCTACGTCCCAGGAAGCAAACACAGACACACTTTAGCAATATGCTCAACAAGGAAGGAATAACAAACATCCCAGAAAACTATCAAAGTACCAATACACTAGCGCCAACAGAATGGACTCCGCTGACAACAAATGAAGTCCTAAAGCATCATCTCAAGCACAAAGAGAAACAAAGCTGCAGGACCAGACAACATATACAGTGAGTACATAACAGACACTACTCTCATCTCCTACTGCCTACATGGACAAACTTATACAATAAATGCGTTGAGACGGCTTCAGTACCGGATAGATGGAGACATTAAACTATTAAAGTATTCTACAAAGGAAATAGTGACCCATGTAACACAAACACATACAGAGGCATCGCTCTGGAGAACGTACCGCTCAAGATATTCACAAAAACAATCGTGGCGAGAGTCAGAGAAGAAATAGATGAATATCTACCGGAAAATCAATTCGGATTCAGGAAAGGAAGATCAGCTATTAAAGCCATATAATTAGTACTCAATGACAAACGGGAAGTACTTGAAAAAGAGAAAGGTTTTACGGTAATGTTCATAGACTTCACAAAAGCATTCGACCTCATAAATCGGGAACATGTGACCCAGAAGCTGTAAGAAGGCCTCAACAGAAACGCTGTGTGGACTAAAACCATAAAAACGATACTACAATGGAACAAAATAAGAATCTCTGACAATATATCACTCTCAGAACCGATATTTCAAACGAAAGGGGTATTTGAGGGTGACCCAATTAACCAGTTACTTTTCATCCTGGCAGCAGAAGAAATAATGAGAATAACACATAAGGAAGACGTAGTATCGTATGCCTACGCCGATGATATAGTGATCGGATCAAGAGACATCACAAAACTACAAAATGCGATAAAAGATATGGAGGAATGGTGCTACAAACATAAGTTTGAAATTAATACATCAAAAACAAAAATGATGCTATCTAGGCAAGGACGAAAGATCCCAGCAATGGCAGAAATCTTTATAAAGAGACAGAAAGTAGCCATAGTTAACGACTTCAAGTACGTTGGCATTACTCTGCGAACAAGTGCCAAATGCTTTACAAAACATGTAATAGAGAACGCAATACAGGCGGTACGGGCGATGCACGAAATCAACTACATCAGAACACTCAGCCTAGAGACGGCGATGGCACTATTTAGATCAAAAATTATGCCTATACGAACATATGGGATAGAAAACATACGGCCGTAGCTCTCAGAAAACAATCAATGAATATTCAAGATAAACTTAAATATTATAATTAAGCGGTCCGCCTATTCAATACAATATATAATGTATTATGTCTAGTACATGCTTCGTCCCCTAAGGGACATCATCAGCTAGTAACAAATTAACATTAGTATTTCAGAAATAAATAATAAAATTGGAAAGATACATTAAAATTTTTGACATTTAAAACAAGATCTTCGAAATTTTGTTAAAATTAGCAAGTCATAAAACAGATAAAACAGTTAAACGGTCCATATTTCTCTTGTTGATGTTCTTAGAAAATACCAGTTTTGCTTATAAAATCTTAAAATATCACTTGTTGTAAAAAGCACACTTAATTTGTATCTCTTGGTGAAAGATTTGTTAAAACCTAATCATTCCTTTTACATGGTATAATAAAATTTAAATGCTTCAGAATTTAAAGTCAGATCGGGGCCGTGATGGTAAAGTTCTGTGTGGCAATGGATATAATCTTATCTGGAATAAAATGAAAAAATAAAAAATAATATAAGTGTAAGTAACGTGAAATGGAAGATGAAATAAATATAACGCAATGTAACAAAATCGTATTACTTACTCCTTATTATTGGCCCCGATGTGCGGAGAAGGACTCACTTCTACCGAGGTAAGTGTGCATCTGCTTTAAAACAAGTACTGGTAGTTGCTACGCTGAGCGGGGAGTGTGGAGGGGAAGTAGGAGAGTGTGTCCTAAGTTGAACAACCTGAGTGTCACCGAGCGTGTGACGTGTTAGAGTCTGACGTTTCTTCCTAACTTTCGCTTTTAATAGTTCTTCATATAAAATGTTATACTTCTCAGAAAGCTCATTGATATTATTTGTTGGATTGTTTCTCTGGTCCAGATAAATGTAGATTTCCTTATATATGTTTAATAAATGGCATTTATTTACGGTTTTCAGTATTTTGAGGTCATTATCTATGTTTGTAAACATGTGATTAGAGTCGGTCATGTGTTCGCTCATGGTCGAGTATCTGTTGTATTTCTTGGCTCAGAAAACAACCTATCCTCTCTAGAAAGAGTAAAAGCTCTATACATAAAAAGAGCGATCGGAGTATCTAAGACAACAAAATCAAGACTCGTCTACCTTCTAACGCGAGAAACCTTCCTCACTGAAGGCTTCAGAACACACCTGACCCTACTCAACACCAGAGCATCAGAAAATCTCCTAGCAACACTCAACAGTAAAAAGAGAAGATATTCCTTCAGAATTCTTGCTGCTGATGATGCTTGTTGTTTTAAGGGGCCTAACATCGAAGGTCATCGGCCCCTCAGAATTCCTTGGAACTGGGGCCATGATAGAGCGGACATGGACAACATCCAACTTCGAGATGAGGCACGTATTCACAAGACTGGCAGTACATGGTTTCCACCATCTAATTTGTACCAACACCTCATACCATAAACCAACAGAGACATGTAAGCGCAAACTATGTAAATACATGTGTGAACGTTACCACGTAGAACTCTGCATCAAAAGAAAAAAAAACAATAAAAAGAATATGCAATCCAAGGCGCAAGCACGAGAGTAGAGTGTATATAAATATATTATCTTTCTCTCTATCTGTATGGCTATTTGGCTGCAATAAATATATTATTATCCATCCCTTCAGAACAACATTATCATTCTTTAAATAAATATCTATCTGGAAACATAAAAATAGGAATCTCTACTGGAAATCAAATAATAGCTTTAGCAACAATTTATATACCTCTTGGCTACGTCCCACATTAGAAATTTGCAGAAAATACTGATCGTAAATACAGTACTTCCATCACGATCACAGTTTTTAAAATTACTTCATATACACAACAACAAGGTATTTACGATCAACTACTACATGATATACTTACCATTCCTTTCCCCCAAACCACCCTACATCAAATACGAGCTCTGAATATCTCATCCCCAGCTCTAACCTAGCAATGAACTGTGACATCACCATGCTACCTTCAATGGGAAATGACCATGTCCCTGTCTTACTAAACATAAAAATGTACGAACAAACACATAGCAACATAACCAACATCCCCAAACATTCATACGGTATACACGAACATATTGTGTAGCATACAAACAATATCAGGCATAATATGCAATACTGAACCACCTACTACATAGCATGAATTACAAGATAAAGCTAAGAAATTAGAATCCTCACTAACTATTGTCAACGGACTCAACATTCCTTACCACATCTCCCATCTATGCAAAACTCCACTGCCTCTTTCAGCACTCCAAATATTAAAATAATCCCATGAACATTACAAGGAATACCTTCGAACTGTGACCCAAATATTCAGGAAGAGAAGAGTTCGAATCTCTTTCTAGTCTTCCTTCCGCGTTTGTAATTCCAACATGACTAATTTGGCTTTCATATTTTTTTCTTTTTTTCATCAGGTTTCCATGGTCACATATCGAACTGGGAATCAAGCATGGTTTCAAAATAAGATCTTCATATGACCATGCTATTTTCTCTGGAACCACCTGAATTAGGACTGTCGAATGCCACACCTTATATAAACAAGAGTTTTTCTTAACATGAATGACATACGTTTTGCAATTTTTATTCAACAAGACAAAGGTATAAACGTTTTATGACATATGCTCCAAGCTGGATCACCTTTCATGTGTATACAGACTTAACAAGAGAGTTCCTCATCTTAGATATTAAAGAATTTTACTTCATGGTCTGACGCACCATAATCTCATTCCATATTTTTGTACCATAATTTTAACTTATTTTAATCACTATTATATGTGTGGAATGTGTTTGATTCTGTTTTTTGATGTTTGTATTTTGTTTAATTGTATCACTGGCTGATGATAACACGTAATTAGTGTCGAAATTAGTGCCACTCTTTTATGAACAGCATGTGATATAACTCACATCAATAAATTAGTACTGAAGAGGTGGACCCTAAATATATTTAATTCACTGACAAGCATAAAGCAATCCTACCCCTAGTATCTAATAATGCATAAGAAATCTGCACTCAGTGATAATAAGACAATGACTGACATATTTGCACATCATTATATAGTAATTTTCTCACAACCTTCCGATTCCATTATGTACCATCCTCACCATGAAGCAATATGGGAATATTCAGGTATCACACAAAGCCCTCTTCACCTTGCCTATGAATCCGCTCCAGCTCTTGACTCCCAACATCCCGTAAATGCTCCTATTACAGTCTAAGATATATAAGACGCACTCAGGACCAAAAAGAACACTGCCCCTAGACTAGATCAGATTACTTACCAACTCATAAAAGAAGCCCCACATCCCTTCCTACAATCCAAAATGAAGTATACACCATAATTCTCCCTACTGGATACTTCCCCATCGCTCCCCCCAAATTGGGTACATACCAAAATTTTGTCATTTTGAAAGCCCCAAAAACTACCATCCCAATTAACTTCTTATTGCCCCATAAATCTTCTAACAGAGTGTTCTAAAATATTATAAATCATCTTAGCTCACTGTATAAACCCCTATCTCGACACCCTTCATCTCATATCTCAATAATATGCCAGTTTCTGTCCTCAGAACTCCATGCATGACCATGTCTTTCATATCTCTGTATCCATCACAAAATATTTACCTACAAAAATATGCATAGCCCTTACCTGTCTTGATGTTGAGGATGCCTTTCAATGGGCTGATATATAACTTCCACCACCTTCCAGTTCCAATGACAATCACCAATATCCTAGCTAAAATCAGTATCCAAAACACATTTACCTACACCTCTCCAATTAAAGCAGGAGTACCACAAGGTATCCCACTGTCACCACTTTTGTATGTCCTGTTTTGTATCAATATTACTCTACCGATATGCCCACGTTCATTGTGTCAGTTTGCTGAACACACAGCAATACTGGCTGTGGAATCCAATAACTGAACACCTCAATCTCGTCACCAAACCAATCTAAATCAACTCGAACAATGGCTCGATCTCTGACAAACCAAAATAAATATCAGCAAAAAATGTATAATTTATGCCATCACACTAACAAACACCTTCTAACCTTAAATAGTCAACTCCTTGCTGTAACGACCACAGTTACCTACCCAGACATAACGTGGTCTGT
The DNA here is from genome assembly GCF_040414725.1 of Anabrus simplex. Lineage (NCBI taxonomy): Eukaryota > Metazoa > Arthropoda > Insecta > Orthoptera > Tettigoniidae > Anabrus > Anabrus simplex. The sequence continues at coordinate 84,856,613 of NC_090274.1, read as the reverse complement.
ATCATCAAAAAATCCGCGAAAAACTCGTACATTCCTAACAGATTTCCCGAATTCAAAGTCTGTTAAAATATAGTCTATTATGGATCTGGTACCCCTAGCCTCCCATGTGTAGCGGTGAATAGCCTTATGCTTGAAGAATGTATTCGTAACTGCTAAACCCATACTAGCACAGAAGTCCAGCAAACGCTTCCCATTCCTATTAGCTTCCATATCTTCTCCACATTTACCAATAACCCTTTCGTATCCTTCAGTTCTATTCCCAACTCTCGCATTGAAATCGCCCATTAGCACTATTCTATGCTTGCTGTTGACCCTGACCACGATGTCACTCAATGCTTCATAAAACTTGTCAACTTCATCCTCATCTGCACCCTCACATGGTGAATACACGGACACAATTCTTGTCCTAATTTCTCCCACTGACAAATCTACCCATATCATTGGCTCATTTACGTGCCTAACAGAAACTATGTTGCGTGCTATGGTATTCCTGATAAAGAGCCCTACCCCAGACTCTGCCCTTACCTTTCTAACACCCGTCAAGTACACTTTATAATCTCCTATCTCTTCCTCGTTATCTCCCCTTACCCGAATATCACTTACTCCTAGCACATCCAGATGCACCCTCTTTGCTGACTCAGCCAGTTCTACCTTCTTTCTTCCATAAGCCACATTAATATTGATAGCTCCCCATCGAATTCCATTTCCTTCGCCAAGCTGTTTCCGAGGAGTCCCTCGCCTTTCAAATGGGAGTGGGACTCCATTACTCCCATAGGTCCGAGGCTTGCTTATTCACATGGGGAAGAATTCGTTAATAACTTCATGTCATCGATTGTATACTGAAACATAAATATATATAAATATATGTAAGTAAAAATATAAAATAAATATACTTAACATTGTTCACATCGAGAAAAGCAATGTTTTCTGTTCTGTTATTATATTTCTAGTGATTCAATACTTTAACAAGAAAACTTTTTTCTGGCGTGTTTTTAAAAGCAGAAGAAATTTTTTTAATTTACTTTCATAAAACATGAAATTAGCACAAATATCCGCAAGTGTTACTGGCAAAATGTCCATTTGTTAGATTGATGGTTCGCTCCCGTAGTGGGGAGAATGAAATAACTATTAAAATAAAAAGATTGGTTCAACTCTCTTTGCCTCTCTCTGTCTTTAGGAAAATCTCTACCATGAAACAACCTACCCCGGGTTATATTTGCAAAGATTGTGGAAGAACCTTCCTCTGGAGGTACAACAAGAGTGCCATAAGATGTCGTGAAGTGCAATTTTTTGGTGAAAACACTGTAAAATTATATTCTACAACTCTTCTAACGACTTGTAGTGTAGCTTCATCGAGAAAGAAGTTTAAGGAGCTCAAACGTATTCTACTACATAATTATTTATGAACAATAAACTTTTACAAATTATTTCAAACTCTACTTCATTGTCTAGATTTACAAGTTCTGTTCCTATGCTCACATCCCAAGGGGAAGAGAAGCAAGATAAAGAAGAGGAAGAAAAAGATGATCTCAATGGTATTTACCGCCAGAGTTTTTAATTTTATTTCATTCCTTAAGCCGACTACATGTTATCGCAGTGCAAACATCTAAAGAAGGAGAGCAGCAAAATGAGGTACAAAATGAAGAAGGCAATGAAAAAGAAGACGATCGAGAAGGTCTCAACGCCTTTCTTAGCAAAAAAGCAAGTTAAATACGGTTTTCTACACATCAAATATCAGCACGTAGTCCAGAATGTTATCAACAAGCCTCTGTTACCGTATGTAGATGTAAGATCACAACCTACTCGTAGCAAGCTCGTAACAGATAAGAACCGACCAGGATTGTCATTACACAAAGTATGAAGCATAGATTCTAGAAATAGGGCAACAATGACATTGTGTGGGTATTACTGCGTAATAGATTATACAGTACAGTCAGCACAGTACCTTTCTTTTTTCTGTAGCATACAGTACACTATAATTTTGCAGACCCTTCAATAACCTACATCTCTTAGGGTGTTATCTCCAACGCTATCTGTAGAACAGGTCTCAAGCCTGGATAAAGCAAGAGAGACACCCGGAATAGTAGGCTAGCTAAAATGGTAGTTTAGGGTGAAGTATAAAATGTAATTCTTGTATACCAGTATTAGTAGTCATTCTATAAAAAAATGCTACATAACTAAAGATGCAAAACATAACATTTCTAATCATTTCTGGCCGAACATGAGTTTTCAAGTTTTTGTACAGGCTATATTAACACCGATATTCATGAATATAAACTTAACCAAGTTGTAAGAAGATAGTTGCATAAAATGTAAAAAAACTTGTAATGTACACCTCATTAATACACACTTTTTAGTCACTGCTCATTACACCACACTCTTTAGTAACTGCTAATACGCCCTTGCTCAACTGCCCCCTGATCATTTGCAATTGCTTATTGAACCCTGCTCAATACGTCATGGTTAACTGACCCTTGCTCATTAGCGACTGCTCATTACTGATGACCGCGCAGTTTTCAATAGTCTTACCCCTCACATAGGAAGTTTATCACACATGGAAGATGGATCAGTGTTTGTACCATATTAAGATTTAAATGACATTTTCTCAGCCTAAGTCAGTCTATACAAACTTGATATGGCAACATGGTTATGGCTGAATAGAGGGTGTGTGACGGTAGTGCTCCTCACTATTTTGTGATTATTGTTGTACCTAAATTGAATAAGGAAGCGAAACTGTGTGCCGCTGGGTTGCTAAGGTTTGAAGAACTGATGTACGTATTAGATTGTTATTAGATCTTAATTAGTGATATATTACCGGTCAGTTTAAGTCATCTGAGGAAGAATCTGTGTATATAAACATTGAGGTGAAGTGTTACCGACTTCAACATATTTCCGAAGAGTAGTGAAGTGCAGTTACACTGAGCCTACACAATCGATTTCTATATTGATCGTGATACCATTCTTCACCACCATGAGCTCTTGTGTAGCATGTCCGAAGGCTGTTTCTAGGCAAGATATAAATTCTAATGTTCAGAGTAGTAACTGTCAAGCTTGGTTCCATTGCAAATGTGTTAATATAGGAGATGTAGAATTAATTTTCTTAAACTATGAAAAACAAGTTAGGAGGTGTGCTCGTTGTGAAAAGGAAAGACGAAATAGTGTACATGGCCTGGAATTAGCAACATACCATCTATTGGGGACATCTATCAGGTCTTACTTGAGGTTAAAAAAGAAACTACAGAGGTTAAAACATCAAGTGTAGAGGTCGATCGACAGTTAGGCAAAAGTTCGGAGTTAGCTTATGTAAATTTGGGTGAGAACGCAACATTTATTTTAAAAAAACCGTCTTAACTAATAAATCAATGCATGGAGCAAATGGAGAAATTGAGAGCAAAAAAGTTAATCTCAAGAAGCAATTAAAAGCCACACAAATACAGTCAGATGAACTCGATCAGTATGGTCGTCGTGACACTGTTGAAATTTTCGGCATGCCTGAATGAGTTAATGATTATGACACTGTTAAGCATGTAGGTCGAATATTAAATGTGGAGATAATGAATACATCGATTGGTGCATGTCATAGGCTGAAGAGCCAAATGCATTAAGCTTCAGGTGCCATTGTAGTGAAGTTTGTACACCGTAGTGTCAACAATGAACTCATTCAAAAACGCAAGGTTAAAAAGAATTTAAAAGCGTTTCATCTCGGATTCTCTTGGTATGAGACGGTGTATATAACCATAGTTTGATGTCCCTATGAAGAAAGGTCCTTGGCCATGCTCAAAGAATTAAGAAGGAGATAAATTATGCTTCTCTATGGCTAGAAAATGAAGGTAACATTAAACTCCAAAAAATGGAGTGTGAACGGCAGGTGTTTAATCTAAAAACACTTGACGATGTGAATGGATTAAATGAGACTGTATAGCTGCTGTATTTTCAGAAGAAATAATTTTAATGTAATTAATATTTACTAACAAAATGTAAGAGGGTTAAACAGTAAAATTTCGGAGTTTTATGTTAACAATAGGGAATCAGAATACGATATTCTTTTGATTACGAAAACATGGTTACAATCTCATATTGCTAACAGAAAACTATTTAGTGGGGATTTTAACCCTCTACTGCATGAATTATTTTTCGTTTTCATTTGGTGAAGAAAATATGAAGCTTTAATATTCAACATACGTTCAGTGTTTTAGATGTACCAGAAATTCATAACTGGGGCTAATAGCTTAACTCTCGTATGTGATGTGGATTGCCATTATCTTATGTAACTAATGTAACAGACATCCTAGAGATAGTGGCAAAACTAAAATGGCAATGGGTAGGACACGTAGCTCGACAAGACTACAACAGGTGGACCTCTAGGATTGTTCACTGGAGACCATGGGGACACAAGAGAGGCATTGGAAGACCCCTGAAGAGATGGCTCGACGACATAAAGCTGTTGGCTGGAACACGCTGGTTCCAAGTGGCTCAAGACCGAAGACGATGGAAGCACATGGAAGAGGCCTATATCCAGCAGTGGATTGAAATAGGCTAGAAAAGAAGAAGAAAGAAGATCACTGCTATATGTCTTTTTTGCGAGCTGTTTTATGTCGCACCGACACAGATAGGTCTAATGGCGACGATGGGAGAGGGAAGGGCTAGGAGTGGGAAGAAATCGGCCGTGGCCTTAATTTTCAGCGCTGCCGACAGTGGGGTTCGAACCTACTATTTCGCAAATACGGGATACTAGCCGCACTTAAGCGACTGCAGCTATCAAGCTCGGTGGTATATATCTTTAATTGGCTGTACAGTTGAAGGTGTGCCGTAAAACTACATCTGTCTACAATATTTATCCATTTATACAGTGAAACATGCTCGTTTAGCATGTTCATAACATGTAGGTTTATCTGTGATTGCTAAGAGCTTGCATTAGCTCTCGTTTGACTTCACTAAACTGGCTATTAACTATTTCTCAAACTGTACCGCAGAGGCCAGCGCCCCTGCTTTGTAAACGGATGGTCCTTCCTTCCGCGAGTCTTTGAGTTTTATCTCCTTGACATGATGTCTTTGTTGTTGTTATGACCTAAAAGGAAAGAAAGAAAGATGGAGTCGCCTCTACTCAGAGTAGCATTTTTGAATTATCGATGGGTTTTTATTAGGTTTAAACTCTGCCTGTATTCATATTCTGATATTTAATTGATCAGCTTCAACCTCAGGTAATGTGAGCTGTGTTTTCACTTTTATTTTATGTTTATCTTGTGGCTGTTTCAAGTGCCTTGTAATCGCGACTGACTGATATACGTCTTCGCCCCGCGGTATGAATGGGTGTGTGTTTGCAGGCATTATTGTGGTGGTGGTGACGAAGTAACTGGGTCTCTACTAGAATTGTCATTAAGTGCACGACATTGTGAGGTGAGTCATACTACATGTGTTTACGATCTGTTTTGAAAAGAGGTTATTGATCCTATTGTTGCCCGATATCGACAATGCCTGAATGTTAGTGTGTATGTGTGAGAGCGCGCGAGGGGCTAAAAGGATGTCGTATCGGACAGTTAATTTATGTTCATTTTCATTTATTCCTCGTACACTTGGTTTTCACTTCGAGTGCGGTATTTATTATTTTGTCTTGGTCTACTTTATGACCGTTTTTCTCGTTCATATGGCCGCCATTTTTGTTTCATTTTAATTCGGGTGATGCGCACACCCGCTTTATTGTCTTTGCCTTTTGTGTGCTCTTTGGTACAGAGATGCTGCACCCCTGGTCATCTCGATACCTTCATTGCCTTCATGTAACTTTTGTTTGCTCTACTCCGAAAGGCTGCATGATATTTTATCCTTGTGATGGTCATTGTTGATGCTGTAATAATGATGGAGGCTTGAGTAATGTTTAGTAAATGAAATGTGAACTACTTCGCGGAAAGAAATGACCAATATAAGCCCGTGGGGATCTTTTCTGTCAATGATTTTTCAATATGTTGTGAATATATTAATTATCCAGTGAGCAGGTCGTATGGTATTGTTTATCCATATGTTTGTAGTATGTTGTGCTCGAACGGTTGTGATGCTAGCTTCTACTAACCTGAAGGACAAAAGCACGTATGTAAAAATGTTTCTTTTTTCTTGGGTGGCTTCTTTCCTTGCATTTACATTTTTTATCTTAATAAACCCTCATTTAATTTCATTTGATTTTTATTGCTACTAGTTAGTTTCTTTTTCCTTGTCACGAATTATTATTATTATTATTATGAATCAACGTCTTCAGTTCAAGGCTGTTATCTGCCTCTCCTGATCGGAGTTCACGTCCTCAAATCTCACGTCGTGTTTTACGTATTGGGTCCGGTGCAAATGGTAGCAGAGCGTGGTTGAATTCTTAGAGTGGGTGGAAGACATTGCGGAGTGCAGCTCGCTCCCCCTCGATCTATTCGTACCTGTCATCCCCGGAATGTTAGAAGGGCCGGCGTTGAGATGGTTTAGATTCACGAAAGCCAATATTCGGTCGTGGGATGATTTCGCCGTCCGCATTAAGCAGCGATTTGGTTTATCAGGCATGGACTATTGTTTGAAACAGGAAATTTTTAGAAGGACTCAGGGAATGGGAGAAGGTATAGACGATTACGCCACAGGCATTCTAACCCTATTCAATCGTTTAAGCGTTAAGGCACCGGAACATGAGATCTTTGAAATTTTATCGAAATCTGGCCCCTGACTATAAATTATATATAAAGATGTCCCAAGTAGACTGTGTCGAAGACATTATAAATTTAGGCCTTGAGTTCGAATCGACAGTCAGTCAGAACAAGCTGTATCGTCCACCTCCTACTCCTTCCGATTGTTCTTTTCCCGATGTTGCCTGTCGTGTACCCATCAAGTCGGTTTCCTTTGGCGCCACCCCCTCTTCATCTCGGCCTTGTGGCAGTCCCGATCGAAAGTCCGACCTTGCATCCCCACCTCGGCGCTATGTCAACGCCATTCAACCCTCTAATCCGACTACCGTAAGCAACGCCACTGCTAGAAAATGCTGGAATTGTGGTAAACTGGGACATATTTCAAAGTACTGCCGGTCTAAGAGTCATCTCAAATGTTTTAATTGTGGTCTTACTGGTGTTATTCGGCGCGTGTGTCCGCGATGCAATCCTGAGCAGGGAAACTGAAGGCGCGCTGGCGTGATGGCCCGCCGCTGGCGCCTGATATTGGTGTGAATAAAAGAACCTGGGGTCTCCCCTCGTCTACACCCTGGGCCAAGATTTTCATAAGATCGCGAATTGTTTATGCCTTGTTGGATACTGGGTCGAGTGTTTCGTTCATCAGCCAATCCCTTGTATCTTCCCTCAATTTGACGTATCTGTCAGTCTGTGAGAACCTGGGAAAGTTCATGTCCGCTGATGGGCGTCAGGTGTGTGCCGTGGGTCGTATCGAGTGTCATATCAAAATTCATGGTTTGTCTGGGACTGGACGTTCAATATTGCTCCCGACTTGTCTGTCCCGGTCATTTTAGGATCCGATTTCATATTGGCAACTGGTTTGTCCATTGATTTCATCAGTCGTACCTTTGCCTTTCGGTTCAAATCCGAGGTGAGTTACCCCTTTGAAACCCCCTTTCAACGTGGCACTGCATGCGCCATCGTGGAATCTCCACTGCCAACGCCTCATGTGAATTGACTGAAAATCAAACCTTGATGTTGAACGGTCTGTTAGAAGAATTTTCCGATATGCTGACGGCCGATCTGGGTTATGCCAAGAATTTTTCGTATTCAATCGAACTCAAAAACGACACCCCTGTTAGGTCCCCTCCGTTTAGCTGTTCACCCCCTAAATTGTGCGCTATGCGCGAAATGGTAAACGAGTTGTTAGAAAGGAAGGTCATCAGTCCCTCAAAATCGCCCTATAGTAGCCCCGCTTTCCTTGTCCCCAAAAAGGACGGTCGATTTAGGTTCGTTATCGACTATCGAAAAGTCAATAAGAACATCGTCTTTGACAGTTTCCCGTTGCCTACCATCGAAAGCGCATTTCAACATTTTCATGGCGCAAGGTTCTTCACTGTTTTTGATTTCAATTCGGCGTACTATCAAATCCCCTTAGACCCCAAAAGTCGTCCTTGCACCGCCTTCGCCACTCCTTTTGGGCTTTTTGAATTCAATAAAGTGCCTATGGGTATCTCAATTGGTGGCCAAGCGCTTAGTCGGGTGATGGACTCGATCTTCGGAGACCTAAAATTTTCTAATGTATTCAATTTTTTGGATGATCTTCTCATAAATTCCTCGAGCTTCGACGACCACCTAGCTCACCTGCGCGAGGTACTCACCCGTTTGCGCAAGCACGGTTTTACCAACAATCCCAGAAAGGTGTCTCTTTGCTCTAAGCGCCTGAATTTCCTTGGCCATGTCATCTCCGAGTCCGGCATTGCTGTAAACCCTGACAGAGTCAAATGTATCAGAGAATTTCCTCGCCCAAAGAATGTACGTGGCGTTAGAAGATTCTTGGGTATGGTTGGCTTCTACAGTCGTTTCATTAAGGATTTCTCCCAAATTTCGGCCCCCTTAAACCTTCTCAAAAAGAAAAATAGTCGCTTCGTCTGGGACGAACCCCAAGCCAATGCCTCAGTCAGTTGAAAGATGCCCTCTGTCAAGCCCCTGTTCTTCTCAGTCCAAATTTCTCCCGTGATTTCGTTCCACAGTGCGACTCTAGTGAACTTGCAGTTTCCGCCGTATTAAATCAATCCGATGAGGATGGGAAGCTGGTCCCCATTGCATTCTTCAGCAAGTTGTTGCACGGAGCTGAATTGCGGTACTCTATCTATGAAAAAGAATGCCTAGCCGTAGTCTTGGGAGTTGAAAAATTCCGGTCTTATTTGGAACACCGCCATTTCTTTGTCCATACGGACAACCAAGCGCTATCATGGATGAGCGCTAATGTCAAACGACTCGGTAGAACGGCTAGATGGATACTCCGTTTGTCAGCTTATAAATTCACCATTGTTCACGTTCGAGGAAACGAAAATGTGCTGGCCGACTGTCTGTCGCGCATGTTCGACGGAGTGCCGGAGAGTGAGGTCGAACCCGAAGACGATTGTTATCCATCCGAGTTTATTGAAAGCGTCAACATTTTGCAAAGTTATCACTGGTCTTTCACAAACATCTCCGAGCATCAAAAAATGATATTGAATGTCAGGAGCTGATGAAGGGTGTCGCCGATGGGTCTCTTCGAGACAAATCACTTGGTGTCAAACGAGGGCTGTTAGTCCACCGCAGCCGTAAAAATGGCAAAGACAAGGTTTTCGTTCCTCTGGCATTACGATCCATGATGTTACACTGCTACCATGACTCTTACCTAGGTGCTCATCTGGGTCAATTCAAAACCCTGAATCGTATCTCTCGGGATGTCTTTTGGCCCAACCTGAAAAAGAATGTACTGGAGTATGTGAAAAGTTGCGACATATGTCAAAGGTGCAAACCTGCGCAATCCTGTCAAACTGGTCTTCATTCCGCTGACATTGCATCCTACCCCGGAGAAAAATTGTTTGTAGATTTTTTGGTCCTCTTATGAAGTCCAAAAATGGCAACATCGGAATTCTGTCGGTAGTTGACGCCTTCTCTAAATTCGTCTGGTTGTCTCCGGTTAGAAAAATTAACTCCAGCAGCGCCAATCGCCTTCTATCTCACCATATTTTCGGAGTTTATGGCCCCCCGAAAATGTTAGTAACTGACAATGCGTCTACCTTCAGTGGCAATAAATTTCGTCATCTGTGTTTCGGATGGGGAGTGAAGCAGGTTTTTCTGAGCCCCCCCTATCCCAAACCCTCACACGTCGAAAGATTTCATCGCAATCTCAAGGCCTGTCTGAGTGCTTACCATAGCGCTGATCAGCAGACCTGGGATGTTCTAGCTTTCAACAGTGCACTCCACGAGTCCCATCGCCGCAGCCCGGCAGAATTATTCATTGGTAGAAATCTGGCTGACCCATTGGAGATGAAAAGGAATACTGAATACCTGAGCAAACCGTCAAGGAACGTAGAGATTGAACAGAAATGGAAAGAAGCAGTCGCCCACTTGATCAGTGCACGAGACCGGGTGGCTGAACAGTTCAACCGGGGCAGAAGAGAGGTCGCCCTGCAAATTGGAGACTTGGTGGTGGTGAAAACGTATCCTGTCAGTTCTGCAGCTAACCAGGTCACCGCCAAACTGTGTCATAAATGGTCAGGCCCCAAAAAGATAGTCAGATTCTTGGGACCTGTCACCGTTGAACTACAGGACCTGAAAAGTAACAAATTTAGTAAGGCTCACGTGTCTTTGTTGAAAGTTTATCATCCACGGAGCCAATCATACTTCATTAATTTATCATATTAGGTTTAATACTTGTACATGTTCTTTTGCTTGTAGAAAAATTGGCAATCTTCTAAAATTCCTTTTCTTTCAGGGATAATATTGATGAAAAAGAGAGACCGGAAAGGAAAAATAATAATCGGATGTCGTGAATTGGAGATGAGACGAAATGAATGCACATTCCGTGGAGAGGAGAGGACTCCCAATCTCATTTTCGCTTAGCTATTCCGACCATCGCTGGTGGAGACATTAAATAAAGTGCGTAAAAAGAAGGGAAAAAAGGGGAAGAGAGACTGATTAATTCATCCTGTTATTGAACTTAAAAATGACATGAACTGAATTTCATGATACCTTGTTATGAACATAGCTTGCAACTATATCTGTCTTGCGTGTTTCCTTTAGTCTTAGTTAAGACGTAAGATTCTTTAGGTTTAGATGTGTGCACACTCTACTTATTAGGTCTGAGTCTCATTTTAAAATGTGTCTCTTGGCTGATCACCAAAGGAAGACACATTTTAAAACGGGGCTGTGGGATGATGAAACATGCTCGTTTAGCATGTTCATAACATGTAGGTTTATCTGTGATTGCTAAGAGCTTGCATTAGCTCTCGTTTGACTTCACTACACTGGCTATTAACTATTTCTCAAACTGTACCGCAGAGGCCAGCGCCCCTGCTTTGTAAACGGATGGTCCTTCCTTCCGCGAGTCTTTGAGTTTTATCTCCTTGACATGATGTCTTTGTTGTTGTTATGACCTAAAAGGAAAGAGAGAAAGATGGAGTCGCCTCTACTCAGAGTAGCATTTTTGAATTATCGATGGGTTTTTATTAGGTTTAAACTCTGCATGTATTCATATTCTGATTTTTAATTGATCAGCTTCTACCTCAGGTAATGTGAGCTGTTTTCACTTTTATTTTATGTTTATCTTGTGGCTGTTTCAAGTGCCTTGTAATCGCGACTGACTGATATAAGTCTTCGCCCCGCGATATGAATGGGTGTGTGTTTGCGGGCATTATTGTGGTGGTGGTGACGAGGTAACTGGGTCTCTACTAGAATTGTCATTATGTGCACGACATTGTACTTCTTTATTGCCACCAAATGTTAGTAGGCTCTGGGTGTCGACACTGAGATATGTCGTACCCAGCGCCTGTGTTGGTGGGCTTGTACGTGGGCCGTGGGTCCATATCGTCCTGCTTATAACATATTTGCAGTGTGCACGTTTCTACGTCGTGTGTGGGAACTCACTTATGGCCAGGTGAGTCATACTACATGTGTTTACGATCTGTTTTGAAAAGAGATTATTGACCCTATTGTTGCGCGATATCGACTATGCCTGAATGTTAGTGTGTATGTGTGAGAGCGCGCGAGGGGCTAAAAGGATGTCGTATCGGACAGTTAATTTATGTTCATTTTCATTTATTCCTCGTACACTTGGTTTTCACTTCGAGTGCGGTATTTATTATTTTGTCTTGGTCTACTTTATGACCGTTTTGCTCGTTCTTATGGCCGCTATTTTTGTTTCATTTTAATTCGGGTGATGCGCACACCCGCTTCATTTTCTTTGCCTTTTGTGTGCTCTTTGGTACAGAGATGCTGCACTCCTGGTCATCTCGATACCTTCATTGCATTCATGTAACTTTTGTTCGCTCTACTCCGAAAGGCTGCATGATCTTTTATCCTTGTGATGGTCATTGTTGATGCTGTAATAATGATGGAGGCTTGAGTAATGTTTAGTAAATGAAATGTGAACTACTTCGCGGAAAGAAATGACCAATATAAGCCCGTGGGGATCTTTTCTGTCAATGATTTTTCAATATGTTGTGAATATATTAATTATCCAGTGAGCAGGTCGTATGGTATTGTTTATCCATATGTTTGTAGTATGTTGTGCTCGAACGGTTGTGATGCTAGCTTCTACTAACCTGAAGGACAAAAGCACGTATGTAAAAATGTTTCTTTTTTCTTGGGTGGCTTCTTTCTTTGCATTTACATTTTTTATCTTAATAAACCCTCATTTAATTTTATTTGATTTTTATTGCTAGTAGTTAGTTTCTTTTTCCTTGTCATGAATTATTAATAATCAACGTCTTCAGTTCGAGGCTGTTATCTGCCTCTCCTGATCGGAGTCCATGTCCTCAAATCTCACGTCGTGTTTTACGTATTGGGTCCGGTGCAACAGGTGAAAATGTATTTGTTGCCTAACAGTATGCAGTAGAGGCGCAATGTGTATAGGAAGGATTGTAGAGGTAGAAAGAATGGACTAATCTATTAAAATTTTTAAAATATGTGCATGCCGTTTTGAATAATCAAGGACTGGTAGACGTAATGTACACAGATTTTTCTAAAGATTTCGACAAATTAAATCATTGCATTACCTAGCCAACACTGGAAACAATCTTCGAGAACAGGACCAATATATTGAGAAGAAATGAGAATATTGCTATTTTAAAATTTTTAAATTGAACGGAGTTTTTCCATCCCTTATCACATGCATTTCTCCTGGCACGTTGTCTCCCCTCAAACTTGGTTTCTCAAGTTGTTTCGCTCCCTTCCCAGCCATTCATGGTGTTAGCATTTCTACAGAAACACACTGTTAGCCTGAATTTTCAACACAGTGTTTTCATCCTGTTTTTTGGATTGTTATCAAACTAAAAATTTTAGACTATGAGGTTCGCAACCTCACCATAAACACTTTGTCCGTTTCTGTCTGTATCATTTGTTTTCTTTTCCTTTCTTATGTTAGCACACATTTTGGACTCAATTATGTCTTATATTAACCTTTTTTAACTTAATTTGTCTCAGCGAGTCATGTATTGCTCCTTCTAAATGTAAATATTGTACGGCATATTGTCATTTTTTATTTCCGTCATGTTCCCTTTGCCTTTCATTTGTTCCTTCATTATGTTTTCAGCACATTTTAGCTTCTGTTATGTAGGTTACTTTAACCCCCTGCCCCTCTTTCACTGAAGATGGCTCAAATGAGCCGAAACATGTTTGAATTTTATAGCTCCATCTAATGATAGAATTATGTTATGTATTGAATTAGGAGGATACATTTAATTTTTTTTGATGATGTCAAACTTTATAAAGAGATTAAAAATGTTTATGATATATTGAAATTAAAATATGATTTGGATTACTTATAATGCATGGAGTACTGAGAACTTAATACAAATAAATGTTGTTTCCTTAAGATTGCAAATAAGAAAAATACAGTGAATTATAAATATAAAATAAATAACGAAGAATTCGAAGTTGTTCACTCCGTTAATGACTTAGGGGCAATTGTTACAAGAAATTTATCTCGATAAGATTGTTAATTGACGATAATAGTTTGTTTCACGAGTTATGCTTTAATGTCAGAAGAGGAAATTTAAGGTTTTGGCAATTGTTCATAACACCAGTCTCCAAAACAGTACTTTTTAAGAACTCTTATCAATATATGTGAAACATACAATAACTTAATTAATAAATATCATATAGATCTTAACTTCGTGAATGAATATGACACAAATGTAAAAACATTTAAAGAATTGTACTCATCAAAATATTTTGTTTATATGTATAACAATATGATTTGGTTACAATGATTTTTTAAGGCAATGTATCGGTGAAATTAGGTGAAAATTGTGAAAAAAATCCATTTTTAGTTTTTTGCGTTCTTATAATGTTTACACCTTGTATTTTCTTTTTGAGCTTTGTTTTATTTAAATATCAGCCATTTAAGGCCCTTAGCGGCCATTTAAATGACCCGGCGCAAGTGGGCGTTGCCGCCCATTGACACTATTCTCATGAATATCTTTCGTTTTGTTTTTCAAAGATTTTGTATTGAGCGTGAGGGTTGAATGTAAGAAATTTTGTTCCTGTGGGCCTTTGTGTTGGCTATTCTGACGGACTATTGATATATCGAGTGGAATTGCACTTATTTCAGTGATGGAGCTTGTCCATGCGTTGAATGTAAACAAAGAGTTGTGATCTCACGATTTGAGTTTATCATTCGTGTTTTAGCACTATACTCTGCTTTTCTGTAATTTCGTAAATGTTATATTTGTAATAAGTGTGTGATAAATGATCCATAAACAATAACAGGATCTACTTAGTGCAAGCAGCTTGGGTTTTGAGGTTGGGATTTGTGAGGTTGTGTAATTATTAGTGTACATAATGGGAAGAAGAATTGAGACTTGTCACCAGTAGAAACGCCCTAGTAAAGTGTTGGATAAAGTGAAAAAATGCCATTTAGAACAGGAATAAGAATGTAAGTACTAGTTTGAAAGATCAAGTAGGGGAAGTTAATGTCCCCACACTAAATATTGTGCCCGAGGAATGTATAGTGTAATTTGGGCTAAGTGTCTGAAGAAAGTGTTTATGTCAAATAAAGAACTGGAGATTGCTGTAACATCAGCAATTGCTGAATGCAGCATGGGTTGTGAAACAAATGAGAAACTAAAAGCTAGTGTTAGGTCAGCAGCTCAGGACAGAAAATTAGTGTAATGAAGGACAAGTGCAGAATTGACCATAGTGGAGTGTCTGGGCGAAGGAAACTAAAACTCTCAAAACTGCTAGTGAGTCCAGGAAGAAGGCAGCAGAGGGTCCAGCATATCGTGCTGGGGAGTTTTAAGTCAACTAGTTTCAGGCATTGGACTATTGTTCATCTCTAAAATTTCAATCTCTTTTTCCTCAGAATTTATTTTCCAGCACTTTTCAAGATTTAAAATGCTCCTCATGCCACAGTTTTCAATAAATCTACTTGAAACTTTGAGGATAGTTTCACATGCAACATAATAACAAACTTTTGTGCAAATTTTAAAATACATGCATTAGTTCAGTGGCAATCTAGTTTTTTCTTATCATGATCATCATAAAATATATTTAAAAAGTTAAGCCTATGTGAAATAATTTGTTCCTCTCAGTGTAATTAAAATTTGTCAAAACCCACACATCACTTCTTTTATATTGGTCTTTTAAAACCAAGATTAAATTTTAAGCTAGATCTATTGAGCTGTTTGGCATGAGGATCATTTTATAAATACATCGAAAATTTTTAAAAATATTGATAAATTTATGAATATCCCAAACTGTACTGATATAAACTTGAAAGTTTGTATGTTGTATTATACTGATACTGACATTAAATGATCAAAATTCTAAGGCAATAGGATGAAAACTGTAGATTTTAGGATTTTCACAGATGCATTGCCTTAAATGTAGTAACAGACTTTTGTATATGAGAGATACTGTTCCATCCATTTCATCATCTCATTGACATAACATTTTCATATTTTCTTCTTTTTGGTATTTCTGTGTGATTTGTGTCAAATAATTTGTAAAAGCCACCTATAATTGCAGTGTGTCACTGATGGTGGCACATTTAATGAATAAATAAATATATTGCTACTAAGTTTTTAAGTTCACTTCAGAATACCATTCTTAGATCAATGCCTCGCAGTATTCCAAAACTCTGCCACCTGAGCCACTCAGCCTAAGTTAGTCTGCCATGTTTCAACATCACCTCTGTTCAGTGATCCTTAGATCAGCCCCTTAGGCTGATGACAGTGGAGCGCTCACCTCCTAATTTAGTCTACACAGACTTGATAGCTCTCTTTCAACACATTTTTAAAAATTCTGAAGCCAAAGCTTTAATCTCTAAGTGATGTAAACATTATGGTATGCATTTAGAAGTCTCTAAAGTTCAAGTCTATAAGCTCAAGTTAATATCGACAAGTGAGTGACTCTGTGGTTGCTCAGCTCTGAGATCGACCTCCATTACGTCCATATAAGCAATTCAAATGTGCTAGACCTTACACCAAATCCCTAGTTCCGTATAAACAATGTATACACACTATAATGTACGGAACTACAAGTTCAACTCCGATTCCATTATGTCCCTATCAGTATTAAACGTTACAACATCTCTCCAGACCCATTAGCAAAATGTGTAGCCACCATCTTGTTCCAAGTCCAGCACTGAGTCCCAAAGATCACTCTCCAATCTTTTGCCTCCTTGAGTAAATCATACATATTAAGCCTTACACCATGTCCCTAGTCTCATTAGTACAATGTGTAGCCAACATTTTGTCCCAAGGTCTGCTCCGAGGGAGCTAATGCTTCTGCACATTGCACAAAACATAATTGGATGTATGTTGTCAATGTCGGAAGCAGTATTTTGAAGATAGTTAATTACCTCGATCTTTGTGAATTAAAGGATGGAGAGGGAGAATAGTGATGGCTTAGTTGTGTTTGGGTACATATTCGTACTTTTCCCAGGCTCATTATTGCCCCCTTTAAATTTCTCACTCTACGTTGAGGCAATGGCCTCGGGGAAGGCAAATATTGTCATTAAAGTAGAATGCATTTTGTGCTGATTTGCTGTATTAAGGTATTAACACATGCCTTTGCTGTTCTTACTTATCTTGTTTATGTAGTTTTTGTATGCTTCGTGGATGAGTTTCTAGGTGGTATTCATCACACATTTATATTTGTCCCAGGTAAGATTGCTTGTACCCTGTTTCCATTTCCTGAAAAGCATATTACTTTTGTGTATCTTTTTTGACTATTTCTTTTGTGATATATGGAGTGTTTTCTTGGTAATGATGGGAACATGGCATCTTAGAAGTTATGAGAGCAGTTCCCAGCCAGATTTTTCGTATTAATAGACTACTCTACTACATTTCCTACTCATGGTTCCTTTTATTTTGTGGTAGCTGTAACTACTAGGTGTTCGGAGGAACAGGGGTTTACTGCTGTTTCCAGGACTGAGGATGGAGGGTTTGTAAGGACAAGAGATTTCATTATACAGGTTGGTTCAGTAATTAATTATTCAAGGAACATGCTGTAGATTCTACAACAAAAGTTGCTGCTAATGGACTGATAGGACGGTGAGGGCGATCATGCTGCCAGAATATTTTCAAGATAAAATCAGCAAACTTCTAGATACTTCTGAATCAATGTTGTATATATTGTACATGGCTTAGAGACAGTAGCAATTCCCCATTGATGTCACCAGTGGAGTTCGGAGCTCGGTATATGAAACCCAAAAGGAACATGCTTCCAGCACACATGAATTCCACCAAAACAAATTCTGCCTTTGTTTCCAGCAGCGCAAAGGGCACACGGTTGAATTTGAGTGTCATGGCAATAAGCGATCCTCCCCCTGAGGTTTCTTAAACACTGTATATGACCGAGCTAACACGTCTATGTCATATATTGACGAATTCATCCAGGATTAATTGACACACACAATTGGTGGGTCTAAAGCAGCAAGAGTGGCCAGAACTGCCTGTTTACACTTTACATATTTCTGGCTGTAATACAGTAACTGTCCTGTTATGTGCAATTCAATATTCTGAGTTGCTAGCATCATTATTCTCACTGCTTGATATCGTGTTGAAAAAAGATCCTGAAACTGAGGTGAACTATATTTTTCAACATCACCATGTCTGCATTCCTGCGTTAAAATTCTACAGTAGAGATGTATTAATGATTGCACATGTTCTCTGGACTGGTGAGTAAAAAATGTTCGTCACAAACAGTTGATTCGTATTAAGTTTAGAACTACACACGTTACACAGGCATTTGAATGAGACTTCTGAGTTTGGTCCTGGGTTCAATTCCACATCTCCACTAAGAGCAATTGAACACATCACAAGGTGCAGAAATGATATAGGCGGTTTGGCAACTTTCCTCCCTCCGGCAACCCTCCAACCCCCCAGACGTCCGATACCCGTACCTACGGTGGACTGTAGACCTTCACGTCTACACTATGCCCAAGAATTTATCTCACATTTAGATACTACTAATAAGCGCTTATTAATTTCTATACCTGTATAAAATTCTCTGTTTGCCAAGGAGTACTTTGATATTACTTTTGTAGATGTTATTACACTTTATACCATTAAAAACCTGACACAAACTCTGAGAACTCGTACCACTACGGAGCTGCTTGCCACCATCTTGAACTACTTCCTGGTTATTTTGTTGTGATGAGCTGCAGATTTAAATATTCAAGAATAGCATTCCTGAATCCTTCACTTTCATCCAACACAGCCAGACAAGAGGCACTGTTGCCAATATTCCTAACCCAAAATATACTTTCCACCTGCCTAAACACTGAGGATGCCGAGACCAACCTCTCGCACTGAATCAACCCCACTTCTGCTTTTGTTTACTCACTTAATTTAACCATACATGTTTGCACTTCTCAAATAGGATGCCTACCAGTTGCTCTTGACCACATTTCAGTTTTATTGATTTGACAGTTCTTGGAATATTGTGATGAGTGAGTGAGTGGTGTTTTGCATTTCTACCATTGCTGTGATGGTGCAGAAACCAGCTACTACTTACACTGTCAGATGTAAGAACAAAGATTGTGAAAGAGCAACAGGTGGCCAAGTTAAATGTTGGAGAGCAATAAAGATTTGATATTTAGACACTTAAACATCCCCAAACTGCATGGAGCAGTGTTTATATTGAGGTGAGAGAGGTGAAGAAGAATAAACAAAATACAGACGATGGAATATAACACACCAGCCACTGTGGACCATTGCTGGATTTTCACCACTGGATCCCAAGATCAAAGTTTCAAAGGTCAGAATAAATTCTCAGCATGGAAAGCAAATTGAGTACATCAGAACATGGTCATCCAGCTGCAAATAATCAGCCCTTGATATATAATAAAGATTCCAGGCAGGTTATTGATGTTATTCTCCCACCTGAAGAACATTAAAAAATATATACATAATAACGGCAAGATAAAATCTACTATGCCATCATACGAAACATTATATTTAATGGTTCTGAAACTTAACAAGCCACTGAAGGTGACAGTAAATATATCGATATCACAAAAAGAAGGTATTTGCGAAGTGTCACTAATGAAAAATAGGGGTTTTGAAAGAAGAATTATAAAGATATACAGAGGTATGTAAGGCGTCAGAATCAAGTGCCTAATACACAGCAGGTTGATTCTCTGGACTGGTCATGTTGCAAGAATGGCCAACAGCAGTATCATGGTCAACCATACACCCCAAGAACACCTATTACAATATGGAGAAAAGAACTGGGATGGTAATATTAATAATCATTTTTAGGGGCCTTATTTTTTGGTGAAATAAAACTGTTGATTTCGGTGTTAAAACTGACACTATTTCGGTAGGTATTTCGTGAAATCAATTCTCATACTGATCGATGTTTCCTGCGAAATCTTCCTTGTAGTAGCGTATGGGGTAAATGTAACTAACTTTGTGATAAGGGGTTTTAAAGTAAACTCTTGTAATATATCATTGTTATTAAATCTTAGAAAAAAAAATATGCAAATTGTTATAGAAATCAATACATAAATCACTTTAAAAAACCCATGGCACTACAGCCCTTGAAGGGCCTTGGCCTACCAAGCGACCGCTGCTCAACCCGAAGGCCTGCAGATTATGAGGTGTCGTGTGGTCAGCACGACGAATCCTCTCGGCCGTTATTCTTGGCTTTCTAGACCGGGGCCGCTATCTCACCGTCAGATAGCTCCTCAATTCTAATCACGTAGGCTGAGTGGACCTCGAACCAGCCCTCAGGTCCAGGTAACAATCCCTGTCCTGGCCGGGAATCGAACCCGGGGCCTCCGGGTAAGAGGTAGGCACGCTACCCCTACACCACGGGGCCAGCATATAAATCACTGATACTTCGAAATGAAGTTAGGTGTTCTGCCCTGTGATATACATTTATACATAGCCTACAGTTTTAGACGTTGAATTACATTATCAGGATGCAGAGTTGTGCGACAATCAGATTGTGTCTTTGTGTAAGCAGAGAAGCTCCTCTCGCTGACCACATTAGACGTCGGAAACCATAAAGCTTGCAAACACTTGGATGTAAATTCACTGTGGTCTTTTATAAAACCTCCTAAAACTTGGCTAACACTGTCTTCCTTCACTTCCTCAACCAGATGTGCTTTCATTGTTTTTTTCAAAGTAATGTGGCTCTGGAAGATGTTCATGGATATGCTCTTTTTCCCCGGTCGGGGCTGAGTAGCTCAGATGGTTAAAGTGCTGGCTTTCTGACCCCAATTTGGTAGGTTCGATCCTGGCTCAGTCCGGTGGTATTTGAAGGAGTTCAAATACGTCAGCCTCGTGTCACTAGTTTACTGGCACGTAAAAGAACTCCTGCGGGACAACATTCCGGTATCTCGGCGTCTCCAGAAAACGTAAAAGTGGTTAGTGGGACATAAAAACAATACCATTATTACTACTCAAACAGGCGATTTATTTACAACAGGCCTACCAATACCATCATATTTTACAGTAAAGACAGTATTATTTATCTTTCCTTTAATATTCATTCTCTTCCTCATGCCAGGATTATCCTATTTTTCTAGAGGCATGTTGGCTTGCATGAATGCTTTTTTTGTATCTATTACAAATTGCTCTCAATAATTTTGAACACCTTTACGATATGTAAAGTATCACCTATTGTTATTTGCCACTTGGAATTATGTTCATTTGCTTCATTCTGATTCTCTGCACTGTATATCGTAGCCTACGCTTCAACTTTACGAATATTACCGGCACACTATTGATACATTAGAATCTTTCTTGCAATGTCAAATACATAGAACCCCTCACCGTTGTATTCTTCGGCCCTCGAAAAACCTGTTGTGACTTCAGTTTTCGGCCTTTTTTATACTTAAATTTTGGACATTTGCCGATAAAGGTTCGTAAGTAACTAACTCTCATTGCGCACTGCTGTATCTACGACCGGTCTTGTATCTTGTTACGACCATACCGCTATTTGCTGTAATCGATAACAGATATTGATTTTTATCGACTGCCTTAGAGATCGCGGAAATGAATACACATACTTTCGATACACAGTGCGTACCGCTTTGTGTGCATTTGTGTGGGAAATATACAGCGCTATCAAGCAAATGAGAAGGAAACTACAATAGTCAAGTTCTCAGAAGCATTTAAACGTTTATTGGAGAGCTCTTCTGGTGAAATTTT
The DNA here is from genome assembly GCF_040414725.1 of Anabrus simplex. Lineage (NCBI taxonomy): Eukaryota > Metazoa > Arthropoda > Insecta > Orthoptera > Tettigoniidae > Anabrus > Anabrus simplex. The sequence continues at coordinate 84,835,324 of NC_090274.1, read as the reverse complement.
GCATTTTTCGCACCAAATGGTTTATATTTCACGATTATTTGCGCAATTCGCGCAATAAATCAAATTTCGCGATATTTCGCGAGTTCAGTTTGCTAAAATACGGTATTTTTAGTACCTGGGAAGTCATATATAGACAAGAAAGAAGATATCAAGAAAACTCGTGCATATCGTTATTACCAAAAAATACGGCCCCTAATCATTTTACTGGCTCAGATACCGAGTGGTTCCAACTAGGCGGCCTGCTGATCACCAGATATTACAGGCCGACTTATTTTAATTTTGTGGAATTTTCTCACGAGCCATGATCAAACAAACAAGTTCGTACCATGAGTGAAGTACAGGAGACCTGGGATCACCTTGAACCCAAGATATTGGGATATCTAGGATTTCACTCCACCTCTTGTCTGCAGAGGGAACCACTCAACATATAAATAGAAAATTCCATAATTGTCGAGGGTTAGGGGTTTAAAATCTAATTAAGCTGAAGTGTACTTACTTGTCTTCTTCTTTGAAACAAGCGACCAGCTGACCTACTGGGTGTTCATCTACAGTTATTTCATTCTTAATATTGCTGGAAGGCTGTAAGGAACAGATATGCAAAACAAAGTAAGAAATGTAAAGTAAACAGGTGACTAGAGTAAAAGTTTATAAATAGACATGACACAGCTGACAAAACAGATGACATAGTGCACAACAAAAATATCAATTTTCTTACCCCAATGTAAAAAGTAAACAAGCAAACAAGTTTCAAGTCAAAATTATACGAAAAACAGTAACATGAAAAGGAACTCATAATAAAATTAAGAGGACAGCACTGGAAGAAGGAGCAAAAGAAGAAGAAAACTTGAAGGACAACAAAAATCTTTTCAAATTTTCTTTTCTTCCTATAACTTCCTGTCATCGTGTTCAACCTATTATGTGTTCTTAAATGACTGGTCACTTGTTTGTTTCTTGTGTTCCCACAGAAGACTCCGATCGTCAGATCGACATACATTGGATCTTAACCTGAGAAAGGTCAATCTTGTGCCTACCATGTTAAAGTTCGTACAACAAATAGTCAGTTGTTGGACTTTTCATCGACTCTAGACAATCTGAAGGCTTTATTAACATACATTTACAACATTTACATTCAGATTTTAAAGGACAATGCTGGCTATGTTTTCTACGAATAGCAAGTACACCACATTCCCAGAAGTCCCAGAATTGATTTTCGGACAAGTCAGAGATTATTATCAGAATCTGACGGCTAGCTGCTGGTCCAGTCAGGCTGTATGAGAACAACGAAGTTGTTCATTCATAGGGAGGTAGAGTCCCAAGTCCATAAAGCCAAGAATAATGTCCAAGAAAATTTTGCCTTGCTCACCACACACCGACTTATAAACTGCAGGCCATCAGGCTGAGCAGGGGTCGCTTGAAAGGGTAATGCTCATCAGAGCTGTAAAGCCACAGGTTTTGGTTTGGTCTTAAAAGAACTCTCTTCAGAGAGTTTCAAAGTTTTCTAGACATACCAGAACAGCCTAACGTTCTTTTTAATTTATTATTCAACTGAAGTAGTGTACACTTGACTTTCTATGCAATGTTAAGATAATGCTATCTCTCAGATTTTTTGAAAGAGAGAAACCTTACATTTCGCTCCCTCACAAGTGAACATTCCACTCTTCTAACAAAGATGAAAGGATACAATGTAGTTAAATGTCATTGATATTTCATCAATAGAGCAATATTCAAATGAATTCATCCATCTAAACCTCACTAATGACAGCTGAAGGATCATAACTAACGTCGTATATTTTGAAACTAAAAACCAGCAGAAGAGAAGAAGCTCCCATTGTCCTCTACAGCCAATACTGCAAAAAACAAGGATTAAAACACATGGCAAACAGTTCTCTGAAAATATCAAGGCTCAAATCTTCTCAGATGAGTCTCTTTAGGCTCGGCTGCATCTGTGAATATGCCACGAAGCACATGTAGAATTATATTGACTTTAATGTAAAACTTTACACTGGAAAATCAACCACATTTGTACACAACCACAAAGCTTTAAACAACAATCTATATTAACTGCATGAGAAGAAACATGCTTAAAACAGGTGATTCTCCAGATATATACATAAAATATTTTCAATGGATGGGTCACATGAAGATTAAGTAGGCCACAGGTCGATGAAGACAGAAATGATGTATAATTAGCTCTATAAAATGAAGGCGAACTGAAGTACGGGAGATAAGATGATTGGAACTTTAAGAGTGACAACACTGCTGATGTGACGCCATGCAATGGAATCTAATAAAGTCACTGACAGCACACATCAGTTGTATACCTACCTTACTTCAGAGCATACCTTCTCACATCACACGCATACAAACTCGCATAATGAACACAGTCTCGGGTTAGCTGGTAATCTAAGTCAGTGTTGTCACGATGTTTTTGAATCGTGCAGCACAAGTGTGTCCTCAAGGTTTTCAAGAAGCGAAACTGCATAGCCTCACAGGACAGTGGCACGGTGGGTAAAAGCCTTTAACGAGGGATGCCAATAAGTGGCAGACGTGTGTCAGCCAGGTCATCCTAGTGCCAGTGAAGAAGAAGTGCTTGTTCTTGCCATGTTCATGGACACTGGTCGATGCCATATGATATTTGATCTGGCCCGAGACACCGGGTTAGCAAATACGACTGTGCTTCGTATTAGAAGGAACACCTGGGCATGAGAAGAAATTCATCAAAATGGGTTCAAGGTGATTCAATGGAAATGCAGAAATGATTATGATACAATGCTGCTCGTAACCATTTGGAGTACTGTAAGTGCAAAGAAGAGGCTTTCTTATGCAATATCGTTACGCTGGATGAGACATGGGCTAAGATGTATGAGCCACAGCTGAAATGCTGATCGAAATAATGGTATCATTACGGAAAACACAAAGTCTGAGAGTTCGTGGGAACTGCAGCCATGTGAGTGTTATTGTTATACTCATGTATGACTGTGGTGGTTTTATCCTAATGCACTATGTTCCTCAACAGCATACCTTCAATGTGCATTACCCATCAGTTTCCATGACAACGCACGGCCGCATACAGTGCAAACGTGGCTAATTTGTTCTGTCTATGGGACTGGAAATTGCTGTACCATATACTATAATCCACAGATTTAAGCCATGGTGACTTTGACTTGATTCACAACATGAAGGAACCATTTCGGGGCTTTTGCTCCAGAACAGCTTCGGAGTTTGGTCAGGCAGTAAACTGCTCCATTCGAATTATCAACATAACAGGTGCTGCAATAGATATCCTTTGATGTCCACATCGTTGGTAACAAGATGTACACTACTCTGAAGGACAGTAAATCAAGGTATAACATTCATATCTTCTGTATGAGTTGTAACTGAATACTTGTTTCTATTAAAGTTCCAACCCAATAAGTTTCTATTTACAACTTGCTTCATGGTACTCCAGCACAGATAGGTCTTATGGTAATGATGGGATAGGAAAGGGGTAGGAGTGGGAAAGAAAGCAACCATGGCATTAAGTAACTGGTGCCGACTTACGGAACTGTTCCTTACGCCGCCAATTTGGAGCGAACACCGACATACGGAACTGTTCCATACCAACCCATAAACGTCAGTATTTTAGTTACTAGCAAGTGATAAGTCTTGCGCCACATGTATATTACTCCTGGAAGTTCAGTGAAACTTCTACACTAGTGTCCAAAAAGTTAAGCATAAACACTAAACGGATTGCCGAACAAACGGAAGCTGAATCCCGCACCATATATCACACAAATTGTCCAAATAAAACAGTTTCAGAAAGGTTCTGATAGGTAAGGTACACATTTGCCAACAACTAACGAAACCTGCCAATGTCTTCCACAACAAAAATGCTGTTAATAGGGTGTATGGTTACCCCTAACGGCCACACATGCTTCGCAGCGACGTGGCATGTTCTCTATCAAATGGTCCAAGAGCTCTTGAGGAAGTCGATTCCATTCCTTCGAAAGGGTGATGCGAAGGTCTTGGAGGGTCCTTGGTGAAGGCTGACGGGATGCAATTCGCCTCCCCAATGCATCCCAGGCATGTTCTATAGGATTCAGATCCGCAGACGTCACTGGGCTGTCCATGCGATGAATGTCTTCCCCAGCCAGAAATTCATCCACCAGAGCAGCGCGGTGTGGTCGGGCATTATCGTCCATTAAGTGGAAGTCTGAACCAACCGCACCTCTGAAGATTCGAACATGTGGTCTCAGTGCCTCATCCCTGTCTCTCCGAATGTTAACAGTGTTCGACCTGGTACTGGCCTGTACCCATGAAGAAGTGCAGGTCCTTACGGCCATTCAACATGATGCCGCCCCACACCATGACGCCACCACCACCATACTGGTCCTGTTCCATGATGTTCCTGCTGTTGTAATGGCTACCCAGTTCTTTCCAGATTAATGTGCGATGGAAATCGTTCTGCAAACTGTAGAGGAATTGATCTGTGAAGCGCACATGCCCCCATTCATTCATGGTTCAGTTTCGATGTTGACGGCTCCACAGTAAACGGGCCCGTCTCTGTATGGAGTGAGCGAGACGCACACCGCTGTACGTTGGGCAAAAAGCCCTGCTGTTCTGAGCCTCCGGTACACAGTTTGTCGGGAAAGCTTCGCCGACAATTGTCTTGCAGATGCATTCCGATTTCGTCATGCGGTTAAGGCCAGATATCGGTCCTGTTGTGAGGTGGTTACCCTTGGTCGACCTGGTATGGACCTATGACTAACACCTACTGTGTCTCGAAATCATCTCCAAAGCCTAGATATGGAACTTTATGGCACATTCAAGGATACGACTTCGGTCTGTGTCTGGCCTGCTTCCAGGCGGCCGAGTATTCTATTCTGCTAAACGGGGTCCAAATGGTGTCGTTGTACCATTTTGTTCTCACGAAAACCACGAGGCTAACACTCCGCACACTATAACAGGGTAAACACGACTGAGGGAATATGGGGCGCAGGCACTGGCTGTGTTTACCTTGCAGTTACGCAGCTAGTCAAAGCTGGGAACACTCATTTCCTATACAGAGCGAACACGCAAGGTTGGTAGGTGCATACCACAGAGATAAGTTTATTAACGTTCAACCTCTTCAATATAAAATACGAGTTGTATAAGTTATTATTTACAACATTTATTTAACAATGGTACCGGTTTCGACATTTAAATGTCATCATCAGCCATAAAATACATTAATCACACAATTGAGAATGGACATGATAATTAAAATTGATGTTATTATACATATGTACATACATAGTTTTAACAATAATAGTTTAAAAAGTTATTACATTTTACCGACGTGTAAAAGTATTTTGAATCCTTATTTACACTGTGCGCTGAATAAAATAATAAATAAACGTATAGCAATCACTTGATACACTGTTTCTGATGATCTGTTTATCTGCTAATACTCAAATCATCACGTCATATTTACGGTTGCATTTGAATCTTTGGCGGTAATTTGTCCGTCTTTTAAGAGAATTGTGATTCAAATGTTGTCAAAGTGAAAACGTAATTTTAGTTGATAACACCTTGTTCATGTAAACAACTTGTAGAAATATGTGTTAGTATATCTCATTACACTCGTCTCGAAAGGCTTGTTGTGTTCTTTAAAATTATGCAGTGATGTATTAGCAAAATTATAAAGTAAGAAACAGTTAATGGTAATTGGTTGCCCTTCCGTCTTGTCTTCTGATGTAATACAGGTGAACTAAAATTTCCCAGTTCAATCAGAAGGATTTGAATCAGCCTGAAGCGAAATCAAAAGAAAGGAATTATAGGTATTTAAATATAAAGGGACTAGACAAAGTTAAGTGTGTGTAATATACAGTATATGTGGCTCATGGTAGATTGTGTGAATCATTTCACATGAGGGTGGAACCCGTAGGTCCCACAACAATTAGAACCAGATTGGTAAGACCTGGAGCATGCTTAAACAGCCGACCCTGACCTGAATACAGACGCTGACCACAACACCGCCCGTGGATTTACATTTCAAAGATAGTTCTTCCACCTTCTTCACCTGAGAGATTGGCCAACAGGATACTTCTTCTGCAGGAAAGGTGGAAAAAACAACTGGGATGGCTTACACACGTGCACAATGACTTGGCAGAAATAGGTATCAAGGAGGAGGATATAAAAGAAAGGACATCATTTAGGAAGAAGGTTGCGGGATTGAGGGATGCGTCTGAAGAGCAACATGCGAAGCCACGGAACATCTCGGTGGAAGAACGAGCAAGAAGAAGTCAAAGACTCAAGAATCTTTGGCGAGAGTGTAAAGAGAAGGGTATCAGTCTGCGTGACAGAAGGAAGATTGTGTAAACGTGGCCCACAGGTGGCCGTATCGATTAATAATAATATGTGGCTCAAATTGGACAGCGTGTTGAGAAGCTACAGTTTGTGAGAAGGTACCGACTAATACTTACGGGTGGAGTGCAGTGAGGTAGGTTATATCTGCTGGGAGGAGGGGGAGGTTAGGAGCGGTTTGGGGGTGGAGGGGATATGAGGATGGGTTTAAGGCGTGTCCTGTGAACAGTGTGGTAGGGGTTTGTAACGTGAAAGGGTATTGTGTATCGCGCTGAATATTGACCGTCTATTCGGAAGATCGACACATCTAAAGAATTTAATTCAAAAATCAATGAGAATCATAAGAACCTATAAATCCTGTTTTATGTTACTGAAGTTATGCTTGAAATCTTCAATGTGTTGTCCGACTGTCGAGTATCTATTATGTTTTATGGCATTTATTTACTCCATATATCTACTTTTGAAGCTCCTCCCAGTCTGTCTGATATATGAGGACTCACAGTTTTGACACTGGAATCTGTAGACATCTGATTTTTAATAAATGCCAGTTATATTAATTGAGCTGGTATTATATATGATGTCTATGTTTCTTTTATCAGTTCGATATGCGATTTTAGTGTGATGTTTCTTCGAAATATTTGTAATGCTGTAAACATCTTCATTGCAAGTAAAGGTTGAATAATGGTTAGGTTTATTTGTCTCTACAGTTAAAGTTGAATTAGAGCGATATCTGCGTTTATTGATAATGTGCCCTATAAATGCACATTCATACCCGTGTCCCAGTGAGGACACGTTTTTAAGTCTCTTAACACCACATCATTGGCCTGGCTAACTTGCCATTGAAATCCACATCACTATGGCATTATATTCCTTCTGGCTTCTTTTCCTTTTCCCTGTGCGTCCTAGGTCGCTAAATGTTGCATCTTCTCCGCCCGCGCGGCTATATTCCGTCGTTCATATACGATGTTTCCTGATCTCATGTCTCTTGTCTACTGGTCTGATGTCGGACCAGCCGAAGAGTGAGACTTAATTGGCCCCCTCGCTGTCCTACGTTCCTTTGCTGTAAATCGCCTGGTAGCGTGAAGTCAGTTGATTGTCGAGCGCCATGAAGGTCTGAAGCTTAATGTGTTGGCTCTTGGTTAGAGCGTCTACCTACCTCAATATGCCTGGATATCATGTAAAGGATCAAGGCTAACGCCCTGAAGTGTTGTTTTCATATTATTTTATTTCCTGGAGTGGACGTCCGCTACTTATTCTACTTAATTCTATCTCTATGAATTTGTAAGTAACCTACATCCCAAACGACGCCATGCGTTAGTTTTCACTCATGGAGCAAAATGTAAGTCTACATCAAGATGATATTATTTTCCTTTTCTCCTGGAGCTCGATAACCTCGTCTTGGAAGTTTATTTAAAATTGCAGTTGCATGCTGTCGGAGAAATATCGAAATGATGGATCTTCTGTTCTGACAAATTTTAAAATTTGTAACATGTTTGATTTTCGGCCTACTGTCTGCTCCGTTTTAACCTACTATGAGTAGAAGAAAACCTTTTCGACGAGATGTTCTTGGCACTAAATAATGTTCCTGTTTTGGATTTAGTTAAAGAAGTTAGGAGTGAAATAATTTAATAATATGAAGTCATCCATTAAAAGGATTGAGATCGCGAGATTATCTCCGTGGATCGGGATCTATTTATTTCTTTAAATTTTATCTTTTCTGTCTTTCTTTTCACTTCAGTACCGCTTACTGTTGTTGTCGTCTCCATGGCAACCGTCGTCCATGGGAACTACTGTTTTGGATTATTGATAAGGATTGATTATGTTGCTGAATTAATTCGTTTGGTGAGGAGCGTGCCATTAAGTTCGGAGCTGTTGGCTCTTAATTCTTCGCCTTAGTTGATTTATGATTTGAATGCGAGAGTTTTTCCTAGTGGTTTACGTTGGATTGCTCTTCATGCTGATTTGATTTTATGTGTGCACAATATTTTATGATTGGAGCTGCTTACTCTGATAACTAATGATTGATTTCTAATTTTTTCTCATTTTACCGTTCTGGTACTATCTTGTTTTTTACATTTCAGAGCGCGGTGAATTTTTGGGGTCGTTTCGTGACCTGTTTAATGTCTATCTAACGTTGTGAGCGCCTTCACGGCCTCACCTCAGCAGTGTTTCACCTAATGTACAAAATAATTCCCTTAGAGAGGATGCAATTTATTATTTGTACGCAAGTAAATTTTTGAAAGATTAAGGTACTTGTTTGAGCCTCCCAGGCATGCAGTAAAGTTTAGACCATGGACATTTTCTGACAACCAATTATCTTGTAATTTAATCTTGATTTTAGTCTATCTATTAATTAATTTGAAGGATGTCCGTCAACATTAGCTATACATCTGTACTCAATTCAGAATTATTTAACAAACCCATTTAAAATATTAATTCATCATCTCAATTCAAGTTTATTTAATTCATGAAATTACGATATTAATTCATTATCTCAATTCAGCGTTTATCTAATTAATCAAATTATCATATTAATTACTTATGTGAAATTAGTATTTACCTAATTGATCAATTTACCATTTTAATTAGTTAAGGGACATTGGTGCTGATTTTTCAAACTTCCATGTTTCTGAACCGAAATTTCTGAAATTTTGATAGCTGACTTTAAACTTAGAAACTAAGACGTATACAAAATTTCATTGAAATTGTTCAATTAATTTGCAAAATATATGCATTTTCCTAAAATTATTTTTGATAATCATGTATTATTCAAAATCTTCCACACGCATTGGCATTGCAATTAAGAATTTAGTATTTTGATATTACATACCCTCAAACAGGCTTAAGAACTTTACAGAATGATATCTGAAGTAACTTCAAAGATTTAGCTGTAATAATTTTTAATATTACACGTAATAATTTTTTTTAAATTTTATGGCTTTTTTCTACACATTTTTATTTTTCTTGACTCATAATAAAGAAACCTGAAATTTTGCTCTGTAACTTTTTTCACTGTCTATTTCTGAACATAAATGGAAAATTACATCCAATTCAGACAAAAAGTGATGCGTGTGGAACATTTTGAATATATAAAAATGTAGCTATGAGAAAACTTCATTTTTATATATTGACATGGTACAGTAAACCTCTATGGCCTACCTGAAGGTTCAGAATGCTCCTGATTTGTAAGCTTCCCCTTCCTGTTTCTTCTTAGCAGCTTCTTGTTGCAATTTCTTTGATTTTATGCCACGTGGTGCCCCTTTCCTTCGTTTAACCCGTAACCTGCTTTCGTTTACTCTGGTAATATCACAACGCTGACATATTGTAGAGGAAGCTGTTGGATATTCTTCCCCTCTTAGCACACATTTCAGTTCATGGGTGGAAGAGTATCCCATATTGAACTCAGAAACACCACTCAATGTTCCCAAGTCCAGCCTTTTTTTTAGAAATAAAAATTTATTTTTGACATTTTTTCCAAATGAGAGAATGCACACACTCATTGGAATTTTGTGTCCCTCCCCTGACACAGTGAGTTAACAATTCATTGCTTGCTAGTCTCTAGTAAACAGGCAAAATTCTTAATAACTAGCTGTCACACAACTGAACAGACATCTTGGTATGGCTCTGTGGAGTCTCGCAATGGGCAATGATTCTATTGTAGAAGTACCAAGAATCTGTTCCTTGGGGACATTTTTTATGTTCTGGTTTGTGATCTGTGGACCTGTAATGGTACAGGGTAGCATATGTTGCATTTTTCATGGCAGGTACATCTGGTAAATGATTTGTAACGTGTGATTTCTTGATGTTCTATAAATTCAGTTTAGTAGATTGCAACAGTTTGGCATACCTGATTTTTAAACTCCCTTTTCTTATTCAGGCCTTTACGAACTACCTTAAGTCGTTTCTTTCTTTTATTAGATCTTCCTTTACAGGGATACCTTCGTGAACTTGATGTATCCATGTTCGTTTTGTCAAGAAACTGAAATCAGTACAGCTGAACACTACTTTGTTTTCAAACAAATCCACAAACAAACTTCAGACAGGAAACATATGGTACTGCCAACTCTAACGGAATTAATAAATACGCAGGATAGTCGTAATGTAATAGTTTATGGAATTATTTTGGACACTAAAATACAATGTCTAATATTGTGAAACTCAGCAGCATATAATAACAAATAAAAAACAACAGCTTTATAATTATTTTATAAAAAAATGTTTTGACTCGTATGTAGTTTACAAAATACACCAGACATGGCAGCACAAGCTAGGTGTATTTATGCAAACTTCACTAAAGTCATAATTCAAACATAAAATACCTTTTAAAAGGAAGAATACTGTGTAATGCGTTGTGGAGTGTCGAGGGGGCGTGCCGGAGCAGCTTATGAGGTTTCAAGCATGGAGCACCGCTTTCTAAAAATGGCTGTCCAGCCTTTAAGGGAGGGGGGATCAGGTTAAATTTCTGGTACGTCCTTCCTAATGGTTCAGAGAATGTTTGGCCGCAGAAAAACAGATTTACGATTTTTTAACTTTACTGGGAAAAACTCAGTACCAATGTCCCTTAAACTCTTTGTCTTTGTGAAGGTGCACCTGTCGTTTAAGGGGGTTTTGTTTTTCTATCGTATGCAACTTTCTCTTATAGCAGTAATTAAATAATTTAGTTTTTTTTGCAAAACTCGCAGTGTTTTTCTTTCATGGTTTCTAATATTTCCTATCGTGCAAATCTTTTGGTTCGGTGTGAGTTGCCTCTGGTTTATGGCCTGTTACTGAACCATTTGGTGAGTATTCTCTGTTTTCCTTCTCTAGTTCTTTTTAAAAAAAGAATATTTGCTATATCTTGCTCTTCGTTTACTTGTACCAATAATTGCCGGTACGACTGGTATACCAGTTATATTTAGCTATGGATTGAATTGTATTTTACTCTTTATTTCAATTTTCTATATTTAGCAGCATACTGAATGCCCGATCTACCATACTGCTGTAGGTAGCACATTTTTGACTTTGGGATGCAAATAATATTTCTTGATGGTAGTAGCTGTCTGTGACGGATTCCTATAAATATTGTATTCTATCGAAGAAGAAAGTCTGTTTAACGTGACATCTAGAAAATGTATGCTTCCAGTTGACTCAGATTCCACAGTGAACTTTATCTATGGATCAATATTGCTTAAAATGTTTAGGGTGGAGCCTGCATCAGTAATTCTTTTGTCAAGGATAACAAGAGTGTCACCTGCAAACCTGGCCCAAAATTTTATGTTCGCAAAGTCACTATTGTTATTAAATGCCGTATGCTCTAAATAGTCAATGTATATTTCTGCTAATATCCCTGAGGCTGGCGACTCCATAGACCAACCATCCTGCTGATATATGCAATTATTAAAAAGGAAGAAATCATTTTTAACTACTAAGTTTCAAAATTTCTATGAAATTTAGAATCTCGAATTTAATGATGTTACTATATTTATTTAAATTATTTTGGATAATAGGAAAAAGTTTCTTTGTACTGACACTCGGACACATATTTGTTATATTGAAAGAATGCTACGAGTGGAAAGGCTATATTGTTTTCTAATTAACTCAATGGTATTTTTCACAGACTTATTCGACAGAAAATGATAATTCTTTCTTAGAAATTTCTGGATAAATCATGTTAATTTATACAATGGACTTGGCCTATAATTGATGATGGGGCGTATGGGAACGCCGGCCTTATGGATCTTAAGTAAAGCTTTCACTACTGGCAGTCCGGGGTTCATAGTTATTAGTTTTGTCTTCTCTTCTTCTGTACACAAAAATGAGGTATTCTTTAGGACTGATTTTAGGAGACGTTATATCTGTTGGGTTGGATCATTTTAGTCACAAATATCATTATAATATTTAGAGATCTACCTGTTCAATACAATACAATCCAATCCACTATTTCCTGTGGTTAAAGTGTATACATAATACATAAAAGTCATAGTTACATGTTTCATCTTTTTTCTTTTTTTTTTTTTTACAGGCATTGTCAGCCTATATCAATCTTAAAAATTTTTGTATAGGGGATCTTTCTAATCTTATAAACTATAAAGTAAATTGTTGGACAATGATCTCATAAAATGTTGTACTACAACATCTAAAATAGTGATATTGCACAGAAAATATGTTAAAAAATACTGTGAATTAATATTTTTTGAAGATTATAATATGGTTAATCATGAATATTTGACCATTTTCTGTTTCACTTCTTGTACCCATTTTTTGTCGCATTAGCCTTAAGTGTGTTGAGATTTCTGTCTAGTACAAGCTGTTTTGGGGCTAATATTTCCTGCTCTCTTCATGAAAATTTCTCCTTTCCTCACAAGAAGAGAGCAGAAAATATTTTAAGTTCAACATTGTGACTAACTTAATAGGTGTTATTTATTTATTTATAAATCGAAAAATATTCTATTTCAAGTGTTTTATTAAATGAAAAAGCAAATTTAAATTTAGACACAAAGAAACATTTTATTCTTCTTTAGATGTAAATAAGGACTTGAGTTCAAAGAGAAGAGCAGATTTAAAATTTCAGCATATAGTGACTAGTTTAATAGATTTTATTCAATTATGATTTGAAAATTGCTATTTTAAAGTCTCTAATAAATGACATAGTAAGTAAGTTAAGTTGAAACACAAAGAAACTTTTAACAATTTCAGGAATTATATATATATGTCCTGTTGATAAGTATATTTGTACCAATGTACAACGTCCAAATATTATTGAAGTTTTGGCACCGCTGAAGAAGAGAGTAGTTAGCCATCAAAACATGTACGGTAATTAAGTTAAATAAAATATGTAAAGTACAGACAAGGTGGGAACGTGTTTTATAGATATTTGACCATAAGTCAATACGGACAGGATTAACCAACATGGTGAAAATAATCAATGCTTATAATATTCTCACCATAAAATGGAAAGAGAGAAAGGATGTGCATTTACTTTCAACTGTTGATAAGGACTTGGACTTTGATGTGAAAATTTAAAGAAAATGAGGTTGAGGAGAGGAAGTAGTGAAAAAGCCCAAGGGTACTGGAAGATACAACCAGAAAATGAATGCAGTATATCGTCAAGACCAAAGCCTTTCATTTTTCCCTGTAATGAGATGGACTATCAAGGGTTATAAAAAGATAATGCTGTATCTATTGGATATGGCTATCTTCAATTCATACATTGTATTTGTGAAGGTTACTGGCAGGTGGCTCCATTATACAGAATTTCTAAGACCATTTGCCGAGCAATTGTTGCAGAGTGTTGCTCTCCTGCCTAGGACAACAAAACGAAGAACGCCCAAGCAACACAGCCACCTGAGACTTCAGGCAGTGCCTATTCCTCCAACAGAAAGGAAGAAACATCCTTCTAGGCCCTGCTAAGTATACAAGGGTCATAAAATAAGGTCCAAAGTGAGGTGGCTATGTGAAAAATGTGGTATTACTCCATCTGAAAAGCTGCTTCAAAAATTATCACACAACAATTCACTACTGAAGACTGAGAAACAGTTAATGAACAGACAGGCATTGACCTGTGAATTATATAGCTTTGAAAAAATGCCACTTTTTGACCAATCGTCCATATACAAAATTAAAACACAATTTTTTAAACTAAATAGTTTTCTGTCCCTGCAGATTAGACTAGTAGTCAGATTCCAATTGGTTCTTTCAAGTATAGTTTCAGAACTTGCCTGCTTTGAAAATGAGAAACCACAGAAAACCATCTTTGGAAGAATGGCTGAAAGAAAAGTGCAAGGATGTTCAAGGCTTTATGGTCCTAGGAAGGGTAGAAAATGCATGCAGACAAGTCAAGGAAGCCTTTGGAGAAAGGAAAACTAGGCAAGAAAGAGTAGTGATGGGTGACACAACAGTGCTGATAAATTGGATATGGAGGAACATAGTCAACAGCTTGCTGATAATCCTATGAAACTACAGTCCAACAATTGGGCTCATTTTGTATGTGCATCTTTCCCACTTTGTCCAAGCAATTGCCCCTCAACAAGAGCTCAGATAGAAAAAAATTCTAGCAAAAAAAGACAAAGCAGAAATATGGCAGGAACATATCCAACACCAGTATCAAGGTAAAGAAGTAGATGATAGCATTCTGGAAAAATAACAGGCTCTTGATGCTGATGAAATGGGAGTCCCAATTTTGAGGTCAGAATTAGAGAATTTTTGAAAGAGCTAAGTATGAACAAGGCACCAGGAATTGATGACATACCCTCAGAATTACTGACTGCCGTAAGAGAAACCAGCACGGTGAGGTTATTCACTTTATTGAGCAAGATACATGGAAAAGGAGAATTGCCATACAATTTTTGGCAAAATGATGTTATACCTATTCCTATGAAAGCCCGTGCTGACAAGTGTGAAAACTATCGTACCATTAGTATGGAAAGACAATATGACACTGAACTGGAGGACACCAATTTGGCTACAGAAAAAATGTAAGAACACATGAAGCAATCCTGACTTTACATCTGATCTTAGAGGATTGAATTAAGAGGGAAAGGCACATATACATAGTGTCCGTAGAACAACAAAAGACATTCATTTTCAGATACTGAGAAAGACGATCAACTTACAATATGCACAAAAATCAGTCTGCTGTGATAAGAATCAAAGACGTTGAGAAAGCAGCAGTATTCCACAACCCTTTCAGACCTGGCGGTGTGAACTTTTGTTTGCAGGTCAAAACTGAATAAAATGCTCTTAAATATATTTATTTTTAGTTTATTCTACAATATAAAAGTTAACATCTGAGAAAAAGCACCCGCATAATTGTGCGTGTCAGGACTTACTTCACTACCTACAAAAAAGAAAAATTACCTCAATGCAAGTGAATATACATATGTACATGATCAAATGTTCTATTTTAGAGTGGGGAATAATTTAAAACAATTAAATCTTCATTCAAACACAAGTAAACATTACATTTTCCACATTGAGGAGGAGTTTTGCCATTTTGCCCTTTTGGCAGCAGCAGCTTGTTGTCAGACCTGAAGGAAATCTGGAGGTGTCTAAAGGCCAAAAACTTACTAAAATGCTTTCAAATACATGTTTTTACAGTTTATTTTACAAAATAAGAACTATCGACTGAAAACCAGAACCCACACAATTGTGCGTGTCAGAACTTCATTCACTACTTGCAAAAAATAAAAAATTAAAAAATCAACTCAGTAATGTGAATATGCACATGTACATGATGAAAAGTTCTATTTTACAGTGTGGAATGATTTTAAACAATTAAAATCTTATACATTACATTTCCCATGTAGAGTACGAGTTTTTCTTTCATAGTCCTTTTTGTGACAGCACCCAGCACTCCTGCATGCATTGGCTGTAAGGAAACCTAGCCCGCACATTTGTGGGTATCAACATTCAAAACTTCATTGTATTACGTACGATGTTGTAAGTTCCGAATTTACGTTTGCTACACAATCTACACACTTCTTTGATTATATTCTGATATTCAGTGAAGCTTCTAGATTAATATGAATGCAATAAATAAATACTTACTTTAGACATTACTGCTTCCTGCCATATTCCTAATGAACTGTATTTTTAAACTCTTCTTCCTGCCCCCTGGTGGTCGAGTACTAAATAAAAATAGCTGAAGTATATACTACGTGTCCCGCACAAGCACTGCAGTCTGGTCTAGCGCCAAGAAAACGTCAAATAAGCTCAGACATAAATAAAATACGAACCCGCACAACTGTGCGCACACGGTCTGAAACGGATAAGGGAGTCAGGCAGGACTGGAGGTTCCCCCTCCTTTTCAACGTTCATAAAGAAGAAGAATGCAGTAAAGAAAATCAAAGAGGAATTTGGAGAGTGTATCACAATCAGAGGAGAGGAAATCAAGTCTCTCAATTTTGCTCATGATATTGTTTTTTATCTCAAGTTGCAGAAGATCTGGAGAAATTGTTGAATGGTACAGACAGAGTCTTGGGGAGGGAGTATAAGACCAAAATAAATAAATCCAAAAAGAAAGTAATGGAGTGCAGTAGAAAAAAATGTCCGCTGATGGACAAAAAATGAGATTAGGATATGAACTTCTGATGGTAGCAGATGAATATTGTTACTTGGATAGTAAATAAACTAACGACAGCAAAAGTAATGAGAGATAAAATGCAGATTGCAGTCTAGCACAAGCAAGGAAGGCCATTCTTCGGAAAACAAATTCGCACCTTTCAAACAGTGAAAGACGGATTACTGATATGTTTTGAACACATTTATCTGGAGCATGGTGGTGTATGGAAGAAAAACATGGACGATAACTAGCTCAGGGAAATAAGGGGTAGAAGCTCCTGAAATATAGTGTTAAAAATGAATGCTGGAGGTGAGCTGGGTAGATCGAATCATGAACGAAGAGATACAGAATTAAATTGGTGAGATATCAATTTCGGTAAATTTGACAAGAAGAGATAGAATGACAGGACATATATTACGACACCCAGGACTTTCTTAGATGGTTTTTGATTGAAGTGTAGTCAGTAAGAACAGTAGGGGTAGACCAAGATATGCATATGACAAGCAGATCAGAATAGATGTAGGACATAGTAGTTATCTAGAGATAAAAAGGACACCACAGGATAGGGGCACATCAAGAGCTGCATCAGACCAGTCTTTGAAATGATGACTCTCAAGCAATGACAAGTGAGAAATTGTGTCGTGGATAACAGAGACTGCAATTTTTTTCCAAGAGGACATGATGAGAACCTGGTTATATTCATTAATCAAGATGCAAAAGCCAGACCAGTGCACTTATAAAATACACTGTATTTAAGCCAAACATGGTCATATTGTACTACACCTTTCTTCATATCACCCAGAATTGAATCCCATTAAGCAGATCTGGTCAAGTGTCAAGAATGGCATTTCTGAACAAAATGTGATGTACAGAATGGAAGCATTTCTATAATTTATGGTGAACAAATTGCCTGTATTACAAATGAGGAATGGAAGTAAAATTTGCGAGCACATAAATAAATTTGAACATCAGTAATTTCAACTGAAGGTTTATTGGATTATGGTAATCATAAACATGGGAAGTGAATTGAACAGAAATAGTGACAGTAATGGAAGCAATACTGAAATCGCGAGAGATAGTGGTAATAAAACAATAGACACTGCCAGCGGAAGTGAAATAGGCATGGATAGAGAATATGATGAAACAGTGGGAGGGGCATTCCCTAAGAAATTTAGTATGCCTAGATATAGTGACAGTCAATGATCCATAGTCTTCTATCAAGTGATTAACATACTGAGGTGTGTGTAATGTGCAGTTATGTGTGTAATTATTGGAAGAATTTGTGAAAGGCTTCTTAACCGGAAAACTATAATTTACGAAAAGATTGTACATTTCATAAGGCATGCATTGTCCAATACCCTCACTTATACTCTCCTGTGTATGCTCGAACCTAGTCATTGTCACCTTCCACTACAGCGCACTTCCCATCCTGCACTTAAATGAATGTTCTCCACAATTTGCAAAAGCTGTACCCAAAGATTGTGACTCAGTCCTCAACACAAGTATAAAAGAGAAAGCCTACAAAATTAGGAATCCTCCTGATGTACAACATACAGGCAGACAGGGTAAAAAGTATGGTAAGTCTAGGGAGTAACATAGCCCTTTCAGGCCGTGTACGCACAATTGTGCGGGTTCATATTTTATTTATGTCTGAACTTATTTGACATTTTCTTGGCGCTAGACCGGACTGCAGTGCTTGTGCGGGGCACGTAGCATGTACTTCAGCTGTTTTTATTTAATACTTGACCACCAGGGGGCAGAAAGAAGAGTTTAAAAATACAGTTCATTAGGAATATGGCGGGAAGCAGTAATTCCTAAAGTAAGTGTTTATTTATTGCTTTCACATTAATCTAGAAGGTTTACTGAATATCAGAATATAATCATTGAAGTGTGTAGATTGTGTAGCAAACGTAAATTGTGAACTTACAACATCGTACGTAATACCATGAGGTTTTGAATGTTGATACGCACAAATGTGCAGGCTAGGTTTCCTTACAGCCAATGAATGCAGGAGTGCTGGGTGCTGTCACAAAAAGGACTGTGAAAGAAAAACTCGCACTCTACATGATAAATGTAATGTATAAGATTTTAATTGTTTAAAATCGTTCCACACTGTAAAATAGAACATTTGATCATGTACATGGGCTTATTCACATGTACTGAGTTGAATTTTTGTAATTTTTTATTGTTTGCAAGTAGTGAATGTAGTCCTGACACGCACAATTGTGTGGATTCTGTTTTTCAGCCGATAGTTCTTATTTTGTAAAATAAACTGTAAAAACATGCATTTAAGAGCATTTTAGTAAGTTTTTGACGTTTAGACACCTCCAGATTTCCTTCAGGTCTGACGACAAGCTGCTGTTGCCAAAAGGGCAGTAATAGCAAAACTCCTCCTCAATGTGGAAAGTGTAACTTTTACTTGTGTTTGAACGAAGGTTTAATTGTTTTAAATTATTCCCCAGTGTAAAATAGAACATTTGATTATGTACATATGTATATTCACATGCATTGAGGTAATTTTTCTTTTTTGTAAGTAGTGAAGTAAGTCCTGACACGCACAATTGTGCGGGTGCTTTTTTTCAGATGTTAATTTTTATTTTGTAGAATAAACGAAATATATTAGTATTTAAGAGCATTTTAGTCAGTTTTTGACATACAAACAAAAATTCACACCGCCAGTTTTCTTTCAGGTCTGAAAGGGATAGGACCATTGTGCTGAAGTCAAATGCTGAAGAAACCCGAGACTATCTTCATTAGCATGTGTCAACACCTATCCTGAAACGATCACAGAATCAAGCTCAAAAAGGGATGAACAAAATGCTGTATCCTCTCTTCTCTACTAAATACTGTAGAGCCCTATATAATTTATTATCCACAGAAAAGAGAATCCAAACTTACAAGATGTGGATATATAATGGCAAATAGTGTAATTCATGTGGGTTATTTTCATGTCACACCAATGGAGATAGGTCTCATGCAAACAAAAGGATAGGAAAGGGCTAGGAGTAGAAAGGAAGCAGCGGTGGCCTCAATTAAAGTACAGCCCCAGCATATTAATGACATGAAAATGGGAAATGATAAAAACCACCTTCAGGGCTGCCAACAGTGGGGTACCCCACACAAAGAGCTGTCAACCTCAGCTTATCAAGACAGTTTCACTCAAGAGGCTGAAATACATGTATCACATTATGAGGACTCCTAAAAAGGACAGTCTGCTACAAGTAATATTTTGAGGAAAAAATTTAGGCAGAAGAGGACTTAAAAGAAGACAGACATCTTGGATCAATATTTCAAAGAAATGGGTTGGAGCTCTTTGGCACATGACAAAAGGAAGACAGCCATGCTCGTAGCCAAAATCCAGTTGGGATAAGGTACCAGTAACAGTGAAGAAACCAGCCACCGGATGCCATGCAGTGGAGGGACATTGGACAATAAAGGCTGCTATGTATTAACTAGCATAAAATTTCGAGCTACATGAAGAAAATATGAAAATCGTTTCAAAATAATGGAAATCTCACTATACATCTTTCCAAGGATCTTCAAAATGTCTGCTTAAAAATGAGGAGTTGCTCAATTAAGTCTATTCAGCAGTTTGTCAGAATTTCAATTATCAGAAAAATGACATCAAAATATTAGATAACTTCAAATGTGTTCACCTGTGTTTCTCTTGGAACTGCCAACTCTGATTTTGGTTCTTCTTTCAAATGCATCTCTTCTGATATAATTTTGTAATTATCCTGTGGAAAAGTTAATATATTAGGCAAATTTTTCAGACGCATCTGGAAATGTATTTATACATCAGTGGGCTTAACATTTCAACATTTCCTAGTAAATGAGAGAGTTTCAGTTTCAAATCTTCATCGTCGTTTATCAGAAAATCTCCATGTTGAGTATCCATAAAAGATAACAATTAAGAGACATTCAGGAGTGGAGGAATGTCTTGCTTAAATGTTCAGAGTTAATTTTGAAGAGTATAACAATTATACAATATAAAACCTTCCAAAATAACACTGAATGATCAGGAAAATGTACAGACATACTTAAAAATAACCTGCTCATTATGAAGAAACCAATTCTGAAATATTAAGAACTTCACAATTTATCAATGTTATCTTTCACGTCTTGTACCAACAAATACAGCTCAGCAGGAAAATGTACCTTCCATATTTCCTCTTCGATATGAAGTGCTCAACTTGAAGGCAGGGAGGATCCTCAACAGCCCTACCATCAGCTGCCATAGAGAGCTAGAGGTCACTGAGGAGGCAAACTAAGGAAATGAAGAGTAAGGTAGTTTTCCATTGCGTTCCTCCTCCAGCCAGACAGTGCTATTACATAGCAGTCCCTCACGTTCACTGTACTGTACACACAGACCAGCTATATGAACGTCAATCTTACACCTTTCCCTATTGGATCTGGCTGTATTAGGTATGGTGTTACCCATACTGCTCATATCTCAGTCACTTTCATATCATAAGAGCCAAGGATGAGACAGAGACCCAAAATACAAGTGACAAACTTGTTTTTGGCCAATGTAGAAGACAACAGGTATTGAGCACACAGTATCTCATGAGAGGTGGAATTGGGCAGACCACCTCATATGGAAGTCATAAGCCCTAAACCATATAAACCATAACCTATAGGTTATCTAAAATATCACAGATGGCCTGTATGCCTGACATCAGTGCTCCCTGTGCAGGTACGAGTACATATGGTCAGCTGACAGGGATATTGGAACTTGCTTTACATTGCACCGACACAGAGAGGTCATTTGGCGACAATGGGATAGGAAAGGGCTAGGAGTGGAAAGGAAGTGACTGTGGCCCTAATTAAGGTACAGCACAAGCATTTGCCTGGTGTAAAAACAAGAAACCACGGAAAACCATCTTCAGGGCTGTCAACAGTGGGTTCGACCCACTATTTCCAGATTACAAGCTCACAGCTGTATGAACCTAACCACATGGCCACCTGCTCAATAGAGATATATTGTGCATTGTGACAGGACTTCATACGTATTGAGAAGCAAAAGGTCTCAAGAATGCCGGCCCGATGTTCAGCATACGGCTGCACAAATCAGTGTAATTAATCTAAGGATACATTTTGTTTTAAATAAGTGTTACTGAATTATGACTAACATTGCTTTTGCAATTCCTGTTTGTTATTAAACCCATTTTAATGTTTTAACAGAGGAAGTACTGTGAGACAGAGTTATTATCAATTTGAACATGTTTCTGATTTCCTTTTTAAAGACCAAGGAATTAACAAAACAATGGGTTGTGAGGATGAAAGGAGACAAATTGTATCCCACCCAATACAGTCATTTAAGCTCTGCACACTTCGAAGTTAAGTACATATATCAAATGACAAGTGGCTGTTACTGCCAAACATGGCATGGTTCTAAGCATTTTATTTTGCCTCACATTCGCAAACAAAGAAAATATTGTGCTCACTGCCAATAAAACATAACGAAAAAAGCCACCAGTGGCAACTTGTTAAAATTAAAGCCGATATTGTGTAACACTGCAAATAATGCAAATACTGCACATATTTAATTGATTTTGTGGTATATTTTACACACTATTAAGTTAAAAGTAGATATATGATGGTTCAACCCTTCAATACTATTAAAATAAGAAATGTAATTTTTATATTCCTATTTCATTACAATTGGTACCGGTTTTGACCATTATTCTTGGTCATCATCTGCCGATCACAAATAAGTATAAAAGACAATGCCCAGGAAAATAAAATGTGAAGTTTCAATAATTCCTTCAGTAGCTGTTTGTGAAGCACTAAAACACTTCAGCCAATCACTAAAAAGAATAGAAGACAATGAATAGAGTCTACATAAATGTAGTACGGAGCAAGTTCTTTAAGAGTAGCAAGACATTTGCATGGATTGGCACTCTGCTTCATTAACTACAACTAAAAATATATATTTCATCCTAGACTTCTCCATAACATTGAAATTCCAACACAAAGTGCTCCATGTAATAAGGCAATAAACTGATGATTGTATGTAAGAATGCATTTAGTATTTTGCACTGCATAAAGAACAGAGGTATCTTCTGGATAACTTCAGACCATGCTGCCAATAGTGGCAAACATGGACACTGTGCTAATGCAATTGTTATCCACAAGCACATTATGTAACATGCTATTAAAGGAATAGGTACATACATACATACATACATACATACATACATACATACATACATATTCAGTATAGACTGTTATTCCTTTTGGTGTTCAGTCTGCAAGCCTCTGTGAATGTACTAATCACCACAACAATCCCCTATTTCTAACTAGTTCTATATTTCTTATTTTTAAATCATTAGAAAGTGAGTCTAATCATTATCGCCTGGGTCTCCCTGTACTTGCCTTACCCTCCATGACTGACTCCATCATTCTACTAGGTGATCTATCCTGCACCATTTGCCTCACATGACCCCACCATGATTCCCTTCGTGACTACAGATCCATCAACTGAGTTCAATTGTAACTTAGCCTTTATTTCTTCATAACAAGTACCTTCCTGCCATTGTTCCCATCTGTTTTACCAGCTATCATTCTTGCTATTTTCACAATTGTTACTTCTAAATTGTAAGTTATCCTGTGCCCACCGAGCATTCACACCCGTATACCTAAGTTGGTCTGAAAACACACCTATGTAAAGATAGTTTCATCCAGGAGTTGACTTCATTCTGCTAGAATACTGCTGATTGCAACTGTGAGCAGACTGCATTAGCTTGACTCAAGTTCACTTACTATATTACCAGCCTGGGAGTGCACACTTCCTAAATATTTGAAATTATCTACCTGCTTGAAATTCATATCCCCAATCTGGCATTCATTTATCATGAATGTCTTACCTACTGACATCAGTTTAGTCTTAGAAAGACTAATTTTCATATCATACTCACATAGTACTAATTTTTAAGTTCCAAGACAGTAGACTGCAGGCTTTAGGCAAAATATGCCGTTAAGCTTAAGTTGTCAGAATGCGCCAGATTTCTTACTAAATTTTCACCTTACTGAATCCCTTCCTGCCA
The DNA here is from genome assembly GCF_040414725.1 of Anabrus simplex. Classification (NCBI taxonomy): domain Eukaryota; kingdom Metazoa; phylum Arthropoda; class Insecta; order Orthoptera; family Tettigoniidae; genus Anabrus; species Anabrus simplex. The sequence continues at coordinate 84,811,912 of NC_090274.1, read as the reverse complement.
CTTTATACCTTTTAGCAGATGATCTATGTAAATTACGAACAACAAACATTTTTCAAAATTCTGGCGAATACAGAAAATCTGATTCTGACAGTCCCTTTATGGTCTGAAACCACACTGCTTTTCATCCTATTCACTCTGAACCACTGATCTAAACCTCCCTTCCAAGATACCAGTGAACACCTAGCCTGATATACTGATTATTAAGATACCTTTATAATTGTTGCAATCCTTCTTCTTTGCTTGCTTATGGGTAGGTGCAAATACAGCTTTCATCCAATCTGAAGGTACCTTACTAACACTCAATGATATTCTTATTTTATGAAGCCATTTCAACCATTCCTTCCCACTATACTTCACCATTTCCGGTCTAATTTGATTTATTCCTGCTGCTTATGACAATGGAGTTTATCTACAATCCTTTCCGATTTCTGAAGAACAATTTCACCAACATCATTACCCTCTTGACATAAGAGTTGAGAAACAATAGGGATTGAAAGTAATATATGACACAGCAATGTTACATAAAAAGGACTGTGTTCTATGACTGGGAGAATTATACATGAGAATTAATTTGATGAGTATGATGCTGTACTGCAAGAATGCTCTAAATATGGTATTGTTGTCGGGAGACATTCTGACCGGGCTAGAGGTAAAGGTTAATTCTACCTCATTGGGGTGTATTTAAGGACAGTGCAACGATGTGAATTAGGACCATATTTGACACATCCAGTAAAAGGAAGGAGTTATCACTGAATGTCTGTATGACAAAGGGCCAACTTAATTGAACTTATTCCCTCAGTTCTGTTCAGGTTTAGAGCGAGGCCAGTGGGTGTTAGAATATTACACGTTGGCACTCGCATGTTACTGATGCACTTGCCTGAAAGATTTTCAGTTATACAAGTATGAAGGAGCAGCCAGACCATGCTGTCAAGATGTATGAGATGAAAAACGGTACAAAACTAAGAAGGCAGATGATGATTCTGGAACTCTATCGGAAAACAGAATAAAAGATGCTGTGGTATTTGAGGTGACAGGTGTACACCTTGCTGGACTCTTCATAATGAAAGTAAAAAGGAAGGGGGGATTATGCTCTTTACATTTTCTGAGTATAGGGCAGTGCACTTGGAACTGGTCAGCAATTTCATAGCGAATGGAGCTTTACTGAGCTTTTGACTGTTCATCACTCAATGAGAAAGACCGAAAGTGTCTACAACAACAATGGAACAAATCTCACTGCTAGAGATAATTTCTTTTGAACTGCTGACTAAAACCTCACAGAAAGAGAGTCCACAAAGCAGCGAATACAGTTGAGGATTAACCCTCCCACAGCAGGCTGGTGGGGTGGTTGGTGGCAAAGTCTGATTCAGATAGTGAAGAGAAATTTGAGATGTGTCCTCAGAAGAGCTTCAATGTGTTGCAAAGTGATGACGACACTACTGTGTGAGTGTGAAGCCTGAGAAGCCTGAATATCTCAATCAAATTTCAGCTTCAAGTGTTTTGCAAGACGATGTCTGCATGGAAATACTAGATTTATATCAACTTGATTCTGTGAACTAATCAAGGAGATGTTGATTTCTACTACAGTTCCAACAAGATTTTCAGAAGAGTACCTAAGCCAGTTGATCCAGAAGCAGAATACGATGTCTATGAACACTGGAGAAGGGGATGTGGTGCTGGTTGCAGCTGGTGGGAAGAACTGGCTCGACTGGCCATTAACACGGGTATTGGAAGGGTAACGTGGGAAAGAGTTGGAAGATTTTTGAGGTTTAAAACATTGTCAGGTGAGGTGACTAGTCCACATCAGTGATTTCTGAAACTACGAAGGAGGATAATGACGACTGTCCTAGTAGCTTTCACTCTCGTTAACAGTCTGACTCATCAGACTCCTCAAAGTGGTATTATGACAGCACGTCTACTGCTTCATGTGAATATAAAAACTTATTAAATGCAAGTCACTTACAATAAATGTGAAGTTTTTCTCAGCTAGAAAGAATGTTTCTCACAGGCTATGTGCTTCAGGAATTAAGACTGTAAGGCATTCTGAAAAGATATCTTCCTCATTAATCCTCCTATCAAAATTGTGTACACCAGCAGAAAGTTTTACAAATAGATTTCCACTAAGGCTGGTAGATTTCAAATTAGGTTGGCCATGTATATTTTTTGACAGAGTAAAATCAATGTTTCTGTCTTCACATAAATCCCCCGTCAATACATGGATGTTGAAATGATATTGCACCTAAAAACAATCCATGGATAAGAGGATTCTAAATGTGGGTTCAAATACATCCAGTATTTTTCAGTTACAAGAACTCAAACAAGAACAAAAATAAGGGCAAGACCCGTAAGCTAAAAATATTTAGGTATCATTATTACATCTGAAATGGATAATTGAAAGAAAATGCTGCCAAAATAATCAATATACAGATACACAGTTATGAATTTATCACATTCATAAATATAGATTACAGTCATTACTATTATGTATGGCTTATCAGTCCATGGACTAGAATGATGCAGCTTTCCATGTCAATTTATCCTGTCCTACCAGCTTCTTCTCCAACTAGTGTAGTGTTTTCCAGAGAAATTTTGCCAGCTGAGTATCAGGAATGAGTGGCTGGGTGGGGAATACTATGCACTAAAATGGATATGAGAGAATTTCTATTTATTTCCCTCATGGCATTCAAATTAACAGACGGGTAAGAGTAATGGCAAAATTGAACTATTTTAGTATTTTTACCCTGAACAAGACAACAGAGGATTTGGAACTTCTAGTGTTCCACTGCTCATTCATAACCATTCAATACCGGGCATTAATTTTCCATTGCGGTGGAGTGCCATATGGGTTTGTGACATCATTCAAACCAGCTAAACATTTTAACTCCCATGTAATTATCCTGAAAATAATGACTGATCATCCAACTAAACAGTTTTACAGTAGTGCATATCTAGGTTATGTTAGCTGGGCAGTCTGTAAACATGGCAGGGCACTGCTCCTGTTAAGAGGTTCTAGGGATAGCACTGTAGTTGAACATTAACATCATGGCCTGCCCTATCACTCTAAACCTCTAGACTTGCTCCTAAACTAGAAGTCCTGCAGGAATTTGTTTCTAAAAATATAACACTCAGAAGGTTGTTATAACATTCCTTCAGTTGTGCTAGATTTAAAAGAACATTAATAAAGCTGGCCTGTCACGCGGCGGCCCCGGGTTCGAATCCTAGCTGGGTCAGAGGTTTTTATTTGTAAATGATTAATATCCTTGGCCTAGGGACTGGGTATTTGTGTCATCCTTAACGTTCCATTCCTCACATTCAAAACACATTACTTCGTCGATTCCAATTACAAGCAGGTTCATATTACATGGTGCAAGTAAGGGCAAAAGATCTCTATAGGTCAATGCCCTGAACAAATATCATATAAAAAAATAATAAATAAAGCTGTTGCAGTACCTACAGCCACACAGTCAGGTCAGGTGATACCAGTGTTGTAATATCACGGTGGAAAAAGGGGTGGTAACTATTTTGCCATTAACTGGTTTTTAAATGCAGTATAAGGTGAGTTTTCATTTCAATGGAATACTTAACCATCTCACTATCCACATGTGTCCTGTAAATTCCTCACCCTAACACCAAACAAGTATAGTACTCCCCTAGATTTATCCCTCTGTGCAATCTCAAAAGCAACACTTCATGCAGCTTTAAGAGTATTGTGACAGTGGAATATCCAATTATCAAAGTTGACCATCAATGTTATAAAACATTTTTAATCAGGAGAAAAGATGAGTAAAAATCAATAATGTGCAAGCTCCCCATATAAGCCTAAATTTAAATCTCTTCATGCCAAAGAGGATAATACAGAATTATCAATACTGCATTAATGGACTCGGTACCCTCTTGAATTTAAATGAAAAGGAAGTGACCAGTCACAATCAGTAATTTTATTATAGACACTGACCTAAATATCACTACAATAGTGTTACCTAATGAAAAAAGTCCATAACACTGATAGGACCCAAAATCAGCACTAAGTTTCAGGTACTGATACCTCAAATTCATTGGAAATCTTACTGGGGCCTTGTAGGTAAGGTAGAGGTGCTCATTCTTTAAAGAATAGGGCCTGCCCAGTTAATTTACACTGAAAATTATTAGTGTTATGTAACCAATCATGAAACTATCCATGGGGAAAAATAATGAATGCAAGGTTCCAATGCCAACAACTATCCACTATTTCCAATAACAATGAATGATATTCAGCACATAATATACTACAGGTGATGGTGTGGTCTGCCCTGAAAATATATTATCAGTTTTGAAATTCGTACAATTATTTCACCCGTACGTGTTTTGGGAGCTCCAACTCATTTCATCAGTGATTTCTACAACATAAATCAATATTCCCCATATCTGAAGGTCTAAAATTATTCATCTATACATATGTCATCATCAATATATACCATCATTTTAACACACACACACATAATGACCGTTTCTTGATAATGTTTGCTGTAATGGAACACTTTAAAACATTCATAAAACTGTTCATTTTTATGTTATGTAACACTAAAAAACATGTATTAAAACGTCAGATTGTTTCCTTAGAAAAATCAATCAGTGATAAAATGATTCTTGCTGTTTGTTCTGTTGTAGCCCACATAACTGTAGGCCTATTAAAATATTAACTATTATACTACCAAAGATAATATTTTTTCCTTGTTATTCTTAGAACACTTTCTAGAATGAACTGGTTCACCATTGAATTACTTGACTCCTTATGATCTAAATGTGTAATTCATTATATCGTGTCAGATGGCATCTTTCTATGTTGGTGTTGGACTGGAATTTTGACAGAGCAGATCAAACGTCCCATCATGTCCTTGAATTCATGGCTTTTATTTGCTCTTCTTACTGTAAATTATGGAAGCGGAGGAAGACTATCTACTCACCAGCCTAACACTTATTGATTCTATGTTGTGCAAGCTAGCTTTAATGGTTTTGAAACACTAAGATAATGGAAATCGTTCCCGCAAGAGGCTAATATATTTGAGCACCTTTAATACCATCAGGGTGATAAAGGATTTAATATGACAACTTGAAACGTAAAGGCAAGCCCTCCAAAACCTGAGCTGCTCAGACTGCCATTTTTCATGACAAGAACTACAAGGCAAACAGAGATGAAGAGAAACCCACTTCTTCTTCACCTTTCAGACATGCTGTGCCAAATAAAAGGTCCATACCTGTAAATTCTGCATTTGTGTAATCATAAGAAGTATACTTAGTCAATTTGAGATTAGTATACAAATATACTTGTGCCTTAAGAATAGACAGCAAGATACACATATATCTCTTGAACATCAGATAAAAGTTAGTTATGTAACCACTCAAACTCAGACGACTGCTACAGGTTTAACTGTAATCACTATGAAGTTACCTGGAATGATACTTACGTATAAAGTATTTAAAGTTTCCTCAAAGCATATTGGTTCCTCTTTGATCTTTCCTCCCAAGTCCATTTTAAAGAGCGTGTGAAGGTATAGATGGTTTTGGGATTTAGATTACTTCCACAGACCTTGCACTGAAACATGAGCAACAAACACTATTATTGCTGTTTTGTAGCCAAGTCTGTGGTTTTAGGTGACTGTTGATATTGTGCTCATAGCCACAGGACCTCCAATTTTACCTGGAAACTGAACCTCAGGGATAAACATTTTCAATGAAAGAACATCCCACAGCAAATGAATGGAATTAATTTGCACACCCCTTGTGAAAAGCCTGTGACTATGCAGCTTACATATTGCCCAATACACTGGGAGTCTAATAACTGGTTTGATGTACCTTTTTTTATGATTTGTTTCCATCACACTGACACAGATAGAACTTACGGCATTATGGCTACGAGTGGGAAGCAAGTGACTGTGGCCTTGAGTAAGGTAGAGTCCCAGCATTTCTTTGGTATGAAAATGGGAAAACACAGAAAACTGTCTCCTAGGGCTGCGAGTTCATTCCCACTCCTAGCCATTTCCTATCCCATCATTACCATAAGTTCTATCAGTGTCAGTGCAATGTAAAGCCAATCGTAACAAAATAAGATATTCTACAACCAAACCTTCGAAACCATTCATTTCTTGCTCAACTTCCAGAGAAAATGGTCCGCTTTTAGCCACTGTGAAGAGACAAACCACGCACCCTGTACCTCTGCTAGCTCTATTGGCTGTGTACATTTCCTATCCCATCATTACCATATGTTCTATCAGTGTCAGTGCAATGTAAAGCCAATCGTAACAAAATAAGATATTCTACAACCAAACCTTCAAAACTATTCATTTCTTGCTCAACTTGTAGAGAAAATGGTCCGCTTTTAGCCACTGTGAAGACACAAACCACGCGCCCTTTACCTCCACTAGCTCTATTGGCTGTGTACATTTTGTACTACTCAATATAAACCTCACTCTCTTTACACAAGAGTCCTGCGGGGATTCAGATACAATATAAAATTTGAAAGTCACTATTAGGAATGTTCGGATATGGAACATTTCGTTTTGTTTTCAATCCACAAACCTTCGGATAGTAAGTGGTGAGTCCAGTCTTATTCATCACACATAGAAATTATGTCAATCATCCCGGATGTTAATGACAATTGTGGGTAAGCCCTGTGCCTTATGTACCTTAATAACCTTAATAAGCCAGTTTCTTACACAGATATAGCCATAGTTCTTCTCTCGACACACTGTACTCACCTGGGCTAGCAGTATCAGTTTAACCATTGATCAAACAAATTATTTGATAGAGTATAGCCAGGTTCTCATTGGCAACTTCATCAAAAAAGTTGCAACCATTATTGATTATGCTTCATATATAAATCCTGTATGCCCATTACAACAAACAGTTTCAAACAGGCTATGATCCCCTTTGTTTAAACAAACAGTTCTGAACTGGTTATGCAACCATCGTTAGAACAGTTCCGAACTGGCCATTAACTATTTTGTTACAACAAACAGTTCTGAACTAGCTATGAACTAATTCATTACAACGAACAGTTCCAAACTGACTATGAACTCCTTCAAAATTATCTTAATGAGCAAACATGAATCAGACTGCTTCCAGATCTGATTGTTAATAATGGTTTGTTGGAATCTGTAAATGGTATTTGTGAATATCAACGCCATCTACGAATTGTTACAAAACATTAAACAATGGATGATGGAAGACCGCACTATTCCAATGAGAAGTACTGCAGGTAGCCATACCATTTACTGGTCGAATTAAAAGTGCATGTATAGAAAATGCAGTCCATGGTATTGAATGTGCACTGCTGGTATTGGCTCTGAAATGGTTCGATATGTTGTTAGAACAACATGAATTCAGAAATCACATTTCAGAAGCAGTTCTGAATTTATGTTGGAACAGCATGAACACCAGCACCAAGAAGTATTGGCACAGACACCTTTTCACATAAAATACATTTGTATAAATACTATGAACATTATATATACATGGTCCCCTCCATTCCAAGACGTCTACAAGCTGCCAACAGTACCAATGGTATGCACAAAAGCAACTAGACTTGAGTTACGTGAATTACAGAGACTTTAATTTCATTTGTGTATAGGTGTGCCAATACTTTTTTTGATGTGTAGAGCAACTGATTTTGTTTCGTAAACTATTATTTTTGTTGTGGGAAACCAATTACACTCGAAGAACCTTATATTTACTACTTTACATTTTAATAAATATACTGGTGTCTTGGCATCACCTTTATTTGTGTGGAATTTATATATAATGGTAGGTGCGCCAATACTATTTGGTGCCAATGTATACTACTGCGTATGAGCAGGCTATTTGAGTCAATTTGGTACCATGGTGGAACAAATTTGCATGTATTTTCACAGTCGGCTGAAAAACAGAATTATCTGCCGGTGATCTTTTATGTTTAACCCTAGTACCACAATGTTCATTTCTTGGAACTAGAATCACAATGTGAGGTCACCCATGACCCTATACTTGAACAAATTATTTAGGCATTGAATAACATTTATTCTACTTCAAGTAAGGAAAGTACTTACAATTGAGTATATTAAGTTTAAAACATAAAGAAATTTACCAAAATGACAAGTAATGTTGTTTACAGAACAATTTGATTAAAAGTGCGCTTTTTTGTTGGTCTGAATATTAAGCACTTGTCTACGTGAGTATTTAGTGTCGTGTTATTTATATCTTTGCAATATTTACCTTAAAATAAACAAATCACTTATATTTTTGCAAGTTAAGTTCAGATAAGAAAGAAATTATCTGTATTACCACACAATATGATGTACGTATCTTTGTTATCAAAAGTGTATTCCTTTTCTTGGTTTTGACGTTCGACATTTTCCACGGTGAGTTATCACTATCTTACAGCTTGCATTATTCACAGACATTATTCCTATGTTGTGCACATAGGCTTTTAGAGCATGAACAGCAAATTGCTACACCTTTTTGGTCCCTGGTTCCAGGACAGAAAGCACATCGTCCAGGTCGTCACCCAATTGGCGCAGTAACGTCACTCTGCTCCTCCTCATAACCTAGTATACTTTGTGAATATCATTTCTGAGTTGCCTTGGAAGCCTCTTGTTTACCATTCTAGTCTTCATATGCTCTTCACACAGTCCTAGGAAGTCTGAGCGTTTGATCATTTTCCGTCTTTTACCAGTTTTTATACCACCGGGCGAGTTGGCCGTGCTGTTAGGAGCGCGCAGCTGTGAGCTTTTCCCGAGAGATAGTGAGTTCGTACCCCACTCTCGGCAGCCCTGTAGATGGTTTTCCGTGGTTTCCCCACTTTCACACCAGGCAGATGCAGGGGCTGAACCATAATTAAGGCCACGGCCGCTTCCTTCCCATTCCTAGGCCTTTCTTGTCCCAACGTCGCCGTAAGACCTATCTGTGTCGGTGCGACGTAAAACAAATAGCAAAAAAGTCTTTATACAGGGCCATTGTTTGATAAAACTACCAATAAAACGCTCCACTACAAACAGTTCAATACAGAAGAATATTTTACACAACTCACAACGTGGGGTCATATGCGACCCAAGCGTCTATAACTTTGAATATAAATAGCGGGAGAACATAATGCAACCACTCGTTTCAAGAACGTGCCAAGCACTGAAGGTACTGGAAGCATCAGCTTCCTTGATCATACAGGCGCATGGGCAAAATCGGTTTAGTAGTCAGGCGGGTCGCCCACGACCCCACGTTGTGGTTCTAGGGTTAAATACGAACTGAACAATAAGGCTTACTTTGTTTCCTATTACGTAAAGTACGCTATTAGGTTCCTTATGGAGATGTACAAGACTGAGACTCCTTTGAACACGGTGTAAAACGTAAGGAACTTCAATTACCTTACGTAGTAAATCTCAAGAGAAACAGCACATTCCACAGAATAAACCTGCACAAGCAGCCGCAATATGTCCGAGATGCGCAGTACAATACAAATTAATTCGACAATCAAATAACGACAAGCCAACCACTTCGAAAGTAAACCGGAAATACCGAATAGTGCTACTCACAAATTTATAACCAGTGCGTCGTTCCTCGACCGTATACATACACAGCCGGTATAATTCACTTGTTCTTGTTTGAGTCATAAATCCATAGACTGGTTTGATGCAGCTCTCCATGCCACCCTATCCTGCGCTAACCTTTTCATTTCTACGTAACTATTGCATCCTACATCTGCTCTAATCTGCTCGTCATATTCATACTTTGGTCGACCCCTAACCGTTCTTACCACCTACACTTTCTTCAAAAACCAACGGAAAAAGTCCTGGGTGTCTTAAGATGTGTCCTATCATTCTATCTCTTCTTCTCGTCAAATTTAGCCAAATCGATCTCCTCTCCCCAATTCGATTCAGTATCTATTCATTCATGATTCGATCTATCCATCGCACCTTCATCATTCTTCTGTAACACCACATTTCAAAAGCTTCCATTCTCTTTCTTTCTGAGCTAGTTATCGCCCATGTTTCACTTCCATACAATGCCACGCTCCACACGAAAGTCTTCAAAAACACCTTTCTAATTCCTATATCAATGTTTGAAGTGAGCAAATTTCTTAAGAAAGCTCCTCGTTGCTTGTGCTAATCTGCATTTTATGTCCTCCTTACTTCTGCCATCGTTAGTTATTTTACTACGGTACCCAAGTAACAATATTCATCTACTTCCTTTAAGACTTCATTTCCTAATCTAATAATTCCTGCATCACCTGCCTTCGTTCGACTGTACTCCATTACTATTGTTTTGGACTCATTTATTTTCATCTTGTATTCCTTACCCACGACTTCGTCCTCACCATTCAGCAACTTCTCGAGATCTTCTGCAGTCTCAGATAAAATAACAATATCATCGGCAAATCTCAAGGTTTTGATATCCTCTCCTTGGATTGTGATTCCCTTTCCAAATTCCTCTCTGATTTCCTTTACTGCCTGTTCTATGTAAGCCTACACATTGAAAAGGAGGGGGGCAAACTGCAACCTTGCCTCATACCGGTAACTTTCTGGATTGCTGCTTCTTTTTCAAAGCCCACGATTCTTATCACTGCAGACTGATTTTTATACAGATTGTAGATAATTCGTCGTTCTCGGTATCTGATCCCAATCACTTTCAGAATCTTAAATAGCTTGGTCCAATCAACATTACCGAATGCCTCTTCTAGATCTACAAACGCCATGTACGTGGGCTTGTCCTTCTTGATTCGATCCTCTATGATCAGACGTAAAGTCAGGATTGCTGCACGTGTTCCTACATTTCTTCTGAAGCCAAACTGATCTCCTCCCAACTGAGCTTCAACTTGTTTTTCCATCCTTCTGTAAATAATACGTGTTAAAATTTTGCAGGCAAGAGGTACTAAACTAATGGTGCGGTAGTTTTCACACCTGTCAGCACCGGCTTTTTTCAGAATAGGTATAACAACGTTCTGCCGAAAAACGGATGGGACTTTTCCTGTCTCATACATCTTACACACTAAATGGAATAACCTTGCCATGCTGGTTTCTCATAAGGCAGTCAGTAATTTAGAGGGAATGCCATCAATTCCAGTTGCCTTGTTCTCATTTAGGTCGCTCATAGCTCTGTCAAACTCTGACCTCAAAATAGGGTCTCCCATTTCATCAGCATCAACAGCCTCTTCATGTTCCAGAACCAAATTATCTACAGTAGGCCTACATCTTCACCTTGATACAACTGTTGGATACCTACGGTATGTTCCTGCCATCTTTTTGCTTTGTCTTCCTTCTCCAGAAGTGGCTTTCCATCTGAGCTCTTAATATTCATACACCTAGATTTCCCTCCTCCAAAGGTTGCCTCGATTTCCCTGTATGCAGGATCTACCTTTCCTAGGACCATACAACCTTCGACATCCTTGCTTTTCGCCTTCAGCCAGACTTCCTTAGCTACCTTGCACTTTCTATGCACTTCATTCTTTAATTGCCTGTGTTCTTTTCTGCCCTATTCATTTCTGGCATTCTTGTATTTTCGTCTTTCATCAATCAGGTCTAGAATCTCCTGAGTTATCCACTGATTCTTAGTTGATCTTTTCTTCCTTCCTAACATTTCTTCGGCAGCCCTACTGACTTCATTTTTCATGACTGTCCACTCTTTCCTCTATTGTGTTTCCTTCAGCCTTTTCATTTAGTCCTTGTGCAACATGTTCCTTGAAAGATTCCCTCACATTCTTTTCTTTCAAATTGTCTAGATCTCATCTCTTTGTATTCTTTCCTTTTTTTAATTTCTTCAGCTTCAGATAGCATTTCATGACTAACAAGTTGTGGTCAGAGTCCACGTCTGCACCTGGGAAAGTTTTGCAATCGAACACATGGTTTCTAAATCTCTGCCTAATCATAATGAAGTCTATTTGATACCTTCCAGTGTCTCCAGGTCTCGTCGACGTATAAAGCCTTCGTTGTGGTGTTTGAACCAAGTATTGGCAAGGACTAAATTATGATCAGTGCAGAATTCAATCAGCCGACTTCCTCTTTCGTTCCTTCGTCCCAATCCGAATTCTCCTACTGTATTACCTTCTCTTCCTTGGCCTACCAATGCATTCCATTCTCCCATTACAATTAGATTCTCGTAACCTTTTACATATTGTACTAAATCTTCTATATCTTCATATATTCTTTCAATTTCATCATCCGCTGAGCTAGTAGGCATATTGACCTGCACTATTGTGGTGGGCATTGGTTTGGTGTATATCTTGACGACAATAATTCTTTCACTATGCTGGTCATAGTAACTTACCCGCTGCCCTATTTTCTTATTCATTATTAAACCTACTCCTGCATTTCCTCTGATTGATTTTGTGTTGATAATTAGGTAGTTGCCTGACCAAAAATTATGCTCTTCCTGCCAACGTACTTCACTTATACCAACTACATCTAACTTTAGTCTATCCATCTCCCTTTTCAGGTTATCTAATCTACCACAACGATTCAAACTTCTAACATTCCACGCTCCGACTCGCAGAATGTCAGTATCCATCTTCCTGATCATCGCCCCCTCTCGTGTAGTCCCCACCCGCAGATCTTAATGGGGGACTAGTTCACCTCCAGAATACACTGACTGACAGACCAAATGCAACACCAAGAAGGAGTGGTCAGAACTTTATGCCAATTGCAGGGTAGACTGACGTCACTGAGGTATGCTCATGATGTGAAATGCGCCGCTGTGCTGCGCACGTAGCGAACGATAAATGGGACACGGCGTTGGCGAATGGCCCACTTCGTACCGTGATTTCTCAGCCGACGGTCATTGTAGAATGAGTTGTCGTGTGCCACAGGACACGTGTATAGCTAAGAATGCCAGGCCGCCGTCAACGGAGGCATTTCCAGCAGACAGACGACTTTACGAGGGGTATGGCGATCGGGCTGAGAAGGGCAGGTTGGTCGCTTCGTCAAATCGCAGCCGATACTCATAGGGATGTGTCCACCGTGCAGCGCCTGTGGCGAAGATGGTTGGCGCAGGGACATGTGGCACGTGCGAGGGGTCCAGGCGCAGCCCGAGTGACGTCAGCACGCGAGGATCGGCGCATCCGCCGCCAAGCGGTGGCAGCCCCGCACGCCACGTCAACCGCCATTCTTCAGCATGTGCAAGACACCCTGGCTGTTCCAATATCGACCAGAACAATTTCCCGTCGATTGGTTGAAGGAGGCCTGCACTCCCGGCGTCCGCTCAGAAGACTACCGTACCATTGACTCCACGGCATAGACGTGCACGCCTGGCATGGTGCCGGGCTAGAGCGACTTGGATGAGGGAATGGCGGAACGTCGTGTTCTCCGATGAGTCACGCTTCTGTTCTGTCAGTGATAGTCACCGCAGACGAGTGTGGCGTCGGCGTGGAGAAAGGTCAAATCCGGCAGTAACTGTGGAGCGCCCTACCGCTAGACAACGCGGCATCATGGTTTGGGGCGCTATTGCGTATGATTCCACGTCACCTCTAGTGCGTATTCAAGGCACGTTAAATGTCCACCGCTACGTGCAGCATGTGCTGCGGCCGGTGGCACTCCCGTACCTTCAGGGGCTGCCCAATGCTCTGTTTCAGCGGGATAATGCCCGCCCACACACTGCTCGCATCTCCCAACAGGCTCTACGAGGTGTACAGATGCTTCCGTGGCCAGCGTACTCTCCGGATCTCTCACCAATCGAACACGTGTGGGATCTCATTGGACGCCGTTTGCAAACTCTGCCCCAGCCTCGTACGGACGACCAACTGTGGCAAATGGTTGACAGAGAATGGAGAACCACCCCTCAGGACATCATCCGTACTCTTATTGACTCTGTACCTCGACGTGTTTCTGCGTGCATCGCCGCTCGCGGTGGTCCTACATCCTACTGAGTCGATGCCGTGCGCATTGTGTAACCTGCATATCGGTTTGAAATAAACATCAATTATTTGTCCGTGCCGTCTCTGTTTTTTCCCCAACTTTCATCCCTTTCGAACCACTCCTCCTTGGTGTTGCATTGTCACTGTCAGTGTATTTTACCCGGGAGGAAGCCATCATCAGTTTATGATTCATATAGAGAGAGCTGCATGTCCTAGGGAGTCAGTTAGGATGTAGTTTACCGTTGCTTTCAGCCGTGTAGCAGTATCAACACAGCTAAGCCATGTTGAGTGTTATTACAAGGCCATATCAGGCAATCATTCAGACTGTCGCCCTTGCAACTTCCGAAAGCCTGCTACCCGCCTTTCGATGAACCATTTCTTAGTCTGGTCTCTCAACAGATACCCATCCAATATGGTTGCACCTGCGGCTCGGCTATCTGCTTCATTGGGACACGCAAGCCTCCCCACAGGGGCAAGGTCACATGGTTTGCAGCTAACTACTGTACATGGATAGAAGTCAAAAGTCTTGTCTTGTCTTGATAATTTGATGGGCTTCGCGTGATAGCGGTGTACACAGTCACAGACCCTATAAGAGGCTAAAACTCCAGAGATAAAGTTAAAAGGCAGGTTATGAATTCAACTACTAATCTACAACACACAGGAGTAACACAAGGGCAGAAGGTACAAAGCTACACGCCAGAGCAGACTATCTCGGCGACTTTCTACCACAGGAACATGGCCGGTCAACACAAAAGGAAGGAACAAAGGGACGGAAATTAAGGAATGTGTTTGGTATCAGAAAGGAAATTCGATAAAGCTACGACCGTAATGGGCATGGGATTGAGTATCCCACAAGACAATTCAGTGGATAACGCAAATTGTTTCCGAAAAACGGCTGTAACCATTTTAGTCAGTCGTAGGGCTATGTACGTCCCAATCCAGGAAAGGCGTCATCATTTTTGCTGACGTCAACAAGGTCATCCAACGGCAATGAAATGAAATGGCGTATGGCTTTTAGTGTCGGGAGTGTCCGAGGACATGTTCGGCTCGCCTGGTGCAGGTCTTTTGATCTGACTCCCGTAGGCGACCTGCGCGTCGTGATGAGGATTAAATGATGATGAAGACGACACATACACCCAGCCCTTGAGCCGGCGAAATTAACCAATGATGGTTAAAATTCCCGACCCTACCGGGAATCGAACCCGGCACCCCTCTGACCAAAGGCCAGCACGCCATGGAGCGGGACATCCAAAGGCATTGACGCCGAGGTCATTCACCTAGGTCACGTGACCGTGACACCATCTGCTGACGTCAGCAAGGTTATTGACCCTGGTCAAGGTTATTGACCCCGTAACGTCATTACTACGTGTCCTTGCTTGTAAACAAAGCCACGTGCTCTGGTTTTTAAACAATGCCACGTGCGTTTTTGACAGCTGTCATCTTGACGGACCCCAACCTCACTTTTAAGGACAACAACGCATCGCTAACCTCAGTGCTGCCATCTTAACGGCACTAAACATCAACAGCAACGCATCTCTAAGCTCAATGCTGCAATTTTGACGGCACTAAATCTCATAGTTGCTACCTTAGGCACGTGGTGGCGAGCAATTTGAAACATTCCATGTGCTCTTGTTTGTAAACAAAGCCACGTGTTTTTGACAGCTCTCATCCGCCATCTTGCATCGCTATCTTCAGTGCTTCCATCTTGTGGTGGCGGGAAATTTGAAAAATTCCACGTGCCCTTGTTTGTAAATGAAGCCGCGTGCTTTTGACAACTGTCATCCGCCATCTTGCATCACTAACCTCAGTGCTGCCATCTTGTGGTAGCGGCAGTTTGAAAAATTCCATGTGCATTTTTGACAGCGGTCATCCGCCATCTTGCATCGCTAACCTCAGTACCGCCATCTTGACGGCACTAAACCTCATGGATGCTACCTTAGGCACGTGGGGGCGCGCAATTTTGCAATTCCACGGCTCTTATCTTAGGCTAACCTAAGTAAATGGTTATGCTTTACTGACTTCGGGGGAGCACAGGCTCTTACGGGGCAAGCAAGGATGCATTGTCTTACACTCGTATTTATACATAGGTAATGCTTAGATCAACATGCGCGCGCACCTTCTGCTATCTGCTGAGGCGAGCAGCGGAAATAAGTCAACACATTTTATGCAGAGTTAGCACCCGAGGTCTAATAGTGTAGCAATGCAGGTTCCAATGCAAGATCATTGAACCATAGTATAAGCAGGTGAGCAATGTCGATTTGCGGATTTAGCATAAGAGTGCGAGCCTAACCTTACAGTCACCATCTTGAGGGTCGTAACCACACTTTAACTGCTAGTTGCCCTTCCCGACGCCAAAGAGCGCAAGCTTAACTTCACATCTGCCATACCGATGGGGCTATCCTTGGTTTTACGGCAAAATGCCCTTCCCGACGCCAATTGCACAAGATGGCGACTATACATAGCTCCTTATGAGACGGCGTAGGGGCGCTTGCACGAGATAGCTACTGAACTTATGGGACGCCTTAAGGTCACTCGCAGAAGATGGTGGTTATACACAGGCTTGCACGGAGAAAGGTAGCTTAGAGTGTACTGCACAAGATGGCGGCTGTTCTTGTGAGAAGGCTTAAGGGCGTTTGCGCAAGATGGCTGCCAGCCAAGGTCATTGGCTAAGTGACGTCGTCACCAAGTGCTCTTGTTTTTAAACAAGGCCTTGTGCTTTTTGTCAGCGGCCATCTTTAATTAACAGAGCATCGTGCTGCCATCTTTAGCTACTACCTTTCAAATGTGGTGGCACGTAAATTGAAAAATTTTACGTGCTTTCTTGTCAGCTGCCATCCTTAATCAACAAAGCACCGTGCTGCTATTTTTAAAACACTAAACCTGACTGCAACTACCTTAGGCACGTGGTGGCGGGCAATTTGAAAATCCACCTGCTCTTGTTTGTAAACAAAGCTACATGCATTTTTGACAAGCTGACAGAGGCCATCATTAATCAACAAAGCACCGTGCTGCCATCTTTAGCTACTACCTTTGAAATGTGGTGGCGGGCAATTTTGAAAATTCCACGTGCTTTTTTGACAGTGACCATCTTTAAACAACAAAACTTCAGTGCCGGTAGGGGATAAATCTACATGCCTACAACCTTTGATATGTAGTGGCGGGCAATTTGAAAAATTCCACGTGATTTTTGACAGCTGTCAGCCGCTCTTTAACTACATGCACTTGGCTTACTGCTATTTTGACGGAAGTAAACTTTATAGCGCGGGACTTAGCCATGCCGCAAACAAGCAACCTGCCCTTCACAACTCACAACGATCTTGTAGCAAGCTGCCCTTCTCAACATACTTACCGAGCTGCCCTTCTCAACATACTATTAAGATTTTTAAACCAAGATGGTGTTAGAGATGCCGGCTATGGACGATTGCACAAGAAGGCGGCTATACATGATCTCTTATGAGACGGCCTAGGGGGCGCTTGCGTAAGATGGCGGCTCCTCCGCCTCCCCCTCCCCCTCCTCAGCCTCTGTCAAGGCAAAGCTCTATCGAACAAGCTTAAACATGCATCGCGAAGGCAAGAGTGTGCATGTGCTGCAGCGATGACATCATCACAGTTGTGCATGTTTAAACTAGCAGATCACAAAAGAAGTGATTGAAATATAACAAGACCAGAATCGAACACTGTACTCGTTGTCGTTCTCCTCCTCCTACTCCTACAGAGCGCTAGTGCTATAAGAAATACACTGCTTACATTTAAGTCCCTAGCAGTCAAGCAAATTATCGGATAAACATGTAACTTGAAATTTCGGTTCGGAAACATATTATTTTAATCTGTTGGCATGGGTTACAAGCATATAGCTTGTGCAGGAGAGGGCTACTATGCAAGGTGTTTGCACGGCATGAGTTACAAGCATGTAGCTCGTGCAGGAGAGGGCTGCTATGCAAGGTGTTTGCAAGGCATGCGTTACAAGCATGTGGCTTGTGCAGGAGAGGGCTACTATGCAAGGTGTTTGCACGGCATGGGTTACAAGCATGTAGCTTGTGCAGGAGAGGGCTACTATGCAAGGTGTTTGCAGGGCATGGGTTACAAGCATGTGGCTTGTGCAGGAGAGGGCTACTATGCAAGGTGTTTGCAAAATGCTGACATAGTTACCTACTTATAGTATGGTTCAATGATCTTGCATTGGAACCTGCATTGCTACACTATTAGACCTCGGGTGCTGACTCTGCATGAAAAGTGTTGACTCATTTCCGCTGCTCGCCTCAGTAGATAGCAGAAGGTGCGCGCGCACTTGTTGATCTAAGCAATCTCTAGGTATAAATACGAGTGTAAGACAATGCATCCTTGCTTGCTTCGTAAGAGGCGGCCGTGCCCTGGCCCCCCGGGGCAATCTTTCTTGTAGAGGAGACAGCGCTTCGGCGGTAGAAATCTAGGGAGCCTATATTCCGCGAAGTCAATAAAGCATAACCATTTACTTAGGCTGGCCTAAGATAATCGCCGTGGAATTTCAAAATTGCGCGTGCCCACGTGCCTAAGGTAGCATCCATCAGGTTTAGTGCCGTCAAGATGGCGGCACTGAGGTTAGCGATGCATGATGACGGATGACAGCTGTAAAAATCACGTGGAATTTTTCACATTGCCCGCAAC
The DNA here is from genome assembly GCF_040414725.1 of Anabrus simplex. Classification (NCBI taxonomy): domain Eukaryota; kingdom Metazoa; phylum Arthropoda; class Insecta; order Orthoptera; family Tettigoniidae; genus Anabrus; species Anabrus simplex. The sequence goes on along the minus strand of NC_090274.1, from coordinate 84,793,422 downwards.
CACAAGACGGCAGCTCTGAGGTTAGCGATGCAAGATGGTGGATAACAGCTGTCAAAAGTACGTGGCTTTGTTTACAAACAAGTGCACGTGGAATTTTTAAAACTGTCCACCACCACAAGATGGCAGCAGTGAGGTTAGCGACGCGTTGTTGTTGTTGTTGTTGAGGTTTAGTGCCGTTAAGATGGCAGCACTGTGGTTAGCGATGCGTTGTTGTCCTTAAAAGTGAGGTTGGTGTCCGTCAAAATGACTGCTGTCAAGAAAGCATGCGGCATTGTATACAAACAAGAGCACGTGGCTTTGTTTACAAATAACAGCACGTAGAAATAACGTCACGGGGTAAGTAACTTTGACCAGGTTCAATTACATTGCTGACGTCAGCAGATGACTTCACGGTTCCGTGACCTTGGTCAATGATCTTGGGGTCAATGACCTTGGATGGCCTTGATGACGTCAGCAAAAGGTGACGACGTCATTTCCTGGATTGGGACGCACATAGCCGTACTACTTTAGTAAACTAACTTTGAGCAACGGACACTGAAACAAGATATGGTTAATTGTACCAACCGAAGTACGATATTTACAGAGGTTACACTCAACCAACTTCATACGAAGTAATTGATCAGGCGTGCACATATGATTTAGCCGCAAACGGATAATTTTAGTAATGTGACGTCTAGTACAATCATGTTTAGTGAACCACGGAGAGCGCGGAATGTTCGGAAGGATCGTAAACAAACTCCGTCCTGTACGACAGGAGGGTTGACTCCACTCATCCTGCCATAATTGTCTTATCTTATCTCGACAACCGCTCCAATTATCAGTGAAGGGTAACGCCAAATGGTACTCAACTCGCTGACCTTGAGCTGCCGCCAGAGCCAAGGCATCAGCCTGTTCATTACCAGTGACATTTGAATGACCCGGTATCAAAAGTAAGGAATCCTTTTAACGAAACAGATTTTACGAAGATTTTGAATATACCACTTTGAGCGAAAACTGGGAATATTTAAGGCTTGGAGCATTCTCAGGGAATCGGATGCAATGTGTGTACTATCTAGAGGCGAATACTTGATGTGTATTAAGGCTTGACGGATTGCAAAAGCCTCCGCCATAGAAATAGCTGTCTCCCATGGGAGTGAAAATCCTTTTGTGTAAATCAGGTGAAAAAGGCAGCCCCTACTCATGAAGGGGTGTGAATTTTGGACCCATCAGTATAGAATATTGGTGAGAGGGAATGAACATTCTGGGACAAAGCTAGACGGTCATATTTCCCAGCACCGTGTGTCCGGATCGGCACAAAGGGTTGAGAACCACCGATTGCTGGTAAAATAAGGGAAGGGACATAATAATTTGCTTGAAAGGGAAGAATGTAATTAGCTGTGGACGGGGTACGAATAATAGAAGTGCGAAGGAAACTTAAGTAATTATATGCCCAAGCAAGTGCCGGGCAACGGCGTAGGGGGTACCGCTTTTTTTATAGTAACCCACTAGTATTGATAATTTAGGGAGGATAGGTTGTGAGGTAAGAGAGAGAGAGAGGGAGTGTCCTGAGTATAAACTTGGAGATAAGCAATTTTCTCCTCCGATTAAATGGTAATTCCGCTGCCTCGATCAATGTTGCATCGTTTGGGGAAGATTGCAGAGCCCCAATACAAAGTTTAACAAATTGTACCTGAGAGACCAATTTAGCAAGCTTTTGATTGGCCGCCGTGTCTATGAACCCCGAGCCATAGTCCAAGGTCGAATGAATGGTGTTGCGATATAACAGGAGCACAGTACTGGGATCCGATCCCCAAGATCTCTGTCGTAAGGCAGAAAATAAAGTTATTTTTGGAAGAGACTTTCCCACAAGGTGTTGAACGTGAGAGTGCCATAATAATATCCTGTCGAGGCAAATACCTAGATATTTAGTCGACTGAACAATCGGGATAGAAAATCCTTTAATACTTATAGTCGGGTGATCAGTACGCTGGGACCAAAAGAAAATAACCGCTCGACATTTATCGTAGAAAACTTCTAATAAGTGATCGTGAAGCCATGTATCAAAATCCAAAACACTGGTATGTAAGGACTTGTAAATAGCTTCCAGTGACGGAAGAATAAGATATATCATTAGATCATCAGCAAATTGTTTCGTACGAGCAATGCGTGTTTCAAGAAGAATTTGTTGGAAATTTTTTCGAAGGCATTGTCCAATGTATATGCCCCTATAACCGTCGGGAAGTACAGGGTTTTTCCCTGGTTTCAACAGGGGGACCAAATAAACTTCGTTCCAGGTGGAAGGAATTTGAGCAGACTCGAGGCAATGATTGAATATCTGCAGTAAGGTCTGGCGCTCCAAGGGAGGAGGTTGCTTTAATACTTAATACGAGACATCTTCCCGTCCAGGGGTCGAAGTATGGGATGAATTGATGGCCAGATTTAATTCATTGATATCAACTGGGCTAATGAGCGAAGAAAATTTATTGGAGCTAGGCGGAATATGGAAACTATAATGTGGGGCTACAAAATCCGGAGTAAGTTGCTGAATGAAGCCTCCATATTGAAGTGTACAGTAGATGGAGTATTAATAAGACGGTTGGGCAGGCCGGCAATTGCTCGCCATATATGTTTGGACGACGACTGTCTGTTAAGAGAGGAAATGAAGGCTTTCCAAGACAGGCGGCGTTTGTCGTTAAATACATTTTTAGTTTGGGCGACCAGTACTTTACAATGTAAGTGTGCTTGGAACCTTCCAAAATGTCGAACGGAGCGAAGTGCTGCCTTCCGTTGTGATATTAAAGCCGCACACTCAGCATCCCACCAACGTGCATAATGAATAGTTTTAGGTCGGAAATGTTGCTGTTTCGGATGGGATAGCTCTAAATATTCAGTGAGAATTGATGTAAAAGTATTATATGGCAGCTGTTGACCGTCAAAATCAGATAACTTCTGAACCAAAAACGGGTGAAACTGGGGTGTGTTGAAGGGGAACATGCGCCTACTCACCATAAGCGGGGGCATAGCGGCTGGTGGACTGTCATTAAACGCAATAAAGATGGGGAAATGATCACTCGAATGAGTGACCTTGACTCCCCCCATTCGATTCTGTGTGCCAGATCGCAAGTACATACTCTTCTTGACAAGAGGTGACGTTACTCGGGCAGGTGAGCCGTCATTCAAAATGCATAAGTGATATAAGGCCGCTATTTTAACTATTTTATTCCCTTTAGGACAAGAGACCTCGCATCCGCAGCTCTTATGGTGCCCCCGAGAATAAAGGGGTGCGGAAGTTTGGAGAAAAAATTCGTCCGATTAGAATATGTGCCTTGGATTTTCGGTGGCCAATAGATAGAAATAAAATGTATGTTTGCGACCGCAATGGTGACCACCTGTGTACCAGGTATTCTATAATGCAAAGGTGTCGAAGAGAATTGTAGTTTGTTAGATAGCAAAATACAAGCCCCATCATAACCATAGTTGTCATGGCGAATACAGGTATAGTTTGGTATTTGAAAATGTTTAGCTGGAGCCAACCAAGTTTCACTAATCAAAATTACATGTAAATTACAGAACAGTTGATACATTGTCTACGAGAATCCGTGCATTCTTTTAGGTCTCGTGATTTAGGGCGCAATTGGCACATCTAGGGCTTTGAGCTCCACAATTTTCCTAGTGTGTCCATAGCGTTTGCATTTGCGGCAAATAGTCTCTTATGTACGTGCATTCCACTGTAGAATTATCATGAGGGGAGACAGATAGTGCTAATGAATTGAGAAGTGCCAGGACTTCCTCCTGCATGGTGAGGAGCATCTTTGACCATTTCGAATCGTTCTCCGCTGCCCGAGCATAAGCAGATATTTTATCAGAAATAGCTGTAATTGTGGCAGTTACCGGAGTCGAGTACTGGAATCGTTCTTGGGACGAGGTATCATTAGAATCAACCCGCCTGGGAGGAGCCGGTATGCTCGTCCTAGATACAGAAGACATGGGAGGTATGGCACTCGTGGAGGAGGAATAGCACAATGTCCCCCCCCCCGTACATCGTAACCTGGGGAACGAGGCGATGTAACAACCGCCGTGAATTTTCTTTTCCTGGACGGCGGAGGTTGAAGAACTTGAGAAGTTCGCGCGAGAGGAGGAAACTGTTGGAGTGACATAAGTGGGGCGAAACGATTTTCTACAGGAAAGAAAAAAGGCTCAGAGTTTAAAGTAGTAACTTCCATAGCCTGCTTTTTTCAATTCTTGTTGGCGTTTCTGCTCGGGGCAGTGAAGGGATCCCACTCAATGTTCCCCAGAACAGTTGATATATTGTCTACGAGAATCCGTGCATTCTTTTAGGTCTCGTGATTTAGGGCGCAATTGGCACATCTAGGGCTTTGAGCTCCACAGTTTTCCTAGTGTGTCCATAGCGTTTGCATTTGCGGCAAATAGTAGGTTGAAGCACAAAAGGTTCAACCGGGGTGCGAACCCTATAAATAGAAATTAAGAAAGGTAGCGTCTGGCAACGAAAGTTATATTAATGGTTCCTGTGGGAATATATATGACCTTTCCGTCCTTCATGGAGCGTCTGTTCATCCGCCGAACTCCGACCATAGGTACGGACGTTTCAGCGAATTTGCAAGAATTCCTATTTTCCCCTCTGATCACTCCAGCCTTATAGAGAGAAGCTGAAGGAATAAAAGCTTTAAGATGCTTTTCCTACAAAATAGGATTTGTTAGGAAAAGTCTGGCCTTGGTTCGGGTCTGAAATTCAACTTGGATCAGATGTCTACCTCTACGAGAGATTTGGGTAACACCCTCAAATTTCCGGTCATAAAATATTTTTCCAAGGGCCATTGGATGTATACTACCCAACGTTTTACTTTCGGCAAAGGCTTCCACAGAGACTATATATGGGCCAGTATGACGGGCATCGTATGTCTGAGCTTCAGGTTTTAGAACAGAGAAACCGATATTGGTAGGGAGAGCAGAATTACGTACAGGTAGGGTTTTATCATGAAGCACAATAGTTTCCTCCATAGGTATTTCTCGACTGTCAACTACAACAAACTCCTCCTCCATACTATTTCCCCCACTCGACCCCGACATGAGGCCAAGGGTGAGGTAGAAAATCAACACATACAAGAATTACGAAACTCTCTCACCACTCCCAATTAAGAGAGAGAAGGAATTAACCACAACACCAAATCCGAAAACGATTTGCACACCACACACAGTAAACCGCTAGCGCCCAGGAACACACGTCCACTCACCACCAGTAACAAAAACGAACTGAAGTCAAAAGTCATCTGGGACAACCGAGACCAACCATTAGGTCGGGCGCACATTGAGATGCAGGTGGCCGCAGAGCAGGGCAGATTAGGTCAGGACAGCGTAACTCTGACGAAGCTGCGAAGTGTATGTGAGCGCACATTGCCACGCAGTCTCGCGCCAGTTCTCAGAAGGAAGAAGCAATGGCTAGCTACATTGATCTAAGTTCCGAATCGGATTCCGATGAAGAAATCGATACCATTATGCTAATTTATATCGCTTCGAAACGTAAAAAGTCAACTTGGGAAAGTGAATATATGTAGAAGAGGAAAACTCATGGCAAATTCGCCTTGACGTCAGAATTTTCCGATAATGAATAATTAAAACGTACAGGGCTCTCGGTCGATGAAACTGGGGCAAGTCCCAACTACTGAGGTGACTCACATGGAAATAACTTTAATACATTACAGGAAAACAACCATTATGAAGTCGTAGTCACCTCAAACCGAGATGAAGTGGAGCTCGAGAGGGTAACGCACACTCAAGTCCCGATTTACAGTTAAAGACTTTATGATGTGTTATATTAGCCGAAAGAATATTTACATTTTAGAAAAGTTTACATACATTGTTCAATTCGGACCTTCCCCTCGGATAAACCTGCGGAGGTAGCTACAGAAAAGAGAATTTATGTGGCCATTACCAGGTAGATGTTCTGCCGTCCGAAGAAAGAGGCGCCCCGCCTCCTGCCTTAACACACACACTCAGAAAGGCGACGATCAATAGACAACGTAGCCAGAAAAGCCGCAGTTTATATACACTCAGGGAAAGTTCGAGATGATTCTGAACTAATCCAGATACACTCTCTCAATTTTATTGGTTGAACCAAAAAATTACATTCAAAATAGAACAAGAAGACTGTGATAGGCTGAAAATTAATTACAAAAATTTTTCATTGGCCAGATTCAAAACTGGCGGAATGAGACAGAAGTGTTGCAAACCTAGTGTTACCAAAGAAACAAATGAATGTTGAGAAAACTTATAAACACAAAATTTCTTTCAATAACAACTTCATTTACCTTGCACCAGGGTTCATGATCAGAGTTTTTGATAGTGTCATCTGTGGAAAAATGTCCCAACTTCTTGATGTATAGCAAAACAAAACAAGGAGAAATTCAATCAGTTTAGGAAATTTCACATTAACACCGTTACTTAATATTTCAGTGGTGACATCTTCCGATGAAAGTTCCAACATCATGTGGTATCATTTTCATCCTTTGGTCGATAGAGGAGTACATTAAGGCGCTTATTTTGAATGTGCGGCGTTGAGGCATGCCTCCCGGTACATTGACAATTAGGTCAGATCTAACTGTACCACTTTCTGTGGAAATGTATCAAGTGCTCAGTGAATGTGTTTTACTAAAATCAAAGAATGTGTTCTTTAGTATAATTAAGTATCCTGAATCATTATTGTTTAAAGAAAACAACTTATACAATATATTATTGGTGGAAACCTTAGTGGATATGTAGAATCATCGTTTTTAAGGGGACACCTATTCATAGCTGCTATTCATTATTGAACAGATCCAGTTTCTTACTTCAAATTACAACAGGTGTTGGTACAGTGGTAATACATAATTACTGGCAGGCCACGTTATCATACGGTCTTGGGAGAATTTTAGACTATACTAGACAGAACGGGATTTTGCTAACCGGACTTGTGGTGTTGTTTGTATTTTCACTCGTTCTGGCACCCAGAGTGAAGCGGTTTCACTAAGAACGCAGCTGGTTGCAGTAGTGGTATGTGCTTCGTTGCCTGTCATAACTACTGTTACCGAGCGAGTTGGCCGTGCGCGTAGAAGCGTGTGGCTGAGAGCTTGCATCCGGAAGATAGTAGGTTTGAATCCCACTATCGGCAGGCCTGAAGATGGTTTTCCAGGTTTCTCATTTTCACACCAGGCAAATGCTGGGGCTGCACCTCAATTAAGGCCACGGCCGCTTCCTTCCAACTCCTAGCCCTTCCCTCTCCCATCGTCGCCATAAGACCCATCTGTGTCGGTGCGACGTAAAGCCCCTAGCAAAAAATAAATAACTACAGTCTGTAATGTTTATTTCCCACGATGCCAGCCTCTTAATATCAATGACGTAATTGACCTTATAGCTCAGCCACTCCACCTTTCCTCGTGTTGGGTGATTTTAACGCCATCTCGTCTAATGGGTTGTGAAATGCCTTACCGCAGGCGAAAGGAGTTGGGAAAACTGAGAGGAGAGCTGGATTTATGCATTTTGAATTCAGGGGAAGGAACGCACTTCGGCGTCGCGCATGGTACCTTCCCCCGCATTGATGTTATTCTGCAATCGTTACCTCTTTCTTCTGCTCAGGTGGGATGTAGTTGATGTCTTCTGTGACAGTGACGTTTTTAACATTGTTCTCCCATTGTTGAAAGAGATATTCACCGAGGCTCCTTCGTGATGGATTCCAAAATTTGTTGATTGGCCGAAGTTCGCACCACTTGCTGCCTTTAACAATGCGGAAACAAGGTTAGAATACGCCCGCGCATCTATGACGTCGCAATTGCGGGACTCTCCTGGTTAGTAGGGTTTTCGCGTGCGGGGGTGTGGTAACTTAATCTACTTTTCCTGTTGCGGTTGTAATCGAATGACAGTTTGTGTGATACATCTTCAAATGGAAATTAAAAGTGAACGTGTGGCAGCTTGGAGAACAGATAACGGGCTGTGTCGAAGTCACCTGATATGACATTTCCTGGGTTTGAGAATTAATTTTCACATGTTATCATTTAATTCACACATCTTCAAGTGGATATTGTTCCTCTGTTTTCCGAATTAAAGAAGTCTCCGCTCTTCCTCACAGCAAGTCGTCATACCAGGATTAATGAAGTACAAATGGACAACCATGCTCTCGTAACACCAATCAGACGAAAGAGGCCGGCAACTCGAAAAATTACGGTACCGGAAAAAGGAACATAAGGTCCATGAAGGGCATCAGATATCCTAAGCCTCAAAAACCTAAGACCGTCATTGTAGGAAAAGAACAAGTGTTGACCAAGGAAGGTCCGACAGGAAAGGTGAAGGTGAGTATCCTTACACAAACAAGTGGAATCAATGTCCGACTCACCTATGGAACCCGTAGTCGCCAACCTACGCTCCCAAGATAAAGCCCTTGGGCACCCTGGGCCCCCTTTTACGGCTGGATACCTCCCCAAACCACAGACAAGCACGAGAACTCCATCTGACTGATTTAACTGTGCAGCATTAGTGATGTTTTATGTTCTGTGGTTGGGGCATTTCATGGCACTCAATAGAAGGGACTATACTCTATATATAAAGTTAGCAACTCTCACGTCTCTCCCCTGGTCCTTGTCTGTTTGCTCCTTGAGGAGAACTGGGACATCAAGCGTACTGAGTGTGTCTATCGTTAGCTCGTCATTATCATTACTGATGAGTTCCCTGCCACATGTACTGTTGGTGGTATATTTTGACGAAACGCCCGTGACGCTATTTGCAATGCTGACATCTCCGTACCTATTAGTGATATCTCCATTACAATAATATCGTTGCAAAGAAGAACTATTAAAATAAAATCTGACACCAAAATAATTCTGCGACGTCACACGTCAAGAGAAGAAATAACATCCTATTTCTGTTGCACAGCGCTCTAGTATAATCCTTGTAACTTTGAAACCATAGATCAGATTCCTAAACACGAAGTGCCATTGGGAATCCTATGTAATACATAAAATCATTTCAGTTGGTGGAGCCTTTAATGACGGACGTCTCATTGAAAATATATTTCTGAAATTGTTGTCCAATGTTCATAATGTTCAACTATAAACAGCAATAAAGCAAGCGAAAACGCCCAGTGATAAGAAGACTAAATTGTGAAAACTATGAGACCAATGCAGCCATGCCCGCCCCAAATTCATTGAGAGCGCTCGCGGTGGTCCTACATCCTACTGAGTCGATGCCGTGCGCATTGTGTAACCTGCATATCGGTTTGAAATAAACATCAATTATTCATCCGTGCCGTCTCTGTTTTTCCCCCAACTTTCATCCCTTTCATCTCATACTTCTCATATCATAAAGGATTGTTGAAATAATGTAAGTTAAGGTGAAGAAATAATAAATTAATGTATATAGAAATTGATAAATTTTAAATGTGTGATGAAATAAATACTAAAGGAAATGAAGAAATGAAAATATTATGTTATAAAAGTTTCGCTGACTTTAAGGTCAGTATCTTCCTGGAGTTTCTCGATGTCCATTTTTCTGTTGGGTTTTCCAAATTTTATGTAAGCTGCCTTTAGTTTCATCTGGAACTTGGAAATCATGTTTTGTTGCTGGAATGTTTTGTGTAAGATTTAGCCTATTTCGAAGTCCGTCAATTAATTGCCCCGGGAGCCCTGACAATTGCTGTTTGAGTCAAAGATCCTTTCGAAGGCGTATATAGTACTGCTGCACTCTCCACATCTCAGGAAGGGAGGAGAGAAACTCGAGAACTGGGCTTCATGCACTACCAGAAAGGCCTCAGTGTTACTTCGAAAACTCGGAGAGGAAAAAAATAAATTTCGAGGATGCTACCAGCCCTGTGTGACATCATTGCAAGCATCCGTTCAAGTAAACTGCATTTTCATACAGAAAATGCAGGAAAAGTGCTGGTGCCGAACGCCTGGTGCTCTACAACCAAGGACAACAAGAAATACAGGACTTGATGCGGGATCATCACGTCTCCTATATGGCGAAGGTTCATGTTGTCTTGTGTATGTCCATTGCTACAAGATCATATATATTTTAATATTCAAGTATCGTTTCAATTACATTCGATGACCAATTTTGTTGAGAAAAAAGTTACCTTTGCATGTGTAATATTATCTGTTTATAAATATGTGTACGTGTGAACTTATGGTGTAAGTGAATTTCGACATCGTTCGAGCGGGATAATAATTTCAGTAGTGTGTGCAAGATTTTTAGCTTGAAAGGTATACTAAAGGGATACTTGTTTGTTCTTTCTGATGAGATATCTCTTAGCATTCGTGTACACCTCTCGGTGCAATATGCTATAAATTCCGATGTATTAGGTACTGTTTCAGATAATGCTGAGATTGTGCGGCCTAACCTGCAATGCAGCATGCCTCATCACTGTAGCGTGAATGGGCACAAGTCCAATTACACCGCAGCTGAAGTGGAATATTTCTACGTTTTCTCTTCCCGAGGATCAAATTTTGAATGCTAAATGGCCAAGAAAAGTATGAACCGACTTCAGAGCTCTGAAATGCCTGTTTGTCTCCATCACGCAGTTTTCAGAAAGTGATATTATTAGAGTTGACATGTGTATTTTTAAAGATGAGTTAAATGAATTTAATCAAAAAAGTACAAAACTAAAAGAAGGTGCAATTTCTTGTGGTTTTCAAACTGTGCAAAATTATATCAGTGAAATAAAAAGTGTACCAAAAAAACATTAGCAGATACAGAGGAAGGAAAACTCAATGTGGCAGTTGTAGCGAGCCTCAAGTCAAACCTAGAACTGATGAAAGGTGAGCTGATTTCTAGTGTTGGTGATGTCGTTCCTCGTCATCATAAAAGTGTGTCTGGGAAAGGATGGACACTGCATGTTCATGATGGAAAATTTTCTTGCTTTTAAACAGATCTGACTGCAGTGCCAGGTGCCACTATTTCAATTTATGTGGTTATTGGCAGCAACCTTTTATGTAATGTGGCTATTATGAACAAGAAGTTGGGGTTAGATAAGATTCCCAATCATTTACAATAATTATGTTCAGTGGATATACTTGATGAGCTTGTAGAGTTCGTAAAAAGGAATATAGCAGTATGTGTAACAGTGGTACTGCAGTAGATAATTTGATTAAAACATTATTTGAAATTGATAGCAACTGTGAGAATTCAGATTTCCTGAAAGAGCAGATGCTTTTATGGAAAACTTCTGCCAACAGTAGACAATGTATAGATCACACAATGTTACTTGCTTGTTCTCCTTTCCTTCATTCACCACCTGCTTATATCGCTCTGTACAATAGGAAATTGTTACTTTTACACCACCCGAGGAACATTGGGGAACTGATATGTGCTTTTCTCTGACTGACCGGAGTATTGAACTAATTAAAGAGTAACGTATGCATGTTATCTGGTGTAATTTCAAATTATAAAGTTGTAGTAACAATTGTACCTGTTAGCCACATGACACCAGTGCATTTGTACGGTATCACCGAGGTGACGTGTTTTAGGCCTCTCCCACTACATACTTGGTTCGGTTATATAGCCGTGGAAATCTGTGTCCTTTGGGAATTTAATTCCGACTTGTTTTCCGTTACTATTTTCTTTGCGGCTCTATGTCGCTAGGTTTCATTTGCATCCTCTCCTCCCTAGGAGTTATATTCTATCTTTAATGTATCATATATGTAACTACCTACTCGCCATGAGTTATTTTTCTGGTCCCATGTCGGTTCACTTTTACTGCGAGTCTGTCTGGAGGCTCGCCTTCTCTCTTGCCGCGATCTGGAGTAGCTTCTGCTTCGTGTGGCCTAGTAACTATCATGGAATACGGATGTGGTTTGTGGTCGCTTGGCCTACGCTTTTATACCTGGATAAGGTATTTGGTACGAGGGCTTTGATTCTTATTTAGTCTGTGGACGTCCTCATCTTTATTTATTTTATCCTGCCATCCTGGGCCTGAGTGAGAAACTGCATTACTAAAGCCATTTTCCAACGACTCCACCTACATCAAGTTTATTTTTTCTCCTGGGGCTGGTCAGAAACGACTCATGGATTGAATTTGTTCAGCAGAAATAATTTCCACTTTGGGACCTCTATGAAATGTTGCAACCTTAGTTCGACCTTCAGTTTAAATAAATGATTTAAATATTTGTAAAATAAATACGTAATTCCTTTATCATTTACACTGTTAAAACCGCCTACATCGGTTTTGGAAATCTGTGATTGGTCACTTCGGTGGCGGCTTATGTTTGTGTTGTCGTCTCCATGGCAGCTGATGCCCTTGGTGATGATTATTGATAATTGATTGGTGTGGGCGTGTCCCTCATGATTTGAGCTGGTTTTTGTCTTACTTCTTGGTGAAGTTTGGTGAATATTCTCGTCTTTATTGTGACCTGTTTTATTAATTTTCCTTTTCTTGGTGACCCATTCTTGTCGTTGTCACAAGTGATACATTCTATGTTAATATACGTTCCTGTAATATACATTTGAGATCCGATCCCTTGGGAAAACCTCTATGGCCTCCCTTACTATATTCTGATGTGAACGAAAAGAGAAAAATTACTGGTGAAAACTGGAATTAATAATAATCTTGAAAGGAATCAGTTAACTGAGATATGGTAAGTCATTTATTCTACCAAATCTTTCTGCCAGTTGGTGAATCTGGACCATGGACATGTTAAAGCTTATTGTCTTGTAAGCAGTTCTCATTGGCTCTTTAAATTAACTATTGCTTAAATTTTAATTTTAATTCATTCCTGCCTTTTAGATTAGAGGAGGTCTTTCCTTTGTACTCGTTTCATATCTTTGAATAACACAGTCCTCTGCAAATCATTAATTAATTAATTCTCTGATTTTAATTTATTTTTGAGTTTTAAATTAGAGGACGTCTTTCCCCTTGTGCTTGTTTCTTTGGTACTAAAAGAGTCCTTGTTATTAATAATTAATTAATTTACTGATTTTAAATTATTTTTGAGCTTTAAATTAAAGGACGTCTCTTCCCTTTTATGGTATTTGTGTCTTTTGATTGACTAGTGCAATCCTTGATTTATTCAATCAATTAATTTCTCTTCTAATTTACTCTTTCATTTTTAATTCAAGTACCTGTGCATTTCAAGTTACCTACTCTGCCCTCGCTACTTTTAAAATTATTGTATTGGTTTACCTCAAGGTGCACCTAGATTCTTTAGATTGTGGACACATCCTAAATTTATAAATTGTACATTTTTAAAAACTAATTAAACTAGCGAATGTACCCGTGCTTCGCTACGGTAATGTACATTGTATTCGAATATCGAAGTAAATAGCGTACATGCAGTAAATAAGATTGTTTTAAAATTGCATGTCTCTTAGCGTTATCCGAGAAAGAGCATGGGGAGGTCCCCGTACGTTGTTTCCAATGTAAAGTGTTTGTTACGGATTTGTGATATAACGGCAGGCTCACTTGCCTACTGGCATTCACAATCGAGTTGGGAAGTTTACATTATAATTGCAGGCCCCATTGCCTACTACGCGGACAGAATCGATTTGGGGAATTTTCGTTAAAATGGCAGCCCCCTTTCCTACTTCCAGACAGATTACAGTTGAGGAGTTTCTATTATAATGGTAGGCAATTAACTTACTATCACTCGAAATTGAGTTGTGCAGTTATCATTATAATGCCAGGCCCATTTTTCTACTGCCAGCCAGCTTACTGCCAGTCACAGCAAGTTGGTGAGTTTCCATCAAAATAGCAGGCCACTATGCCTAATGACAGTCACTCTTAGATGAGGACATTTCTATATAATGGCGGGCACCCTTGTCTACTGCCTAACACAATCGGGTAGGGGAGTTTTAAACAAAACTGCATGCTCACTTGCCTTCTGCAAGTCAAATCGAGAAGGGAACTATTCATTACAATTGTAGGCCATCCTTACTAATGACAGTTACACAGGAGTTGGAGAAGGAACCCTTTCCTACTGCCAGTCAAAGTCGGTGTGGGGAGTACTGATTACAATATCAAACCCACCCTTTCTCGATCGCTAAAAATCGACATCAGTGAATATATATAGATCGACATACGAAAGTATATGCGTGTTTACAATATTGAAGACCTCCATTTACAGATTAACTGCTACTAAACGTACGTCATATCGACAAAGGATTATGCCATAAGACACGCCGGATTTAGTGGCCTAAATGGCTGTGATATGTCATCTATTCTTGGGTCAGATTGAGTTAGAAAGGTGGAACAGGGTAAAGGTTTTGTAAGATTATCTCACATTACATTACTTTTCGGATAATTATGTGACAGCTACATACATAGCATTTGGCTCACATATGCCTACTGGGTGGGCCAATTTTCGTGAAGAGTATGATGATTCCGTTTTTCATATAAGTAATTCAAATTATGAATTATGCATGTGAAAATTCCAAATTGACTTAACATCGAATAATAGAGAAAAATCAAACGTAAAAGGGATACAGATACGGCAAAAAGTCAAAAGACTAAGGTTGTAGATCATTCCAAATTGAACGGAGATTGTGAAATCCGTTATGTGATAGGAATTTCCGAAGGTCATCACCATCATTAAAATTGCCTGCATATTTCGATATTCTTCGGGGATAAAAGTGAAAAATTTAATCATCTAGGATGTTTTCCGTTCGTTACAGGCTAAAACGTATAATTTTGTCAAATTTCAATTATCTTCTTTTTCTTCTGGCAGATTATGCCGCAATCTGGATTTTGGGCGAGGCGGAAAAAAATTAGGACTTTCAGGAAACTAAACCAAAAATTATGGAGATGGTCATTATTATCCCTTAAACGGAAAGCTGTATGGTACGAAAATTTCGCCAAAATAGTCAGTGTAGAGGCACACAGTCGTTACGATTTGATTTATATAGATAAGGAATCTGCTCCATGTAAAACACCTTTTGGGCTATGTCCGCCGGACTTAACCTGCAAAAGTGACCTTTCATGATATCTCCAATATTAATCCTCCTGACAAAAAGTGCACATGAAAACTAAGGTTTAGAGGTGGAATTCCACCACGTTTGGTGGATTTCCAGTCAGGTTGGTCTTCTTCTGTATATATTGTGGAAGAGTAAAATCCCCATTTGTGTTCCATATAAACCGCCAGTCCATTACGGAACATGAAAAGTTATTTACGTTTAACACCTACCTTTGGACAGGTGGATGATATGTTCCGCTGCGGGCAGTGTCAGGCTACGTTTACAAACGTGACAAACTTGCCAGACATAAAGTTGCTAAACACAGTAACACTATGTTCCCCTGCGAGCAGTGTCAGGGTACATTTACAAGACGTGACAACATTGTCAGACATAAAGATGCTAAACCCAGTAACACTATGTTCCCCTGCGAGCAGTGTCAGGCTACGTTTACAAGACGTGACAACCATGCCAGGCATAAAGATGCTAAACACAGTGACACTATGTTCCCCTGCGAGCAGTGCCAGGCTACGTTTACAAGACGTGACAACCTTGTCAGACATAAAGATGCTAAACACAGTGGCACTATGTTCCCCTGCGAGCAGTGTCAGGCCACATTTACAAGACGTGACAACCATGCCAGGCATAAAGATGCTAAACACAGTAACACTGTGTTCCCCTGCGAGAATTGTCAGGCTACATTTACAAGACGTGACAACCTTGCCGGACATAAAGATGCTAAACACAGTGACACTATGTTCCCCTGCGTGCAGTGTCAGGCTACGTTATACAAGACGTGACAACCTTGCCAGGCATAAAGATGCTAAACACAGTGACACTATGTTCCCCTGCGTGCAGTGTCAGGCTACGTTATACAAGACGTGACAACCTTGCCAGGCATAAAGATGCTAAACACAGTAACACTATGTTCCCCTGCGGGCAGTGTCAGGATACATTTACAAGACGTGACAACCTTGCCGGGCATAAAGATGCTAAACACAGTAACACTATGTTCCCCTGCGAGAAATATCAGGATACATTTACAAGACGTGACAACCTTGCCAGACACGAAGATGCTAAACACAGTAACACAATGTTCCCCTGCGGGCAGTGCCAGGCTACGTTTAAAAGACGTGACAACCTTGTCAGACATAAAGATGCTAAACACAGTAACACAATGTTCCCCTGCGGGCAGTGTCACGCTACGTTCAGAAGACGTGACAACCTTGCCAGACATAAAGATGCTAAACACATTAACACTATGTTCCTCTGCCAGCAGTGTCAGGCTACTTTTACAAGACGTGACAACCTTGTCAGAGATGAAGATGCTAAACACAGTAACACTATGTTCCCCTGCGAGTAGTGTGAGGCTACGTATACAAGACGTGACAACCTTGCCAGACATAAAGACGCTAAACACAGTAACACTATGTTCCCCTGCGGGCAGTGTCAAGCTACATTTACAAGGCGTGACAACCTTGTCAGACATAGAGACGCTAAACACAGTAACATTATGTTCCCATGCGTGCAGTGTCAAGCTACATTTACAAGGCGTGACAACCTTGTCAAGCATAAAGACGCTAAACACAGTAACATTATGTTCCCCTGCGAGCAGTGTCAGGCTACGTTTACAAGGCGTGACAACCTTGTCAGACATAAAGACGCTAAACACAGTAAGTAGTATAATAGGCGGATTCTGCGGCCTCCTCCTCCTCCCGCGGGAAATTTGAATTTTGGCGGGAAATTTGAATTTTGGCGGGAGATTTGAATTTGGGCTGGAAATTTGAATTTTGGCGCGAGATTTGAATTTGTAAACAAAGCCACGTGCTTTTTGACAGCTGTCATCGACAACAACGCATCGCTAACCTCAGTACTTCCATCTTGACGGACCTAAACCTTAGTGGTACCAACTTAACCTCACTAGCGCGAGATAAAAAAAGCCACGTGTTTTTTGACAGCCACGTGCTTTTTTGACAGCTGTCACCCGCCATCTTTAAATTACAGAGCACCGTGCTGCCCTCTTTATCGCAGTAGCCGCAAATTCGTCACCTGTCATCGGCACTGCTGCCATCTTGACGGGCCTAAACCTCAGTAGTACCAACTTAACCTCACAAGCGCGAGATAAACAAAGCCACGTGCTTTTTGACAGCCACGTGCTTTTTTGACAGCTGTCACCCGCCATCTTTAAATTACAGAGCACCGTGCTGCCCTCTTTATCGCAGTAGCCGCAAATTCGTCACCTGTCATCGGCACTACTGCCATCTTGACGGGCCTAAACTGAACCCATAATTCTACGGTGAGAAATTTTTTTTTCTCAAAAATATTTATTTGGTATTCAGAAACTACTGTATGTTTGAGGGCAGCCATTTTGCGCTCCTACGAGCCCCGATAGCGCGTGGGAAGGTTTTCCCTCAAGGCAAGCTCGTGGATTGCCGGGACCCCTCGGTGGAGCTCGAGTGCCCGACAATTCTTTAAATTCATGAAATTCTGCACAACGAGGGATTTTGGCCATATAGTAAATAATGAAATAAATAAGCAAAATTATTCGTACACCCTCCGTGAAGTTAGTGACACCAGGGAAAAATTTAAAGGCAGTTAAGCCTAAGTACATGGTAGCGTGAGACCAGCGAACCATTTACACGTGCCAAGGTCATGGGCAGAAGAAAACGCGCGAAACGCACGGGCAGAAACAATTTATTTCCAGTGTTGTGAGTGTAGAAAAATTATAAAATTAACATTGAACATAAGTGCAAGCCTGTCCGGAGTTCTGGGACAAGTCTTATCAAAATCGGTTTATTAGAAGCAAATTTGGCAGATTACACAACTAAGCCTCATAGAGGGGATAGCGTCCCTCCTGAAATTATAAAAGAAACCCCCCACCGTAGATTTTTCAGTGTCGATCTGGAACTTGAAGCCGCGGGAGCTTGCGCCCGTCATCTTGGGAAATTCGCGCCAGATTGACCGACAATAATTAAATACATGTTCGTGGCTAAGGTCCATATATTCGGTTAAGAAGAAAGTGATTGGAGAAGTTTTGAACGTTTTCAGACGAACTGGGAAGGTGTAGGCTGGTTGAAATATACACAGCAGATTGTATTTTTATCATTTCCTGTACTTTTGTAAGTGAAGAGGATCTGGGGAAAGCTACACAAAGTAGTTCTGCTCCCTTTATCGGTTGAACACCTGTTGTTATCGAAGTAACGGAAAGAGAAACCACTCTGGGAACACATCAGACAGTTGTAGTCGACTGCAGAACGAGGGAAGTTCGTGGCGAAAATTACAGAGAAAGTGCCTGATTTATGTGGTAATTTTAAGATCGTGTGTGTGAAGGGTAGTGTTTGGATGAGTGATATTTTGAAAATGAAAATGTTATCTGTGAAGATGAGTGGCTAAGTACGAGGTTTGCTGGTAATGATGTAGCCAGAATGCTGAGAATGTCACCATTGTGCAGGTCTGTCTATTTTATATTATGTTGTAATTAGTTAGTTAGTCACTGTTCTGTCCCAACAAATTTTCCAAATGCTTGTCGGGATGATATTCGTAATTATCAGGCGAAAGGTGTTGAAATTTTGGTCAGCGTGTGAAAATTTCAGTGTGTAAAGTTCATGTCAAGAACGGTAAAATGCGACGCTTAAATTTTTGTGTTGAGATGAGATATCATTCAAGTGCGGATTTGTGAACGTTATAAGTGTAAATTTGTCGTGGCGAATATCGTAATTTCAGGTGTCAGTTGCATTCAGAAATGTTGGTCGATAATAATAATAATAATAATAATAATAATAATAATAATAATAATAATAATAATAATAATAATGTTTACCGCGGGATAAGGAAATTCTTCTCTGTAAAATTGCATTTAACCAGTTATTTTTACAAAGATCGTAGGCATATTTAGATGATGTCAATAAAATTTGTTAGAGTCACAGTTATTAATGGGAAGGAAATTTTGAGACGTCGTGTAGACCAGTATTGCGAAAGGTCGATGTGTGCTCTTGGACTCTTGAGGTTCGAAAATCGTAATAATAGTAAAGTAAGAGATGTGTTTAATAATGGTTGTCGTTTTCACCAGGGGATCGAAGTATGAAAAAAGGGTCTTGAAGGAAAAGGGATTGAGAGCGATGGATTTATCTGTACGTGGAGATGAGAGAGAGATGGACGAAAGAAAGCTTGGATTTGAAGTGATACCGCTGGAGTAAAGCGATGAGAAAGTGTGTTGAGACAAGCTGTATTTTTGTAGAGGAAGTATTTAGGAAACAGGCTGTGTGAGACAGGCTGTATTGTTTTCCGCAATCAATCCGAATTTGAGATGACTATGGTGTGAAGCATTGTAAATTTATAGAACGATTCCAAGTGAAAACGGCTCTGGTAAAATGTTAAAGTCTGGGTAGTAAACATCCAGTGATTTTTGTCAAGATAATGTGCGATCTCCAGGATCGAAGAGCGCCTAGGACACACGGCTGGGTTAGATTGAATTTGTTAACTGGATAGGTCATTGATAAGATGGTTGGAATTGATGATAGGCGATCTGAGAATTTCGAATGCGGTGGTGATGATTATTATTTTGAAGGCATCCACTAAAAAGGGTAAACGTGTGTTGGGAATTTTCATTTGCTTCCCTAACACTTCAGTGCACAGGCTGAGATGGTGTTCGAGGTGGAGAATCGTTCGTCACGTCTATTTATTTTTGAGTTCACATATTATAATGAGGTAGACACTTACTGTATTTTTCGAGAGGTAGGCACTTACTTTATTTTCGACTTGCATTCATTTGATGATAGAGACGTGGTTCCGTCGTGCGTATTTTGTTTGACCAGATTTTGTGTTAATGTCGGAGTTGTTTGAGATTTGCTGTTCGCCTGATATGTTAAGGGAGACGTGGTACGACCCACTTTCACGCCCAACGATAGATTTAGGACGTCACGTGTTATTCTTGGAGTCACTGATGATGAGACGTCCTAGGTCACGCCCGACGATAGAATTTGGAAGGCATCATGTATATAATGATTAGGGTTAGGGTGTACAGATTTCAAGTGAGCCCGACGATAGGTCTGGGATGGTAGCTGTACACACTCAAGTCTCAGTTTAGATGTTTTTCTTTTGTTTTGTTTTGTTTGTTGAAGCGCCCTGGGGGAAGACAGCGTCTACAATACGATATGATTTTATGAAGAGGGTCGATGCGTAGCTCTCCATTGAGATAACGGGACTGCTATCAGACAAGTAAGGGCTGTCCAAGTGTTGGATATCGGCTCGATATAGATGAAATATTTTTTACTGTGATTCTCCGTGCGTGTTAAGCGTTAATGGCTTCGAGATGTTAATTTATTTTTACGGACTTTATTGTTTTCTCGTATTGGCGTCCGTTCTCGTTTGATAGTGTGCATATTGACACTCAGTGTATTAGTGTGAGACTTGAGTTGCGGATGCGGTTTCGATTCGTCAGCCAGTATTTTATTTTATTTTAATTTTGTCGTATTTTCATTCTTATTCATAATTAAAGTAAGTAAGTAATTACTTTACAAGTAGTGTGTTGGGACAGACAGTAAATAGAAAGATCTGTACTGGTAGCATTGTTTTTCCAAGGGAAAGAATTCCTTAAAATTGTAGTAAATTTTAGCGTGGACTGGTAATTTTATTAAGCATAACAAACCCATTTCTAACCTGAAAATCGGTTCAATAATAATATTTTTAAGTGACTTTTCACTTTTTGATTAACTTCAGTGTTTGGCATTTCTTATAAATGCATGATTAGTAATTGTTTCCTGCATTTCGCAGTTTTGTTCCTTTAGAACGATCTAACGTAAGATCCTCCCGGATCCTGTTGTTGTTGGTTCCTTCCGAACAGCTGTTTGGGGTGATGCACAGTTAGCATCGGGATTATCTTATCACTTAAGGGTGTCATGAATGACAAATACATGGTGGAATTTTATTTCAATTGTGAATGATGCTGTTAACTTGTAGTGAACACCATGCTTTCCCATAATATTTCGCAACCAATCCAAAGCAACTGATAGTCAGTTTGGTTCGATTAAGGGTCCATTCGGCGGGTGTTCCGTATCCGTGATGGGTATTCGACTGGTGGATAACCTTAATTAAGAGAAAATCAGGCGGTCTACTTGTTGAAAGTCAGATTTTCCACGGATCGTGTGGATTAACTCTCAGTTCTTGTTTGGAATAATAGGTGCCCGGTTTTCAGGTCTTCCCTTTTCCAGTTTCGCTGTCCACTAACATATTAGCTTCTCTGAAGCAAATCTTCGGCATTGTAAGAAACAAATTGACGTTATGTAATGTGACTGTGTTTGAAACATTCAAAATCAATAATTTATAGTTTATTTATTTTTTTCGCAAGAATGCATATTAAATTAATGATGTTATCGTGCTATTTCAATTTAATAAAAGTTAGTAAGCACATTTTTGCTCCTCATTTCAAGTAGTTAGGCTTTCTTCTGAACCCCATCGTTTGGTTAAGATCGTGACCGAATTTATTCCCGCAACGACCCATGATTTAAGAGTTCTAAATTGTTCTACTGTAGCAGCCGTGGCCGACCAACGATGGAATGGTAAGTTTAAGGGTTCAAAACCTCAGTAGTACCAACTTAACCTCACAAGCGCGAGATAAACAAAGCCACGTGCTTTTTGACAGCCACGTGCTTTTTTGACAGCCACGTGCTTTTTTGACAGCTGTCATCCGCCATCTTTAAACTACAGAGCACCATGCTGCCCTCTTTATCGCAGTAGCTGTAAAATTCGTCACCTGTCATCCGCAGTGCTGCCATCTTGGCGAGCCTAAATCTTATTGCTACCAACTTATCCTCACTAGCGTGAGATGAACAAATCCATGTGCAGCTGTCATCCACCATCTTTAATCTATAGAACACAGTGCTGCCCTCTTTAGCTAGATACCTGTGGTGGCAGGCAATTCTACATGACAACAGCCATCTTTGAGCACCGTGCTGCAACCTATGTGGTGGCGGCAAATTCTACATGCTCTTGTTTGGAAACGAACCCACGCGCTTTTTTGACAGCCATCACCCGCCATCTTTAACCAACAGAGCACTATGCTGCTATCATGCGGGCAATTTCGTTAGCTGTCATCCGCCATCTTTAATGAACAGAGCACCGTGCTGCCCTCATGCGGGGCAATTTCGTTAGCTGCCATCCACCATCTTTTATGAACAGAGCACCGTGCTGCCCTCATGCGGGACAATTTCGTTAGCTGTCATCCACCATGTTTTATAAACAGAGCACCGTGCTGCCCTCATGCGGGGCAATTTCGTTAGCTGTCATCCGCCATCTTTTAATGAACAGAGCACCGTGCTGCCATCTTTGTATTGGCATCTTTATTCTTTGACATGTGGTGGCGGTAAATTCTACATCCACAATCTGAGAGCGCCGTGACGTACTCTTCGTTGTGGCGGCCAATTTAAAAAAGAACATGTTAAGGAATACCTTTGTTCTAAAAGAAAACAAGACTACGGTTCTGAACGGCTTGCGTAAGATAGCGATTGTTCTAACCTCTTTTTCCCTGCTCTGTTAAGGCATAGCTTTATCGAATACTTGAAGATTATATTACAAAATAAGTGATTAAGAATATAATCGATACAACATATGATCAGAACATTGAATGATGTGTTTGGGGTGTACCTTCGTTCTAAGAGAATCGAACCCGAGACTGCTGGGTGCGAGGTAAGCACAGTAAACTAAACCGTAGGAGCCGGCAATTCTCTTTCTATATAATAATTTCGTGTGGCTATTTCTAGCCAAGTGCAATCTAAAAATAAATCCTAGAGTTGTTGTATCAGGAAGGGTAACAGGCTAAATGCTGGTCATTCAGTGTCAGGAAAGGCAACCGGCCGTAAAACAGATTCCTGCGATTTAAACTCTTGCGTCAGGAGGGGCACTCGGCTGTAAAACATATTTTTATCCCAAGACAATCGAACCCGAGACTGCCGGGTGAGAGGCAAGCACACTAAACTAAACCGTAGGAGCCGGTAATTCACTTTCTATATAATAAATTCATGTGGCTATTTCTAGCCAAGTGCAGTCTAAAAATAAATCCTAGAGTTGTTGTATCAGGAAGGGTAACAGGCTAAATCCTGGTCTTTCAGCGTCAGGAAGAGCAACCGGCCGTAAAACAGATTCTTGCGATTTAAACTCTTGCGTCAGGAGGGGGCACTCGGCTGTAAAACATACTTTTAATCCCAAGAGAATCGAACCCGAGACTGCCGGGTGAGAGGCAAGCACACTAAACTAAACTGTAGGAGCCGGTAATTCTCTTTCTATATAATAATTTCATGTGGCTATTTCTAGCCAAGTGCAGTCTAAAAATAAATCCTAGTCTTGTTACATCAGGAAGGGTAACTGGCTAAATCCTGGTCTTTCAGCGTCAGGAAGGGCAACCGGCCGTGAAGTAGATTCTTGCGATTTAAACTCTTGTGTCAGGAGGGGGTACTCGGTTGTAAAACATACTTTTAATCCCAAGAGAATCGAACCCGAGACTGCCGGGTGAGAGGCAAGCACACTATACCAAACTGTAGGAGCCGGTAATTCTCATTCTATATAATAATTTCGTGTGGCTATTTCTAGCCAAGTGCAGTCTAAAAATAAATCCTAGTCTTGTTACATCAGGAAGGGTAACTGGCTAAATCCAGGTCTTTCAGCGTCAGGAAGGGCAACCGGCCGTAAAACAGATTCTTGCGTCAGGAAGGGCATCTGGCCGTAAAATAGGTTC